>NC_059198.1:25321965-25955394 GCF_020615455.1 Coregonus clupeaformis
ACTAATCATTTTAACATTTCTCCTGCAGGTATGAAGTGGCTCCTCGTTCAGACAGTGAGGACAGTGGCTCAGAGGAAGAGGAGGTATGTGGCTTACAGAGACCACAATGCTCTCTCCTAACCCCCCACTTTCCCCTCTAATACATGTATATCGTATTCCTCTAGTCGCTTTAAATAAATGTAAGCAGACCGCAGTGGAAAAGACCTTGCGTGTGGAGTCTGTGTTCAGAGGCGTACCACTCTTGCCTTGGGCTATCAGAAACTAGGCCAATTGCCAAGCTCAAACTAATGTAACCCTTTCTCTGCATTGTGTACTATAAAGCTTATATTAATGTAAATGAAAACATATTGTGCTGTAAATATCTTTACTGAAACAGAGATTTTCCAGATTAATCTTAATCCTGACCAGTTCATGGGACAAGCCGTGTTCTAGTCTCCATAAAGCATATTTTATTCAGATGAGATGACATGTCTTTTGACTTGACCTTGGCTGAGACAATTTGAGCCAGGCTGTGTGGCATCTGTATCTGAGTCATCCTCTTGCTCCGTACCCCTCAGGAGGAAGAGGAGGAGCCCCAGCCCTCCCAGGCTCCCACCGAGGAGAAAAAGAAGATACCAGACCCTGACACAGAGGACGTGTCCGAGGTCGACGTCCGCTACATCATCGAGGGAGCCAAGCAGGATGTGGATGATGAGTATAACAGTGCAGAGGCGGCGTTCGCCCGAGGTCTGCAGTCTTACTACGCTGTGGCCCACGCCGTCACTGAGACAGTGGACAAACAGTCCACACTGCTGGTCAACGGGCAGCTCAAACATTACCAGGTACCCAGTCTACCCACATCATCACAATAACATGATTTCCCATACTCGATGCATGCTGTAGTGTTTCATTACCTTTCACAGTGCTTACAAGAAGTAACGTGTCAAAAAAGAAGAGATGACGTATTACCAGAGCCATGCACACGTGATAACAATGTGAGACAGTAGAATGACTGACTGGTTTGTGTCCCTTTCTCCTCTAAGATCAAGGGCTTGGAGTGGCTGGTGTCTCTCTACAACAACAACCTGAACGGGATCCTGGCTGATGAGATGGGTCTGGGCAAGACCATCCAGACCATCGGCCTCATCACCTACCTCATGGAGCACAAGCGCATCAACGGCCCCTTCCTCATCATCGTGCCCCTTTCGTGAGTGCCTCTCCTTTTCCGCTCTAGTCGCTTCACCTCCATTATGGACCTGGACTGCTGCAGCATTTCTGTAGTTTCAATTGAGATGTTCACCTGTGATTTTAAAAGCCTGAAAGGGCTGTTATGGGTATTTTCCACGGTCATAGATATATTTGACTTGAGGTGGACAGAGCAAATATGTTTATCAATTTATCTCCCGTCTTTGTGTTCAGAACTCTGTCCAACTGGGTGTACGAGTTTGATAAGTGGGCTCCAACTGTGGTAAAAGTCTCTTACAAAGTGAGTAGCCCCTTTCAAAGCCTCTTCCAGGTTGAAGTTTGTTTGACAATGTTGTAGTAGGTGCTCTGCATGGACGTGAATATTCTTTAATTATAGTGTACTGTAGATGTAAAGTTGATGTGTGTTCTGGTATGTCTCTGTGCAGGGCTCCCCACAAGCTCGCCGGGCATTCCTACCCATCCTGCGCAGTGGCAAGTTCAACGTGCTGCTCACCACCTACGAGTACATAATCAAAGACAAGCAAGTGCTGGCTAAGGTAGGGACCCACTTCTTCAAATCATCCTGAGCAATAGTACACAAATACACTGACTCGTGCCTTAGAAATGGCCCTAGTCAGACAGGTAAACCTATGGAAACCTCAATTTCATCTTCTAACGCCACTGTACTCGTTCCCTCTCAGCTGCGCTGGAAGTACATGATAGTGGACGAGGGCCACCGTATGAAAAACCACCACTGTAAGCTGACTGTGGTTCTGAACACCCACTACCTGGCCCCGCGGCGTCTTCTGCTGACCGGCACCCCGCTGCAGAACAAGCTGCCGGAGCTCTGGGCTCTGCTCAACTTCCTGCTGCCGACCATCTTCAAGTCCTGCACAACCTTCGAGCAGTGGTTCAACGCCCCCTTCGCCATGACTGGAGAGAAGGTGAGTTAGTCAGGGCTCTGGAGTGGTGTGTTTTGGTAAATGTGTGTGTTTTGGAGACATTGGGGTCATCATGGCTGGACTCTTACCCCGCTCTCTCTATACCCTAGGTGGATCTGAACGAGGAAGAGACCATCCTGATTATCCGTCGTTTGCACAAAGTGCTCCGCCCCTTCCTGCTGCGCAGACTGAAGAAGGAAGTGGAGTCCCAGCTGCCTGAGAAGGTCTGACTCCTCTCAATCACTTGGCTTTCAGTCTCCAAGGACAATAAACATAAATCAATCGATCCTTTCAGTCATTTAAACTCCTATCAGTCCAATCAATGCAATGTTTTAACCGGTTCTCTCCCTGTGTGTGTGTGTGTGTGTGTTCCCCAGGTGGAGTATGTGATCAAGTGTGACATGTCGGCCCTGCAGAGAGTGCTGTACAGACACATGCAGGCTAAGGGAGTGCTGCTCACCGACGGCTCTGAGAAAGACAAGAAGGTAAGGAGGAGTGGAGAACCCCCTCATTGCTCTCCATACGCCCCTTAACAACTGACTGGGGGTCAGTTATACTGGGCTGTTTTAGATGTGTACTACAGGATGACTAAGTGCACTTTTATTGTGTGTTTCAGGGTAAAGGAGGCACGAAGACCCTGATGAACACCATCATGCAGCTGAGGAAGATCTGTAACCATCCCTACATGTTCCAGCAGATCGAGGTACAGTGCAAGGCCCTACCTCAACCCTTCCATGAATTGAGAAGAGATGTTGACTGAAGTAGAAGATTGTGGTTGAAGCTTTTCATTTTAACCGAATAGTTGTGACTCGTCTGTTCACAGGAGTCATTCTCTGAGCATTTGGGATTCACTGGAGGCGTAGTGTCAGGGTAAGCAAAGCATCTGCTAATATTACATGTTGATGCTTCACGGTGTTGTGGTTGACCTTACTATGTGTGGTGTGTTTCCTCATCACCCCTCTGTTATTGTCCCCTGCTCCCTCCAGACCTGACCTGTACCGCGCCGCTGGGAAGTTTGAGCTGCTAGACCGTATCCTGCCCAAGCTGAGGGTCACCAACCACAAGGTCCTGCTCTTCTGTCAGATGACTTCCACCATGACCATCATGGAGGACTACTTTGGCTGGCGCAACTTTAAGTACCTGCGTCTGGACGGTGAGAGGCAGGAATAGGAGAGTTATTTAGCTTGGTGCTGGGAAAATGAATTCAAGACAAATTCCAGAAGTATTTTGTACTATGAGAAATACAGTACTATGTGTAGGATTTGTTTTGTACTTACACTATGCAGTTTACTAGAACACAATGGCTCAACTTTGTGATGTGGGGAGGCTGATGTACGATCACAAGCTGAGCTCATGTTATTTGCATATCCCTCCTACTGTTGTCCTGTGGAAACTCGTAACTAACACCATTGGTCTTTGTCTCCATAGGAACTACCAAGGCTGAGGATCGTGGGATGCTTTTGAAGACCTTCAATGACCCCGCCTCTCAGTACTTTGTGTTCCTGCTCAGCACCAGGGCCGGAGGGCTGGGCCTCAACCTGCAGTCTGCTGACACCGTGGTCATCTTTGACTCAGACTGGAACCCACATCAGGTACAGCTCATTACCCTCTACTGTTCACTGTAGTATTATGATCTAGAAATCTCACTGGAGTTATTGATATAGATGTACATTTAGAAAACAGCTAGGATTAGTGGCTATTTAGGTGATTTTGTTAGGTAACATAGCTAAACTCCCATGTCCTGCCCTCCCCCTAACTCCAGTCTCTCACCCCTCTCTTTCTCTCTCCCTCCCCTGTACAGGACCTGCAGGCCCAGGACAGAGCCCACCGTATTGGGCAGCGGAACGAGGTGCGTGTGTTGCGTCTCTGCACCGTTCAAAGTGTGGAGGAGAAGATCCTGGCGGCAGCCAAGTACAAGCTGAATGTGGACCAGAAGGTCATCCAGGCCGGCATGTTCGACCAGAAGTCGTCGAGTCACGAGCGCCGTGCCTTCCTGCAGGCCATCCTGGAGCATGAGGAACAGGACGAGGTCGGGGCCCCGGGGGGCTGGCGCGCTGGGGGGGCGTTGGTGGGTGTGATCATGACCGTCCACCCACACGCCACCCTACCGTTTAATCTCTTGCTTTACTTTGTTCCCTCCTTCTCCCTACCTTCTGGATTTAGGGGCGGTTCCTTTTTTTTAGGTTTGCCCTCTTTTTCTCCTCTTCCTGCTTTGTCTTTTTTTAAAATTCGTAACCAGATTTTTTTATTTAATGAAGCTCTTTTTCAATAACATAGTAGCCTTTTCTGACTTTTTAAACACATTTTCCCCCATTCTTAGCTTCTTAACCAAATACCTAGCTGGATGTCTGTTCTATCTATACTTGACAGTTAGTAGGAGCAGCAGTTTCTTGGTATAAGTATGCATCACACCTATTGTAGGATATTCACTCCAATACATGACATCTGCTACATGTTACATTGCACTTTATATGATACTTACATAACTGATAAGCATTCAAGACTTCTAGTTCAGAGACGTGGCTCTGAGGCACCTCTAACAGCCCTCTGCCCTGTGCTCACCCTTTCTATTGTCTACAGGAGGAGGACGAGGTGCCTGATGACGAGACTGTCAACCAGATGATTGCCAGGAGCGAGGAGGAGTTTGACCAGTTCATGGTCAGTCCCAAAATTCTTCAAGATTTACAGTAATGTAGTCTGAGTCTTGCTTGAGGCAACTGGAGGCTTGACTGTCAATCTCCAGACTGAAGACTGCCCTGTTGTAGACTTTGACACAACCTCAACCGTTTTTCTCTTTTCTTACACTACCTCCCCCTCTCCCCTCCAGCGTATGGACCTGGACCGGCGCCGTGAGGACGCCCGCAACCCCAAGAGGAAGCCCCGTTTGATGGAGGATGACGAGCTGCCCACCTGGATCATAAAGGATGATGCCGAGGTGGAGAGGCTCACCTGTGAGGAGGAGGAGGAGAAGATATTTGGTCGCGGCTCTCGCCAGCGCAAGGAGGTGGACTACAGCGACTCACTCACAGAGAAGCAGTGGCTCAAGGTCAGCTATCCAACTGTTGTAGTTGAAAAAGCTTTTAGCTAATAATTGAAAGTCCTATGACTGAAATCTATGGTCTATGACCTGTAATGCAAATGTGTGGTTCCCCCTCCCACAGGCCATAGAGGACGGTAATCTGGAGGACCTGGAGGAGGAGGTGCGTCACAAGAAGACGACCCGGAAGCGCAAGCGAGACCGTGACGACATGCCCGGCCCGGCCACACCCAGCTCCAGCGGTGGTGGCGGCGGTCGCAGCCGTGACAAGGACGAAGAGGTCAAGAAGGCCAAGAAACGCGGACGCCCCCCGGCTGAAAAACTGTCCCCTAACCCCCCCTCCCTCACCAAGAAGATGAAGAAGGTGGTGGACACTGTCATCAAGTACAAGGATGGGTGAGTTGGTGGGCTCCTATGTCTGGATGACAACTCAGTGAAGGTCAGCACATGACAACATACACAAACACACGACAACCTACTTTGTCATGTAATGGTCAGAGTAGAGCATGTTGAGGTGGACTAAGCCCTGAGTTTCCCTGTTCCCCTATTTCACAGAAGCAATGGGCGCCAGCTGAGTGAAGTCTTCATCCAGCTGCCCTCCCGCAAGGAGCTGCCCGAGTACTACGAGCTCATCCGCAAGCCTGTTGACTTCAGGAAGATTAAGGTATGACGCTAACCCATTAATATATCGGTTATAAGACCAGGGTATCGCATTCAGTAAAACTGTGCTTATGGGAGGTTAGGGGACTTATAAGTCACATCTAGCTGTCCAGTCCTGATCTTCTCTGTCCTGTCCTGTGCCGGTCTGATTCATATTCTGATGTCCTCTCTTCTGTTCCCCTCCAGGAGAGGATCCGCAACCATAAGTACCGCAGCCTGAATGACCTGGAGAAGGATGTGATGCTGCTTTGTAGCAACGCCCAGACCTTCAACCTGGAGGGCTCTCTGGTGAGTGTCTGGCAACATGGAGAGAGTGAGGGGAGGGGGGACCATTGTTGTTGAGCATGATAAGATAACGCTGTGGGGGAGCTGGAGTATGGAGGGCCTGTTTTACAGGTCCGAGGAGACTTGTCACAACCTTTATGGTGAATCGAACGGAACCTCTCATATTCTGAAGAAATGTCACAGTAGCCTGTGGACCTGCTGCTGACATCTTATATATTTCTCTGTGGCGTCTCTCACCCCCCAGATCTATGAGGACTCCATTGTGCTGCAGTCAGTCTTCACCAGCGTCAGGCAGAAGATCGAAAAGGAGAAGGAGGAGGAGAGCGAGGGAGAGGACAGTGAGGAGGAGGAGGAGGAGGTGGACGAAGGCTCTGAGTCTGAATGTGAGTGTTACAGTATTTACATATGCACTTAGTGTCATAGTCCACTGTTAAAAGGGCAGTCTGCCGTTCAAACAACAACGTGTCCCACCGCCAGTGTCTGGTAAATAGTTGACTGATGGGGCTGTTGAAACCACTCTCAAGACTGAGCTAAGGATGCAAGGAGTGTTTGTTTACAATCACATTGTTTACAAAGGAGAAAAACAAGATTATATTTGGGTTTCTGGTGGGATGTGACAATTTAACTAAGCTCGTGAGGCATTTATAACTTATATTCTTCAAGAGTCAATGGGTGTATATCATTAATGTAAAAGTCAAAAAATAGACGTAACAATCACAGATTGCCCCTTTAAACTATTTAATAATATGTTGAACTAATGTCCTTTTAAATAATTGTATACTCATGGATTTCTGTCCATGCTTCTCTTTCTTTCTCTCTCCCTCTCTTTCAGCTCGTTCAGTGAAGGTGAAGATTAAGCTGGGGAGGAAGGAGAAGGAGGGCAGAGGGAAGGGCCAGCGCCGGAGGGGCCGTGGCTCCCGGGCCAAACCTGTGGTGAGCGATGACGACAGCGAGGAGGAACAGGAAGAGGTAAGACACGCACGCACGCACGCACACACACACACACACACACACACATTGAGACACTACTTAAACTGTCAATTTCAGCTTGCATTCAAAGCTGTCTACTGTCCTGACTGAGGTTGTGACCTCTGCTAAGCTCTTTGCACTGAAGGATGTCTAGCAACACTGATTCATGTGTTATGTAACTCAGACCAGCTGTATTTTCTTTTAATCGTCTTAAACACTTAACATTTCTGAGAATTGCCAATTAAAATTGTTTCTTAAATGTCTACAGTAGATTAGACTGGTGATCAACAAGCTCTGTTGTATTGGGTTGAAGGATTTTTTTCTTCTGTTCCAGGCGGGTTCGGCCAGCGGCAGTGAGGAGGACTGAACTGAACCACTCCTGTTCTGCGAGGACCAACGGCCCACTGAGACCCTCGACTGGAACTTATATATTTTACCTAGATTCTATAGCAGGGTGGCAAGCCAGTGGAGAGGGGCCTAGTTTTACCTAGATGAGATGATTTTTAGTGAGACAAATGTATTCCATAATTAAAATACACCATCAATAAAAAAAATAAAAAGTATTTAAAAAATAAAATAAAAATAACCACTTACATATTTAAGCAGGCAATCCTGGTATGAATAGCAGGACTGTATGTATTTTTGCCTTGTTGATTTCTCCTGAAAGTGATCAAGGTGGACAGGGTTTGGTTAGCAGACTGATCGTGGACCACAGGGAGAGTTTGCAGACTTTTTAAGTGAGTTTGTTTTGTCGTCGTTTCCTTTGAGATGGAGCTGTGTGTGACCGGAGTCGCTGTGGTTTCTAAGTCCCTTGAATGCATGTCGTTTGGTCTGTGGAAATGCACCTGGGTGTGTTGTTCTATTATATCGCTGTTTAATTTAAGAATAGAAGTGAGATGACGGTACGTTCCCCCTTAGGCCTTCCTCCGGCTACAAGTGAGAAGGGAAGGGCGGGACTCTCCCGCGTCTGTGTCACTGGATTCCAAAAAGTACAATAAAGGCATCTCGTAATGAAACTTTCCTCACTTATGTTGTCTTTATTCACATTATGCGCTACACATGATTGATTTCTGTAGCCTAAATGTGCCCAAGAGAATGAACTTTTAAGCCATCTTTGACTAATTGTAGCTATCTTGTGTATATACAGTAGATGGCCCTCTCACCTTGACCAGATGCCAGTACTGAATGCCTCCGGATGAAAAGCCATAGGTTGAAGATTTAGTCGTTTTGTTGATGTTCAGGTTGACTGTTTTGTCCTTGAGTCTGAACTGTAAACATGCTGACCACTAACTGAATGCTGCTTTGCTATGATAAACTGAATTATATACATTATATATTTTAGGCCACAGTGGTTTTAAAGGCTTGTAGCACTCACTGTTGTATTTCCAACATTGTTACTCTGGGCATGTGTGAGATTCTCCCAGGGCTTCCATGCCTCTGATCTCAGATATACACCACAGTTTCTTCCTCCACAGGTTACTCACTGACCCTGCTGTTTCCGCCTGCTCCCCCTCATACTGCTTTGTTCCAGCCATGGGCTCATGCCATAACACCTGGACAAACAGTGGAACATTTCTGAATGGATCTGCTGTAGACTCATTTTAACTGACTCTAAAGAGCTACCGTCACCCCATTAACCATGATGGCAGAAATTCTGACTGCGCTGAGACCAACCTCTGACTAGCCTTATCTTCCTGTGTATAGGTTTACGTGGCCAGTTTTTATTTATTTGATTTTTTACGTTTTCATTTAGCAGAAATACATTCAAATAAGAACATTTATTTGCTAGGAGGGGTGAAGTCGAGGTGAAATCTGGAGATGTGAAATATGGACAAGAATGTGAGGGTTGAAACCAGGAGGACGGAACCGATCATTGTATAGGATTTACAGCAGGCTCCCCACAGGGGTGGAAGAACCAAGTAACCAATGGAACAGTTCCTCTCACTGCACTGTAGGCAGGCAGGCAGAGGAGATGGTCCGTTATGAACAAGAGTGCACCCCTTATGGAGGGGTGTTTCATGGACGTGAGCTGTCTTGAGGGGTTGAATGGAGGGCAAGGTGGAGGGGCTGCAACCAGTGGTTATATGTTTCAACATGTATCTACACAAGTTGTCTCACATTGTCATATCTCCAAGACTTGTGACATACGAGAGAAAGCTGGATATCAAGTTTCCCACAGAAGTGACCTTGAGTGTTGGACACAAACTCTCATTTGAGGACAATGTAGTAATTTTACTGTATATTATTCAGTATCCACCTAGCTTATCTCTGCCTTGTCCAAGGGCAGAACATTGTAAAATAATTCTAAAAGAGGTATGCTTCCCTCCCATTAATAATAAAACCATGTTTTGTATTGAGATATGATTAGAGCCATATGTTTTCTGGTGTTTGACAGTTAAGTCCTGGCAATTAAATAATGGCAGTCCTCCCAGTTGGTTGGTGATGGATTCCCCTGTAGTCCACAGACTGATGTTTTGCTTTGTGAAGGCCTCGACGTGGAACATCAGACTAGGCTACATGCCAAGAATCTAGTGCTGTCCTCATTTTAACTTTATAGTGCATCTAGTGCAAGACACTCGATGTCTACACGGCATATGCTTTCCAGCTCTGTCAGGATGGATCACTGGGCCAACAGGCTCTACTGCAGCTGGAAGAACCTGATCTGACTCTCATGTCTCCTCTCCTGTGAGGGAGAAAGGACTCTCATTCCCAGCCAACCCACTGGGCACAAACTGGTTGAATCAACGTTGTTCCAATGTAATTTGTCAACGTGTTGTGATGTGGAATCTACGTGGAAATTACATTGGATTTGAAAAAGTCATCAACGTATACTGTTGTTTTGAGGGTGAAATTCCAGTCACAGGATTATGTCATCATGGTAACCAAATTCCAATATAGACCAACCTTGTATGAAATATGTAGAATACCTTTAAAACAACGTCAGATCTTCAAAGTTATATCCACTATTAGAATAAATAATAATAATAGGCTGTGCAGCACCTCCTACTGGATAATTTATATATCTACAGTTACCCTTTGGTCTCCCATCCAGGGTTTTAACCAAGCCCTGCTTTGCTATGTTATTTGTCACTGACTACTACCAATGTGCTATCATGAGAATGATTGTTGAGGGATCTCCACCTGAAAAATGAAATACACTGAACAGAAATATAAATGCAACAATTTCTAAGATTTTACTGAGTTACAGTTCATATAAGGAAACCAGTCAATTTAAATAAATTCGTTAGGCCCTAATCTATGGATTTCACATGACTGGAAATACAGATATGCATCTGTTGGTCACAGATACCTTTAAAAAAAAAGGTAGGCACGTGGATCAGAAAACCAGTCAGTATCTGGTGTGCCTCATGCAGCGCAACACATCTCCTTCGCATAGAGTTGATCAGGCTGTAGATTGTGGCCTGTGGAATGTTGTCTCACTCCTCTTCAATGGCTGTGCCAAGTTGCTGGATATTGGTGGGAACTGGAACACGTTATCGTACACGTCGATCCAGAGCATCCCAAACATGCTCAATGGGTGACATGTCTGGTGAGTATGCAGGCCATGGAAGAACTGTGGCATTGTGCTGTGTGACAAAACTGCATGTTTTCTGTCAGGTGGATGGATTATCTTGGCAAAGTAGAAATGCTCACTAACAGGGATGTAAACAAATGTAAGAGAAATAAGCTTTTTGTGTGTATGGAACATTTCTGGGATCTTTTATTTCAGCTCATGAAACATAAGACCAACACTTTACATGTTGCGTTTGTATATTTATTCAGTATAGATTCACTGTTGCTATCGAAGTCATTCTTCCAAAGGGTAGGTTTAACAGAGCAAATTAAATGTGACCATACTTTATCACTCATACAGTGGGGAGAACAAGTATTTGATACACTGCCGATTTTGCAGGTTTTCCTACTTACAAAGCATGTAGAGGTCTGTAATTTTTTATCATAGGTACACTTCAACTGTGAGAGACAGAATCTAAAACAAAAATCCAGAAAATCACATTGTATGATTTTTAAGTAATTAATTTGCATTTTATTGCATGACATAAGTATTTGATCACCTACCAACCAGTAAGAATTCCGGCTCTCACAGACCTGTTAGTTTTTCTTTAAGAAGCCCTCCTGTTCTCCACTCATTACCTGTATTAACTGCACCTGTTTGAACTTGTTACCTGTATAAAATACACCTGTCCAATCAAACAGACTCCAACCTCTCCACAATGGCCAAGACCAGAGAGCTGTGTAAGGACATCAGGGATAAAATTGTAGACCTGCACAAGGCTGGGATGGGCTATAGGACAATAGGCAAGCAGCTTGGTGAGAAGGCAACTGTTGGCGCAATTATTAGAAAATGGAAGAAGTTCAAGATGACGGTCAAACACCCTCAATCTGGGGCTCCATGCAAGATCTCACCTCGTGGGGCATCAATGATCGTGAGGAAGGTGAGGGATCAGCCCAGAACTACACAGCAGGACCTGGTCAATGACCTGAAGAGAGCTGGGACCACAGTCTCAAAGAAAACCATTAGTAACACACTACGCCGTCATGGATTAAAATCCTGCAGCGCACGCAAGGTCCCCCTGCTCAAGCCAGCGCATGTCCAGGCCCATCTGAAGTTTGCCAATGACCGTCTGGATGATCCAGAGGAGGAATGGGAGAAGGTCATGTGGTCTGATGAGATGAAAATATAGCTTTTTGGTCTAAACTCCACTCGCCGTGTTTGGAGGAAGAAGAAGGATGAGTACAACCCCAAGAACACCATCCCAACCGTGAAGCATGGAGGTGGAAACATCATTCTTTGGGGATGCTTTTCTGCAAAGGGGACAGGACGACTGCACCGTATTGAGGGGAGGATGGATGGGGCCATGTAACGCGAGATCTTGGCCAACAACCTCCTTCCCTCAGTAAGCGCATTGAAGATGGGTCGTGGCTGGGTCTTCCAGCATGACAACGACCCGAAACACACAGCCAGGGCAACTAAGGAGTGGCTCCGTAAGAAGCATCTCAAGGTCCTGGAGTGGCCTAGCCAGTCTCCAGACCTGAACCCAATAGAAAATCTTTGGAGGGAGCTGAAAGTCTGTATTGCCCAGCGACAGCCCCGAAACCTGAAGGATCTGGAGAAGGTCTGTATGGAGGAGTGGGCCAAAATCCCTGCTGCAGTGTGTGCAAACCTGGTCAAGACCTACAGGAAACATATGATCTCTGTAATTGCAAACAAAGGTTTCTGTACCAAATATTAAGTTCTGCTTTTCTGATGTATCAAATACTTATGTCATGCAATAAAATGCAAATTAATTACTTAAAAATCATACAATGTGATTTTCTGGATTTTTGTTTTAGATTCCGTCTCTCATAGTTGAAGTGTACCTATGATAAAAATTACAGACCTCTACATGCTTTGTAAGTAGGAAAACCTGCAAAATCAGCAGGGGATCAAATACTTTTTTCCTTCACTGTACTTGTTCTCCCCACCGTATATCATCATTGATGCTATTTAGGCCTATATAGCATTTGCAATGTTATCAACAGCTATTGTTTCAATTCAACCCAGAATTCAACAAAAAATAGACAGTACAATGGGCATAGGGTTTCAAGGGTTGATTTATAATGTAATGACATTTCGGGATATTGAATTGTGTTCGGTTGTCAATGCACTCAAATATCAACATTTGAAGGAGATGTATATTTTGCTTGGATAGCTCCATCTGTGCCACTGGTTTAGTCTGGCTTTATTTCCAGTTTGTCTGCAAATTAATAATTGATATGTTGGATTCACGTCTCCATCTTAACCAAAAATCTAAGTTAAAGAATAGGACTAAATCAAATCAAACTTTATTTAAAGTGCATTTAAAGTTAGATTTTATTTAGTCCTATTCATTAACTGGGATGTCCACCAGATCAGAGGATGACTAGGGATGTTCTCTTGATACAGTAAGTTTGTGAATCTGACAATTTTCCTGTCCTGCTAAGCATTCAAAATGTAACTAATACATTTTGGGTGTCAGGGAAAATGTATGGAGTAAAAACTACATTATTTTCTTTAGGAATGTAGTGAAGTAAAAGTTGTCAAAAATATGAATAGTAAACTAAAGTACAGATACCCCCAAAAATGACTAAAGTAGTACTTTAAAGTATTTCTTCTTTAGTACTTTACACCACTGTTGTCCTCACTGTTTACATAGGCTGCGGTGGGAGGGATTGCAAATGGTGAGGTGCTGTGGGGGTGGAGAGATGAGTTAGTTGGCAGTGGGGATGGTGCACTTTCTGGTTTCAGGTGAAAATAGAATAGGGTGAGATGCTCACCTTACCTGCACTGTGAATTAGTGGCTTTGTTCCTGCTCTTGAAGGACTGCGTTTATAGGAAGCTGAATAGAATAGCTGATATCTGAAGAATGCTTTTCCCTGCAATGAGACATATCTGCTTAATCAGCATTCCAATAGCGGGAGCACTGAGGGCAGCACAATTAGTGACAGTCTCATTAGGCACTTCTGTGGTTCTCCTTTACACAGTTTCGGAAGCTTTCATGCCCCATGGCGGGCTATTCAAGGTCCGGTCACTGAGAGGACCAACTCTCACCCGAGGGCAGAGAGTTGTGTGACTGTCAACTCCTATTAATGGTCTCAAATGTAGGTTAGCTTTCTCAGAATCCATGTGAAGGAAATACATCTCAATCCTGGTGTAAAAACCAATTAGCAATGATTATTTTGTAAGGTATTGTAACATGAAATTGAATTGTTACTCTTTCATCTTGATGTAGTGTAGTATGATCCAAATCTGTCTGACATAATCTTGATTACATCTGTGTTACCACTCCCTAATACTAAATAAAACACCATTGCTTCAGAAGGAGAGGATAATAGCTTTGTAATTTGCTGTTGGCATCATCATCAAAGCCTTGGCTTCTCCTGCTATCTTATTTCCAGCTACTGTGTGTAGCTAGATCCTCAAATCTGATATGAAGCCACTATTAGATTATAGTTTTTAGCTTGTTCAATTTGGTCCGAAATAGGACAGGGAGCTTTAGTCAGTTACTGGTTGACAGAGACATGGCAGGATGTCATACTAATACTGGTCGGGGGTAGCAGACCCATGAGAACTAGAACAGTTTGATTTTGCTATTATGTGTGTTGTCACGTGTTGCCGCTTTGACCATGAGGGAAAAACACAGTCGTTTGGCTGTGGCGTTTTTGTGTTTTGTATAAGAGATGGTGCGTCATTGCACACTGATGGACATTGGTTAGATCAATATAAAAAATAGATAGAGCAAGTACAAACTAGAAGAGAATTAGTCCTCAAGGCCATCATGATAGACCTGATCACATGTTCTGTGCTTATTGTCTGAGGGAAGTTCTGCAACCAAATTGCTTGTCTGGAATCAATTAGATTCTTCACTTGAAAGTTATATTTCATTCAAACCCCATCTGAATTTAGAAATTAAGTGTGGTGTTGGCTTGCTGAACTAAATGCTAGAGCTTTGTGTCTACCCACACAACACGGTTTGTTGCATTTTGTTCATTTTGTGTTGTTGAGGTTAGTTCATGGGAACTGTAATAGTTTTGTTTGTTGAATAATCTATGGCCTTGTGTCAAAGGACTCTCTCTGTATTCCTGTTACATGCTACTGAAACCCTGGTTCAAGGCTATATGCCATCACGCTTTCTCTATTTTCAAACTTTGTCTTGTACTTTATCTTTGCGTATCTTCACAGGACTTGAGAACAATTGAGAATTTGAAGTCAGACCTTTGGTCATGTGCAGCTCATAAATTCCTTTTGGAAGGTGAGGTTCAATCCTCTTTGTTATTAAAGACAGGAAATGAGCTGATAACATCATGATTATATACCTCATTAATGGCTTTATGGCAGGTTCACTAACATCCTATTTATTTGTCTTTTCCCCCACTCCGTTCTGTTGTATTTCATAGGGACAACCTCTGTTTGTGTCGAGGAACCCCAACAGCCTATGTCATTTTCTGTTTGTGTCTGGATTGAGCTGAGTTATGAAAATGTATAGTTTTATCAAAATGTCACAAGTTAGTTTTACTGAGATATGTAGAACCTATCACTATTAAGAATCACATTTATAGTTACCACTTTTACCAACTCCACGGAAAAGCAAGCAAACATGTTTTGACCAAAACTTCAAAGAACTTTATCTATTGTTTTGACCAGGGAGATTCTGCTTTTGAATACTTAGAAGCGCCTGTCAGAATGGGTTTTTGACAAATATTGGTACGTCTAGGCCTGCCTCTTGTGTGTGTGTGTGTGTGTGTGTGTGTGTGTGTGTGTGTGTGTGTGTGTGTGTGTGTGTTCGTGCCTGGAGCTTCAAGAATGAACTCAAAATACACACACACACGCACACACAAAGGGTAAAACCGTAGTAAAATAGATCGTATGAAGACACGCCTCTCGATAGTGAGGCTCTGTATTCCAGAGATCACACCACTCCAAACCCCGCCCTACGCTTCTTGGGCTCCTCCCATTCCCGCCCACTCCTGGACCACATTGAAATTGGTCTGATGTTGCCAAACATTATTACACTGTCAGGAGCATCCTTGCCTAACCTCTCGTCCCAAGCGCATCTGAATCCAGAACATAAGAGCAGAGGAACGGAATAGCTTGGAAGCAGTGACTTTAAAATAAAACAATAGTTTTAACTTGGTAAAGGAGTAACATATCATAGACATTGTTATAGCTGTATCATAATACCTTATTGAAAGTCAGAGTAAAGTGTAAATCATTTTAACAATTTGTCTGCACACTATGTGGCGGCTGCTGTGCGTGCTGTTGGTGTTCCTGGCTTGCTGTTTTGTCCAAACAAGTAAGTATCTTCTATTCTAACATAGGTCTACTCTAGTGTATTGTCAACTTCTGAATAATTCCCAATTAATTTGGCTTATTTGTTATTTGGACCCTTAATGCATAGTGGCAAAGTAAGTCTATTTTTAAACATAGTCTACCTTCTTGTAAAATATTATGTCTATCGTAAATGGCGATTTTGGATCTATTTGAAATGTTTAAATAGCCCTCTCTCTGACTTCGCCTGATGCATCACGATGGGGGAGGGGGCTAGTTATTTGTAGAATGTAGGTCAAATTTCTGTTGCATCTTGAAGAAGCTGCGATAATATTTTGCAAAACAAATCGTTTCTTATTATCACAACACAATGCGCGGGCCATTGTTTCTTTTATTAGTGCACTCCCATTTACACTTAGATACATTTACATTATAAAAAATGTTCGGACATTTGAAAGAATTAACTACATTCACTGCCTCTGATTCGTTGTTGGCCATCCGTGGCCAATCAGATTTGAGAATGTACAACAAGACGTTTCGGAAAGCCGGTTGTTGAATAGGAGCCGGGCGAGGCAATAGGATGTTTGCATTGTAGTTCATGCTGAGAAGAGCGGCATTTAACAGTTTTGCATTATTGTGCAATACTTTTTTGTGCAAGACAATTATTTTGTTAGTAGGCTATTGTTATTTTAAAGCTAAAGTCCTTCATTGCTACTTCCATTTAAGGATTTATAAATTAAAGGGATACTTCGGGATTTTGGCAATGAGGCCTTTTACTTCCCCAGTCAGAATAACTCTGGATACCATGTGGCCAGTATGAAGGAAGTTAGAGGTAGTTTAGCGAGTCAATGCTAACTAGCATTAGCGTAATGACTGGAAGTCTATGGGTATCTACCTAATTATACCCATTGATTCTGGAAGAATATCTTATACATACCTAATGAGCTTAGTTCAACTATTGTACCCCATCAGAACTCAAAATATCCACATTTGTTCCTCCAATGTTTGTAAACAACATAGGCTAAATGTAAACAAATCCTGTATAGCCTCAAAACACAGTTACAATTAGAATTTTGATATCATTACATTTACGTCATTTAGCAGACGCTCTTATCCAGAGCGACTTTACAGTTAGTGAGTGCATACATGTTTTTTTTTTCATACTGGCCCCCAGTGGGAATCAAACCCACAACCCTGGCGTTGCAAGCGCCATGCTCTACAAACTGAGCTACACGGGGCCATGGATGGTCAGTGCTTGCATCCATACTCTAGCTCTGTCTATGAATTTGTCACACAAAGTGCAAAAATCTTCAAAATTCACGTACTGTAGATTACAAATGAATTATTGTATAATTAGGCTACATAGCAAGGCTGCAATAAACTAAATGTGTTCTCCTCAACTGATGCAATAACCAGTCACATTGCAATCTAGACCCTCTGTTGTTCCCTCACATTTTTAACATTTCATTCTCCCCTCACGTTTTTGACCCTTTCATGATATATTGATGGCCCTATGGCATCATTGTGGTGGGCCCCCCTGAGAATTAAAGGAATCCCTCTTGCCCACCTCCAAAAAGCATTACTTTCATGTATTTCTCTTGAGGCAACATTCCAACGTGTGATTTACCAGAACGCAAACTGTTTTCCAAGGGATGACAGTGTGAAATTTGATCATATCTGGGTATTCGCTTATGTTCTCTCTCAGTTGTGCGGGTATTCATTCAGGTGTTGTTTTGCTCTTATTTTGTGGCTCGTCTTGTTCACTCACGAGGGGACTCTATAGATAAGTATGAAAAATGTATGCACTCACTAACTGTAAGTCGCTCTGGATAAGAGCGTCTGCTAAATGACTAAAATGTAAAATAAGACAACCAGGTTAGATACGATTAAAGTCACTAATGATAAAAACCTTTAAAGAAAGGGAGTGCACATGGAAGAGGGTCCACCACTACAGCCGCCCATAGTACACTCTTACATGGGGACAGCTGGGTCCAGAACTGGAATAGCGGTAATCTGTTTAGCTGTGGAGACATGGTGAATGAGGACATTAACTTCTCATGTTCATAGTGTTTGTTCACAGAGTTATATCTGTACTAGATGGCCCCATTTGATTTCCATAAACTTTCCCAGATCTGCTGTTGACATCTGTTGAATAGAACGGACCGAAAAGCAACAGAACTGTGCTGTCACAGTTTAAGACCAAGATATCTCAGTAAAAAAAATGTAGGCCAAACTATGAACCTTCTCTTAAATGAGCATAAATTGTTCAATCTTTCCAAATTCCCTTATTTACATCCTTGAAGTAACATGGTACTGCAATTCAGTAGGTATTATTGTTCCTGAAACCAAAACTGTTGGTGAGTAACTAAAGGTTCACCTCACCCAGGAACTGTCCTGTTTTGGTCAGTGAAAAGAGTACCTAGCCCACTATTGTCTCTAGTGTTATTATCATGCAAACCTTCCGCTTGACCCAATCAGCTACCAGTGGTGTGATTCAAGCTCCTCCCTCTGGTCAAGCTCCTCCCTCCCTCTGGCTCCTATCAGAAACAGGTGTCCATCCAGTGTTTTGAGGCCTAAGTGCAGGATAAGGAATTCCCAGGGGCACCTGGACTATGCTGTGAGTGCTCTCTGTGGCCAGGGGCACTGATGTATAGTACAGTGTCTTAATTGGTTCTTCCAGTTCACTAACTAGGGTGATTTAGATAGGGGGTTAGGTGGAGAGCTGTAGGAGGTCTAGAATGTCTTTGTTTGATGGATGAACAGCAATTCAGAACTGCATGGAGGATAATTAAGATGTTAAGGAGAACATAACATCAGCCAGTACTGTATGTCTACGGTCTCTTTTCATTTGTCTTCAGTCACCACCACCCAAATACTGACAAAAATCTACGTTCTCCACTACCAATGGCATGTGTAAATATTAGTGTGTGTGAGTGTGTGTGCATGTGTGTGTGCATGTGTCAGTGTGTTTGAGTTGTAGATTCTCCACATTCCTCCTCTATAGGCAGGTTGGAATTTGCATGTGTATGTGTCTGTACATGTGTAAGTGTGTATGTTGAAAGGGAGAGGGTCATAATGGGCCTCTCCCTCCCATCCCCCTGCTTCTTTGTCAATGTGTTACCAGCATCCTAGCCATAGCCCACTGAACAGCCAGCCCCTCCCCCACTCACTGTCACATATGACTGCAAGCTGGGAAACGAGACCCACCAGACACAACCTGCTCTAGCACTTCTGTTTTTACTCTATACATTCTGATTTATGGTCTGTTCAAGTATTTGCCTTAGATAACATCCACAGAGTTACAGAAAACAGACACTTTTTCCTTTTCCTGTGGTTTATTGTGGTGTCAGGATACAGGTGTTCAAAGAATGTGTTGTGTTCTTGACTGACCTTACAGTATGTAGATGATAAAGCACAGCAGAGAATTACCACTGGTGGTCCTATCCTGCTAAGGCTTTGCAGTGCCATTGGCTTGCCACGCAACTCCTCTCTGGAAAGCGTCTGATTTGTGTGCTTTGCCAGTTGCCCAGAAATAAATAGAACAGCAATTGGTTTCATTCATTAGAGCTTTATTGTCCCATTATACAATGTATCTGGGGTTGTAAATGTTAGTCAGTTAAATGCTCCATAAATCCCATTTCGATTTTGTTGTTTACTAGAATGAATAGTCATGGACTGACCGTGTGTGTACGTGTATTTTTCCCTCATAGACGCAGAGACAACATGCGGGACCAGGCAGTTCCTGTGTGGGAACGGGAAGTGCATTACATTGAGATGGGTGTGTGACGACACAGATGACTGTGGAGATGGCACTGACGAGCTCCCCGGAACCTGCTGTGAGTAACACATACCGCCATAGCTAATTGGAATACAATAGAGTAATGAACCACACTTATAGTTCAACATTTTTTTCAGTTTCAGTCACTGATGGTTGTTCTCTCTTTTCTGTTGCACCTGTAGTGGCCAGAACTTGCAGACCCACAGAGTTTAGCTGTGGTGGCCGTCTGAACCAGTGTGTTCCCAGTACCTGGCTCTGTGACGGCAAAGCAGACTGTGAGAATGGTGCTGATGAGGAAAGCTGTGGTGAGTGGTCCTGTCTTCTCCACTCTCTGTTGTACCCTTCTCCCCTACTCACCTCCTAACATTTCCCCTTCTCAAACCTACTCTCTCTTTTCCCTCTCAGTCCCATACTTTCCCAACTGATATAAGCCTGACAAATGAGGCTCCACTCTAACACACCTGTCTCTGTTCCTCCCACAGCGCCCAAGCACTGCACAGATAACGAGTTCCGCTGCAGTAACGGCCTGTGTGTTTCGGCCTCCTTTGTGTGTGATGAGGAGTTGGACTGTGATGATGGGAGCGACGAGGTTTCCTGCCCACCCGCCACCTGTAGCTCCACCTCCTTCCAGTGCAACAACTCTGTGTGTGTGCCGCGCCTGTGGGCCTGCGACGGAGACGCCGACTGCTCGGATGGCTCCGACGAGTGGCCACAGAACTGTGGGACGCGGGCCCCTGAGGGTGCCGCCAAGCCCTGCTCCTCTCAGGAGTTCCACTGTGGCAGCGGGGAGTGTATCCACAGCAGCTGGAAATGTGACGGAGGGTTCGACTGCCTGGATCGCTCTGACGAGACCAACTGTAGTGAGTACATTCTCTCTCTCTTATTACCGTTTTATTACTGTTGTTAGCTATATTTGGTTTAATATTCTCTGTTTCAAGGTCATATGTAAGTTGCACATGGATTTCTGACTGACCTCTCAATGTCTCCTTCTCTCCATAGGCCGCCTCACCTGCCGCCCCGATGAGTTCCAATGTGGTGATGGCACCTGTATCCACGGCGGCCGCCAATGTAACCGCCAGTACGACTGCAGAGACTTGAGTGACGAAATAGGCTGTGTCATTGGTAGGCTCCTGCCCCACCTAAAGCTACTAACTCTGCTTCTACTACTGTGACCTACTGGAATGGTAGTACTACCTTTGTGTTATACTCACACTCTACTCTCCTCCACAGTGAGCCATTGCAAGGGCCCCACCAGGTTTAAGTGCCGTAGTGGGGAGTGCATCAGCATGGAGAAGGTGTGTGACAAGCAGCGCGACTGCAGGGACTGGTCAGATGAGCCTCTCAGAGAGTGTGGTGAGCGTGAAGATGGAACATGTACTTAGGGGGAATATTGTTTAGCCTGTGGTTAGCTTCTCATGTAAAATTTGTTGGATGGAAACCCTGGGAATGCTATCTAGCTGTGGTTGCTGAGAAAAAGGAGGAGTTGTGGACTGGTGTGGTGAACTGTCACTTTTCTCTCCTCCCTGCAGACTCCAACGAGTGCCTGTACAACAATGGCGGCTGCTCACACATCTGCAATGACCTGAAGATCGGCTATGAGTGCCAATGCCCCACCGGTTACTACCTGACGGACAAGAAACGCTGTGAAGGTAAAACTTCTTACCGCTATACCTGCATGTTTGTCCACAGAGCCCAAAAAGATGGCTCAATCAGCAGCCATATTGGATCTGATGTCCGTGCCAATGTGGACTTCAGACGGTACATCCTTTAGGCCTAGTGCCAGGCGATGTGGCCATTGATGCCTTTGCCTTAGTTCAATCCTGGATGGCAGTGAAAAGCTGATGATAGTGGGGTAAGAAGGTCTCTGTCCTGACTGGGCCACTTCCCTGTGGAGCCATGATGACTCAGTGCTGTTACTGTCACACCACCTTTGTCTGACCCTACGCCACTGTTTACCTTATCCAACACTGTGTCAGTTACACAGACGTCATATGTGACATCTGTCCTGTACCTCTTCCCACAGATATCGATGAGTGTGCCAGCCCAGACATCTGCAGCCAGATCTGTGTCAATCACATGGGCAGCTACAAGTGCGAATGTGAGGAGGGCTACCAGGTCGACCCAGCCACCAAAGCCTGCAAGGCCATCGGTAAGTATCGGACCTAAGAAAGACTGAATGCTTACTTTGCTCATGTGTTGATCAAGTTTATTTTAAAATTGTCATGGGTCATGCATTGCAGTAATTGGAACGATACTCTCTCGTCTGATCACACAGGCACTGTAGCCTATCTGTTCTTCACCAATCGCCATGAGGTGAGGAAGATGACACTGGACAAGAGTGAGTACACCCGTGTCATCCCCCGCCTGAAGAACGCAGTGGCTCTGGACATGAACATGGTTGCCAAGGAGATTTACTGGTCTGACATCTCCCAGAAGAAGATCTACTGGTGAGCAAAGCTTCCATGTTTTCTTTATCCATAGAGCCCTGTTGTAGGCCTATTGCTCCCAGTGATATCTTGATGATGATGATAATTAGAAGGATATATTTTCTCTCTATTTTCCACCCTTCTCCTACAATCCAGCACCTCCATGGACTTGGCTGCAGACACAGCTCAGCACAGAGTTGTGATTGGCAGCGACATCGAGGCTCCTGAAGGCATCGCCTTTGACTGGGTCCACGGCAACATCTACTGGACCGACAGTATCCGCAGCAGCATCTCTGTGTCAACCGCCAATGGGAGCCGCCGCAAGACTCTCTTCCAGAATGACCTGGCCAAGCCCCGCGCTATCGTGGTCGACCCCCACAGCAAGTAGGTCCCACACTGGCTTCAGAAATGAGCATAATAACTGAAACATTGAGTCTACACAGGATATTTATTGAATGATGACATGCTTCAATAAATGTGCTCTCCTGCCCTCCTAGCTTCATGTACTGGACTGACTGGGGAACTCCAGCCAAGATTGAGAAGGGAGGTCTGAACGGAGGAGACCGTGCTGCTCTGGTCACAGACGACATTGTGTGGCCCAATGGAATCACCCTTGGTGAGCACTTTCATAACTTCCTACCTTTGTTTGTGTGGGTGCGCATGCATAACTGTGTGTGTGTTTCTGAATGGTCACGCTGGTCTGACTAGTTTCTCTTATCCTCTCGCCTGGTCAGACCTGCTGAACCAGCGGCTGTACTGGGTGGACTCCAAGCTGCACACCCTCTCCAGTATTGACGTCCAGGGTGGCGGCCGAAGGACACTCATTATAGATGAACACAGGCTAGCCCATCCCCTAGGCATCACTGTGTTTGAGGTGAGCGCCAAAATCATAACTTTCAAATGAGGCACTATGAAAATTAAGTCTGAAAGCAACCATATATTCCATATGTTTATGCAGAGATTATAAATGTTATAATGGAGTATTGTGTGTGTAGGAAAGAGTGTTTTGGACAGATGTCAGCAATAATGCCATTCTGAGTGCC
The DNA here is from genome assembly GCF_020615455.1 of Coregonus clupeaformis. NCBI lineage: Eukaryota > Metazoa > Chordata > Actinopteri > Salmoniformes > Salmonidae > Coregonus > Coregonus clupeaformis. The sequence goes on from NC_059198.1 coordinate 25,345,075, forward strand.
AACCGTGTGACGGGCAGGGACATCAAGCCTGTGGCAGAGCACCTGGCATCCCCAGAGGACATTGTGTTGTACCACAACCTCAAACAGCCAACTGGTATGTATCAAGTCTCTCAGCTTGTAATATTCCCATTGTTAGTTAGATCAGTAGTTTGTATATGCAAGAGTAGCCATGGAGTTAGGCACTAATGTGTTTTGGCATGATGGTTGCACCTCAGGGATGCATTTTATTCAAAGTGCTATTTTTGTGTCTGGAGCCTCAGACTATTACAATTAAGTTACACTGCTGCAGTAGCATATCAATAGCAATGTGCTTTTTATTGAGACAAACCAGTACCCAGACTTAATCCCCTCCTCCCCTCTGCCCCACTCCAGGCAGGGACTGGTGCAAGGTGGCCAACGGAGGCTGTGAGTTCATGTGTCTGGCAGCCCCCCAGGTGGGCATACATTCCCCCAAGTACACCTGTGCATGCCCTGACAACATGCTGCTGGCCAAAGACATGAGGAAATGTGTACCAGGTATATATCTAGCTAGCACCCTAAGCCTCTCTATGTAACATAACACAGGGGAAATATATAATCCCTTGCTTCCTGTATAATCTCTAACCTAAGTGTTTTCTGTGTATTCACCAGCTGCACCAACACCTGCAGCTCCAGTCAAGCCCAATGTTCCCGCCACCAACCCCCCACCCCCACCGGCACCCGCCCGCACCTCCCCTGCACCTCCAGCCCGTGCCACCACTAAGGCCCCCATCATCACTACCACAGTTACACCTGCACCTCCCCGCACTACCAAGCCTGTGCCACGCAACCCCCAGCCTGCCCAGCCAGATAGACCCAGGATCCCCCAGGCCCATACTACCACTGTGCCTCAAGTTACCACTCAGGGTAAGCATGAGTTGAATGTGTGCTCTCACTAAATGCAGTAGTTATCAGCAATGAATATATATTTTTAAAGATGAAACTTTCCTGGAACGTCGTACTTTGACAGGATGTATCATTAATCTAATATGTTTCTTGTTTTTCCCTTCAGACATCCGCCATGAATTTTCTGCTCTACCCACAGTCCCTTCAACCCCTGCAGCTTTATACATCGCACTGCCTATAGGTAAGTTGCTTTAACATCACTGACTTAGACACACAGTTAGTTAGAATTATTCTTACACACCAGTGATGTTAAAACCCCACTTTAGCATCAACAAATCCCCTCTAACCTCTCTCTCTCTCTCTGTCTCTCAGCCATTGTGTGTCTGGTGGCCTTTGGTGCCGTGCTGCTGTGGAGGAACTACAGGCTGAAGAACACTAACACCATTCACTTTGAAAACCCAGTCTACCAGAAGACCACTGAAGACCAGGTGCACATATGCAGGAGCCACAGTCCAGATGGCTACTCCTACCCACCGGTAAGAGGCCAATCTGTCATACACAGTCAATCTCAATGTCACTTGGAGTATGCTAGTGTTTTTGAAGTATTAGCATAGGGATATGTAGCCTATGGTATGTAGTAGCTGTAGTTCAGTGACTTAATGTATTCATCTTTGTGTCCTTCCCCTCAGAGACAGATTGTGAGTCTTGATGATGAGGCTTGACAGTCGTACTGACGTTCCCTGCCAACACAAACGCTTTAAGAGGAAAGAGCAGAGGAGTAAGAGAGACATGTTATATAAGCTACCTGGACAAACTTTTTTTTGTTTTTTGTTTTTTTACCTCACAACCTCAAAGACATAAGAAGCCAGAGAAAGTGTCATACCGCTGACCAAATCACTGTGTGCTCAAAGACAAATGGAACCTCTGGAAAGAAAAGCAGGAAAAGGAGGAAGATTTCCCATCCAGACTTTCTTGCCAATTTGTGCACAATCCAGAGCCATAAGAGACCATCAACTCATCTCCACCATGCTTGGGTTTTATTGGCCCATTATACACCATAGCATTTTTTCTCAGAGACAATTTGTCTGAACTGTGAAATATCTTACAAATGGAGGACTCTCCAGAAGTTAAACCACATTATGAAAGAACAGTAATGTAATTGTAATATTTGAGTGTTTTGTGAAGAAGTGCCCTTGATATATGAGGTGACTGCAACTTTATTGAACACCACTTAGAAATGAGAAAGTTCTCTCTTTCTTGCTACGTAGAATTCAGAAATGAGGTATTGTAAATAACGTAGGTATTTATTTCACTTATGACCGAGACTGACAAAATGTTGAGAAATAATGAGCGGATCATATCTTGCACTATGTCTAGACTAATTTATTTGTTCCTGAATTGTTTTAATAACAAAATTGGACTTAAACTAACACCTGAGCCACTTGTTGAAATGAATCCCTTTGATAGTGAATGTCGTCTTGAATTCTATACATGTGCCAATTTAACCTCTATATCATCACCAGACAGGGATAAAGTCAAATCATAGCTTTTTATACCAATCGTCCACATTGCCTCACTAGTGGAGCACTATCCAAATGGATGGTTAGACACACTAACGCTTATACTGTATGTCTATGTGCCTTGGTAACACTATTGCTGTGGGAACATTCAATTTCCCTTTTATGGTGTTTAATTGCAAGCCAAGAGAGTAGATTTAGGACAGTCTGTCCGAGATGTATCTTTCTCATTTTCTCCCTTGTCTAACTTTCTGTCACTCCCTCCTTCTCAAGCTTCCCGTTCTCTCAGCTCAACTGTTTGAGAGCAGTATATAATTGTGTAATTCTTCTATGACAGAAAGCCTTAAAAAATTGGGTCATGGGACCATGTGACCATGTGACCATTGGAGCCATGTTCATGTGACTGTGTCATGCAACAGTAGTACACAGACTACACTCTTAGAAAAAAGGGTGCTATTTAGAACCTTAAAGGGTTCTTCGGCTGTCCCCATAGGAGAACCCTTTGAATAACCCTTTTTGGTTCCAGGTAGAACCCTTTTGGGTTCCATGTAGAACCCTTTCCACAGAGGGTTATACATGGAACCCAAAAGGGTTCTACCTGGAACCAAAAAGGGTTATGCCTGGAACCAAAAAGGGTTCTACAATGGGGACAGCTGATCCCAATTTTCTAAGAGTGTAGCATCTTCATGTCTTCATTCAGGTTCAGAAACATAAGTTGCCTTTTAATGGTTTTCACAGCATTGTTTACTGGAGAGAGTTTTAGGTAGATTTATTTGACTAAGTAAAAACTGATTATGACAGTTCTAGGTACTGGAATAGAAGCCGTCCAAGTGCATTATATATCATGCTGATAACCTTTTAACCAGATGATTTATTCAAATACTAATGATGGTGCTGAGGTGGCTTTAGGCCACAATGTTTCACACTTCTTTCTCTGAGATCAGAGTGAAATTAATGTGTCTAACTGTTTACAATTAAATGTGTTTGACATTGAGGATGCGACAGTGTTACAGGCATTACACAGAGAGCGAGTTTGGGGTAATTACATATGGCCTAAGCCTAACAAAGACATTATTGTTGAGTCAGTGAAAATGTTTGTTTATGTTTCTGTTATGTTTTTTATGTGGGGTTGGGGCTAAAGAGATTGTTTAATTCAATAGCCATATGAAACAAATCCAGAAATGTGTGTTAACTAACATGAACAGTGCAGATCATGAATATATAAATATTATGTTCATAATGTATATGTACATATTTGTACATTTTTTTGGTCATGATGTCCCAGTGTAGAATTTGTACACCGTTAAACATTTGATGTACATAAATAAATGCTTATATTTATTTTAGAATCATTACACTCTGATTTGTACTTTGCGTATGCCTGAAGTTTTTGTCTGACAAGCATTTTTGTGTGATGGGTGTTAACATTTGTAATGAATTAACTAATGTGTTAAACATACACAAAATACACATTACAAGTTAACTGTGTTAATTGTGTTTACTGCCTTTGGTTTTCCATAATTAATCAATATTGAGATGCTTTGGTAGTTTCAAAATAGTCACCTTTCACATAGATCTATTATATATTTATTATCATTTCATCATATTTTTGTATTAATATGAGAATAAAATATTTTCAGAATTCAGTTTCTTTATCCTTTTAGATAATAAGGGCACTACCAGTGGCCATTACATCAGCAGAATGACAGTCTGTTGAATAACACGAAAGTTCTGTAATTCCTGACAGAAGCATGGAAGATATAATGTATTTATTTATTAAATTGAATGACTGTAAATACACAAATCACAGAGCTGTTTTATATTTCCGGACTATGTTGATTTATTGTGTTTAATTATGTGGACTCAGACCACTGAACTTTAGTGTGAGCTTGTTTTAGTCTTCAATAAAGAAAAAGGAGCACTCCGTTTCTGCATAGATCTGATTATTTATTGACGGGACATAGGCCTACTTTTTGTTCAAGCTGGAATGAAGTGTGTATGGGTACTTTCTTTCCATATGTAGACTGCAATATCTAATCTTCATGTCATATTGCCACGAGCTTTCTGGTCTACAAAGTCACAATGACACCAGTTTATGTCAAAGCTACTGCACAATAACACTTCAAGAGAACACTTTTCACAGCACAAATCTCCAACTGAAACAATTTAGCAGATTGTGTGGTAGCCTTAAAAAACAGTGTCCAAGAATAACAGGAACAGCATTCAATAAATAAATTAGGTCTCAGGCTCTATGGCTCAGGTCAAACCGTCCATGTGTCCTGGCAGCAGGCCCCCTACTGCAGACAAAGTTCAAGGCTGTGAATGGGAGATAAATGATAACATACCAAGAAAACACACATTCACACACACACACATACACACACACACATACACACACACATACACACAGTCACGTCCATACTTACATATATACAGTAAATACATAAAAAACATACAAACACACATACAAACACACATAAACCTCCATTCCATTCAGGTTGTGACTCTGGCTGCCATTGAGGAGAGTATCCATCCTTATTAGACTGTCATGGGTGCTAACTTACCTTGGACACTAGATTATCATGTTACAGTAGGACAATACTGCACACACTTAAAGATACAGGGATGTAGCTCAGTTGGTAGAGCATGGCGTTTGCAACGCCAGGGTTGTGGGTTCGATTCCCACGGGGGGCCAGTATGAAAAATAAAAAAATAATGTATGCACTCACTAACTGTAAGTCGCTCTGGATAAGAGCGTCTGCTAAATGACTAAAATGTAAATGTTGGGTTTGGATCACTGGCTGAATAATGTTAACCAGCTGTTAGTAACTAGGACATTTATTCAACTGGATATTTGGCCTCCTTCTGTTTGATTACTTTACTTGTGACATTCATCCAAACAAATAACTGCTCCCCCGAATATGACTTCATTTCCTAACACAGTGTCCTAGACTGGTTGTTTTTGTTGGCATGAGGCATTTTTCAAGCAAAGAACCTCGGGTTGTCCTTAATCATTAACATATCAACATGAGTTTAGTACAGCTGAACTGGAGCTGGAGTTTATTAGAGGTACAGAAGAGTGTAAAACTGTAACAAACTATCAATATGGGCAGTATTCTTTATACTCGTATTCAAACAGATTGGTGTAATAAACCGTTTATATCGTCAGTGGAGTTAATATGCAGTACAACCTATCTATATGGAAACATATTACCCATACTATCTCATTTTAAGTAAACATTACAGAAGAGATAAATGGTGAGGCCATCCTTATGTATTTTGTGTACAATGAATATCTGCCAATATTCTATGCAGAGGTTGGACGTATTCACTTTTCCCAGAAGAGGAAGCAGTGGGTGGAAATGAGGACATAGGCCAGGGAAGGACACTGCTTGCTTCTGAACCCTGTTGATGTTTTGTCCATTGTTTACCTATTTCAATTACTCTACATTTTTAGGTGAGCCCTCTTGCATAATGATGACATGATACAGTATGTCATTCTACACATCAGAGAGCTTTGATTAGTAGTTTTGCTTCCAGCGAAATTCTTCATCCCATCTTGATCTATTTTCTTCAGATGAAGACAATCTTCATCTAATTTTTAACTCCAATTTATACCAGGTCAGGTGAGAAAAACTACTGGGCCTATGAGGTAGGCTATTATAAAATAATACATAACTGACAAAGTTTATGTTGCTGTATTTAGCAAGTTGGTCAAAGTGTAGCTGGGTCGATCCACCAATTCGGTGCCTTTTGAGATGTGCAACTTCGTAAAAATAAAACTGTTTGATTTCACCTAATTTTAACATTCTGCCATAAAGAACACATGTTCAACTTAATAAAAAACTAGTTTTCCCAACATAAATGGGTTTTTTAAAGCTTATTTCTGTTTGTAAAGTGCTTTCATGTGATTTTGTGTTTTTATGTTTTTTTATGGTTCAATAAAAAAAAAGACTATAGTAAGTCCCTATTAAGTGCGAAATAAAGTATCAGGGTTGACCGTAACAGGGTTGATGATTTCATCTTAAATTAGCCATACATCCCCTTGTGACAGGGGAAATGGAAGCTTGTTGTGTGCCACAGGGAGGGGCAATTGAATGCAAGCATCAGAAAAAAATGTACATTGTTAAAACATTTCTAGCTTGTTTATCTATGGGTAACAAGGTTGACATGTTATGCTCAACCCACTCAGTTTTTTCACAAAACACCAGAAAATGGCCAAAAATAGTAGAACCAACTGACTTTCTTTTATGCTATGATTTGACTATTAGATGTTGAATGGTTCTTTAGATCATTTTTTAAAGTAATAGTTTCACCATATTAAAACGAGAGATCAGTTCACGTAATAGGGTTGACCTTCAAATGAGGGACAGTTTTTATTTGTATTTTTTATTAATCACTAATCACATTAAATAAATATTAATCTTCAGAAATGACTTTTTTAAAGCAGCAAAATAACAATTGACAATGATGGTGAAAACTTGGAGAAATGTTGGGATTAAGTGGGTTAAAATCTTCCTGAAAGTCACAGAGGGTGCACGGAGGGACATGTCAAAATACTGAATTTTGTCTTTATTCATATAAAAATCTGATTTATTGAATTCTCCATGTGGTCTATATTAAAGGGTACTTCAATGAATATATCAGGCTTTAAAAATATAATATTGGTGCACAGTTTCTACTTAAAACATAAAAGGGACCAAAAAAGGCACTCATTTCGTGAAACGACCCAGTTATACTGCTGTCCCTTGGCTATCACCTCAGACAAACACCTTCCTCCTCTCTGAATCCCACTGCAGCCACACTCCCTAGAGCCCTCCAATACCTGGTCGACTATTCAAGACATGACCCAGGGAAGGAGGTGGATGAAATTCCAGAAACATTATCTTTATCTCAGGCACTATTGTTTGCTTTTGGTGGGATGTGTTATTATCTGACAGACTCGTTTGACAGTGGTGATAAACTACATAGATTGACAAAGAATGGCAGTGTAAACTTAACTGATGTTTTATTGGGAGGCCCAGGGAAATGAAGACATGACTCAGAGTAGCTAAGTACAAAGAGCAAACAGCAAAGAGAACATGAATAATAATTGATGCCATGTAAGACCAGATACTAGATTGTTGTTTGAAAGGATGTGAGTAAAGCCCAATTCAGAGGTCAAAGCCACAGGAATGTTGAGGTGACAAACAGAATATACTGAGAGAATTAGGACATAATGTATATATGTATGATATATATATATATATATATATATATATATATATATATATATATACGTATATATAACCTTTATTTAACAAGGCAAATCAGTTAAGAACACATTCTTATTTACAATGAAGGCTGGTATTAAAAATAAAAATATAGGACAAAACACACATCACGACAAGAGAGACACCACATAAAGAGATACCTAAGACAACAACAACATAGCATGGTGTGGAGACGAAACAGATTCACGGAAGATCGCGGAAGCGGATGATGAAGTGGAATCCGAATACAATGGCGGTAGAATCAAGGAGAATTGGAGTATTGTTCTAAAGAATGGAAAACGGAGCAAAGTAGGGTACATTGATGAGAATGACCCTTCTTATCTAGTAGGAGTACGGTTTGTTAATGAGGAGCAGCTGAGCAGAGTACCAATCTTCAAGAAACCGTTTGAGTTATCCAAACTGGTGGATAGAGTGCTGGGTAAAGTGAAGGATGTGAGGATCACGAGAGGCGGGCTTGTTTAGATTTTTTGTGATTTTGCGGATCAGAAGGAACGTGCGTTGTGTCTTAATCGATTTGATACATTTGAAGTGTTGTGTGTGTCGCTTCGGAACAGGGCACCCCTTAGGGTTATATCTGGCGTTTCGTGGGAAGTTGATTTGGAAGAGATGAAAAATATTCCTGGAGTAATTGAAGCACGTCGGATGAATCGAGTGGTGAATGGGGAAAAAGTGGAGGGTTTATCTGTTCTTTTGTTTTTTGAAATGGAGTCTCTCCCTAATGAAGTGCGGTTAGGGTATATTAACTACAGAGTTAGAGCATTCATCCCAAGAACAATGCAGTGTGAACATTGTAAAGCTTTTGGTCATGTAGAAAGTGTTTGCAGAAGGGAGAAGCCGAGAAGTACAAGGTGGGGAAAATATCATAAATGTATTATGTGTTATAAAAGTGAAGAAAATGTGACATGTAATTGCGGTGGGACTCATGAAGCCACGTCTTCTGAATGCACGACAAGGGTAAAAGAGAATGAGGTGGCCAAAGTCAGGGTTGTACAGAGCATTTCATATGGGGAAGCTGTGAAAAGGGTTGAGGGTTTTGAATGTTGCACCAGTACAGTCCATGGGAGTGGAAAGGCCTTCACTGCAGGCTGCAGGGGTTCTCTTACATCAAGAGGATCCTGACATTTTAAAGGTTGAAAAGGTGGACTTTGTGGCCTTTATAGCAATGGGGATAAATGGCACTGCCAAGGTGGAGAAAAGATCTAGGAAGATTTAAATCATTGTGATTGCGTAGGAGCGGTTCCTGGGGCTGAAAGATTTCACAGCAAAGGAGTTACATGGAATATTAGCAAAATACATACCACCTTCTCAGGTCCTAGAGCCTGAGAAGGGAGATATGGAGAACTAAAAGAAGGAAGAAGTGGGAGTTTTGTTTGTTTTGGCAATGTACTATTTTTATTAGGGTGGATTGTTAGAATCACTTACGTATGGATTTATTTTTATTTTATTTTTGGTTTCAAACTGTCCAGTTAATGGCGGCAATACACCTTTTGGATGTAGTCTGCCATAAAACCCACAGAAGAAGAACAACAACAACAACAAGAAGAAGAACAATACAGCATGGTAGCAACACCACATGACAACAACATGGCAGCTGCACAAAACATGGTACAAACATTATTGGGCACAGACAACATTTTAGATTTTAGATTTTTTTTGTTGTCATTTAGCAGACGCTCTTATCCAGAGCGACTTACAGTTAGTGAGTGCATACATTTTTCATACTACAGCACAAAGGCAAGAAGGTAGAGACAACAATACATCACGCGAAGCAGCCACAGCTGTCAGTAAGAGTGCCCATGATTGAGTCTTTGAAAGAAGAGATGGAGATAAAACTGTCTATTTTGACTGTTTTTTGCAGCTCGTTCCAGTCGCTAGAACATTATATTGATGTAGTATAAATAATGAATAGTTGTCTCGATAATTCCAATTGAAAACAGGGTGAGTAAACTGGTGTCTTTGACCTGTTCTTTCTGAGTCAGATAACTGGAATAATTAATTAATGTTTTTACCATACATTCATCAGTATTGTGTAAATCATTCTCCCAGTTGACATTATCTCCTGTACTTTCACTGTCTGGGCACCTTATGATCTTTTAAAAACCATAGGGATGGAGCAGCATGGTGCATATGGGCCTATACATATTGACATTTTGTGTTAGAGCGCCCCCAGCTGTGCTACTGAGTCACATTCCAAAAACATCATTGTGATGGGCTACTACACCATACTACACACACAGACAACACAAAAACATTAGATGTTTACAGAGTAGATTACCATTGTATATGACACACATTGCTACTATGTTGGAGATTATTACTCAACATAAATTATACTAATATTCATACTAACACAAAAGGCAAGGCCATCAATGCTCTCAAACTAGGACCCTTAATTTGAATTGGCAATATAGTTATAATAAATATTTGCAAATCAATATTTTGTATATATACAAAAATTCATTTTATATTGGCAACAAATGTATTTGCTAATAACATTTACATATTTTCTAAACCTATGATTGGTTGATCCTCGTTTGGAACTCTGACCCTCTTCTCAGGAAACCACGTGGTAGTTCTATACATGCGCTGTGGATATTCGCATCATGAACACATTTCCCTGAATTTATTTTTCCGATAAATATTATCCAGTTCACAAGTAATCATGTCAGGCATATCGGATTTCAAGATTAATTCTAAATTTGCAGAGAAATATGAGAAATATAGGCAAAAAGAAGAGTTACAAAGGCGTAAGTGTAACTTCCCAAGCATGTTAGCTAGCAAGCTAGATGGCTAGCTAGCCAGCCGTTTAGCCCATGTTAGCTAAAGTTATCCTTCTTTTCAACTAGCTTGCTAACTTTTGATCCTATTCTCACTTGAAAGTAATCTTATTCTGTAACTTATTTAATTTAACTTCTGAACGTATAATTAGATAACTTAGCCACCGCTACATGTTTGGTTATAACCTGGTCGCTAGCATGTTCAGCTAGCTAGCAATCTAGTTCTGTCTTGTTTTCCTGGGGGAATGCTTGCATTACATTGAATGGCTTGTCATGTTCAACATTGATTTATTTCAGTGAAAGACAAATATAGCGACCAAGCTGACGAGAGTGAGTCTGGTTCAGAGTCCGATGATGATAGCGAGGTGGTAAGTACTATTACTGTAGCTAATTAGCCTAGCTATAAAATGTAAAGTTCACAATGTCAACACTACCGTGGTGTTCTGTTTATGGTTTGTCGGTGTTTTTGGCCCTACCTTTGTGTCCTTGACCTGTATATTTGTAATTCCAATGCAGGCTAATGTGTGTCTTCTTAGGAACTTGACCCCAAAGTTGAAAGGGACTTCTACAGAACATTGTCTCTGCTGAAGAAGAAAGATCCTAAGATCTATCAGACTGATGCAAAGTTCTACACAGTGGAAGGTATGTCATCAGTCAGCGGTTCTTGTTGTTGCTGCAACTGATTATGGTATGACACTTTGATTCTGTGTTGCTTGTTTGTTTAAGAGGTGTCTTTCATGTCTCAACTTTTCTTTCTTAATCAGATGCATCCATTGGTGATGATGCCCAGCCTTCAACATCAAAGAAAACGGAGAAACCGATGTATCTGAAAGATTATGAGCGAAAAGTTATCTTGGAAAGGGGAGGGTGAGTGAGCTGCAGTTTTCCTACTATGCATATCTTTCTTTGTGTCTCATTTTTGGGCAAATGGTTTGATAATAACAATTTGTCTAATTCCCAGTAAATATGAGGATGAGGAGGATGAGGAGAGTGATGATGAAGAGGCTGCAAAGAGGAGAGAGGTATGTTATGATACATTGTATGTAATGATACATTTACATGGAGGTATGTAATGAGAAGTCATTTATTGTTTGCCTTTGATTTTTTTGACAGAGAGCTGCATCTCCAAGTTACATCCAGGAGCAGAGAGAATTGAAAGAGAGGTAAGGGTTCAGTTCTCTCAATCACTGTGCCCTTAGTCCTAAAAAACAACTTATTCATTTGTGTTGTTTATACCTGTCTTTGTAACATAAACACTGTCATGCTTCCTCCAGCTTCCGTAAGTTCATACAGGACAGTGATGAGGAGGGCATTGAAGCGGAGAACGACTTTCAGCTGCTGAAGAGGAGGACCAAAACACAGGAAGAGAAGGTCAGCGTGGGAACCGGTGCCCGACTTTGTCTTATCTTACAGTATAAAGCACCGCAGAGATAAATGTTCTATTCCTCTAACCTGTTATATCTTTCTACCCAACAGGATAAAGAGGAAGAGGATTATGTGGACTGGCTGAAAGGCCAGGCAGAGCTGGAGGGCCCAGAAGAGGTGCAGGACATGGTGAGTGATGGAGAGACTGTTGGATTAGAGGGCTAGAGAGAGATATGTAATGACTTGCTGTGACTGAAGTATGTGCTGTGTGTTGAGACAGAAATACCTGAGGGACTATTGGAACGACCCAGAGCTGGATGAGAAGGAGTGTTTCCTTAGGGACTTTGTCCTGAATAAGGGCTACATGGAGAAAGATGACGAGGACAGGTGACAGTTATTTACACAATTTATTTTATGTCTATAAATTTTTTTGTTTTGCTCATGAATGCTTTCAATTGTAATCATAGAGCAGTGCTCAGCACCACTCTGACTGTGTACTAATCTGGCATGGCTGTGTGCAGGATCCCCAGCTATGACGAGGTGGTGAATGATGACGTGGAGGACTCAGAAGAGGATGGGGAGTCGTTCTTGGAGCGCCAGGAGGACTTTGAAAGACACTACAACTTCCGCTTTGAGGAGCCTGATGCCCAGAAGGTGGACTTTCCCGTCTGTCTACACACACACACGTCTGTTTGTGTGGTGTAGTGTATGTACCCTGGTCTCATAGTCTCTTATTGTTACTTACAGATCAAGACTTACCCCCGTACCATTGCCACATCTGTCCGCTCCAAAGACGAGCGCAGGAAGCTCAAAAGGGAGGAAGTGAAGGATAGGAAGAAAAAGGTCAGACTCACTTTACTCTCCATCTTTTAGTTCATCTTATCCATCACTCCATCCCTTCCTCATTTCCCCCACTCTCCCAACTAACCCACCTGTCACTCTTCTGGCCCCTGCAGGAGAAGGAGCAGAAGCATGAGCAGCTGAAGCAGCTGAAGAACCTGAAGCGTAATGAGATTATGGAGAAGCTGCGGCGGCTGCAGGAGCTGACAGGCAATGAGCAGCTGGCCTTCAGTCAGGTGGACCTGGAGGGAGACTTTGACCCCCAGCAGCATGACCAGCTCATGCAGGTGACTACTCGCACAGCTCAAGAAAATAAACAGATTCTAAATAAAAAGACACTCATCTTATTCTCCCTGTATTTCTCTTTTTTCAGAAATTCTTTGGTGATGAATATTATGGAGAGGAAGAGGGGGAGAAGCCCCAGTTTGAAGTTGAAGAGCTGGAGGGTGGTAAGTCACTTGTTGCTGACTTTATTCTCTCGTAGAATCGAATACCTTAGAATCAGTGGCATTGTAATAAGGGAGCTTTCTCTGTCCTGCAGAACACTGGAACTGGGACACATGGACAGGAGAGGGTGGAGATGAGGAATATGGTGGTGAGGAGGAGCATGAAGGAGAAGAGTATGACCAGCCAAACTGTGAAGATCCAGATTTTATTGTGAGTTCCTCTAACATGATCATCACTTCAGCATTGACCCAGCACAGACCTTCAAAAACGAGTTTAGGGGAGGCTAGTCAGAAATAAAGGTCTTGTTGATGTTGGAGATAGTCAGGCTGTGACTCACTCATCTGAACTCTCACTTGACCAGATGGATGCGGACTATGATCCCAGTCAGCCAAGCACCTCCAAGAAGCAGAAGAAAAAGGAGAAGAGGAAGATGAAGAAGGAGGATGCCCCGCTGATGGGAAAGAAGAGAAAGAAGTCTCATTTTGCTGAGGTCATCACCCAAAACAAGCCTGTGTTTGACCCCCGTGAGTCTCAGGAGGTTCAGCACCATGAACCTTGGATTATTTTCCTTACCCTTTTAGATTCTGTTCGATATAGTATACAGATATTGAGACTGAATGCTCTTTCATGCATCCATCCTTTGTGTGTTTCAGAGGAGAAGTCCTTTGAGCAGTACCTGGACGAATACTATAAGCTGGACTATGAGGACATCATAGATGACATCCCCTGCAGGTTTCGCTACAGGCAAGTCCTGGCCAATGACTTTGGCCTGTCCACTGACGAGGTGAGACTGGGAGCTCTAGTTCGTACTAGGTTGTCTCAGGGTTGGGGTCAATTCCAGTCAATTCAGGAAGTACACTAAAATTCCAATTTTTTTCCATCCTTTTTCAATGAGGAAAATGTTGAATTTGAATTGGAGTTTGGTAAATTTTTTTAGTTGACTGGAATTGAAATAGAATTGACCACAACCCTGGGTTGTGTTATACAGTGCCTTGCAAAAGTATTCATCCCCCTTGGCGTTTTCCCTATTTTGTTGCATTACAACCTGTAATTGAAATTGATTTTTATTTGGATTTCATGTAATGGACATAATTTGTAAGTCGCTCTGGATAAGAGCGTCTGCTAAATGACTTAAATGTAAATACACAAAATAGTCCAAATTGGTGAAGCGAAATGAAAAAAAGAACTTGTTTCAAAAAATTCAAATAAATAAATAATGGAAAAGTGGTGCGTGCATATACAGTGGGGGAAAAAAGTATTTAGTCAGCCACCAATTGTTCTCCCACTTAAAAAGATGAGAGGCCTGTAATTTTCATCATAGGTACACGTCAACTATGACAGACAAATTGAGAGAAAAAAAATCCAGAAAATCACATTGTAGGATTTTTAATGAATTTATTTCAAATCAAATCAAATCAAATCAAATGTTATTGGTCACATGCGCCGAATACAACAGGTGCAGACATTGCAGTGAAATGCTTACTTACAGCCCTTAACCGACAGTGCATTTATTTTAAACAAAAAAAGTAAGAATAAAACAACAACAACAAAAAAGTGTTGAGAAAAAAAGAGCAGAAGTAAAATAAAGTGACAGTAGGGAGGCTATATATACAGTAAAATAAAGTGACAGTAGGGAGGCTATATATACAGGGGGTACCGTTGCAGAGTCAATGTGCGGGGCACCGGCTAGTTGAGGTAGTTGAGGTAATATGTACATGTGGGTAGAGTTAAAGTGACTATGCATAAATACTTAACAGAGTAGCAGCAGCGTAAAAAGGATGGGGGTGGGGGCAGTGCAAATAGTCCGGGTAGCCATGATTAGCTGTTCAGGAGTCTTATGGCTTGGGGGTAGAAGCTGTTGAGAAGTCTTTTGGACCTAGACTTGGCACTCCCGGTACCGCTAGTCGTACGGTAGCAGAGAGAACAGTCTATGACTAGGGTGGCTGGAGTCTTTGACAATTTTGAGGGCCTTCCTCTGACACCGCCTGGTATAGAGGTCCTGGATGGCAGGGAGCTTAGCCCCAGTGATGTACTGGGCCGTACGCACTACCCTCTGTAGTGCCTTGCGGTCAGAGGCCAAGCAGTTGCCATACCAGGCGGTGATGCAACCAGTCAGGATGCTCTCGATGGTGCAGCTGTAGAATTTTTTGAGGATCTGAGGACCCATGCCAAATCTTTTTAGTCTCCTGAGGGGGAATAGGCTTTGCAAATTAGGGTGGAAAATAAGTATTTGGTCACCTACAAACAAGCATGATTTCTGGCTCTCACAGACCTGTAACTTCTTCTTTAAGAGGCTCCTCTGTCCTCCACTCATTACCTGTATTAATGGCACCTGTTTGAACTTGTTATCAGTATAAATGATACCTGTCCACAACCTCAAACAGTCACACTCCAAATCTCCACTATGGCCAAGACCAAAGAGCTGTCAAAGGACACCAGAAACAAAATTGTAGACCTGCACCAGGCTGGGAAGACTGAATCTGCAATAGGTAAGCAGCTTGGTTTGAAGAAATCAACTGTGGGAGCAATTATTAGGGAAATGGAAGACATACAAGACCACTGATAATCTCCCTCGATCTGGGGCTCCACGCAAGATCTCACCCCGGTGAGTCAAAATGATCACAAGAACAGTGAGCAAAAATCCCAGAACCACACAGGGGGACCTAGTGAATGACCTGCAGAGAGCTGGGACCAAAGTAACAAAGCCTACCATCAGTAACACACTACGCCGCCAGGGACTCAAATCCTGCAGTGCCAGACGTGTCCCCCTGCTTAAGCCAGTACATGTCCAGGCCCGTCTGAAGTTTGCTAGAGTGCATTTGGATGATCCAGAAGAGGATTGGGAGAATGTCATATGGTCAGATCTCAACCCCATAGGAAATCTTTGGAGGGAGTTGAAAGTCCATGTTGCCCAGCGACAGCCCCAAAACATCACTGCTCTAGAGGAGATCTGCATGGAGGAATGGGCCAAAATACCAGCAACAGTGTGTGAAAACCTTGTGAAGACTTACAGAAAACGTTTGACCTGTGTCATTGCCAACAAAGGGTATATAACAAAGTATTGAGAAACTTTTGTTGTTGACCAAATACTTATTTTCCACCATAATTTGCAAATAAATTCATTAAAAATCCTACAATGTGATTTTCTGGATTTTTTTCTTCTCATTTGTCTGTCATAGTTGACGTGTACCTATGATGAAATTACAGGCCTCTCTCATCTTTTTAAGTGGGAGAACTTGCACAATTGGTGGCTGACTAAATACTTTTTTTCCCCACTGTATATTCACCCCCTTTGCTATGAAGCCCCTAAATAAGATCTGGTGCAACCAATTACCTTCAGAAGTCACATAATTAGTTAGATTGCACACAGGTGGAATTTATTTAAGTGTCACATGATCTGTCACATGAGCTCAGTGTATATATACACCTGTTCTGAAAGGCCCCAGAGTCTGCAACACCAATAAGCAAGGGGCACCACCAAGCAAGCTTCACCATGAAGACCAAGGAGCTCTCCAAACAGGTCAGGGAAAAAGTTGTGGAGAAGTACAGATCAGGGTTGGGTTATAAAAAAATATCAGAAATTTGAACATCCCACAGAGCACCATTTTAAATCCATTATTTAAAAAAATGGAAAGAATATGGCACCACAACAAACCTGCCAAGAGAGGGCCACCCACCAAAACTCACGGACCAGGCAAGGAGGGCATTAATCAGAGAGGCAACAAAGAGACCAAAGATAACCCTGAAGGCTGCAAAGATTGGAGTATCTGTCCATAGGACCACTTTAAGCCGTACACTCCACAGAGCTGGGCTTTACGGAAGAGTGGCCAGAAAAAAGCCATTGCTTAAAGAAAAAAATAAGCAAACACGTTTGGTGTTCGCCAAAAGGCATGTGGGAGACTCCCCAAACATATGGAAGAAGGTACTCTGGTCAGATGAGACCAAAATTGAGCTTTTTGGCCATCAAGGAAAATGCTATGTCTGGCGCAAACCCAACACCTCTCATCGCCCCAAGAAAATATTAAAAATTAAACACCATCCCCACAGTGAAGCATGGTGGTGGCAGCATCATGCTGTGGGGATGTTTTTCATCGGCAGGGACTGGGAAACTGGTCAGAATTGAAGGAATGATGGATGGTGCTAAATACAGGGAAATGATTGAGGGGAAACCTGTTTCGGTCTTCCAGAGATTTGAGACTGGGATGGAGTTTCACCTTCCAGCAGGACGACGACCCTAAGCATACTGCTAAAGCAACACTCAAGTGGTTTAAGGGGAAACATTTAAATGTCTTGGAATGGCCTAGTCAAAGCCCAGACCTCAATCCAATTGAGAATCTGTGGTATGACTTAAAGATTGCTGTACACCAGCGGAACCTATCCAACTTGAAGGAGCTGGAGCAGTTTTGCCTTGAAGAATTGTCAGAAATCCCAGTGGCTAGATGTGCCAAGCTTATAGAGACGTACCCCAAGAGATTGCAGCTGTAATTGCTGCAAAAGGTGGCTCGAGTATTGACTTTGGAGGGGTGAATAGCTATGCACGCTCAAGTTTACTGTTTTTTTTGTCTTATTTCTTGTTTGTTACACAATAAAAAATATTTTGCATCTTCAAAGTGGTAGGCATGTTGTGTAAATCAAATGATACAAACCCCCAAAAAATCCATTTTAATTCCAGGTTGTAAGGCATCAAAATAGGAAAAATGCCAAGGGGGTGAATACTTTCGCAAGACACTGTACAAGTTGTACTGTACAGACCAAGAGTCCTGCACTGATGACCTGAGATGTGACTGACCTGGTATTGTCACCCTCCGGGGATGGCTCTGACCAGGGAATGACTCAGTTAATCTTCTCTCTGAGCAGATGAGCATGAGGAGACAGAACGCTAGAAAGGGCAATGATTGTATGCACTGAGTTATCAACTTGCATGGAGCCTTATCTGCACAAATTAGGTTTGAAGTAATTTCTGTGGATTTAGCGTCTTTGTTTAAAGTGGCTGTATGAATATGTTACTATTACAGAAAGTAACTTGTGCCTCCCTCCTTAGATCCTGGGAGCAGATGAGAAAGAGCTGAACCGCTGGGCCTCGCTAAAGAAGACCTGCATGTTCAGGTGCTGAACCTGGTCTCAAAACAGTAGGCCTTTTACTAATCAGCTACCTATGGGGGAAAATGGCCTTTCAGATTAGTCCTTTTCTATTTTTTTCTTCATCTCTTTTTCAGGTCTGACAAGGAGGAGATGAGTGATTTGCAGAACTACAAAATCAAATCACGAAATGTGAACAAAAAGAAAGAAGTCTTGAACTCTTTCTATGCTGAGTGAGTATTCTACCATATGCAGATTATGTTCTCCAATAAATCTGAAAACTGAATCATCATAACTGACCAATTTGTGCTAATCTTTTCTTGCAGGAAGGACAAAGAACAAGCAGAGGGCAAGACCAAAGTGGGTAAGAAGAGAAGAGACAGGATGAAGAATGCAGAGAAGGATGACAAGGATCTGGAGGATGATGAGGCTGGACCCAGTCTGGAAAGCTCTACATTGGACTCTGCTGAGGGGATGGTAGTCCAGGTACTGAGAGAGGCAGGAGACCAGGCAGAGGAAGAGGAGTTCCTGGTACCCAAATCCAAGAACATTAAACTGGAGGAGGAAACCGTTGCTACCACTCAGGAGACTGCCAACACAAGGACTGAAAGGCCAAAATTGCCCAAGAAGAAACACAGGCACCCAGGAAGCCGCCTCATGTCGGGGAAGGGGCCCTTCAGGGTGAAAATGGGTGGGCGAGAGTTCAGCGGGCAGAGACTTAAGGCCTATGGACTGAATCCCAAGAGGCTGCACTTCAGGCAGCTTGGCAGGCAGAAACGAAAAGCTCAAGAGAAGACTGAGAAGCAAGGGAGCAAGGAGTGAGGGAGAGAACGGCACCATTATGATTTATTTCCCCTTATATTTTTGTGGTTTGTGGAGAACGGTTGGTAAAGTGACAAATTGCACAATATAAATGGACCAGAGAACAGTATGGTTCTTAATAAATCAAAATTGAATGAGCTTACAATAGCATTGGCACTGATAGTTGCCAGTTTCTGCTATTTTTCTGAGCGCCCCTCCAGGTGAACTGCTTTCAATTGTGTATTTTATTCCTGGAAACTATCAGATCAGCTTGAACAACTCTTGGAACAATTGTTATTTACTTGACTGTATTTCGCAAACTGCAACACAATTGTAGTACATTTTGTGTACTCCGATTATCTGTTGTTTTTGGTCTCTGACCTGTTCTTGAGGAAAAAATGGTTCCCTAAAATGCACACATTTTGTCCAGAAATAACCTCTTCGGACTGAAAGGGGATTAGGCTACCTATTTCACCACACAACCGAAGTTCCATCAAAGAGAGTATGTATACTGTAAGTCATTGGTTCCCAACCAGGGGTACTAGGACCCATATGGGTACTTGGCCTATCCACAGGGGGTACTTGAGAAGAAAAGACCATAGGCCTACTGCTAAAATGCACATGAGGGGGTACTCCGGGCAGAGCAAAATTCAGTTGTTGGTACAGTAACCGAAAAAGTTTGGGAACCACTGCAGTGTACGTGGTTCGTGTAATGAAAATGAAACTCCGTGGGTCCATCAGGTTCCATGGTTTAAAATAAATATTCCACTCATGACATTGGCGCCCCCATGTGGATATAGCCAATCAGAACGCTGGATATTTGTGGCGTTTTCTATTAAGTTGATATTTTCAATTGTAGGCGTCTACTTAATATATGTTATATTGTTTATGTGAATAAATACTTTACATTTCTCCTGTAATTAAGGTTTTTGTTTGGAAACAAAAATTCCATCAGGCACATTCTCTGGCACCTCATGAAAGCGCGCGCGTTCGCTGTACAACTTTGAATTACGAAAACGAGTGAAGTGAACCAAAACTCGCAGTTGAACTGTTTACATTCGGCAAAGCACGGTAAGTCAGTGCTCGTTATTGTACAACTTTCTAAACGTATATAATTAAGATGTTCGTGACAGTCGTTGTTAGAGGGTCTGGACATTAAAGTTGACTGCTAATGTTTTCAAGCAAGAGCGTCTGCAGCTAACGTTAGCTAGACATTGCATTGGATTTTGTTGACCGTAGCCAGCAAACCATTTAAGTGGTGTTGATGCACTAGCCGGTCTACTCTAATGCAGAAATGTATTAAATTACATTTCTACTAACATTTTCCACAGAAAACACGTGTCACCATGTCTCAGAGCAACGGGTTTCAGGACTTTATGGACACGGGAGAGGCGATGGTCCAAATACTGAAAAGCAGCAAAGCTGACGATAAATTGAGAATAGTGAGAGAAAAACAGCAGTGTTTCTTTGAGCAACACTGGGACACGAAGAAAACCATCACACAGATGTTAAACGGTAAGGAAAAATAATGAAATTGTAGATCTTGTCATATGATAACTTACTTTATTTCCATGCTGTCAAGATATTTGTTCCAAGCCTAATCTCTATCGCCATTGTCCTCAGATGTAGTTCAGTGTGAGGACAAGGCAAGCCAGAAGCTGCTGGACATGGAGGAGCAGAAGAGCCAGGCAGAGCGGGAGCTGGACAGCCTGGAGCAGGAGCTGCAGCAGTGTACAGCAAAAAGCCAGGACATGGACTCAGAACTACAGTATCCTTCACCCAGTCATGCTCTGTCTCTACACAGAACAAGTCCTTCATGTACTGCAATTGGTGCTCTCAAAAGCGCACATGAATGCTGTGTTACCCAGATAATACATATAGGGAGCAGTCAACATTCTACCTTGAGGATGTCTGTAGCAGCAGGCTGACCAGGCTGCCATCCATTGTTGAAAGTATTTTGAGTTTTCAGTTTATATGCACACTAGTAATTTAATAATACACTAATTATGGCAGTAGGCAGAGTATGGCAATAGTCATTTTAACACCTTACTCTGCTTATCTTATTCAGCGTAAGGTGAAAATTGAAGTAAGCATTCGCCGATTAACCTGCGAAAGTCTAAGCCGTTGGAGGGGGTTCTAAGCTAACATATGGAATTATTGTAAGATCATTTATCTATTTGATTTAGAATTTTAGGACCCCTTTAGATATCCCCAGAAATAGAAAACAATTATTTGATAAAATATTGAATTTGGCCTTTACTACTATAGCCCATAGAAACGCATTGAATAACACATTCATAAATATAAGAAAGTTCAGGATTTTGTTTTGTTTTATTGGACACATATTTAACCCCTTATTTTTGTTGGCACAAAACTACCTCCATACTTCCATTCGTTTGTATGGGTTACCTTCAGACGAGCAAAACGGTGAACACCATCGTGAGTGTCTCCCCTTTCCATAGTGGGGTCATATTAGTTTGTTTGATTGAGACGCAGCCCATGCTTAAATTGACGGGTTTTGATGGGGATTTTTTTATTATGTTACTTAGCTTGACACACAGATGCATCAATAAACTCTTATTAAAACACCTGGTTTCATGAGAAATCTTTCGAATTATAAGGACATTTAAACAGGCGATCCACAGGTGTATTTTATTTGCGCATGTCCCAGCAGAGCAAGCCTCCTTTATGCATGAGTTAAGTAAGTTCGGAAAAACTGAAAGTATGCATCTTAGAAATAGTTTTCACAAGCAAACTTTATTTCTCAGCTCAGAATCAAATACGTTGCCCAAAAATAACGTAGTCGCTATGGTAGAACGTTTATTTTGAAATGCGATTTTCTGCATTTATCAAAGTACCATCAGGTAGCCTGTGTAGATGTGTCCATGTAATCAGGATTATTATGGAAATCGTTCTTCTTGCAAAGCATGTAAACATTTAAATTGAACTATTATATTAATTGAACAATAATCATTATTGTGTGCCTGTAACTGTAGTGACTATCTGAGAAGAGATGTTGACTGATTGATTTGATTTATGTCAGTCATATGCTGTTGTTGATTGTATAAAACAACACTATTTTAGGAGGCTAGGATTTCTGTGGGAGATTCTCAATTGGGGAAAAGTCTGTCCTCTCCTTGACGACTCCGTCCTCCTCTCCTCCGTGACCCGGAAACCAATAAGTGGTCGAGTCAGTGGTCTAGGAGAGTGTCAATTTGTTGTTAGGCGAACGGGGGAGTATGCTCACCTCCTCGATTACCTACTTCGCCAGAGGATGCACAAGAGTATCATCCCTGTTACTAGCGCGGAAGGGTGTTAAAATCTGCCACAACACCTTTGAATCAGCTGTTTTCTCGAAAGAGAAATGCATGCATACATTTAAAAATGATACGCTACTTTTATCTATGGAATGTCTTGTACAACTAGCTAAATGTGTTTTTATCACGTTATACTTATTTTGGAATTCCACCCCTGTAAACATAATTTGCCTGATTAAGTACGAGTGGACAAGGAGTCAACTGGTCCTGTGTGGCTCAGTTGGTAGAGCATGGCGCTTGCAACGCCAGGGTTTTGGGTTTGATTCCCACGGGGGACCAGTATGGAAAAAAAGTATACACTCACTATTGTAAGTCGCTCTGGACTAAAGCGTCTGCTAACTGACTAAAATGTAAATTTAATACAAGCACATTTGTTTCCACGTTTCCTCGCCTCCGCTCCTCGATTACCTTTCACCTTTTTTTAAATCAGGTAAGGAGAGGATGGCGTTGAGGAGTCGAGCGCATCTAGTTGAGATTCTCCCCATGTTGGTTTCCTTGACCTGTTCCTCAGGTTCCTGCAGAGGGAGCTGGAGAATCTGCGTGACTCAGAGCAGGAGCTGCAGACCCTGCAGCAGGAGGTTGATGATGACACCACTGAGGTCATCCCATCAGCCATGTGAGTGGGACTAACAGTCATACTGAAATAATCACTCCAACACAACACCACACAAGAGCCCACCACACTAAACCCTGATAATCGGTGAGCATTGATCTCACATCATGAACAGCATGGTGCAACTTGACATAAACTGTTCATTCTGCAGATACGTGGCCCAGTTGTACCACAAGGTGACCAAGATCAAGTGGGAGTATGACACGGAGCCACACATTCTGAGAGGAGGTATTTGTCACTGCATATCTTTTTCCAACACCCTTTGACAACAGTCACAAATGTGGAATTCTTGTTTAATGGCTGGTTGATGTGGGTTTTGGTTGTGTTAACTAATGTTTGACTGTACTTTAAACCTTTGCAGTGCACTATGGCGCTGACCTGGCCACACCCATCAACATAGACACCTCTGTGCGGTCTCGGTGTTCAGTCAGTGATGAGCTGTGGAACTTTGTCAGCACTGAATGGTAGAAGAGATCAAAGGAAAGTTGCCACAACTGTCCAGTAGTTGTTTGTCCTGTAGTTGGATTGTCTGTTGTATTTATGTGTTGTAATACATTTGTTTTATACTAAGATTGTATTCCTATTGTTGGTATTGACTTGCATGACATTTTGTTATAATTAATAAAGCAGTTTTCCTAAACATCACATTCCCTAGAATACTTATTTGGGTAGTAACCTATAACCCTTGCTTTTATTTTTTTAATCTACTTTCACCATAGACATTATTATTTTTATTAAGACTATATGTTCTGCCAATAGGTGTCATTGCAAGCCCACTGCTTTTTGATACAGTACTGAAATTACTGTACTGAAAAGTTGGGTGCTGCTCACCTTTTTAATGCAATAAATGTCCAATGTGAAGGTGTGCTTATGTAACAGACAGTTTTCTGGACTGCATTGCAGCAATAAAACAAACATTAACTTTTTTTTGCAAACTTTGTTGTGAGATTTTCTGAAATGGTAACTGTTATTCATGGTAAATGCTATTCCTCCATGGGCTTTCCATGTCTAAGGCAAGGGGGATGCACAATTGACTAGTGTTTTGGTTGAATAAAAAGATAATTGTCTTTCTAGTCTTGAATGGAAAAGGTATGTTTTTTGCTCTCACACAATTTATGCAAACCTTATCATTACTCTTCATTGCACGCCCCACACGTTTTGTAAATGAGTCATATTTTATTGTCATTGCTTAGGTAGGTTTCTGCCAGTGTAGCATGTGGTGAGTAGTTGGTTTGATACAAGGCGGGGGACAGGTTTCGTTTGGATCTCAACTCGTGTAACCTCGTCAGCTGGTGGTTTCTTGTTTATAATCTTACTGGAAACGGGGCATCAAGTATATTGTCCCCAATGACTGCTGCCCTTTCTCTGTTGCCACAAGTGCATGCTTTCTTGGGTGGTTGCTTGTGGTATGGATTTGGTTCACTGTGGGCCAAGTGGGGGGTTTGTTGTGTGTGCTTGTGTGTTTACTTCAATAACTTCAGCATCAATCAGACATTTACATTTTATTGTGACATACAGTACATCGTTTCTTAGGTCAACGCCTTTTATCACTGGTGGATGATGGGAGGGTAAGCTTCCTGTGAAAGATCTGAAACATCTCACTCACCACATTGACACACTAATATTCTCACACGAGGCCTCTGGCTTCACAAAGATATGGTGAGAGGAAATGACTATATTCAATGTTATTTATATGGATGTTTATTCTGCAAAACAATGACCAAAAATTATGTTTTTGTAGATATTGTTCACATTTATTTGTTTGAATGTACATATAAAACATTGGCAGTGGCCTAATAAATTAAGTTTATTTCAGAATAAACAAAATACAGAAACTATAGTTCATTTTATTTACACAATATCCTGTATAGTACGGTAAGACAGAAATATAAATATTTTCATTTGTACATTTATATACAATGTGAAATCAGATTTGAATTGCTTGCTTTTCAAACATCACTGCTGTCACAATGAAACTTTATACATGGAACCCCAAGCATTTGTGTTTTGTCTTTGACTAATTTCTATTAACCACTGTTTACAGAAGATAGACTTAACACATCATTGCATAAGAGGGATTTTCTCCAGCTTGTACTGTTTTTGTGAACAGCTGTGGTTCGCATATGATTTCCATACTTTTGAGTCCACAAAACCAGAGTCGTCAATAAGCCTAATCTGTTATTTTTATTGCTCACAATCATGTCTGCTGCTACATGTGTTTTATAATATGCCATTTAGCAGACGCTTTTATCCAAAGCGACTTACAGTCGTGCGTGCATACATTTTTGTGTATGGGTGGTCCCGTGGATTGAACCCACTACCTTGGCGTTACAAGCACCGTGCTCTACCAGCTGAGCTACAGAGGACCACATGTTTTAGAGACCTCCAAAGATGTGCAAACCAGAAGAGGCATCAATGTGACATTCTCTGTGTGTCTTTAAGCCACCAAGCCTCTAATGTTGGTCTGGGGACCTCTACCCTTCAGGAGGGTTTTTCTGCAGTTTGGATTATGGAAGATTTTTAACGTATGAAAGATATACTGTATCTCAGCATACAAGAAAATGAATTTCACAGTATGAGAACAGCATATTAATCCGTTAAATGCTTGGCACTGAAGAGTAAAAACCAACAAGGTATTTATTTCTCTAACGCTGTGACTGAGGTTTGACTTGCTTACAATAGACCGACCAGTCTTTAAGCGGAAACCTCCAGCTTATCTGTCCAGGAGGAAAATGCCAGGCCAGGGGAGGAAGGCCAAACATAGGACAATGGTGGGTTCCGCTGACGTTCTCTACCATTGAGGTGAGAGGAGGAGTATTACTTCCTCTCTGCTTCTAGTTCCATTTACAACCCATACGTAACATGTAGTAGTCTCACAGCTGTAAGATGGGGCCGTAGAGCGGTCCAGTCAAGTGGGTATCCAGAACTCTGCTCTTACTGTAATTGGACCAAACTCCATTATTATTTTTGAGTCACATTGGGCCGTCATGGACAAGTCATGTCTTTGACATCCTGGGGTAGATGGCTTTAATAGTGGAAGGGGTGAAGTTGGCAGAGGAGACTGTGGTCTCCAAGCCCTCCAGCCTATGGGAGGGCGCCTCAGTCTTACTGGTACTACACTCCAGGAAGGGCACCCCTATCTTCTTCACCTGGCCATCCTTGGTGAGGAGGCAGCGTCGACACAGCAGCCTCAGGATGGCCCTCCTCATGTCCTTACTGGTCAGGGTATAGATCAGTGGTCACCAAACTACGGCCCGCGGGCCGGATACGGCCCGTCAGCACATTTGGCCCGGCCCTCTGAACAATACCAGAGACGCTATCGGATTTTTTTCCTATTTGGCCTCCAGAAAAAAAATCCTAGGCCCTGTCAAAGAGAGAACGGAATAATGGCGAAAAGGTTAGGTAAGAGAAAAATTGATTCAGAATGCAGGGTATTTAACCTGCAGTGGACAAACGATTATTTTTTTGTTCAATGCAAAGAAAAGGCTGTTTGTCTCATCTGTCAAGAGACGGTGGCGGTATTCAAAGAATACAATCTTCGCCGACACTATGAATCCCGTCACAAAGACAAGTACGATAGCTTGCAAGGCCAAATACGAGCAGACAAACTCTCAAAGCTAAAAAGTGGACTACTATCTCAGCAGAATACATTTGTACGCCAAGCTCAGCTGAACCAGGCATCCGTTCGGGCCAGCTTTCGGGTTGCTAAACTGATAGCAAGCAGCGGTAAGCCTTTCACTGACGGAGAGTTTGTTAAGAAATGTATGGATGCTGTCGCGGAGGAGGTGTGTCCCGAGAAGAAAGATGCATTTAATGCCGTAAGTCTGTCGTGCGAGTACAATCACCAGACGCGTTGAAGAAATCGGGAGTAATGTATATGCCCAGCTGCAGCAGAAGACGAAAGAATTTGACTTTTTTTCATTAGCACTGGATGAGAGCACGGACGTGCAAGACACAGCGCAACTGCTCATTTTTATTCGTGGAGTTAGCGCAAACTTTGAGATATGCGAGGAGCTGGCAGCCCTCCAAAGTCTCAAAGGGACTACAACGGGGAGAGGATATTTTTGACAAAGTGTGCCAAACCATGGAGAAGTTGGACCTGGACTGGTCAAAGCTAGCTAGCATCACGACTGACGGGGCTCCTAGCATGGTGGGCGAAACTTCGCGGTCTAATAGGACGCATGAACCGGGAGTTGGAAAAAGGGGTCTCACCGCCCCGCTACGAGTCCACTGCCTAATTCACCAGCAAGCACTGTGCTGCAAAGTGTTGACGTGGGATTCTGTAATGAAGGTTGTGGTGTCGGGCATAAACTTCATCAGAGCAAAGGGACTTAAACACAGGCAGTTCCAAGAATTCCTGTCTGAACTGGAGTCTACGCACGGAGATGTGCTGTACTACACAGAGGTCCGATGGCTGAGCCGGGGCAGAGTTTTGAGGCGTTTTACGAGCTGCTACCCGAAATTAACGCATTTCTTCATTTAAAAGACAAAACGGTCCCAGAGCTGATCGACCCAGAATGGAAATGGCACCTCGCATTTTTAACAGACGTGACAGAAATACTTAACAGCCTTAACTTGCAGCTACAAGGCGAGGGGAAACTCATTTGCGACATGTATTCACACATAAAAGCATTTGAGGTGAAATTAGCGCTGCTTTTGGAACAAGTGAAAAGCGCAACTTCGTCCATCTTCCTGCTACCCAAAACCTGTCGACAGAGAACCCAGCGTCCCGTTCCCAGCTGAAAAGTGCGTGGAAGCACTGGAAATGCTGAAGGCGGAGTTCGGTGTGCGATTCAGTGAACTACATGTTCATGCAAAAGAAATCCGTCTTTTTCAGAACCCCTTTGTTGCCGACATTGATGAAGCCCAGCCTTCATATCAGTTTGAGTTGGCTGAGTTACAGAACTGTGATGTTCTGAAAGACGATTCAAGCCCAACAGTCTCATTGACTTCTATGCCGCCCTCCCAAACGACACATATCCAAACATCAAAAAAACACGCAATGAAAATGTCCACAGTTTTTGGCAGCACGTATATCTGCGAGAAAACCTTTTCTCGCATGAAACTGCTGAAAACTCTGATGAGATCAAGATTGACAGATGAACATTTGCATCAGTGCTTGAGACTAGCTGTAACTAGAATGGAACCTGATATTCAACTTCTCACCAGCCAGATGCAGGCCCACAGTTCACACTGATGAACATACATAGGTAAGCTCACTTTTCTGACTTGAATGAGTCATTCTGAGCATAAACAAATATAATCATAATAAAATCTACTGGGATAAAATCCATCTTTACAACCATACTGGTAGTGAAATGTATTGTGCTGTGTAGGTGCTGTATCACTTAGTTCAGTTTCTCAACCTGCTTCCTTTGTGGTTTTCACAGGGAAGTTGATGAGAGAGAGCTGCAAACAGCGGTGTCTACAAGCCTACTGGAACCTACAAAAGGATTATAAGGAAGGAACACAAGAACTTTAAGAGACTGCTCATATGTGTCAGAGAGATTCTGCTCTGACAACTGAGCTGAACTTTTATCTGTTAAGATTGTGCATGGCACAACAGAAAGTTAATGTTCCATGGCTTTTTTTCTATGAAGAACCCAGAGAGAGTTATTTAGTTATTATTTATTTCATAAATAGTGTTATTTATTTCCTGTTTTTTCTGTGAAGAACTCAGAGAGGGTTATTTAGTTATTATTTATTTCATTAATAGTGTTATTATTTGTTTCCTGACTTTTTTCTGTAAAGAACCTGGAAAGGGTTATTTGGTTATGTGTGGCTTTCTGGAAACAATAAATTTTTTAAGCTCCCCTACGATCGTCACACTTTTTCTGTTACAAACTGACACCGGCCCCCATCAGAGAAGGGAAAAGTTATGTGGCCCTCACAGGGAAAAAGTTTGGGGACCCCTGGTATAGATGATGGGGTTGAGGAGAGAGTTGAACATGGCGATGCCCAGGAAGTAGTCCGCCTTGAAGAGCACCTGGCAGCTCCGTGCCGGGCAGCAGAAGTCCAGCAGGAGGAGGATGAAGAGAGGCAGCCAGCAGACGATGAAGACGCCCAGCACAATGGTGACGGTCTTCAGCAGGGCCATGTACTTCTGGGACTTGCGGGCCAGGCCTTTGCGCTGCGGGCCAGAGCCCAGGTGCTTTGTGTTGGACTTGACAGTGCAGAAGATGCGCACATAAAGCACCACGATGGCCAGCAGCACAGCGGTGAACACAGTGATGAAGAAGAGGATGTAGCTTTTGGCGAAGAGCGGCAGGACGGTGGAGCACTGGTCCAGACGGCCCATACAGTTCCAGCCCAGGACGGGCAGCACCCCCAGGAACACTGACAGAACCCAGCTGGCCCCAATCAGGGCAAACATCCGGCCTCGCTTGGCCCCCCGGTAGGGCTTCATCCTCACCATGGTGACGTGGCGCTCAATGGCGATGGCCAGGAGGCTGATGACGGAGGCGGCCAGCGTTATGAAGACTCCTCCCTCCCTCAGGAACCACAGCACAGGGGTCATCTTTAACGTGTTGGCCCCTGAAGTCACAATGTTCACCATGTAGGTGAAGCCTGCTAGTAGGTCTGAGAGTGTTAGGTTGCCTAACAGATAGTACATTGGCAGGTGGAATTTCTTATTCTTCCAGATAGCCAACAGCACCACAGCATTCTCCAGCACTATGAGCAAGCAGATCAGCAGGAAGGCTATGGCCTCTGGCTTTAGTCCATCCTTGTACTTGTTCTCCTTCAGTTTGCCTGTGTAGTTGTAGTGATCTCTGATGACAGCATTGCTCTGGTACTCGTGGAACATCCGGAGCAGGTACCCTGGAACCACAGTGGGGGCAGCAACAACAGTGTAAGCGACATGCGATGCTTCCATTGGTATTCTGAGAATGTTGCTTTCTTTTTAGCTGACAAGATGCTTTCCACTCTGCATCACATAGTTCTTAGGCAGTCCATAATTCAATATGTTGGAAGTGGGGAATGTATATTCCTTAGGAAATCTATCTTTGAATGTCGTTTCTGACAGATAGATCAGTCCAGTTTTTTTATATTTAGTATAAGAATGGATGGTAATAAGAATCTTCAATGTGATAGCAATATCCAAAACTGTGCACTGCCTGGAAAATCCACTGGATGGCTTAGATAAGCAAGAAACCTGGAAAGAAAATAACAGTTTTGAAATACAGTATAATAGCCTATTTATCTGTAACAACACACACATGTACAAAAAAAAAGAATAAAAAAAGGGGGGGAGTACATTCTTCATGAATCTTGTAATTAACAGTACCTGTCTTCATTCACATTCTAATAGAATGTTTTTGAGTATGAAACTAGCAAACACATTACTCCACATGTCTGTTACAAATTAGAAATTACCAAGCTAAGGTGCCATTAAAATTAAATAATAACAGAATTCCTAATATTAGTGTTTTGACCTGGAGAAACTTGGCATATTATGTCACTAATTCATATTTATCTTTAGCATATTTATCTTTATCTTCCAGCTCACACACATACACACCCCAACACACACAAACACTTTTTTGCACTAAATCTCCTGCACTGACTCTATACACACACACACTGGACTCTACCCATACAATCACACATACTTACACTGACCCCCCAAAACACACATACACACACACACACAAACTACACTATGCACACATGCATATTGATGCCACACACACACACACACACACACACACACACACACACACACACACACACATACACACACTTTCACACTCACCACATAGGCTTCTGCTACAGTTTATTTACTGTCTATTATCTATCCTGTTGCCCAGTCACTTTAACCATACCTATACATACACAGCTACCTCAATGACCTCTTACCCTTGCACATCGACTCGGTACTGGTACTCCCTGTCTATAGCCATGTTATTTTGACTCGTTATTGTTATTCGTTATGCACTGTGTATTTATTCCTTGTCCCACTATTTCTATTTTTTTATTTTTTTTTATCTTTAACTCTGCATTTTTGGAAAAATGACTCGTGACTAAGCATTTCACTGTTAGTCTACACCTGTTGTTTACGAAGCATGTGCAAATACAATTTTATTTTATTTTATTTGAGGCACTGTTGCCTATCTGTTTGAAACATAGCATATGATAAAACACGACTTAAAAATTATTATGGATTGGGTATGCAAATGTATGAATTAAGTTACGTTTTTTAAATAATTATTAGTAATTGACGTTTTTTATTATTGCAGAAAAAGAACAAGACAACACTGAAATCTGTTGTTTTCATCAACTTGTCAGTGGGCAAGTATAGGCTACTAAATATCTGGATTTTCGAACACATTGCGGAATTTCTCAAACATAAGACAATTAAACCTGTCCTTGCTTTAGCCTAGTTATTATATGCCATCAAATTATAGAATTTCGATCAACTGTCTAAAACACCATAGTATCTGTTAAATAAATAAATACCAAACAAGTATCATTCAAATATATATAAAAACGAAAAATACCCCTTACAAATATAAGTAGGCTATTACACAAATGTAACTACAAAGACCTACCTTTTAGAAGTTTAGCTTTGCCTGAGAATGTGTTCTTATTTAGCGCAGTTGTCTTGCATTGAATACAGTACGCTCTGACTGACGATCAGAAGAGACAGATTGTGATGAGAGAAAATAGACTGGTGCAGGACTCGACTTGAAGTGGGCTGGGCTGGACTTTACCCTCCAACTCACAGCCTTCCTCTCTACCACTCCTTTACTTGGCTTCTGAAGTCGCAATAACTGTAGGTAAATGAATTGCCTAGGTGGCTTGGAGATGAAATAGCATTACTCTAGTTTACAATTATTGCAGGGATGCAGTGTGAGGCATTTATTATCTGTTTTGGCTACAGGCAGTGGCACATGCTGGAAGGTATAAAAGTGCATTCTTTCTAGGTCAATGCCATCTGATATGTTTTTGATCTGTGGTTGTAAAATGGATCACTATACTACTTCCCAAACTGGTCTCAGAGCATTTCATATGATTCTGTACATAAATACATTTCACTCCATTTAGGATGATATGTTACTTTTCGTATGGTATGTATTAATTTGTGGATGTCCATCATCCATTTCGTATTATATGTTCTGAATTACAATTTGTATGATGTGTTATGAATTTACAAAATGTACAAGATGTTATGAATTTGCTAAACGTATGATATGTTATGAATTCCAATTTGTTGTGGCTAATGTTAGCTAGGTGGCTAGGAGGCTAATGCTAACATTAGCTAGCTGGCTAACGTTAGCTAGTGATTAGCTTTAAGGTTAGGTTAAGGGTTAAGGTTAGGGTTAGGGTTAGGGGAATGGTTAGCTAAAAGGGTTAAGGTTAGGGTTAGGGGAAGGGTTAGCTAACATGCTATGTATTTGCAAAGTAGCTAAAAAGTAGCAAGTAGTTGAAAAGTTGCTAATTAGCTGAAATGCAAAAGTTTTCCATCATGAGATTTGAACACACAACCTTTGGGTTGCTAGATGTTCGCGTTATATGCCTGACCAATCACCCTCCTTTAGTTTTTGCCTTAAGTAACCTTCTGTCTCATGTAACCATACCAAACGTAACATATCATACTATACTGAACAAAACTATAAATGCAACATGTAAAGTGTTTCATGAGCTGAAATTAAAGATCTCAGAAATGTAACATACGCACAAAAAGCTTATTTCTCTCAAATTTTGTGCACAAATTTGTTTACATCCCTGTTAGTGAGCATTTCTCATTTGCCAAGATAATCCATCCACCTGACAGGTGTGGCCTATCAAGAAGCTGATTAAACAGCATGATCATTACACAGGTGCTCCTTGTGCTGGAGACAATAAAAGGCCACTCTAAAATGTGCAATATTGTCACACAACACAATGCCACAGATGTCTCAAGTTTGGCATGCTGACTGCAGGAATGTCCACCAGAGCTGTTGCCAGATAATTGAATGTTAATTTCTCTACTATAAGCCGCCTCCAACGTCATTTTAGAGAATTTGGCAGTACGTTCAACCGGCCTCACAACTGCAGACCACATGTAACCATGCCGGCCCAGGACCTCCACATCTGGCTTCTTCACCTGCAGGATCGTCTGAGACCAGCCACCCAGACAGCTGATGAAACTGAGGAGTATTTCTGTCTGTAATAAAGCCCTTTTGTGGGAAAAAAACAAATTCTGATTGGCTGGGCCTGGCTCCCAACTGGGTGAGCCTACGCCCTCCCAGGCCCACCCATGGCTGCGCCCCTGCCCAGTCATGTGAAATCCATAGATTAGGGCCTAATGAATTTCAATTCACTGATTTCCTTATATGAACTGTAACTCAGTAAAATTGTTGAAATTGTTGCATGTGCGTTTATATTTTTGTTCACTATAAATTGAGTGTCCCGGATTTACATTTACTATGTTACGTCTAGTCTATGAGACCAGGCTGCACTTCCTACAACAATATGGTACTTACAACATGTTGCTTTTAAAGACTGTCTGTTTTACTTATTATCTTTACTCTCACTTTGCTTGACTTTTGAAAGAGAAAGATGAAACAAGACTCATGAAGTTGAATAGCAAAACAATTAGATATTTTACAAGAGTCATATAAAAAATGAAACAAAAACAAGATTTTTATGAGGACATTTTTATAAAACGTTTTTTTTTCCCCAAGCATTTTCATTCTGAATAAAAACATGTGCCATGGTTATTTTTTCATGATTTGGACAATGCTCTCTGTCAGTTCCCCCATCTCAACGCGTATAGAGTATGTAGACCTTCCTCATAACCGTACATGTTTCTGAGGATGAGGAGGATGATGGAAATACAACAATATGTGCACTTTG
The DNA here is from genome assembly GCF_020615455.1 of Coregonus clupeaformis. Classification (NCBI taxonomy): domain Eukaryota; kingdom Metazoa; phylum Chordata; class Actinopteri; order Salmoniformes; family Salmonidae; genus Coregonus; species Coregonus clupeaformis. The sequence continues at coordinate 25,378,807 of NC_059198.1, forward strand.
TGCAGTTATGATAAATTACTACATTAGTATGTGGAAATTACGTAAAGCAGGGGTCCCCAAACTTTTTCCTGTGAGGGCCACATAACTTTTCCCTTCTCTGATGGGGGGCCGGTGTCAGTTTGTAACAGAAAAAGTGTGACGATCGTAGGGGAGCTTAAAAAATTTATTGTTTTCCAGAAAGCCACACATAACCAAATAACCCTTTCCAGGTTCTTTACAGAAAAAAAGTCAGGAAACAAATAATAACACTATTAATGAAATAAATAATAACTAAATAACCCTCTCTGAGTTCTTCACAGAAAAAACAGGAAATAAATAACACTATTTATGAAATAAATAATAACTAAATAACTCTCTGGGTTCTTCATAGAAAAAAAGCCATGGAACATTAACTTTCTGTTGTGCCATGCACAATCTTAACAGATAAAAAGTTCAGCTCAGTTGTCAGAGCAGAATCTCTCTGACACATATGAGCAGTCTCTTAAAGTTCTTGTGTTCCTTCCTTATAATCCTTTTGTAGGTTCCAGTAGGCTTGTAGACACCGCTGTTTGCAGCTCTCTCTCATCAACTTCCCCTGTGAAAACCACAAAGGAAGCAGGTTGAGAAACTGAACTAAGTGATACAGCACCTACACAGCACAATACATTTCACTACCAGTATGGTTGTAAAGATGGATTTTATCCCAGTAGATTTTATTATGATTATATTTGTTTATGCTCAGAATGACTCATTCAAGTCAGAAAAGTGAGCTTACCTATGTATGTTCATCAGTGTGAACTGTGGGGCCTGCATCTGGCTGGTGAGAAGTTGAATATCAGGTTCCATTCTAGTTACAGCCAGTCTCAAGCACTGATGCAAATGTTCATCTGTCAATCTTGATCTCATCAGAGTTTTCAGCAGTTTCATGCGAAAAGGTTTTCTCGCAGATATACGTGCTGCCAAAAACTGTGGACATTTTCATTGCGTGTTTTTTGATGTTTGGATATGTGTCGTTTGGGAGGGCGGCATAGAAGTCAATGAGACTGTTGGGCTTGAATGCGTCTTTCAGAACATCACAGTTCTGTAACTCAGCCAACTCAAACTGATATGAAGGCTGGGCTTCATCAATGTCGGCAACAAAGGGGTTCTGAAAGACGGATTTCTTTTGCATGAACATGTAGTTCACTGAATCGCACACCGAACTCCGCCTTCAGCATTTCCAGTGCTTCCACGCACTTTTCAGCTGGGAACGGGACCGCTGGGTTCTCTGTCGACAGGTTTTGGGTAGCAGGAAGATGGACGAAGTTGCGCTTTTTCACTTGTTCCAAAAGCAGCGCTAATTTCACCTCAAATGCTTTTATGTGTGAATACATGTCGCAAATGAGTTTCCCCTCGCCTTGTAGCTGCAAGTTAAGGCTGTTAAGTATTTCTGTCACGTCTGTTAAAAATGCGAGGTGCCATTTCCATTCTGGGTCGATCAGCTCTGGGACCGTTTTGTCTTTTAAATGAAGAAATGCGTTAATTTCGGGTAGCAGCTCGTAAAAACGCCTCAAAACTCTGCCCCGGCTCAGCCATCGGACCTCTGTGTAGTACAGCACATCTCCGTGCGTAGACTCCAGTTCAGACAGGAATTCTTGGAACTGCCTGTGTTTAAGTCCCTTTGCTCTGATGAAGTTTATGCACGACACCACAACCTTCATTACAGAATCCCACGTCAACACTTTGCAGCACAGTGCTTGCTGGTGAATTAGGCAGTGGACTCGTAGCGGGGCGGTGAGACCCCCTTTTTCCAACTCCCGGTTCATGCGTCCTATTAGACCGCGAGTTTCGCCCACCATGCTAGGAGCCCCGTCAGTCGTGATGCTAGCTAGCTTTGACCAGTCCAGGTCCAACTTCTCCATGGTTTGGCACACTTTGTCAAAAATATCCTCTCCCGTTGTAGTCCCTTTGAGACTTTGGAGGGCTGCCAGCTCCTCGCATATCTCAAAGTTTGCGCTAACTCCACGAATAAAAATGAGCAGTTGCGCTGTGTCTTGCACGTCCGTGCTCTCATCCAGTGCTAATGAAAAAAAGTCAAATTCTTTCGTCTTCTGCTGCAGCTGGGCATATACATTACTCCCGATTTCTTCAACGCGTCTGGTGATTGTACTGCACGACAGACTTACGGCATTAAATGCATCTTTCTTCTCGGGACACACCTCTCCGCGACAGCATCCATACATTTCTTTAACAAACTCTCCGTCAGTGAAAGGCTTACCGCTGCTTGCTATCAGTTTAGCAACCCGAAAGCTGGCCCGAACGGATGCCTGGTTCAGCTGAGCTTGGCGTACAAATGTATTCTGCTGAGATAGTAGTCCACTTTTTAGCTTTGAGAGTTTGTCTGCTCGTATTTGGCCTTGCAAGCTATCGTACTTGTCTTTGTGACGGGGATTCATAGTGTCGGCGAAGATTGTATTCTTTGAATACCGCCACCGTCTCTTGACAGATGAGACAAACAGCCTTTTCTTTGCATTGAACAAAAAATAATCGTTTGTCCACTGCAGGTTAAATACCCTGCATTCTGAATCAATTTTTCTCTTACCTAACCTTTTCGCCATTATTCCGTTCTCTCTTTGACAGGGCCTAGGATTTTTTTTCTGGAGGCCAAATAGGAAAAAAATCCGATAGCGTCTCTGGTATTGTTCAGAGGGCCGGGCCAAATGTGCTGACGGGCCGTATCCGGCCCGCGGGCCGTAGTTTGGTGACCACTGACGTAAAGGGATGGTGGGTGGCTGGATCCTACTTTCTCTAAACAGGAAGTCATCTCATTGTGCCTAGAAGGGAGAGGGATTTCCTTGAGAAACACCTATGAAGTCATTGTAAGACGGATTCGACACTGACACTGTGCATTCCAGCTTGACGTGAAACGTCCTTTGGGACCGCAATGCCACCTTATGCAAGAGGACTCATAATACTTGTAAACAGAAGAGGACTCATAATACTTGTAAACAAATCACGTTTACAAAACACATTTACATTGGTTTTGTTACTGCATGAGACATGATAATCGTTTTTAGTGGATTGGGTTTCATTCCTCTGACATGCTCCATCAGCTTCTAGAGGCTAAATCTATTTAAGCAATTATTCTCCGTAAGGCTGTTTTATTTAACTGTTGAGGAGGCATACTTCTCACGTCACCTGCTTCTCTGGAGTCAAACTGTTTATTTTCTTGCCCCAGTTAAGTGATTTCCAGTTGGCCCCACATAAGAGGGGCTGGTGATAAGCCCTGACTTGTCCTGCCTGTCTCAGTTGTCCCCTGGCCTAAGGCCCACCCAGTGGCTGCTTGCTCAGGAGGTGATCCTCTCCATGGGCCTGTCAGCCAAGTGTCAGTTAGCCTCCTGCTGTGACACTATCTCACCATATCACCCTCATTAACACACAAAGAGCAGACAGAATGACACCCCACTCAGCCCAGCTGCTTCCCACAGTAGGAATCTACTCAGTCCCCCATTATTCTCCTTCAGGTCTTGTGCCTGTACTCTTTATTAGTCGCCCATCGCCCCTAGGGAGTATAATACATACAGTGAGGGAAAAAAGTATTTGATCCCCTGCTGATTTTGTACGTTTGCCCACTGACAAAGAAATTATCAGTCTATAATTTTAATGGTAGGTTTATTTGAACAGTGAGAGACAGAATAGCAACAAAAAAATCCAGAAAAACGCATGTCAAAAATGTTATGAATTGATTTGCATTTTAATGAGGGAAATAAGTATTTGACCCCTCTCAATCACAAAGATTTCTGGCTCCCAGGTGTCTTTTATACAGGTAACGTGCTGAGATTAGGAGCACACTCTTAAAGGGAGTTTTGTTACCTATATTTACGTCATTTAGCAGACGCTCTTATCCAGAGCGACTTACAGTTAGATATTTTTTTCTTCATACCCCCCGTGGGAATCGAACCCACAACCCTGGCGTTGCAAATGCCATGCTCTACCAACTGAGCTACGTCCCTGCCGGCCATTCCCTCCCCTACCCTGGACGACGCTGGGCCAATTGTGCACCGCCCCATGGGTCTCCCGGTCGCGGCCGGCTACGACAGAGCCTGGATATATAAAAGACACCTGTCCACAGAAGCAATCAATCAATCAGATTCCAAACTCTCCACCATGGCCAAGACCAAAGAGCTCTCCAAGGATGTCAGGGACAAGATTGTAGACCTACACAAGGCTGGAATGGGCTACAAGACCATCGCCAAGCAGCTTGGTGAGAAGGTGACAACAGTTGGTGCGATTATTCGCATATGGAAGAAACACAAAAGAACTGTCAATCTCCCTCGGCCTGGGGCTCCATGCAAGATCTCACCTCGTGGAGTTGCAATGATCATGAGAACGGTGAGGAATCAGCCCAGAACTACACGGGAGGATCTTGTCAATGATCTCAAGGCAGCTGGGACCATAGTCACCAAGAAAACAATTGGTAACACACTACGCCGTGAAGGACTGAAATCCTGCAAGGCCCGCAAGATCCCCTGCTCAAGAAAGCACATATACATGCCCGTCTGAAGTTTGCCAATGAACATCTGAATGATTCAGAGGAGAACTGGGTGAAAGTGTTGTGGTCAGATGAGACCAAAATCGAGCTCTTTGGCATCAACTCAACTCGCCGTGTTTGGAGGAGGAGGAATGCTGCCTATGACCCCAAGAACACCATACCCACCGTCAAACACGGAGGTGGAAACATTATGCTTTGGGGGTGTTTTTCTGCTAAGGGGACAGGACAACTTCACCGCATCAAGGGGACGATGGACAGGGCCATGTACCGTCAAATCTTGGGTGAGAACCTCCTTCCCTCAGCCAGGGCATTGAAAATGGGTCGTGGATGGGTATTCCAGCATGACAATGTCCCAAAACACACGGCCAATGCAACAAAGGAGTTGCTCAAGAAGAAGCACATTAAGGTCCTGGAGTGGCCTAGCCAGTCTCCAGACCTTAATCCCATAGAAAATCTGTGGAGGGAGCTGAAGGTTCGAGTTGCCAAACGTCAGCCTCGAAACCTTAATGACTGGGAGAAGATCTGTAAAGAGGAGTGGGACAAAATCCCTCCTGAGATGTGTGCAAACCTGGTGGCCAACTACAAGAAATGTCTGACCTCTGTGATTGCCAACAAGGGTTTTTCCACCAAGTACTGACTCATGTTTTGCAGAGGGGTCAAATACTTATTTCCCTCATTAAAATGCAAATCAATTTATAACATTTTTGACATGCGTTTTTCTGTTTTTGTTGTTGTTGTTATTCTGTCTCTCACTGTTCAAATAAACCTACCATTAAAATTATAGACTGATCATGTCTTTGTCAGTGGGCAAACGTACAAAATCAGCAGGGGATCAAATACTTTTTTCCCTCACTGTACATTAAGTGCTTTGGATTTGGATGATTTATTTCTGTGACGTTGGTCTTGTAATGTGGAAGTCAGTGGGAGTAAAGATAGGCTTTTAATGTATCTGTTGTTTGTGTGCTCTGTGTGTTGTTGTCGTTTTAGGGCAGGCATGTCTTGATTGATGAGCCAGAAACAGCCAAAAAGAGAGGGACCGTGTTGAAAGTCTGAAAATTCTGCTTGTTTCATAATGATACAGGATAATTTATCTGCTGAAAAGATATGCATTACTATTTTGTCCATCATGGGATGTGAGAAAGTCAATCACACCTCAGTGTAGCATTTCATTCTGAGACTATGACTTCCTTTGGCTGCAGGGTTTCAGCGCAAATCCAGTTGACGAGCAATATTCTCACCTCAGTCAAAATAACACAGAGCCTGCCATACATATGTAGGGCCTTGAAAACGTCACGAGAAAAACACTTGCACCTTCGCACTGCTCAAATCAAATCAAATGGTATTTCGTTAGTGAGTTTATCCAATCAAGAGCTTGTTAGATATCCTCATGCTCTGATTCAACACGGATCCCTTCACTTCACAGGGTCAACAGAACAGAGGATGAAAGTGAGGGGTTAAACAATATTTCATCTGGATGAATCTGGTTGAACTCAAAAGGACATGTCTTCTCATCCATCTCTGTTCCCTTGCTCCCTTGTTTCACGCTCTCTTTTTGGTGTTTGTACTCTTTCTTCTCTCTTCTCTTTCTCTCTCAGTTACATTCAAAGTGTCATATTTGAGATGTACAGTAGGTTGAGGGAGTGACTGTCTTTTCATTTGGGAGTTGTTGAGTTGGGCGGCTTGTTGACCCGATGTTGCACTGGGTGAAGTGAGGTCATGGGATTTCCACTCCTCCTGTCTGGAGCACCGTAACTGAGTAGGGTGGCTTGGACACAGCCTCTGTCCATCACAAACCTCTCACAGAGACTACAGTGGAGAGACTAAAGGACGGAGACTGACAGAGTTCACAAAAATGTCTCTGAATGTGTCCAACAAGTTGCTCGCCTGCCTTTCTGTGTAGAAAGTCCAGGTTTTGATGCTGTTTAACTACAGCTTAGTGTTCAAATAATGACCTCCGCCCATGTTCCAAATGAGAGGAAATAAGAGGAACATATGAAACTGCTGGACTTCTTTCCTTTCCATTACTGGTCCGTCTACCTCTGTCAGGCACGTCACCTGACTCTCCTCCCAGCCACTGGCTGTCTGGAGCACTCTGAGGCTGACCTGTGGCCGTCTCTCCTGTGATGTAGTCCTTTTCTAAACCACACAACAGGACTCACTACACTATTCTCTCACAATTTGAATAGGGATAGATGGATGAAGATTGTATCTGTCTCCCTCTCTTGTCCATTCCCTGTGTGTGATTTCTATTATGCAAACTAGCATGTCTTACATGGAAATGCATGCAAATATATCAAAAATGGGCAGCAATTGTTGTATTAAGTGTATGGGCCATAGTCTCTACTCGCCTGTAGGTCTGTAGCTTTGTGTGTTTGAAATTCTCAAGTAGAGCAGAATGTCAAATAGCTGTGATCCAGACTTTTTGTTTTTATAAGGAAACACACTCTTGAAGTTTAGCCTTTGTGTGTAAGCCAGGCAGACTTTATAGAGAGGGGTTGTGCAATAAAACAGAAATTACACTGGAATGCATTCATTTATTTCACTGGATAAACAAACTTGTTTTAATCTTTTCCCATGTAAATTTTTCCTCTTTTGAGTGGAACAGGAGACGGAAAACGCTTTGTTGAGTTTCATGTTGTCGTTGCAGTCAGTGGGGATTTTCTGGGACAAATAAACACAGGAAGAGGCTCCCATTCGGGAACAGTTTGATTATACATACACTCTGCATAATGTGAATGTGACTTTGTCTATATATAAACACAAACATCCTCAGCTTCTATCTAAACCTCTACAAATCCTCACTCTCAAGCTGACGTGCATTGTTTTTTTAATACAACCCCCTACCGCAGAGATATCACCCTAAAAGTGCAGTGTCAACACATTTTCTCTGATGCTGTGTCTCGTCTACTGTCTATCAACATAATATAACAAGCCCCTTTTCACTGACGTAGCAACCTTCTGAAACACTACATTCTGGAGGTTGGTTTGGTTCCCAGCCCCTCCCCAGGACTTAGGATAAAGGGTTTTACTGATAATGATACACTTACTGTCACTTTCAATTATCAGGCTCCCTAGCTAGCATCATCGTGGATTACCTAAAATTGTTTTCTCATGCTATTACATATGTATCTTTCCAGATTAGCTGTATGATTTGAATGAAGAGTCTTATGAAAGGCTGTTTTGTTCATAGAAGCCGCATTGAATTGTGGTTTGGGATGAGTTCATCCTGGAAGGAGGGATGGAAGAAAGAAGGTTCCCATGGAGAAGGGGAGAAGGGGTGGGGGTGTAACCGTTTTGGGTGAGTCATGTGAATGAGTAAGGTCTTTCACAAGATTTATTCAAACTTTTTCAATTACCAAGACGCACCAAACAGCCCACCATTTCTGTTCTGGGAAGAGCCACCCTCGCTTCTCGCTTCCACACAGAGGGAGCAGCCGTATTGTACGGGGGCGGAATCCGATATGAAATGACAAACGGCAAGACTCTTTTCATCATGACGATGGGAAAATCAAGCATCCGACTCTGAAAAGGGACCCTTTGTCCCTTTCCAGTTTTGGGGTTCCCCTGGTACATGATAAAAGAGATTGAATGACTGAATACACATTAATAAAGTTGTCTTCATCTTCCCTCTGGTGAACTCCAGCACTAATGAGATCCAGCCCTGGGTTCATACTCTCTTCCTGTAGAGGTAGAGAGGAGAGCATACCATCTGATCACATCTGTGCGTTAGCTACTGAGGTAGAGGATATGGGTCAGCGTACCAGTGTCTCAATGAAGCCTTTTATGGGTTTGGGGGAAGTAACATAATATCTCTGTAGCTCAGCTGGTAGAGCACGGCGCGTGTAACGCCAAGGTAGTGGGTTCGATCCCCGGGACCACCCATACACAAAAATGTATGCACGCATGACTGTAAGTCGCTTTGGATAAAAGCGTCTGCTAAATGGCATATTATTATTATCTCTGATTTGTATTTAGGACAGAATATGGAAGTGCACTGACCTAATATCTAATGTAAAGCCATTCTAAGAAACACACGTCAACATTCAAAATAGCTTTTTTCAGGCCCATTGTCTGTATTCAATAGCTGTACCTAACTACGACCACTCCCAGGCCAGTCATCGCCACAAACATCACTATTCTCCAATCTATTGTATAACATTTTTACCTCCATAAAACATGAGACCATAAAGTAGAACCTACAGTGCCAGAAGTGAGCCGGACTGGAGTGGCTGGCTTCCAGAGAGGAAGGTTAATCTGTAAAACATGGAGTGTAAAGGCTGATAAGGCTAAATGCTACTACTGCCATGCCCTGGAGTCGTTTTCTTCTGTTGTCCCCCTCTTTATTTTGTTTTGGAAGCGGTTTGCTTCAAGCGTTTTGATTGTTGATACGGCCCTGTTCAAGCCAAGTCGGGTGCAGTGTAGCGTAACTAACAATGTTTTGAGACAATTTAAGTTTTCCTTCTTTTATTCCCCCTATGCCTTTTGGTGTGTTTATTAGGGTTAAATGAGCACAGTGGAGGGAAAACAGCCCACTCATTCCCTCAAGTGAGGGTCTATGGTGGTGCTGGAGATTCCTCAGGTTGTATGTCTGCACAGTTCTCTCAATCAAGGGAAGAGGGAATGGATGTTTACATATAAGATGCACTTGGCTCAACCCGTATGGTGCTTCTATGATGGGATTTGTTGAGCTTCCTTTCCCATCTCATCTGTAATTTCGCAAGCAAATAAACAAACCAAATATCTCTAATAAGTCATGATTCACCAAACCATCATTGCACTAAATCAAATCAAATAATAAAAAAGAAGTTTGTCTCTTGGACCATGTTTCTAAGGATGGGAATTTCCTTAGCTCAATCCATGCAAACCAGCCAATAGGCTAGATTTAAACCCTTCTGAGTGAGAAACTAGACAAATCTATGAGTTTGGTTCCATAGGCATCTTCAAGCACCCAGCTATCGCTAGACCTCTCGCTTTCTGTCGTCTTCCATCCCCCTCGCCTATATGTTAAATATATGTTCCGTATATTGTTTCATAGCGTTCCCTAAAAGCGGAACGTAAACCCTTAATTATGTGTGTGCTCTGTCAGCGTGGTACGGGCCCGCTCTGGGGGAAACCAGGCAGCTGTTAGAGTTACCCAGACCATCACAAAGGTTCTGCCGTGTATGTTCCACTGATGCTCAGCTTAACCCAAACCAAAACTATTGTTGTCTCTGCTTCTTTGATTTCCTGCACTATGTCTCACATAAAAGAGAGAGCAATGTTTGGCCTTCCATTGTAGCAAAGGGCTTACATTGGACTTACAACCCAAAGGCCTTATATTTTCTCTTAAAAACTTGTGAATCTAATTGAACTTTGACTATTGTTAGAATATAATTGAAATCTTTTAGTAAGAGAAGAGGATTTGTCAGTGTATACTGCCTGTGGTGGTGATAACCCCCATCACTACAGGAAGTGAATTGTCCTGCCTTTTGTGACTGTGTTGTTATTGGCTGACATTCACTCTCTAGAACCCATTACTGTAGATCTAGCTATCACAATCTAGAGAACACAGTCAGAACACTCAGACATGGGCCTGAGTTTGATGGGTCTCTAGCTACATCTGTATCCCTGCCTCCCTCTCTCTACCCATCACCAGCGATTAACCGCCCGGTCTTGGGCTACACAAACCAGGTCTGGTTACTTCCTCATCTGGGTCATGGCGGTAGTGGTCCGTGGCAGTATCTCTCCAATCATGTATCATGTTGGAAACAGGCTTCAAAGATGGGAAACAGCTGTGGGGCCAAGTTGCCTTTGGTGATAGTGTGTACTGTAACTGTGAAGGGCATGATGGTGACAGTGCTCAACACATGGCAGCAAGGGGACATCAACACCCCACTGTGTCTGCGCTCTGTCTGTGTTACCGTATGGCTGTGGAGCTATGTGAGGTATTCCGCTGTAAAACATATCCAGGAGACAAGGAGTAGATTATTTCCAAACTCCTGTCTCCTGCACTTTGTAACTGTATCCCTGGAACAGCCCCCTCTTCAACCCAGGAGAGGGTTTCAATTCCCCAAATCCTACCTCATCCACACGCAGGGACAAGGAATTACAGCACAAGGCTCATATTGGCTTACGCTCTTTGTTGATGTTCTTTGGAAATTAGTAGCATGCCTTTCCATTCAGGCTCATCCCTTTGTTTATTTTGATGAGCTGTCTAAATAGAGTTGAGAGATATATCATTTTGTGGGACAGCTGATTATTTGGACACATGGTTGCTGTTATCATTAACATGATTACCCGTATGGATTCCATGTTCTTTTTGTGTGATCCCTTTAGAAGGTTTACATCCTGATCTGCTGTTCATTTAAACCAATTACCACAAGTCATTTACCCCACTGTCTTTCCCCTGTGCATCACATGTCTATAACCCTGAAAAATTGTCCGGCATGGAGTTCATGTTAAATGATGTTTAAAAGATTAAATGGGGTGACTGTTTTAAAATGTAGTTTTGTTGGAAGGCTTATTGGGGGACTGTTAACTAGAGGGAAAGCAGAGCACTGTTTGGATGCCAGTGGTTTTCACAAGCTGTCCATGCTTCCAAACCTCCAAACCAGCGCTAGCTGGAGGAATGTCAGTTTTTCCTCACGTGTGTTTTTAACATGGAGGATTCTGACCCAAAGAGAGCAACAGCAGGACCTGGTGAGCATATGTTACTCTCGACTGCATGTACAATAGGCCACATAGTACAGAATGTATAGGATTGACTGGAGGCCCTCTGAACATTATGATAGTAGTGCTGGGGGACACTTGCCCACTAGGGCCCTGTGTTTTGGACAGTCATGTCACATGACCTGGATTTTAACCTTTATTTAAAGATTTTTCAACAAACTGTCCCCTTTTCTTTTTGTGTCAGATGGTCCAGCACCATTCTCAGACAATCACTTTTATTTTTTGTGTAATTCTCATTTCTAGAAAAGGCTTGACATAACAGTCCAAAACTAGGGTTGCAAAATTCCTGGAACTTTCAATAAATTTCACAACCCTACCCAAAACACAGGGCCCTACAGAGACAGCGACAGAGACAGAGACAGAGACAGAGACAGAGACAGAGACAGAGACAGAGACAGAGACAGAGACAGAGACAGAGACAGAGACAGAGACAGAGACAGAGACAGAGACAGAGACAGAGACAGAGACAGACAGAAGAAACACACTATGTGGATGGCCGCTCTACTTTAATAATAGGTTGTGGCTGCCCTTCGCCACTTGTGATGTTGAGTGTGGGGATACAAAATAAGAAGTTGGGTTGACTGATTGCTTTGAAACCAGTAAATGGATGACCTTGTTTCAATAAGGACTTTTCAGAAGAATGTTTTTCAAAAAATACAAAAATACAGACTTGATGAGTTGTACAGCACAGTGAGTTCACTGGCCTACAGAATATAGGCTCTCCAGAGACACTCTCTCTCTCCCCCTCCCTCCCTTCCAGTTCTATAAATAGTTAACCAACTTTGCTATTGGCCATGTCCATGGGTCTTTCGTAGAAAATATTTCTTAATGAGTTTGTCTCGATCCTGAATTATTTACTTGATTGTGGTTGGTGCAGATAAGGTTCTAGAGTATGAATTAATGTTGTAATCAAATAAAAATTTAGGTTATTACTTGACTGAATCAACATTTCATTAATATTGGGCTTCTATAGTTGAAGTCAATGCGTGTAAATCATAGTAACCTGTCTCTCAGAGCTGGGCGTTGGATAGGCAACTGGGAATGAATCTAGGAATGAATGAGGGAGTGATAAGAGGGTAAGGAGTGGGAGAGATGCTGGATTGCTACTCTTGAACGGTGACTGCAGGCCAGCGCGTGATTGTGTGTAAGGAGCTGTGAGAGTTGGATGCCCTCAAGGAAATATTTTATGTTTCCTGTCACTGCAGAACCTCTGCTCATTCCTCCTCTGCTGCGATACAGGCCCATGCTCCCTCTCTCAAACATGAATACATTTTACAAATGGTCTGGAAAAAAGCAAAAGCAAGCTGCGACCCTGGGCATTTCTTCAGGAAACAGGAGAAAGATGGTCGGAGGGTGGCCGGTGTTTCGATATTAGTCGCTCTGCCGGGCTTCTCAATGTGTGGCAGTCACTGGAAGGAAACACATACAGAAGCAGGTAAGGCACAGGCTGCTTCAACCACAAACACTTTTTTCTGGTCAGGGTCTATGACTCACACAGCAGGAACTTTAATGACATAAACCCCCCTCCTGACCCCTTCACCCCTCCTCCTGCCCCAGACAAACACCATTGACGGCCACTGAGTCACAAACGGGTGTCATTCCCTGGTGCAGTGAGCATGAACAATGACACAGTGACAAAAAAGAGCTTAAACCGTGCAATGGGGGGCACACCTGTGAAATGAAAGGGCTGATCTGGAGTAATGAGAAGCAGGCCAGTGAGAGAGGACAAAGCCTTGTTGTTTTAGAGGCCTAGTCGCTCTTTGTGCCAGTAAAAAAGGGAGAGCATTTCGATGAGAGGTGAAATATTTACACTAGGCAGCAGCAGCCAGGGCTTTATGAGGTGCGCTAGCTGGACCATGTGCAGGGCTGCAGATGACCCTGAGCATTATAGAACAGCTCTGGTTTCCCATAAACCTCTGCTCTGATCCACCTCGTGTCCTGTGGCTGTCTTTGGCCGGTGTAAGCCTCTGGGGTTTATGAAATGCTTGAGGTGCCCTTGAAGTACCTCCTTACCTCCTTACCTTCAGGCTCTGATTAGTCCCTACACCCAAACGAGGGCATTGCGTTCTTCCACCTCTGGCCTGCTGGTCCCCCTACCTCTGCGGAAGCACAGTTCCCGCTCAGCCCAGTCAAAACTGTTCGCTGCTCTGGCATCCCAATGGTGGAACAAGCTCCCTCACGACGCCAGGACAGCGGAGTCACTGACCACCTTCCGGAGACACTTGAAACCCTACCTCTTTAAGGAATACCTGGGATAGTATAAAAGTAATCATTCTACCCCCTACCCCCACCTACCCCCACCTACCCCCCAAAAAAAGATTCCCTGCTGATTTTGTACGTTTGCCCACTGACAAAGAAATGATCAGTCTATAATTTTAATGGTAGGTTTATTTGAACAGTGAGAGACAGAATAACAACAACAAAATCCAGAAAAACTCAATTTTATCAATTGATTTGCATTTTAATGAGGGAAATAAGTATTTGACCCCTCTGCAAAACATGACTTAGTACTTGGTGGCAAAACCCTTGTTGGCAATCACAGAGGTCAGGCGTTTCTTGTTGTTGGCCACCAGGTTTGCACACATCTCAGGAGGGTTTTTGTCCCACTCCTCTTTGCAGATCTTCTCCAAGTCATTAAGGTTTCGAGCCTGACGTTTGGCAACTCGAACCTTCAGCTCCCTCCACAGATTTTCTATGGGATTAAGGTCTGGAGACTGGCTAGGCCACTCCAGGACCTTAATGTGCTTCTTCTTGAGCCACTCCTTTGTTGCCTTGGCCGTGTGTTTTGGGTCATTGTCATGCTGGAATACCCATCCACGACCCCGAAAGGTCGCTGGTTCTAATCCCCGAGCTGACTAGGTGAAAATCTGTCGATGTGCCCTTAAGCAAGGCACTTAACCCTGATTGCTCCTGTAAGTCGCTCTGGATAAGAGCGCCTGCTACATGACTAAAATGTAAATGTTCTCACCCAAGATTTGACGGTACATGGCCCCGTCCATCGTCCCTTTGATGCAGTGAAGTTGTCCTGTCCCCTTAGCAGAAAAACTCCCCCAAAGCATAATGTTTCCACCTCCATGTTTGATGGTGGGGATGGTGTTATTGGGGTCATAGGCAGCATTCCTCCTCCTCCAAACATGGCGAGTTGAGTTCCATTTTGGTCTCATCTGACCACAACACTTTCACCCAGTTCTCCTCTGAATCATTCAGATGTTCATTGGCAAACTTCAGACGGCCCTGTATATGTGCTTTCTTGAGCAGGGGGACCTTGCGGGCGCTGCAGGATTTCAGTCCTTCACGGCGTAGTGTGTTACCAATTGTTTTCTCGGTGACTATGGTCCCAGCTGCCTTGAGATCATTGACAAGATCCTCCTGTGTAGTTCTGGGCTGATTCCTCACCGATCTCATGATCATTGCAACTCCACGAGGTGAGATCTTGCATGGAGCCCAAGGCCGAGGGAGATTGACAGTTATTTTATGTTTCTTCTGTGGTGGCCAAACAACGATGCTGATATGCTGTGTTGATAAGAAATCCGCTGACACTGTACTTTGATTATAAAGGTTTATTATATCAAAAGATTTCAGCGTCAATTTACAGATTTCTGCAGAATCTGGAGAACAACTAACCCAATCTCAAATATGATTATTCTTCTATGTAACATAAGATGGGTGTTTTGAATAGACCAATCCCTGGCCTCCATATATCCAAGTGTCCTCTATTTCAGGGGGCCCCTATAGTAATGCTTTCCAGATGTTTCAGCAAGGCAGAGTAAAGTTCATCTAACACACCATTTGCAAACGTCAACCAAAATTATAAACTGTTCAGATACTACATATTTCCCCCCTTCGAGACTAATTAAGTCTCGAAAACAAAAAGAATAGTATTACGACAAATAACAATTTTTATTACATCAGGCTTCTTGAATAACTTTAGCAATAAAACAAAATTTATGGAGAGTAAACACATTTTTATGTAGACAAATTTTCATGGAGTGTAAACACATTTTTATGGAGTGTAAACAAATTGCTATGGAGTGTGAGAGCAAAAAACCTGTCTGGCAGCTTTCTTTACAAATATCCATCAATCAATCAAGACAGTAAAATTCTCTCATGGCCCCTCTGCCCCAGGCGACCACCTAAGTACTCCAGATCAATTTATAAATCTTTATCAATGCATTTTAAGCTATGATGCAATTGAATACACATGAAAGCCTCAGAAAACAAAATACAATCAAAATTGTCCACATTCAGGCTGATCGACCCATCGGACCCTCCTGTGGATTCTCTCTGTCCCTGCCTAGACCCAATATCCCTAAGCGTCAAAGAAAAAACAAAACATCTGAGGTCCCCACATGTACCCAACAACAGAAAACATAATTCTTCAAACAATTAATACAGAAAGAATATGACACAAATTATGTATTTCACATGCAAATATGTATTCATATCAGTGCAGACACTGGAATGTAGTCCACTACACTGCAGCTCCTCAGCAGTGTCGACTTTCAATGCAACGTTGATGATGGAATCTGAACATTTCCACACCTTCCTTGTTCAACTTCCTCCAGTCCATTCATATTGTCCATGTTTGAGTATTTGAATCCCACTCTACACATCCCCATATTATTCTGGAAGAAAATAAAACACCAACCAGTATCTTTTGCAAAGCAACACATGAAAATGAAAACATCAATATCAAAAATAATATAAAAATGATATATATAAATGAATCACATTCCATTTCCCCCCTTTGATTCATAAGAAAACACTAAATCTCAAAACAACATGCAAACAAATGTCAAAATTATCACACAATCAGATATTCAAAATTTCCTAGAGTTACTTCAACCCTAGTTTTCGTAACATTTGGGTCTAACTTTTGTTTTTCCCAATTAAAATAAATAAATAAATCAATTTCACTGATTTATCCACAAAACTCTTTCCCATTATCTGAGGATATTTCTATCGGGAAGTCCCCACCTGCTTATGACTTCTTTACACAAAAACTTGGCAACCCACTTAGCTTCTTTTCGCTTGGTTGCACATGCCTCCAGCCATCGTGAAAATCTATCTACAACCACCAGCATATATATTTTCCCTTCAACTGGTTTTTATCATATCAACAAATTCGATAACCAACTCACACATATGACCTCTTGGTGTAGGAATGTAACCAGGAAGAACAGTCACACCCCTGCGAACATTATTTTTCAGACAGATTGTGCACCTGCCTATGACATAGTCAACCTTTTCAAGCAAATATGGTGCCCAAAAACCATACTCCTTTGTGATCTTTCTCCTAACCTCCCCCCTTGCAACATTAGCTAACCCATGTGCTTCCTGAATCATCAGACCTAATAAGTCTAGAGGCGCTACTATCAACCCCTCATGGTTTCTCCAAAGGCCAGTAGCATCTTTGACAGCACCTCGGTCTAGCCATAACTGTTTATCAATCGTAGAAGCAGCTCCCAGCATCAAAATCACATCCTTAAGCGAAATTTTGTCTTCCAAGTCCACTCCATGAGTGACCAGAAAAACCTTGCCCAATTTGTCCACTCCTGTGACGGCTTTTGCAGCTTCATCAGCAGCTTTGTTCCCTTGTGTGACTTTTGACACATCTGTTTTATGAGCTGCACACTTAGCTATCGCTATCTCTTTAGGCTTCATCATAGCATGCAACAATTTCATTATTTGCCCATGATGTTGTATCAGAGAACCATCCGTTTTCTTAAACCCTCGACCTTTCCACACTGCTCCAAACAAATGACATACACTATGTGCATATGCAGAATCATTACATATCGTCACTCACTTTCCTTCTGCTAACAAACACACTTCTGTTAGCCCCACAAGTTCAGCAAGTTGTGCGGACGCAGGCTGTGGTATTACTTCAGCCTTTTTAACAACAAATCCAGTTCCTTGGGCTTTAACTACTGCATAGCCAGCACACAATTTATCTCCCACACGATAACAAGACCCATCAGTCCAATACTCCAGGTCTGCCTCACGTAATGGAAGGGCTTGCAAATCTGATCTAAGCCTCAAGTATTTCTCTGCTTCTTGAACACAATCATGTGGCTCACCATCCTCTGAAGTTGGCAAATTCTCGGCTGGATTCACCGTATCACACCTCACTAGGGTGACATCTTCCTGCTCTAAGAGCCTATGATAGTCTCTGAGCCTAGGCATAGTGAATGTATATTTTCCATAGTTCAGAAGATTTCTGAGACTATGATGGGTAAGGATTGTTACTGGGTAACCCATCGTAACAGATGATGCTTTGTCATACATTAAATATACTCCCACCATTGCTCTGTAGCACAGTGGTAGCCCTAGTTCTACTTCTGAATAGGCAGTAGAGTAGTAGGAAATAGGTTGAGGATTCGTCCCTGTACCTGTCGGCTGACAAAGAACTGCACAAGCATATTTACCTCCAGTAGAAGTAGACACATATAACAAGAAATTCTTAGAGTAGTCTGGTAGTGTGAGTGCCGGTGCCTCCTGTAGCCTCTGTTTGATCGTTTCAAATGCCACAAGGCCTTCCTGTGTCCATGAAAGATTGCTATGGAGTTGACCACTCCCAGTATCTTTAACCATAGCTCTCAAAGGTCCCTACTTCATTCACTGCTCTCAAATCATGAACCATACGATAAGTCTCATCGTGTTTCTTCAAAGGCAACAAACGCGTGTTACTCTGAGGATTTTTTTGTTGTTGTCCTCAAAACACCTGCCTTTGAAAGTCCTTCAATTTGTGGTTTGAACCCTTGGATTGCTTCATCTTTCAATGGATACTGATTCTTCCAAGGAGGTCTGGCTCCTGGTCGAAGTTCAACTTTCACCGGTTGGGCTGATTTCACAAGTCCAATATCGGTACTGTGTTGAGACCACAAACCTTCTGGAACTTGTTGCAACATCTCCTCTTTCATAGGGTCTGAATCCATCTTCGCACTGCAAATAGATTCATGTGTCATCCTTACAGCTTGTGGCTGTCCTTGTCCTTGAGCCGAAATCATGATTTTGAGAAATCGCTGAGCTTCACTCCTCCAAATCGCCAAATTCTCTTTCATCGGTACGAAAACAGCTTTCTCTGCTTCTGTCATCATTTCTCCTATATGCTTCTGCTCATAGTCTTCAGAAACCAACAAGGTCACATGTGGCACACTCTTCTCAATCTCAAATTCTTTATCCAGATAATCGTCTGTGTTTATCTTCATAGCTGCTCCTTGTGGTCCTAAAATTATGCAACATGAGCTGAGTTGAACTTTCTTTGGTTGATGACTCAACCATTCCTCTGGGTTCGATTGGGCAGCATTCTTGAAATACTTCAGCGTACAATGAAATGGATATTCCGGAAGCCTCGCACCTGGCATGTTTGCCACAATGAATTTCTCCCATATTTTAGCCTGCTTCAAAAAATCTGCACTGAGATTTCCAATCCAAAATACTAAAGAAGAGTCAATCTCTGTCGTCATCAACAATTGGTAAACCTTTTCTTTTGGCACTTCTACCAGACAGCCGTCTGGTGTACATTTTATTGTACAATTCAATCTACACAATGCATCTCTTCCCAACAATGCAATAGGTGTATGTTCCGATACCAATATGGGTATTGTAATATTCTGATTTTTATAGCAGAGCTCAATTGGTTCCGTAAGAGGAATCAGCTGTTTCACTCCCTCAAATCCAAATGTCCAAATCAGTTGATTGGACATAGGAAGATGTGTAGCATCTTCAGGCCGAACACAGGTAAAAGCAGCTCCGCTATCCGCCATCACTTCCAATGGTCGGTTGTTTACTTTCACCTCAATTGTTGGATCTTTTTCCGGTCCTGATGCTACCAGCTGACACCCCCCTTTCGGATCTTCTGGGCACCTCTAGAATCCTTGCTCCGGGCCCCTATAAGGGTTCACCGGTCCTCCAAAATGATCTTGACTGGCCCCTGTATCTTCCTCTGAAATTCCCTCTGGTGTTTCCTCCTGGCCCATTACACTCACAGGCAAAGTGACCAACCTGTCCACAATTATAACACACTTCTGAAGCTTGCTGGAAGTATGGATTAAATATTCCTCCTCTTCCTCTTCCTAAGCCTTCTCGTCCTCTTCCTCTCCAATTCTGTGTCTGTCCGGAAACTGGCTGTGGATATGAAACAACTGGTCTCACTAGTGGTGGCTAGGACAATTGCAGTTGGAACTGGTTCGGTTGAAGCTGTAGCAGTGATTGTTGATTTGGTGAACACTGATTCTGCATAACCAAAGCCTATTTCTTCTCCTTCTTCTTATTCTCCACCAGTTGTATTTGATTGAGTTTTCTGAGAGTTTTTTGGTCCTGTTCTTTCTGGTTGTGTTCCTTTTTCCGGTACAGATCCACTTGATGGGCTATATGATCTGTATAGACACCTTTTGTCATGCTTCCAACCACCTCTGCCAGTTTGCTCCTTACTGGTGAGGGCAGCCCCATCTGCAGTTTAGCTCGCAAAATTGACTGCTCTATTTGACTCACATCTGGATCATTTCCGGTAATATTTCTCCACACTTGATGAACTCTTGACACATAGGCTCTCTGTTTTTCTTGTTGTCATAGTGGGTCAATCAGAATATTGTCAGGATGCACATTTGTTGGAAACGTATCTTTCAGTGCTCTCCACAGCCGATTTCTACTTGCAGCTAACAACTCAGGATCATTCACCGCAGTCCCCACATATCGATTAAGTCCAGTTCTCTGAAAAATGTCTTCCATACCTGGAATCCCAAGGAGATTAGCCAAAAGTATCTTAATGTCTCCTATGGCAGACTGTGTTCCCACCATAATTTCTTCCAACTTTGAAATCCAAGGATATGCTCCATCTTGAAGAGTAGGCAGCTTCTCAAGTATATCTGACATATCAGTATTCTTCAAAGGCTTATACTCCAGGTTCTGTCCTCGAATTATCACTGGCATCATCTTCTGTATGTATCCTTCCTCTGAAATTTTTGGGATTCTTTTTTCAGCAGTTTTTCCTTCTGTATCTTCAACTTCTTGAGTTGTTCTTCCAATTCTCTTACTTCTTCTAAATTATTCACCTTATCCAAGCATGATATGCATCAATCCATATCTCTTTCTATTTCTTCTGTGCTAGTCATTGTAGGATAAAATCCTCTTGAACATGAAGCACGTTTAATCTCCAAATCTTCATCGCTGTCTCCATCTTCACTTTCATCAGAGATCGAATCTCTTGTATCCTTCTTCTTCCAACTTCCATCACCCCTTCTTTCCGCTCTAGCCAACCTCCGTCTGATCACAGGGTCATATCCACCCATGATCTCTTCTGAATCACTCTGATCATCATCATCATCTTCAAATTCCATCCTCCTGAACCTCACTCTACCCTTAGTTTCCAGACATGTCGTTTTCTTCTTACTTTTGGAGTTCAGATTCATCTTTATGGTCGTTTCTGCTTGTCCTCTCTCTATTATTCGTTCATCTTCATCTCTGATGCAATAATCACCCTCCTGAATGATCATTGGAAGCTGAGGATAGACGTCCTTAAACTCTATTTCTACCTCGTAAGGTGGGGGTCTTTTTGCTGAAACCGTATGTGAGAAAGGTGTATTGACTTCTGCCATTAGTTTTTCTGTTACCTTCGCCTCTTTTGCCATTTTCTCTATACCTCTGTCTCTTTTATCTTTTGTATCTTTTATCAGTTTTTGTCCCTCATTTTCAAACAACTTAAGAACACCCAGCTCTCTTTGTCTCTTTTCTTTACGATGTTCCCCTTTTTTCCCCTTCTTTTGATCTGCCTTATATGGGGCCACAAGCACTTGCATTATTTTAATTACGTCTGGGTTAAGAGTCCCTTCCAGTGGCCATGGTTGTTCAATGTCAGGCCAACGTTTATTCAATTTTCCAGATAACCTTGCAATACCATTAACTAATGGATTACTATTTTGTACTACATCAACAGGAGTAATTACTTTCATAGTTTTGGTGTCCTTTTTCCCCATTGTAACAACTCTTTTATATTCCTTTATTGTGAATTATTGTATTATTATTATTATTATTATTTTAAACTAATTAATTTGTAAACCAAAAAATACTTTAAGCTATGTAGCTTATCATTCCCTCCTAATTTTTTTCGTATTTTCTTCTACCAAATTATTGATTAGTGGCAATCTTACCACATCCGATAAAGAAAAGTAAAGGAAACTAGTCAACTTCAGAGCAATCAAAAAAGAAAGACCTGCAATACAGCAACACCACAGCACCCACAAACCAATTGCTTAATAAGCACCCAATCACTTTAATTTTACAGAATAATCTCAGTGCTGGATTTCCAACACAACTCTAATCAAAACAACCCATGCACAAAAAAACTTCAATGTGCAATTCTCAATTACATCAATTGATCAGTCTGTTGCCAAGTCCCTGTTAAATGGTCACAACATGAAATATTTTAGGCATACACAAACAGATAAATGCCCTTTATCTATAATATCCTGTAAGGGAAAGTAAGTTTGTGGATAGAACAGTACTGGCCTTAATTGGACTGGATCCGGGGAAGCACACGCTGTCGCGTGACGCACTGGTCAGCACCTCCTCTCTCTCTGTCTCCTCCTTCTCGTTTCTCACATCACAGGAGAACAAAAGAAACAGACAAGAATTTAGTCTTTTATGCACTCACTGGGTTATTTCAACCATACAATACCCTTTTAGACATACCTATGTTCCCATTCGCGCTAAGAAATAAGCAAACAGCTTAACTCAGGAATATTATAAATAGCGCAATAACATTTATTTTTATTTTTATTTTTTTATTTTTAATCCGTCAACATAGCTCTCATTTATAAATTCAATCAATCTCAATCAAATAGGTTCATAGTTAAGCAACAGCCACTTAACAAACAGAATACTTTATTGTGTGTACTCAAAGTCTCCCCCTTTCTTTTTCAGCTCTAAGTCTGCGTCTCCCAGCAGCTCAGTGCAGGCAGGGGAGTGGCATATTCGCTCCGCGCAACTCTAAACTCATAAAATCCCACACATGCGCAGCTCATTTACTAGTGCGATTTCAAGGTGAAAGGAGCTCTCCCACAGTAACTTTTCTCCAAGTCAAACAGCAGACAGACCAGCTGTCCCTCCGTTCTTTCCAACACAGACAAACAGTAACACTGAACAAAACGCACAAACCAACACAAAACATAGAACACAAATCCTACTTCGAAGTTTTTTAACAAAACTATAGTCTATTTTCTCTCTCCTCTTTCTTCACCCATTCTACTCCAATCCGCAGATTTTATACACATTTATTATCCATTACAAATCCTCTCTATACAATCATAACGTCTTCCCGGGGGCTCATAGTTTTTAACACTTTTGAAAACGTTCTCTCAAATGGAGACTCATAAGGTTTTAACCGTAATTAACATATTTCCTTACAAAAACTAAAACCCCTGTTCTCAACCAAAACATACAGTGGGGAGAACAAGTATTTGATACACTGCCGATTTCGCAGGTTGTCCTACTTATAAAGCATGTAGAGGTCTGTAATTTTTATCATAGGTACACTTCAACTGTGAGAGACGGAATCTAAAACAAAAATCCAGAAAATCACATTGTATGATTTTTAAGTAATTAATTTGCATTGTATTGCATGACATAAGTATTTGATCACCTACCAACCAGTAAGAATTCCGGCTCTCACAGACCTGTTAGTTTTTCTTTAAGAAGCCCTCCTGTTCTCCACTCATTACCTGTATTAACTGCACCTGTTTGAACTCGTTACCTGTATAAAAGACACCTGTCCACACACTCAATCAAACAGACTCCAACCTCTCCACAATGGCCAAGACTGGAGAGCTGTGTAAGGACATCAGGGATAAAATTGTAGACATGCACAAGGCTGGTATGGGCTACAGGACAATAGGCAAGCAGCTTGGTGAGAAGGCAACAACTGTTGGCGCAATTATTAGAAAATGGAAGAAGTTCAAGATGACGGTCAATCACCCTCATTCTGGGGCTCCATGCAAGATCTCACCTCGTGGGGCATCAATGATCATGAGGAAGGTGAGGGATCAGCCCAGAACTACACAGCAGGACCTGGTCAATGACCTGAAGAGAGCTGGGACCACAGTCTCAAAGAAAACCATTAGTAACACACTACGCCGTCATGGATTAAAATCCTGCAGCGCACGCAAGGTCCCCCTGCTCAAGCCAACGCATGTCCAGGCCCGTCTGAAGTTTACCAATGACCATCTGGATGATCCAGAGGAGGAATGGGAGAAGGTCATGTGGTCTGATGAGACAAAAATAGAGCTTTTTAGTCTAAACTCCACTCGCCGTGTTTGGAGGAAGAAGAAGGATGAGTACAACCCCAAGAACACCATCCCAACCGTGAAGCATGGAGGTGGAAACATCATTCTTTGGGGATGCTTTTCTGCAAAGGGGACAGGACGACTGCACCGTATTGAGGGGAGGATGGATGGGGCCATGTATCGCGAGATCTTGGCCAACAACCTCCTTCCCTCAGTAAGAGCATTGAAGATGGGTCGTGGCTGGGTCTTCCAGCATGACAACGACCCGAAACACACAGCCAGGGCAACTAAGGAGTGGCTCCGTAAGAAGCATCTCAAGGTCCTGGAGTGGCCTAGCCAGTCTCCAGACCTGAACCCAATAGAAAATCTTTGGAGGGGAGCTGAAAGTCCGTATTGCCCAGCGACAGCCCCCGAAACCAGAAGGATCTGGAGAAGGTCTGTATGGAGGAGTGGGCCAAAATCCCTGCTGCAGTGTGTGCAAACCTGGTCAAGACCTACAGGAAACGTATGATCTCTGTAATTGCAAACAAAGGTTTCTGTACCAAATATTAAGTTCTGCTTTTCTGATGTATCAAAGACTTATGTCATGCAATAAAATGCAAATGAATTACTTAAAAATCATACAATGTGATTTTCAGGATTTTTGTTTTAGATTCCATCTATCACAGTTGAAGTGTACCTATGATAAAAATTACAGACCTCTGCATGCTTTGTAAGTTGGAAAACCTGCAAAATCGGCAGTGTATCAAATACTTGTTCTCCCCACTGTATATATGTATATATCTCTAACATAAATCTTATCATAGCATGAGTCGACACACAGCTGAAACACAGCAGAAACCTCTTTATTTACACAAACACACGCTCTCTTTTTGTCACACACACATAATCAACAAGAATGCATCCATTCATACCGCATGCTTCCGTCGCTCCTATTTCCTTTATAGTCCTTCCTAAATTTGTGCTACCTTGAGTTGCAGATATTCAATGAGAGGCTACTTCGGACATACACCTCGTCAACTATATACCGAGAGGTAACATACAATTTAATGTATATTCTACAATCTCACAGTTCCTTGAACTGACCTGAAAATTCACCTAGTGACTCTCCAGGATTTGTGGCCCATCTAATGATCGCCTCGTTTGAGGGCTTCCGTAGATCAGCGACGTCCTAACAGTATACATTTTTCATTAGTTCCTTGTCCTATTCCTAACAGTATACATTTTTGTTCTGATGCAGTCATGACCACAAGTCTCACAAAACTCTGTTTTGGACAAGACTGACTTTATGACAAAAATTATCCTATGACTTTGACAGTAGAATAAATGTTTCTGACTCATATTGATGCCACATAGGCTGTTTTCTAAATTAGAAGTTGTTTTTAGGGGCAGTTGCTCTTTAAAGATTGAATCCACAGCCACTGTACCTTTGCTTTGTTATTGTTTTTGTTTTGTTGATGAAAACGAGGCAGAGAAGCATCCGGCAGCGTGGTAAAAGAAATTGCAGTACATATTCTGCTGTTCTATTGCATGTGCAATGATGTCTGACAGGAAGAAATTGTGTTTGTTGTTTGCAGTAACTTCATTGTTGTTGTAATATCCCAAACGGACATAGTAGTTTCACCTATTAAGGATTCGAGCTTTACGTTTGGCATTGATATTTGCAATTTTTTTGCTTAACCACAACTCTTTAGACTGGGACAACACTCAGGCTCAGATTTGTTCAGTAACCCAAGGGCAACCATTAGGAAAGTAAATACACACATACACACACACACACACCTCCCTCCTCCTCTTATCTAGTAATCAACTTTGCAGAATGTGTTAACCACATCATTGAAGTGTCAGAGCTAGTGGTTGTTGGGATGGAGTAGTTGTTTAATTTCACACCCAACTCTAGGTGCAAAAATAGCCTATACTTGTGTTCTCACACAAGGCTTAGCTGCTCTAAAGGATCTATTGACTTATTAACAAGGCAGATCTACTCTATAGGGATTATGACACTGTTTGGGAGAAAGATCTGCAAGATTAATATATACAGTATATAGGGTTTAGGAGTATGTAGTTAATCTCCTATGCAGCAAGCCATGTGATTATGGAATTGGTTTATTAAGATTTTGATGTTAAAACCTGGACACAAGAAACGTAGAAAGTATCAGTATGGTTTGATATTGGCTCCTCCCCCACGGCACCTCAATGAATGCCTTCATACTGTATGCATTGTATTCAAACCAGTGCTCACCATTTGCCCATGATGACAGACCAGACCTATCACCTGAACCCTTTAATAACCCTGTTTGTTAACTAATCAAAGGGGTTCCTTTAGGTGAACTCAGAGGAGCCCTGCAGTTATGAAAAGTGAATGGGAATCTCTCTGGAAGACAAAAACCCTCTGTGAAGCCCCTACTGCTATTAAAAAGTATATCCGCAATCAGCAGATAATATGACAGCGGGGTCAGATATTTACTGTATCTCTCCTGACCTGCTAATGTTAGCTGGAGGGTTGACATACTATTGTTATCAAGTCTGAATTTCCTGTTATTTCTCTGATTGGTTGCATTTCCTTTTTCATCATCTGTGCCTGATTGTGTTTGGCCCATCTTGTTGGGGCTTCTTCCACATGCAGGGCCATTTCCTGCAGACAGCAGCAGTTTTACGTCCTGCCCTTTGGCTGTTACACGGACCTGATAACAACTGTGATTAATCATGCACTCCGGTACCGCTTGCCGTGCGGTAGCAGAGAGAACAGTCTATGACTAGGGTGGCTGGAGTCTTTGACAATTTTGAGGGCCTTCCTCTGACACCGCCTGGTATAGAGGTCCTGGATGGCAGGAAGCTTGGCCCCAGTGATGTACTGGGCCGTACGCACTACCCTCTGTAGTGCCTTGTGGTCGGAGGCCAAGCAGTTGCCATACCAGGCGGTGATGCAACCAGTCAGGATGCTCTCGATGGTGCAGCTGTAGAATTTTTTGAGGATCTGAGGACCCATGCCAAATCTTTTCAGTCTCCTGAGGGGGAATAGGCTTTGTCGTGCCCTCTTCACGACTGTCTTGGTGTGTTTGGACCATGATAGTTCGTTGGTGATGTGGACACCAAGGAACTTGAAGCTCTCAACCTGTTCCACTACAGCCCCATCGATGAGAATGGGGGCGTGCTCAGTCCTCTTTTTTTTCCTGTAGTCCACAATCATCTCCTTTGTCTTGGTCACGTTGAGGAAGAGGTTGTTATCCTGGCACCACACGGCCAGGTCTCTGACCTCCTCCCTATAGGCTGTCTCATCATTGTCGGTGATCAGGCCTACCACTGTTGTGTCGTCAGCAAACTTAATGATGGTGTTGGAGTCGTGCCTGGCCATGCAGTCATGGGTGAACAGGGAGTACAGGAGGGGACTGAGCACGCACCCCTGAGGGGCCCCCGTGTTGAGGATCAGTTTACAGATGTGTTGTTACCTACCCTTACCACCTGGGGGCGGCCCGTCAGGAAGTCCAGGATCCAGTTGCAGAGGGAGGTGTTTAGTCCCAGGATCGTTAGCTTAGTGATGAGCTTTGAGGGCACTATGGTGTTGAATGCTGAGCTGTAGTCAATGAATAGCATTCTCACGTAGGTGTTCCTCTTGTCCAGGTGGGAAAGGGCAGTGTGGAGTGCAATAGAGATTGCATCTTCTGTGGATCTGTTGGGGCGGTATGCAAATTGGAGTGGGTCTAGGGTTTCTGGGAAGATGGTGTTGATGTGAGCCATGACCAGCCTTTCAAAGCACTTCATGGCTACAGACGCCAGTGCTACGGGTCGGTAGTCAATCAATGTGACATTACTTAGAGAGGTGCTTTAAGGTGGGGTCAAATGCAAACCATTTTGGGTATGACCATGATGTAATAGCAGGTGCTAAAGCATGCCCATGTAGACAGACTGTGGTTAACAGTTAGAACCTTATATGAGGCTCATATTACATTTACTATGATGATTAATTGCACCAATCCAACTTCAAAAGTTCAATATATATGCGTTTTGGTTTTGTGAGAGAATTCCAATGTGGAGTCTCACAGCTGTGGAGGAGATGTTAATAGCATCACTCAGACCTTTACGGTCTGTTTTTACCCATGAGTTCATGAGCTGTTTGCACTGTTTTCAGAGACCAAATTACAATATGTGACACCTTGCACCACAACTAGACAACTGGGCTGGGGTTAGGCTGACACATTTGCTTGCAGCTGTTTCACCCCTCAGTAAAGAAATATCACACTTCTATGAACTCAGGTAGGTCTATGCTTCTCGTAAAAGTGTAATCTATGTTAATGATGTCTTCTAAGCTATCTTGAACATTCCGTTTTTTTGTTTGTTGGTCAATAAAGTTAATTTTAATGTGCGAACGGCATTCCACTTTTTTTATGCGATTGCCCAAAAATGTACCACATGTTTCATGCATAAAGCAAACCTTGAGTTTTGCGACTTCCTAGATTTGATTCATGCATATGTAAAGGACATAACGTTGTTTGCTTAGCGAGTACCACTTCCTCCCAATTTGGCCCAAACCTGGCACAAACTCGGGACCTCTGCCTTGCTAGCACAAGTGACCGCCCTCCTGAAGCGTCTTACCAGTCGGCGCCACGCTTCAGGCTGTACATTTCACACATCCCAATGTGCTACATGTAGTCAGAATGTGTGGTGATGGCAACGGAAGTGGGAGCACTATAGCCAATAAAGCCTGGTGAACCACATCCTTCCAAGAGTGGCCAGAAACTTAGATTGAAGCTGTTTCTCCCTGTAACTAACCACCCTTAAGCCCACAACCATGAAACTCACACTCTTCACCAAAGAGCCAGCTCAACCTACTCCTCCTTTTCAAATCAAATGAAATCTAATTGTATTTGTCATATGCGCTGAATACAACAGGTGTAGACCTTACCGTGAAATGTTTACTTACAAGCCCTTAACCAACAATGCAGTTCAAGAAATAGAGTTAAGAAAATATTTACTAAATAAACTAAAGTAAAAAATGAAATAAAAAGTAACACAATAAAATAACAATAACGAGGCTACAGTTTAAGTCGGAAGTTTACATACACTTAGGTTGGAGTCATTAAAACTCGTTTTTCAACCACTCCACACATTTCTTGTTAACAAACTATAGTTTTGGCAAGTCGGTTAGGACATCTACTTTGTGCATGACACAAGTAATTTTTCCAACAATTGTTTACAGACAGATTATTTCACTTATAATTCACTGTATCACAATTCCAGTTGGTCAGAAGTTTACATACACTAAGTTGACTGTGCCTTTAAACAGCTTGGAAAATTCCAGAAAATTATGTCATGGTTTTAGAAGCTTCTGATAGGCTAATTGACATCATTTGAGTCAATTGGAGGTGTACCTGTGGATGTATTTCAAGGCCTACCTTCAAACTCACTGCCTCTTTGCTTGACATCATGGGAACATCAAAATAAATCAGCAAAGACCTCAGAAAAAAATGGTAGACCTCCACAAGTCTGGTTCATCCTTGGGAGCAATTTCCAAACACCTGAAGGTACCACGTTCATCTGTACAAACAATAGTAAGCAAGTATAAACACCATGGGACCACGCAGCCGTCATACCGCTCAGGAAGGAGACACGTTCTGTCTCCTAGAGATGAATGTACTTTGGTGCGAAAAGTGCAAATCAATCCCAGAACAACAGCAAAGGACCTTGTGAAGATGCTGGAGGAAACAGGTACAAAAGTATCTATATCCACAGTAAAACGAGTCCTTAATCGACATAACCTGAAAGGCCGCTCAGCAAGGAAGAAGCCACTGCTCCAAAACCGCCATAAAAAAGCCAGACTACGGTTTGCAACTGCACATGGGGACAAACATCGTACAAAAATAGAACTCTTTGCCCATAATGACCATCGTTATGTTTGAAGGAAAAAGGGGAAGGCTTGCAAGCCGAAGAACACCATCCCAACCGTGAAGCACGGGGGTGGCAGCATCATCCTGTGGGAGTGCTTTGCTGCAGGAGGGACTGGTGCACTTCACAAAATAGATGGCATCATGAGGAAGGAAAATTATGTGGATATATTGAAGCAACATCTCAAGACATCAGTCAGGAAGTTAAAGCTTGGTCGCAAATGGGTCTTCCAAATGGACAATGACCCCAAGTATACTTCCAAAGTTGTGGAAAAATGGCTTAAGGACAACAAAGTCAAGGTATTGGAGTGGCCATCAAAGCCCTGACCTCAAGCCTATAGAAAATTGTTGTGGGAAGGTTGTGGAAGGCTACCCGAAACATTTGATCCAAGTAAATAATTTAAAGGCAATGCTACCAAATAGTAATTTAGTGTATTTAACCTTCTGACCCACTGGGAATGTGATGAAAGAAATAAAAGCTGAAATAAATAATTCTCTCTACTATTATTCTGACATTTCACATTCTTAAAATAAAGTGGTGCTCCTAACTGACCTAAAACAGGGCATTTCTACTAGGATTAAATGTCAGGAATTGTGAAAAACTGAGTTTAAATGTATTTGGCTAAGGTGTATGTAAACTTCCGACTTCAACTGTATATACAGGGGGTACCGGTACCGAGTCAATGTTCAGGGGTACAGGTTAGTCGAGGTAATGTGTACATTTAGGTAGGGGTAAAGTGACTATGCATAGATAATAAACAGCGAGTAGCAGCAGTGTAAAAACAAAGGTGAGGGGGGGGAGGGGAGAAAAGAGAGGAAAGGTAATTCAATGTCAATGCATTCTTTACAGGAAGCCATCGTTTGCCAATCCTGACTAATCCATTCCATGGAAAACACTCCTCTTATTGTTCTATATATTTTTTCAGTCTTCAGATTGGTGTGGGTGTTGGGAGTGGTCTAACTGTTAGAGTCTCTTGAGTCTGACACAGAGTAGATATGGGGGCAGTTTTAGCTTACCCATTCCTCATAAAACCACTACTCAATGGTGGACTCTGCTGAAATGTCAAAGTATTAGTGTAGTAGTTTCTCTTTCTCCCTCTCTCTCTCCCTCCATCACAGATTCAGCATCAGATACCGCAGCGCAGAGCAACAGTGCCTCTGATCTTGAGAGTGTTTGGCACTGTTGTACACATGTTCCACTGGTCAGAGTCATTTACATTCTGCAATGTAACCATTTAAAGATCTCCTATGTACCTAGGAAGAACACAAACATGCCTAATCAAAGATTATAACATCAAAGGCCACTAAACAATCAGAATCCTTCTGTCAACTGACTGCTTGCTCTGTTACTTAGAAACAACTATTCTTGAATAGCTATTAACACTGCACTGTTTCAACAAAGCATATCATTGATTATCTTGTGTGTGAGATATGGTTATCTAAATTGCTACCTGATTCTTTGTGGAACAGAGCAGGAATCCTGAGTCCATTGTTTGGACGACAGATAGAGGCCTTGATGTGATGCTGACAGAAGGATGTGTTTGCTCATCACTAACTCTGCCCTGGGAAAACATGAGGCCTCCCTGACCACTGATGAGCTCTGTTTACTTCCTCTGAATGGCCTGGAAATAAGGCTTTTTAAAAAGAAATACAGATTTTTACAGAGATATAACTAACGACAGTATGGTTGTGCAAGCTATTCCCTGAATTTCTAGAGCATGATATCTACAGTGATCCATGGAGTTTGAATATAGATGTTGCAAAACCAGACAAAATGTAAATTGTTTGTAAATCAAGCAGGCAAATTAATTTGAGGGCCAAGGAGAGTCCTTAAAAGCTCATAAACAAAGAAAGAAAAGAAGACATCTGTAAGTTTGACTGACCATTCATCATGTTTACAACACAGTCCCAGCTCTGGGACCCAAGCTGAGAGACACACTTTCCAGTTAAAAAGAGTCACACAGTCAGTCAAGGACACTGACACATTAGTAATATTCTCAGAAATGTAGCAGCAGCTAAAAATTCAAGGGAAAGCCAGGGCTGTGGCAAATAAAAAATTAAGTGTACTTGTTGCCTTGCACCCATCACCCCTGCTCCCCCCTCGGAGTCGCTTATCATATCTTGTCATCAAACAGTCATATCCTCACATTGTCCCAGAGGAAAGCTGACCTCCCAGCTGTAGATACAGTATAAACTCAATCCAACTCCTCACTGTTCTGTTCTGCCTCCCTCCCAGAAGAAGGGGAAGGGTGACTTGGCAGAAACAAGGCAACTTTTAAGGCACATTGGCTATTTCTTCCCAAGTCATGAGTCCTTGAAGATCCTCTTTGTGTCTATTTGGAGTAGAGGTGCTCTTGTCACCCTCCTCACTCCACCCCCATCCCTCACACACACCTCTCTCCCTGGTTGTGGGGATGCAGCTGTGGCTGTGTGTGACGTAGGGGTCAAGCGGAAGGGTTGTTGGGTCGGGTGAAGGCACAGGGGTGTTTGGGTAGGCACCGTGCCAGGTCTGGAGAACGTGCTGTTCAGCGGTGGAGGCGGGACCAGAGCAGTGACCAGGCAGGCTGTCCACCACAGCTGTATTACTGAAAAAAGAACAGCTACATGTCCCCACTCACCTCCAGAAAACTTAAAGGAATCCCTCATCAATGCTTGTATTGACTTTCTGCCATCTATGCAGAAAAGCCTCTCCAAGATAATGACCGAGATAAGCATTTGGATGACCATGGAAATGATTCATTTGTTGTTGTTGACTGATATGGCTAATTCGCCTAAGAAGTTGCTATATTACAAAGAAATGTAGTAATAAAGCACCTTTATTTAAAGTTATCTTCAGTTCTGTGATCATTTATTAAAATTATTTTAGCAGACCAGCATGTGTAAACGTGGCTTTGCTTATCCTTGAAACTTCATTACATAATGTGTTTAATTACATACGTCCTCTCTTTTCCTGTGGTGATGAGGGGCCTGCGAACGCTTCCATTCCTATTGACTTACAGAGTGTCTCAAACGGAGAGGAAAAGAGTTGAATGCTGCCACCAGCAGACAAGCACAGTGCAGAGCATCCTCTACCACAGCAGCAGAACCAAGTATCCTGTCTGTCTGTGTGCTGGGTGTACTGTAAGGCATTCTGCATCACTGCATGTATTTCAGATCGTCTCAACCCTTGATTTACAGTACTTACAGTGCCTTGCAAAAGTATTCATCCCCCTTCGTATTTTTCCTATTTTGTTAGATTACAACCTGTAATTGAAATAGATTTTTATTTGGATTTCATGTAATGGACATACACAAAATAGTCCAAATTGGTGAAGTGAAATTAAAAAAATAACTGATTTCAAAAAATTCTAAAAAATAAATAACGGAAAAGTGGTGCGTGCATATGTATTCACCCCCTTTGCTATGAAGCCCCTCAATAAGATCTGGTGCAACCAATTACCTTCAGAAGTCACATAATTTGTTAAATAAAGTCCACCTGTGTGCAATCTAAGTGTCACATGATCTCAGTATATATACACCTGTTCTGAAAGGCCCCAGAGTCTGCAACATCCCTAAGCAAGGGGCACCACCAAGCAAGCGGCACCATGAAGACCAAGGAGCTCTCCAAACAGGTCAGGGACAAAGGAGGGCATTAATCATGGTGGTGGCAGCATCATGCTGTGGGGATGTTTTTCATCGGCAGGGACTGGGAAACTGGTCAGAATTGAAGGAATGATGGATGGCGCTAAATACAGGGAAATTCTTGAGGGAATCCTGTTTCAGTCTTCTAGAGATTTGAGACTGGGACGTAGGTTCACCTTCCAGCAGGACAATGACCCTAAGCATACTGCTAAAGCAACACTTGAGTGGTTTAAGGGGAAACATTTAAATGTCTTGGAATGGCCTAGTCAAAGCCCATACCTCAATCCAATTGAGAATCTGTGGTATGACTTAAAGATTGCTGTGCACCAGCGGAACCCATCCAACTTGAAGGAGCTGGAGCAGTTATGCCTTGAAGAATGGGCAAAAATCCCAGTGGCTAGATGTGCCAAGCTTATAGAGACATGCCCCAAGAGACTTGCAGCTGTAATTTCTGCCAAAGGTGGCTCTACAAAGTATTGACTTTGGGGGTGTGAATAGTTATGCACGCTCAAGTTTTCTGTTTAAAAAAAATCTTATTTCTTGTTTGTTTCACCCCCAAAAATATTTTGCATCTTCAAAGTGGTAGGCATGTTGTGTAAATCAAATGATACAAACGCCCCAAAAAATTTAATTCCAGGTTGTAAGGCATCAAAATAGGAAAAATGCCAAGGGGGGTGAATACTTTCGCTAGCCACTGTATGCAGGATCTTCATCGTGTATTGTGACAGCCCAACATATGCCAGGACCCAGGAAACCAGAATGCTGGACCCATGCCTGTCTGACCCTTATCAGTTCAGCTCATTGTTATATGATGGTGGCTGGGTTTTGTCAGACGTCGAGGCCCTTGCAAAGGCAGCCAGCCACAGCCTCCTACACTGTAAAATCCCCTGGGGGTCATTTCCTAATGTTGTTTGTAGGGACTGGAAGTATTTATGGGACTGCAAGTATTTAAGGATAATTTTTGAGGGGGAAAAGCTGGGTCTGTAAACTTCACGCAGTTCATGGGAACACAGGAACAGTGGGGGCATTAAATAATTGAGTCATCCTCCAACTAGAGAGAGAGTGCTAAGTTGTTCTAATCACAAACATTTGGATGTCATAAAGAGGTGCTTTGTAAAGGCTCACATGCCCTTTGGACTCTCTGTTCCATGTTCTCTCTGTGGGGATTTATAACTATAATGCCCTAAAGACAGGGCCCTCTAAGGCTTTGACTGAACAGTGTCATTAATCAAGTGCAGTTTACTTAAGAATATAATCCTTCTATTTACTATAATCAAGTATGTGGGGCAGTTTCCCTTGTTATAGTATATGCCCCTATGATTAACACTAACATAACACAGAGAGAGCGATAGTAAAATGGGAGTGGTCCTGACTAAAAACAAGCCCTTGTTCGGGGTTGGGTAATCTAATCAGAAATCACTCTGTCTGATTAGGATCCCTGTAGGTAGAAACAGATAACATCATTATCTTAAGGGACCCCTGATTAATGTAGTGCATGTTCTGCAAGTTTATATCCTGTTGTTTTTATGTGTGTGTGTGTGTGTCTCTGTTTGTGTGTGTGTGCGCCACAGTCTCCATGTGACCACAGACAATGAGTGTATCCCCTGTGGTGTCTGTCTGTCTGCTAGCTGGGCCTCCACGAGGAATGCTGACCAGTGTGAGAGACACATATAGAATATCTGTGGGAAACGAAGTGGGAAACGAAGTGGCCTCATTCTCTCAATGGAATTGTGACACTACATTTCACCTTCCTTCATTCATGGCATGGAGGAAGACGAGAGAGACTTATTTTCTTCATCTGGGTATTACATGGTGATAATTGATATTGACAGAAGAGCATAGAAGTTTCTGAGCCTTACGAAAAAGGAAAAGTACTATGTTTCTATTTGGAATGATACAAGGATAATGAATTAAACAACACCTGTAAAAGTCCTGCTGTCACAAAGTGGTGAACAGGCCTGTTTCTGTGGGGTCTATGTGGTCTCTATGGTGTCAATGAAAGGCTTAGTGTGGGGCCTTGTGGAGTTGAGCCTGAGGATTAGTCCCTATGGTGATGATGTTTTGCCCCAGGGTGAAAACTCCCACCACAACAGTGGAAATTGACCTCCTCTGTGGAGTTAGATACATGCCCCGTGGGCTGATTGAGGCCCCTTGTGGGACCCTATCTATGTTGGCCCTTTGAAGTTGGCCTACAGGTAGATCCCTATGGGGATAAATGTCCCTGTCGGATAAATGTTATTCCCCATGGTGTTAGTCATATATTGTGCCCTGTGCGAGCCCTATCTGTCAGGTGATCTTGCTTTCCTATAAAGATAAGCTTGCCATGAATTATAGTGGCAAGGCTTGGTGTTAGATGAGAGGCTAATACTAATTGAAGCCAGGCTGAAGCTGTATATCAAGGCCATTGGAATGGTGTTGCTCTATATTATCTAAAGCACATGCAGAGCTGTCTTCGTCACATTAAGTTCTCTCCCTCACAGTTCAGACATACAGTACCTGCCAAATGGGGCTCGCACAGGGCACAATATATGACTAACACCATGGGGAATAACATTTATCCGACAGGGACATTTATCCCCATAGGGATCTACCTGTAGGCCAACTTCAAAGGGCCAACATAGATAGGGTGAACGCACCAATTGGTGAGTCGCTCTGGATAAGAGCGTCTGCTAAATGACGTAAATGTGCCCTTGAGCAAGGCACCTAACCCTAATTGCTCCTGTAAGTCGCTCTGGATAAGAGCGTCTGCTAAATGACTAAAATGTAAATGTAAATGTAAATGCATTGTGCCTGTTTTGTATGTCTTGGCTTCCAACCCGGCAAACTGAACCCCGCTCTGACAGTGTGGTTCCCATTCCCTCCCTATGAGAAGATTTGGTTCCCTGGATTCAGACCCATGCGTTTCATCAGGTCCATCTGACTACAAACTGCAGACAGCAGGACCACAGCACTGTTTGTCATCTATTGTGCTGCTCTGAAGTACAGCCTCTAATCCACCTCCAGTATTGTTGTAGCTCTCCTTAAACTTAATGGTCCTGAACCTCAAACTTTCAGCTCAACGGAATCCACTGTTTTTGTCTGCGTGGGGAATTTTTCTTTGTTTTTCCTTCTGAGGCACTAGGTTTCCCATCCTTCAGAGAGAGGCCATGGCCTGGCCAAGGAGCCTTCTGGCTGTTTGTTTTGCGGTGGTGCCTGCTTCAGTGCCTCTGTCTTTCTGGATGGTTTTGGACTCTTGGACGTCTTTATAAGGACTTGGATGTGGGTGGGTGGAGTGTAAGTGTGCAAGAGAGGAGAAAGAGATAGTAGGGGAAGGAGAGACTGAAACCAAATGACTGGGAGAGAACGTGAGAGAGTATGAGATACAGGGGGAGCAAGGGAAAGCGACAAGGTTGACAAAGAAATCCGCAAAGACATGCTGCCTCGGTCAACATTGGCCTCTTTTTAGGCCCTTTCATGTGTCTTCTCCAGCTCAGAGAGATTTAGGGAAGGAAGCCTAAATCCACACAAGATGGCCTTAACCCTGTATAAATGTCATCAGTTCATCTCCACTGATGACTTCCGTATACATAGTACATACAGTTTTAGCTCCAGTACAAAAGAGCAAGAGGCTGGAGGCTGGAACTTTAGAAGCTCCTGTTTTTAAGATTGTTGAGTACTGCAGGGGGTCAGTGAGGCCTAAACTGCAGGGATGTGTGAACGGGGAACTCTACCTCCTGTGGCCGTGTGTAGGTGGGAGGTCACGCACCCGCTCTCCTCATTGAGAGCGCGGGTTGTGGAGGAAAATTACAGGGTGAATTGATCCAAGGGAAACACTGCAGGCAGAATGCCACCCTCTAATCAGAGGGAGTTGCCTCACACACATAGTAGTACACTTGCACTAAACAGACATGTATGCGCACACACAAATGCCAACAAACAAATGTTGAAGTGCACTCAAAAACATGTATGCACACACACTTGTCATTTAGCAGATGTTCTTATCCAGAGCGACTTACAGGAGCAATTAGGGTTAAGTGCCTTGCTCAAGGACACATTGACAGATTTTTCACCTAATCGGCTCAGGGATTCGAACCAGCAACCTTTCGGTTACTGGCCCAATGCTCTTAACTGGTAGGCTCCTAAATAACTCAGAATATGGGGTGAACTTCTGAATAGATCACTGGAATTGAAACATCAGTCAAATTGCTGCAGTTGAAGCACTGAAATAATATATTTCAAATTGACAAAGATTATTTATTGCCACTCGAACTTCAAACAACCTTGGTTTATTTGAACTGGAAGCCTGTTTTACTTTCCTTTTCCCATACATTCTTATTACAGTACTTTATTTCTGGCACATGATTCTGGTAAAGAAAGGAAGTCAAGATTAGAAGACAAAATAAATCCATTTTACAAAGCTGGCCTAAAGCAAGAGAAAGAATGTGAGAAAAGGACACAGCTCACATAATTAATGCGGTGTGAGGGGTTTTGGTATTGTGTGATTTCTGCCTTCCTGCCAAGCACAGCCGAGCCAGAGTAGAAGGCTCAAGGCTGAGAGCTTTTCTCTGGCTGTGTAGATTCAACCCAGATTAAATGGAACAGGTCTAAACAGCCAGGAGGCTTGATTTGTAGCTTTGCTTTCAGACAGCATAGTGCTCCTGAGTAAAGCCTACTCCAGGACCAGAACTCTTGGGTGGGTGGGTCAGTCAGTATATTTCCCATGTTACATATGCATCTGCTTAGTGATGACACTACAATTTTTTTTTGTTTCACCTGGTTACCAATTCCTGAACTTTTGAGAACATAATTTGAGGAGTCGCCTGAAGCGTGATAGGAATTGGAGATAGAGGAATATAGTAGTGCTGAGCCAGAGAGCTCGTAGAGAAGACGACTGGCTACTATTCTGAATTTTGTATGATGAGCTTTCTGGCACCCAGAGCTACTGAGGCATCACCACAGTGGCTGCTAAGTCCAGTGGCTATAAGATTCAGGCTGGTTCCCACACTTGCCCTCTACAAGATCATCAGCAGACTCTATCACCATCATCTACCATCCTCTGTCTGTCTCCCTTCACTCAAGCTATCAACTGACCCTCTCCATCTTCAGAGGATGCAGCTTTCAAAGACTTGGCCTCTATTGGTTGACCTGTCATGATATATTGCTTGTTTTTTTTGTTGCTCTTGAAGCACTTTGAGATTCTATGAAAAGCGCTATAGAACTGTAATACATTATTATTATTATTATTATTATTATTGTTATTATTATTATTATTATTATTGTTATTATTATTGATTTCCGGTTTGGTCCGGTATGACATTTATAAATAAAATCAATGGGAAGTACAGTATGACTTGAGATGTTCATCATTTGTCCAGTCGTTTTATAGTTTCGTTTTTTCTCAGTAGTCAAATTGTTGGATGTTTCCAAGATGTGATGGATTAATAAATCACATAAAATTGGGTATAGAAATTACATCTTGACCACTTTCTAACACCACAGCATTAAGGCCTACTGTATCACTGATTTATGTGTGTGTCTGTGTGGGATTGTGCCTTTGTATGTGTGTGTGTGTGTGTATGGTTTGCCCTTTAGATCCCATGGGAGGGTTGTGAAATGTCTCAAATCTCTCATTCACCCAATATCCCTCAACACATTTTCATCACAATGAAGACATTGAGTGTAGTATTCATCCCTCAGACCCCTGGCACCTGTAAATCTTCCCCCTGGCTCAGTAAAGAGTCCCTGTGGACAGAGAGGGCCTCGCTCTGATCTGCTGCTCCACGTCTGGCACACACTCAGAGGATGTGCCGCTACATCTACAGTGAGGGAAAAAGGTATTTGATCCCCTGCTGATTTTGTACGTTTGCCCACTGACAAAGAAATGATCAGTCTATAATTTTAATGGTAGGTTTATTTGAACAGTGAGAGACAGAATAACAACAACAAAATCCAGAAAAACGCATGTCAAAAATGTTATAAATGTATTTGCATTTTAAATGAGGGAAATAAGTATTTGACCCCCTCTCAATCAGAAAGATTTCTGGCTC
The DNA here is from genome assembly GCF_020615455.1 of Coregonus clupeaformis. Classification (NCBI taxonomy): domain Eukaryota; kingdom Metazoa; phylum Chordata; class Actinopteri; order Salmoniformes; family Salmonidae; genus Coregonus; species Coregonus clupeaformis. The sequence continues at coordinate 25,417,835 of NC_059198.1, forward strand.
CCAGGTATCTTTTATACAGGTAACGAGCTGAGATTAGGAGCACACTCTTAAAGGGAGTGCTCCTAATCTCAGCTTGTTACCTGTATAAAAGTCACCTGTCCACAGATGCAATCAATCAATCAGATTCCAAACTCTCCACCATGGCCAAGACCAAAGAGCTCTCCAAGGATGTCAGGGACAAGATTGTAGACCTACACAAGGCTGGAATGGGCTACAAGACCATCGCCAAGCAGCTTGGTGAGAAGGTGACAACAGTTGGTGCGATTATTCGCAAATGGAAGAAACACAAAAGAACTGTCAGTTTCCCTCGGCCTGGGGCTCCATGCAAGATCTCACCTCGTGGAGTTGCAATGATCATGAGAACGGTGAGGAATCAGCCCAGAACTACACAGGAGGATCTTGTCAATGATCTCAAGACAGATGGGACCATAGTCACCAAGAAAACAATTGGTAACACACTACGCCGTGAAGGACTGAAATCCTGCAACGCCCGCAAGGTCCCCCTGCTCAAGAAAGCACATATACAGGGCCGTCTGAAGTTTGCCAATGAACATCTGAATGATTCAGAGGAGAACTGGGTGAAAGTGTAGTGGTCAGATGAGACCAAAATGGAGCTCTTTGGCATCAACTCAACTCGCCGTGTTTGGAGGAGGAGGAATGCTGCCTATGACCCCAAGAACACCATACCCACCATCAAACATGGAGGTGGAAACATTATGCTTTGGGGGTGTTTTTCTGCTAAGGGGACAGGACAACTTCACAGCATCAAAGGGACGATGGACGGGGCCATGTACCGTCAAATCTTGGGTGAGAACCTCCTTCCCTCAGCCAGGGCATTGAAAATGGGTCATGGATTTGTATTCCAGCATGACAATGACCCCAAAAACACAGCCAAGGCAACAAAGGAGTGGCTCAAGAAGAAGCACATTAAGGTCCTGGAGTGGTCTAGCCAGTCTCCAGACCTTAATCCCATAGAAAATCTGTGGAGGGAGCTGAAGGTTCGAGTTGCCAAACGTCAGCCTCGAAACCTTAATGACTTGGAGAAGATCTGCAAAGAGGAGTGGAACAAAATCCCTCCTGAGATGTGTGCAAACCTGGTGGCCAACAACAAGAAATGTCTGACCTCTGTGATTGCCAACAGGGGTTTTGCCACCAAGTACTAAGTAATGTTTTGCAGAGGGGTCAAATACTTATTTCCCTCATTAAAATGCAAATCAATATATAACATTTTTGACATGCGTTTTTCTGGATTTTTTTGTTGTTATTCTGTCTCTCACTGTTCAAATAAACCTACCATTAAAATTATAGACTGATCATGTCTTTGTCAGTAGGCAAACGTACAAAATCAGCAGGGGATCAAATACTTTTTTCCCTCACTGTATGTAGAAGTGCACTGTCCAAAAGGCCTACAGCCAGGCCAGGCAGCTGCTGTAACATCACCAGGGAGCTGACACAGCTATTAACTGAACTGTGGGAGCCATGGTGGAAGGCTGGTAGCCAAGCGGAAACATTATGAAGTGGAGGGTGGAGACGTCATTCGTGTACAGGTTTAACTGGTGGAGATTTTGGGACTGGTACATCTTTGTCCCGGACTCTCTCTCCTTCCACTGAACTTTGTGTTTACTTGCTGTTTTTTGTTTTGGCAAAAAAATCCAGCATAGTGGTAAAACTATGAGGTAAGCTGAGAAAACAAGATCAAATGACAGATAATGGCAACATGTCTTTGACTCACTTCTAAATCTGTGACGCCTAGGACAGAATATGTGATTAAGCATATCATTTACTTTCCCAAAATGAAGATGATAGCTTAAAAAACATCCACTTCTTTGCCAGACAGTTTCACAGCTGGAAGGCATTGACACAATCAAAGGAGATGATAAGAGATAATACTCTTTAATTCCTGCTATTCTTGGGACCATGTTAGGGTGGGCATGGTAAGCTGGGACCTCACTGTAATAGGAGACTTTAGGAAAAGCATTTCCTCATAGTTTGAGCATCTCTGCTCATTTGCATGGTATAGATTGACATTTCCCCACACATATACACAAATGAAAGTGGCGTCAGATAAGGAAACCTGTTTTAAATTAGTTGGCTTGGAGTGGCAGAGGCGGGTCGCCCTCTGGTAAGGGTAGTTGGTAATGTACTGTAGCTCTGGTTCTTGAGAAAATTTAACAACCCTGTAAACAATATGCACGCTTGTTGGGACCTGTTTGTCTTTTGTCATGAATGCTTACTGAGCTTATACTGTCAAAGTGATGGGTGTGTGATCTTAAGAGTGAATGCCATTTGCAAGCAGTACAGTTTGCATTTGTGTGTGTGTGTGTGTGTGTGTGTGTGAGAGAGAGAGAGAGAGAGAGAGAGAAAGAGAGAGAGAGTGGTTAAGGTCACATTCCTGTCGAACATACCTCTAGTCATGTCATGTCATGTCAATAACCCAAACTTGGAGGAAGACCAATAAGGCATGTAATACTTAGCATTACAAACACTATGCATTGAGTGAATGATAACCTAAAGTAGCCAAGAGTGAAGAATGTGATGAACGCATACTGTTACTCTTAGGCGATTCTTCCATTAAAGTGGAGGGACAGTCAGACAGGTAATGGACAGCCAGACACAGGGAGTAGGAGGGATAAAAGTCAGGGCTAATGAGGGTAGTGTGGCTGCTGTCTGTCTATAGATTGTCGTCATGTTGAGGAGGTGGAGGGTAAACACTGATCCATTTACAGCAGAGAGGAATGTGAGGACACATGGGGAGCCGCCTGGGAGCAAGCTGCTGAGTTTAGGACGAGCGGGCTGATGCTTTATGGAGGTGTGTTCTGTGTTGGTGCATGTGTGTGCATGTTCATGAGCGTATGTATGTGCATGTGTGTGTAGAGGCAGAGTGAAGAGCAGGCGACCCGGATTTCCCATCATGGGACACTCATCACCAGGAAGAGGAGAGAGAGAGAGAGAGAGAGAGAGGTAAGCTGCCATGAAGCAGGTAGTTCTATTACCCATCATCTACCATCCACATCCTTTCACACACTGATACCCATTACTGACAGACATATGATGGCAAATATACTGCCTGTTAACATATATACTGCAACTCCCTGCAGTAAAGTTACTCTAAAACACATTTCCCAGCTGTCCAAATGTAATGCTAAATCTAAATGTAGTATCACCTGTGGCAATGCCTAAGAAACCTCCTGGCAAACTTTATAAACACATCGACTATCCAGCTCATACCTGGCTTCACAGGTCCTTAGTGCTTTATAAAGGGTTAGAAACGTCTACTGTACTAATTAAATAAGCTGCCCAGTCCACAGACTCCTGACTCCAGGAGAGGGAAGTTTACAAAATAATGTTTATCCTTGACCAGAGCACTGTTCTGACCCTGGTTCCCCTCTTAGCATGGCCCCCAACCAGTCTCTACAGTAGGTGTGTCAGGAGAGGGGGCCCAAATGGAGTTGGAGATGAAATGGCCCCTCTGATGTGTATTCTTTGCTGTTTTGGGTTGAAGTGTGTGGCGTTACGTCTGGGCCTGTCTGATAGTAATGGATTTCACAGGCAGTCAGAGAGGACAGTGGGACGTCCTTTCAGATTCTGTTGCCTGGTGCCAAGAGAGAATGTAGGCCAGCGGTTTAACAGACGCATTATCACCACACGCATTATCACCACCTACACATCTACAGGCATAGCACAAACGACCTCACTCCAACATGAATACACGGCAAATGCATTCACAGGAGGCATCCACAAAGTGTACAAACATCACAGACTGGTGGAACAGTAGGAAAAGTATACATTTTAGGATGGCACAGAGGCATGCATCCCCTACTCCATCAATATCAAACAATATGCAACTTTACTAGAAATCAAAGGCCTGGCTGTCATATATATGACTCTGCTGTCCTAGCACATCAGAAAGTACAGAACAATTTAGTTAGACAGGAGTTATGGAAGAGCCTTATGGGTGTAATCTAAACTATAGAGAGACCCAGGTGGGTGTAAAGAATGCCACTGATGGAATGTATCTGTCAGCAGTGCACTTGTCTAGTGGTGGGAATTGTCCCAGGAATGTGGTGGCGTCACAGCTGAGGGGGTTAGGAGCAGTTGCCTGGATTGTTGGGGGGATTATGAGGGGTGTAGGGTGGTTGGGCAGGGTACGAGAACAACGTGGCCTCAGTGCAGCGGTCTGACCTCTCTCTACCACACACCACCCCATGGTCATGACCCCCAGGGCTCCTTGAAAGCAGTTGCTGCCTTGTGCTCCCTCTGTCTGGGTGTGTCCATGTAAAGACATACATCATCAAGTAATGGACTTGATCTTTGCACTTTTATTATGGACATTAATTATATTATGCCTTTTAAACCTGTCAATGTGTATGTCAGTATTGTCCTGTCCTGTGGTCTATGATGATTTTGATGATGATGTGATGGTTGTGTGTGGTTAGGGTTGCAAAACTACAGATAATTTAGCAAAGTTACCATAATCTATGGCAATCTATGATAATTTTGGTAATTTATACTTGAATAACTTTTAAAAAATGTATTAATATATAATATTCCATTTTTCTATCTGTGTCCATATTGTCCATTCGTTTCTAGTGGATAGACAACATGGTTCAAGAGAAGAAAAGCGTAATTAATGAAAAAAGCATCAAATCAACAATGGAATTATTTTCTATTAACTCTGCAACTCTTCCAACTATTGACTTTTTTCACAACTGCCACCAGTTTGGTGCCAAAACATTTACAAAGACATATTTACGTAGTAAAAAAGAAGTGCATATAGAAAGAAAGGATATTTCATACTGAAACCCTCATATTAAACACCAAAGTTATTCACTAAGTTGACAGTTTATATTTAGGATGTTTTACATCTTTATCATTCTATTCTGTATTTGAAAATCATCTTATTTTATTATTTGATATATTGTAGATGTGATACGGCCACACAGAGGGCCAGAGATAATTACAGACACCTGTGATAATCTTAATTACCCAAAAAGGCCATGTGATGTGATAAAATAAAATAAATACTTGAAAGTTACCCAAATTCTGGTAGTTACTGGTCAACATTGAAAGTTACCAGTAATATACCCTCCCTTTGCAACCCTGTGTGTAGTATTGTCATTGTGGTATGTTTGTGATATGTTGCCTTGTTGTTGTCGTCGTTTCTGCAGACTGCCCTAATTAATTTCCCCTCGGGGATAAATAACGTTTTTTGAATAAAATTTAAGTAAGAAACGTTTCAGAATACATTACTGGCACTGTCTGATGATAATAATACACTGCAATAGTGTTAATAAACCATCATTAAATGTCTATATACAGATACTCAACCCGATTTCAATCCGATCGCGCGTAGTAGACAATGCGGCTTTGAAAGGCAAAGTTTGCGCGTTTGCGGAGATTACGTTCACAGTAAATGCTGTATACTGTATGTCAGCTCAATTGGAAGTTACCTTTAAAAAAACGCATTGTCAGCAGTCCAGCATGCTGCGCTACGGATAGAATCACGGCCTACAAATATAATTCAGACAGTCATTTTACAACTTCTTATCTCAGAAAGTTACATATTGCTCACCTTTCCCTTACAGCTGTTAGGGTGATTGTCTAGAGGTGCAGTTGCCTCAGGGTTAATTTCTCTGGAATCTTATGTCTTAGCTTTCGTTACAGTAATATTTTTGGGGATTACTGAAACCAGGTGGTCCATCCCATTGACTTCTGAGGACCACCAAATCCTAACTGTTGAAAACCACATGAAAGGAAATCATCAGGCTGAAGGCTGCAGCCCTGCTGGTAGTGTTTGTGTAGTGGAATTGTGTATCATTGCCCAGACCCAACATATGTACATCAGAGGATCCATCCCTGCCAGTCACACTGAGGCTAGCCCTTTGTTCCACAGTTCCTCCAGATCTTAGACAAAACAATACACTTTTTAAACCACGCTTTTCCTCCCCAATGGTCCTTGTGGACAAGTCCTAACTCGCAGCTTGTCATGATAACAGTGAGAGATACAAGATTGGCATTACAGAGAGCCTGAGAGCAAACGTTTACGCTCCCCATTCCTCACCCAGTAGAGCCCAGTCATAACACCGTTCATCTCACTTACGCTCCAACAACTCACTGCTGTACACAACCCCCCCGCTAGCCCTCTGACCTCAGAGCGTCTGTCAATCTGATACACACTGAGCTTTAAAACAAAACATCTGCATTCCTCTCACTCTCAGTCTTTGTGGGATTACTGACAACAACTCAGGGGAAACTACTGTATCAGAGTTGTAACCACTGCTGTCAATCCACATAGAGTTGAGTGAGGAACACAACCAACAACCATTGTTATAGGCCAGATTTTTAAATGTCATGCCCCTGAAACATCCTACAATAACAAACAACTGACCAAGGCCAACTGGGTAAAGGGATGTGCTAGGTGCCAAGAACTGTGGTTACAATAATGGGAAGTGTGGTAAGATTTCCATCTGTGCTTCCATCTTTACTGCAGAGCTACACAATTGACATGTCCAACTGCTGAGGTAATACCTTTATCAGCAATATCAGCCTGGTCTCATAGACTAGACGTAACATAGTAAATGTAAATCTGGGACACTCAAATTAGTATGATATGTTAAGTTTGGTTACATAAAACAGAAGGTTACTTAAGGCAAAAATGAAAGCAGGATGGCTGGTCGGTGGATGGGTCGGCATATAACGCGAAGATCTAGCAACCCAAAGGTTGCGTGTTCGAATTTCATCACGGACAAATTGATCATTTTAACTAATTTGCAACTTTGCAACTACTTACTACTTTTTAGCTACTTTGCAACTATTTGTTAGCTAACCCTTCCCCTAATCCTAACCCAAACCTTAACCCTAACCTTAACTCCTAACCCCTAGCCTAGCTAATGTTAGCCACATAGCTAACTTTATCATTAGCCACCTAGCCAATGTTAGCCACAACAAATTGGAATTAGTAACACATCATACGTTTAGCAAATTCATAAAATATTGTATGAATTGTAATTTGTAACATTTTATACAAAATGGATGATGGACATCCACAAATTAATAAATACCATACCAAACGTAACTTATCATACTAAAATGATTTACATTTACTATATTACATCTACCCCGAGTCCAGGTTGGCAATATCAAGTCAAATCAAATCTAATTTTATTGGCCACATGCGCCGAATACAACAGGTGCAGACATTACAGTGAAATGCTTACTTACAGCCCTTAACCAACAGTGTATTTATTTATAATAAAAAAGTAAAATAAAACAACAACAAAAAAATTTGAGAAAAAAAGAGCAGAAATCAAATAAAATAACAGTAGGGAGGCTATATATACAGGGGGGTACCGGTGCAGAGTCAATGTGCGGGGGCACCGGCTAGTTGAGGTAGTTTAAGCAATATGTACATGTGGGTAGAGTTAAAGTGACTATGCATAAATAATTAACAGAGTAGCAGCAGTGTAAAAAAGATGGGGTGGGGGTGGGGGGCAGTGCAAATAGTCCGGGTAGCCATGATTAGCTGTTCAGGAGTCTTATGGCTTGGGGGTAGAAGCTGTTGAGAAGTCTTTTGGACCTAGACTTGGCACTCCGGTACCGCTTGCCGTGCGGTAGCAGAAAGAACAGTCTATGACTAGGGTGGCTGGAGTCTTTGACAATTTTGAGGGCCTTCCTCTGACACCGCCTGGTATAGAGGTCCTGGATGGCAGGAAGCTTGGCCCCAGTGATGTACTGGGCCGTACGCACTACCCTCTGTAGTGCCTTGCGGTCGGAGGCTAAGCAGTTGCCATACCAGGCGGTGATGCAACCAGTCAGGATGCTCTCGATGGTGCAGCTGTATAATTTTTTGAGGATCTGTGGACCCATGCCAAATCTTTTCAGTCTCCTGAGGGGGAATAGGCTTTGTCGTGCCCTCTTCACAACTGCCTTGGTGTGTTTGGACCATGATAGTTCGTTGGTGATGTGGACACCAAGGAACTTGAAGCTCTCAACCTGTTCCACTACAGCCCCACCGATGAGAATGGGGGCGTGCTCAGTCCTCTTTTTTTTCCTGTAGTCCACAATCATCTCCTTTGTCTTGGTCACGTTGAGGAAGAGGTTGTTATCCTGGCACCACACGGCCAGGTCTCTGACCTCCTCCCTATAGGCTGTCTCATCGTTGTCGGTGATCAGGCCTACCACTGTTGTGTCGTCGGCAAACATAATGATGGTGTTGGAGTCGTGCCTGGCCATGCAGACATGGGTGAACAGGGAGTACAGGAGGGGACTGAGCACGCACCCCTGAGTGGCCCCCGTGTTGAGGATCAGTGTGGCAGATGTGTTGTTACCTACCCTTACCACCTGGGGGCGGCCCGTCAGGAAGTCCAGGATCCAGTTGCAGAGGGAGGTGTTTAGTCCCAGGATCCTTAGCTTAGTGATGAGCTTTGAGGGCACTATGGTGTTGAATGCTGAGCTGTAGTCAATGAATAGCATTCTCACATAGGTGTTCCTCTTGTCCAGGTGGGAAAGGGCAGTGTGGAGTGCAATAGGGATTGCATCATCTGTGGATCTGATGGGGCGGTGTGCAAATTGGAGTGGGTCTAGGGTTTCTGGGATAATGGTGTTGATGTGAGCCATGACCAGCCTTTCAAAGCACTTCATGGCTACAGACGTCAGTGCTACGGGTCGGTAGTCATTTAGGCAGGTTATCTTAGTGTCCTTGGCCACTGGGACTATGGTGGTCTGCTTGAAACATGTTGGTATTACAGACTCAGTCAGGGACATGTTGAAAATGTCAGTGAAGACACTTGTCAGTTGGTCAGCACATGCTCGGAGTATACGTCCTGGTAATCCGTCTGGCCCTGCAGCCTTGTGAATGTTGACCTGCTTAAAAGTCTTACTCACATCGGCTACGGAGAGCGTGATCACATAGTCATCCGGAATAGCTGGTGCTCTCATGCATGCTTCAGTGTTGCTTGCCTCGAAGCGAGCATTGAAGTGGTTTAGCTCGTCTGGAAGTCTTGTGTTACTGGGCAGCTCGCGGCTGTGCTTCCCTTTGTAGTCTGTAATAGTTTTCAAGCCCTGCCACATCTGACGAGCGTCAGAGCCGGTGTAGTACGATTCAATCTTAGTCCTGTATTGACTCTTTGCCTGTTTGATGGTTCGTCGGAGGGCATAGCGGTATTTCTTATAAGCGTCCGGGTTAGATTCCCGCTCCTGAAAGCGGCAGCTCTACCCTTTAGCTCAGTGCGGATGTTGCCTGTAATCCATGGCTTCTGGTTGGGGTATGTACGTACGGTCACTTGTGGGGACGACGTCATCGATGCACTTATTGATGAAGCCAGTGACTGATGTGGTGTACTCCTCAATGCTATCTGAAGAATCCCGGAACATGTTCCAGTCTGTGCTAGCAAAACAGTCCTGTAGCTTAGCATCTGCGTCATCTGACCACTTTTCATTCTATAGTATCTTACTTAGTGCCTTTACAACATATATGTAGTAGTAGCCCACTGCTTTCTCAGCAGGTAACAGCCAGTGAACACAGGTACAGCTGCTAGTGCAGTGTGGTGTCAGTCAGTCAAAGAAGGTAATTAAGTCACACTAAATGAGGTGGGAGTTTGTCTGACAGTGGTGTGTGTGTGGTCTGAGGAACATCTCAGCCATATTACAGCATTAAATGGTGTGTAGGCCTTCACCAGTTTTAACCTTACCCTCACTGTTTTCAATTGAATGCTTGTCCCTTGTATAGGCTGTTGGGAATGCAGGGAAGGTTATTCCCATTTCAACAACAACAACAAAAAAACACTGCTTGTTGATGAAAGGTTATTGTTGGCCTTCTTCTGTACAATGCAATGCAAGAGCTCCCTCTGTTGTCAAAGGCGATTGAAGCTCCACTCAAACTGTGTGGCTTTGTCTTTCCCGTGAGAGAAAGAAAAGTAGCCTACTGACACATTTTGTAATTCCACAAGCATTGTATGTAATCATTTCTTTGTGTCATTGTTTTTCGAACTGGCAACATTATTTCTCGCCTAGGTTAAATTCGATTTTATAATTGGCTACATCATGTGACCAAAACACACTCATGGCTATGTTAATTTGCCTCAATTAAATACTTGCACGCATGGAAATATTGAGCAGACAAAGAAATACAACATCGACATTTTCAGAACCTGGACAAGAAGGCTACAAACATCTAATTGTAAGTGGAAGTCATCGAGCTGTTCCAACTTCTTGCTGCTCTACCCAAAGGCCGGTAGATGGCGATATTGAGTCGTTTCATTCTTCTTCTTCTTCTTCTTCTTCTTCTTCTTCTTCTTCTTCTTCTTCTTCTTCTTCTTCTTCTTCTTCTTCTTCTTCTTCTTCTTCTTCTTCTTCTTCTTCTTCGTGTGGCTTTCCGGCACACTAGACGCTGTGTTGCGTATTGCTGCCTTTCACAGGTCGGAGTGCAGAGTGCGGATTGCAAATTTTGGTCACTCCCCCCTGCACCTATACACTATCCCCCAACACCCACCACCCCATCCCACTACTTTGGACCTAAACGATCCTACACCAGACCGTCGGCCTGGGAGGATGGAACCCCTTCTCTCAAAACTTCCTCAAATCAAATTAAATGTTATTGGTCGCATACACATATTTAGCAGATGTTATTGCGGGTGTAGTGAAATGCTTATGTTCCTAACTCCAACAGTGAAGTAATATCTGACAATACAAAAAATACACGCAAGATCTAAAGTAAAATAATGAAATTAAGAAATACATAAATATTAGGACGAGCAATGTCAGAGTCCGGAATAGAAATATATATGTATATGATGGGATGTATAGACATTATGGATAGTATATGTACAGCAATAGTTAAATAAGATAGGCCTTGACTAGAATATAGTATATACATATGACGTGGGTAAAAGGGTATGTAAACATGATTAAAGTGGCCAGTGTTCCTGTCACGATCGTTGTCACATGATGAAGCGGACCAAGGCGCAGCGTGATAGGCGTACATACTTTTATTAGTGTACACACAATGAACCAAAACAATAAACGATACGTGAAGTCCTAGGTTAAATACACAAACCTTCCGGAACAAGATCCCACAATACAAAAGTGCCAACAGGCTGCCTAAGTATGGTTCCCAATCAGAGACAACGAGAATCAGCTGCCTCTGATTGGGAACCACCCTGGCCAACATAGGCGTACATACTTTTATTGAATGTACAACACGAACAAAAACAATAAACGATACGTGAAGTCCTAGGTTAAATACACAAACCTTCCGGAACAAGATCCCACAATACAAAAGTGCCAACAGGCTGCCTAAGTATGGTCCCCAATCAGAGACAACGAGAATCAGCTGCCTCTGATTGGGAACCACCCTGGCCAACATAGAAATACAACGATCTAGAACAGAAACCTAGAAAACTAAACATAGAAACTAACACCCTGGCTCAACCTTAAAGAGTCCCCAGAGCCAGGGCGTGACAGTTCCATGACTATGTACATGGGACAGCAGTCTCTATTAGTACCGGGTGGTAGCCGGCTAGTGACAGTGATAGTTCAGGGCGTATGCCGGCTAGTGGTGACTATTTAACAGTCTGATGGCCTTAAGATAGAAGCTGTTTTTCAGTATCTTGGTAGCGCCTTTGATGCACCTATACTGACCCCGCCTTCTAGATTGTAGCAGGGTGAACAGGCCATGGCTTGGGTGGCTGAGGTCCTTAATGATATTATTGGCCTTCCTGTGACACCAGATGCTGTAGATGTCCTGGAGGGAAGGCAGTGTGCCCCCGGTGATGCATTGGGCAGACCGCACCACCCTCTGGAGAGCCCTGGAGAGCCCTCCTTTTTATTTGATCCACCTCTACACTCAACACTACCCTACTGATCACCCCTTTTAGCGGCGCCCTGCTCCGGAGCAAAGCACACCACAGGTTGAACCCTGAGCCGCGTGACTCGAAGCGCACACTTACTCTTGGAGGCAGATACACAAAAAATCAAAACAATTCCACTTCTTGAAACTTTCACAGATGTATCCATTCCCAGTATGTCCTTTACCCAGCCCGACACAATGTATGGGTAGGCCAAAAAGCAGGAATCCACTCTTTCCAAAAATCTCACTCCTACCTGTCCAAAATCATCTCTGGTAGGATTCTCAGGGCAAACATTGGAAGTCTCCACTACACCTGTCACCGCAGGTAGGCCTACTTCATCCTGGACTGGCTCAACCTCAGAGCCTTCACCACTGCTGTCTGACTCCATTCGAGATCATCAGGGTTCTCAAGAGAACGTGAATACATATAAGTGATATTAGTTGGTTTGTAATCAGGAGACGTAGGTATGTACACCTCAAACAAAAGTGTATACTCAGGAGACAAATCTCTGATCTTAACAGCGCCATTCATACACATTCGCATCATCGCACTTCCTCCACTGACACTCGCCGTCCTGGGGAATTCCCAAGCCTCTCCAGTCTAATGTTAGAAGGATCAAAAATCAGTGAAAGTAGGTCCTCCTGAGCGCATGCCGAGTCATTTCATCTTACCATCCAATGACGTTGTATGCAGCTGGCTATACACTCGTATCCCCCGTGGACCGGTTGGTACATAAAACATTCTCCATTCAGGCTGCAAAGGCCTTGATTTCCTCTGTAACTTGATTTAATGACGAGAAGGAGGGGAAAAAACAGGGAAAATATGCGTTCTTTCTTTATGAAACGGCATTTTCCACCACCATACTAGTGGCTAATGCTACTTCCTGATGTTGTGCCTCATGTAGAGCCAGCGGTCACCCTTAGTGGAATTACCAACAACCGGATGCATCCGGTTTTCAGGGATACAGCTAATTCAACCTACACTATATATTCAAAAGTATGTGGACACCCCTTCAAATTAGTGGATTCGGCTATTTCAGCCACACCTGTTGCTGACAAGTGTACAAAATCGAGCACACAGCCATGCAATCTCCATAGATAAACATTGGCAGTAGATTGGCCTTACTGAATAGCTTAGTGACTTTCAACGTGGCACCGTCATAGGATGCCACCTTTCCAACAAGTCAGTTCATCACATTTCTGCCCTGCTAGAGCTGCCCCGGTCAACTGTAAGTGCTGTTATTGTGAAGTGGTAATGCCTAGGAGCAACAACGGCTCAGCCGCGAAATGGTAGGCCACACAAGTTCACAGAACGGGACAGCAGAGTGCTGAAGCGCGGAAAAATCGTCTGTCCTCGTTTGCAACACTCACTACTGCGTTCCAAACTGCCTCTGAAACCAACATCAGCACATCGTCGGGAGCTTCATGAAATGGGCTTCCATGGCCGAGCAGCCGCACACAAGATCACCATGCGCAATGCCAAGCGTCGGCTGGAGTGGTGTAAAGCTCGCCGCCATTGGACTCTGGAGCAGTAGAAATGCGTTCTCTGGAGTGATGAGTCACGCTTCACCATCTGGCAGTCTGACGGACTAATCTGGGTTTGGCAGATGCCAGGAGAACGCTACCTGCCCAAATGCATAGTGCCAACTGTAAAGTTTGGTGGAATAATGGTCTGGGGCTGTTCTTCAGGCCCCTTAGTTCCAGTGTTGGGAAATCTTAATGCTACAGCATACAATGACATTCTAAACGATTCTGTACTTCCAACTTTGTGGCAACAGTTTGGGGAAGGCCCTTTCCTGTTTCAGCATGACAATACCCCCATGCACAAAGCGAGGTCCATACAGAAATGGTTTGTCGAGATCGGTGTGGAAGAACTTGACCGGCCTTCAGAGCCCTGACCTCAACCCCATCGAACACTTTGGGATGAATTGGAACGCCGACTGTGAGCCAGGCCTAATCGCCCAACATCAGTGCCCGACCTCACTAATGCTCTTGTGGCTGAATGGAAGCAAGTCCCCCCAGCAATGTTCCAACATCTAGTGGAAAGCCTTCCCAGAAGAGTGGAGTAGCTTCCTTTTCCTCTGAAAACCGGATGTGGGAACTCCGCTCAGGCGTTTTCTTTTCCACCTGCTTTGTTAGGTTAGCCAGGCGTAAACAACATACTTCTGCAACCTGATTGGCTGAACGCGATCCTCAACATCCGGAACTAGCATTCCAAGGCATTAGCTACTTCTAGCATGGTTGTCACTACTTACCACAGCCACAAAGTCATAAACCCATCCTAATTCTACAATTTATCTTCTTAAAATCAGATTTTAAACCTAACCCTAACCTTAACCTTAACCCTAATCAACCCACACTGCTAATCTAACCCTAACCTTAAATTAAGACCAAAAAGCTCATGTCTGTTATCATTATACAGCCAGGGGTCGTGCTTCGTCGGGAGAGGTTCTGTTTTTCTCTAGCAGGAGGTAAGCTTGGCTTCTCATATGGTGTTGAGTAAAGCTTAAACCATGTATTTAGATCGTAGGTAGGTAGTTTATTTACGTAGTTATTTAGGTTGTTATTGTAGGTTTCCGTAGGCAATTATTGTAGGTAAGTATTGTATTGTTTACGGCGGAGCCTGGCGAAGCACGAGGCTAGCTAGCTAGCGGGTAGCTACTGGTAACGTTTATTGGTAATTATCTGTTTAGTGCAACGGTGGAGAGTTGTTTCCAGTGTTAATGTGCTAGCTAGCCAACGTTTAATCTTTGCTGCGTTATGAAAGGAACTAGACACGGACATGAATTATCTGTTTAGTGTGTTAACACACTCTTGGTATGCTAGCTAGCTAGCGGGTAGCTACTGGTAACGTTTATTGGTAGTTATCTGTTTAGTGCAACGGTGGAGAGTTGTTTCCAGTGTTAATGTGCTAGCTAGCCAACGTTTAATTTTTGCTGCGTTATGAAAGGAACTAGACACGGACATGAATTATCTGTTTAGTGTGTTAACACACTCTTGGTAGTTTGTTGTAACCAAGTATTGGTGCTAAACTGTGTGTTATTGGATGCTAGCATGCTAGTTAGCTATGGCGTCATAGCTAGGCATTGTGGGCTGTTGTGGGTAGTTACTGTAGGTTGGCATTGTTTTTCGGTGGTGCCGGGGGTTGCACGAAGCTAGTTAGCTAGCTAGCCGTTCTTCAAACAAGGTCAACACAGTGGCCATTGCTAGCTAGCCAACACGACCAGCTAACTGTACTGTAGTAGCTAAATACAATATAGTTGTGCTACATAGCCAAATTATCTGCTTAGTGTGTTAACACACTATTGGTGGTTTGTTGTGACCAAGTGTTGGTGCTAAACTGTGTGTTATTGGATGCTAGCATGCTAGTTAGCTACGGTGTCATAGTTAGCTAGCTGAATAAAGTGGGTTGAGTCTATTCCTTTAAACATTGAACCGCTGTGGTTCACAACAATTCTGATTTCTAAAGGTGGAAGTTGGTAGAGTTTTTGTTCGGGTGGTTCAGTGAAACAATTATAGTTTCTGAGGTAGAAGTTTTTGGTGAGGGAGGCCCTGCTCTCTACTCTCCCAGATGTTTAGTTCATTTCATTCCGATCTCCTCTGCATTATTGTAGCCATTTGCTACAGCCTGTCAACTATGCCTCTGCCTATCCCTGTTCTCTCCCTCTCTGCACAGGCTACACAAACGCCCCACACCGCGTGGCTGCTGCCTCTCTAACCTGGTGGTCCCTGCACGCACCCCACACCTGGAGTTCCAGGTCTCAGGCAGCCTCTGGAACTGCCGTTCTGCTGCCAACAAAGCTGACTTCATCCCAGCCTATGCTAATCTCCAGTCCCTCGACTTCCTGGCGCTGACGGAAACATGGATTACCACTGAAAACACTGCTACTCTACTGCTCTCTCCTCGTCTGACCATGTGTTCTCGCATACCCCGAGAGCATCTGGTCAGAGGGGTGGTGGCACAGGAATCCTCATCTCTCCCAAGTGGACATTCTCAATTTTTCCCCCTAACCCATCTGTCTATCTCCTCATTTGAATTCCATGCTGTCACAGTCACTAGCCCATTTAAGCTTAATATCCTTGTCATCTATCGCCCTCCAGGTTCCCTTGGAGAGTTCATCAATGAGCTTGACGCCTTGATAAGTTCCTTTCCTGAGGATGGCTCACCCCTCACAGTTTTGGGGGATTTCAACCTCCCCTATGTCCACATTTGACTCATTTCTCTCTGCCTCCTTCTTTCCACTCCTCTCCTCTTTTGACCTCACCCTCTCACCGTCCCCCTCTACTCACAAGGCAGGCAATACGCTTGACCTCATCTTTACTAGATGCTGCTCTTCTACTAATCTCACTGCAACTCCCCTCCATGTCTCCGACCACTACTTTGTTTCCTTTTCTCTCTCGCTCTCCTCCCACACTACTCACTCTGCCCCTACACAGATGGTAATGCGCCGCCGCAACCTTCGCTCTCTCTCTCCCACTACTCTCTCCTCTTCCATCCTATCATCTCTTCCCTCTGCTCAATCCTTCTCCCTCCAATCTCCTGATTCTGCCTCCTCAACCCTCCTCTCCTCCCTTTCTGCATCATTTGACTCTCTGTGTCCCCTATCCTCCCGGCCGACTCGGTCCTCCCCTCCAGCTCCGTGGCTTGATGACTCATTGCGAGCTCACAGAACAGAGCTCCGGGCAGCGGAGCGGAAATGGAAGAAAACTAAACTCCCTGCAGACCTGGCATCTTTTCACTCCCTCCTCTCTACATTTTCTTCATCTGTTTCTGCTGCTAAGGCCACTTTCTACCACTCTAAATTCCAAGCATCTGCCTCTAACCCTAGGAAGCTATTTGCCACATTTTCCTCACTGCTGAATCCCCCCCCTCCTCTCTCTGTGGGATGACTTCGTCAACCACTTTGAAAAGAAGGTTGACGACATCCGATCCTCGTTTGTTAAGTCTAATGACACTGCAGGTCCTACTCACACTGCCCTACCCTATGCTTTGACTTCTTTCTCCCCTCTCTCTCCAGATAAAATCCTGCGACTTGTGACTGCAGGCCGCCCAACAACCTGCCCGCTTGACCCCATCCCCTCCTCTCTTCTCCAGACCATCTCCGGTGACCTTCTCCCCTACCTCACCTCGCTGATCAACTCATCCTTGACCGCTGGCCATGTCCCTTCCGTCTTCAAGAGAGCGAGAGTTGCTCCCCTTCTCAAGAAACCAACACTCGATCCCACTGATGTCAACAACTACAGACCAGTATCCCTTCTTTCTTTTCTTTCCAAAACTATTGAGCGTGCCGTCTTTAGCCAACTCTCTTGCTATCTCTCTCAGAATGACCTTCTTGATCCAAACCAGTCAGGTTTCAGGACTGGTCATTCAACTGAGACTGCTCTTCTCTGTGTCACGGAGGCTCTCCGCACTGCTAAAGCTAACTCTCTCTCCTCTGCTCTTGTCCTTCTAGACCTGTCTGCTGCCTTTGATACTGTGAACCATCAGATCCTCCTCTCCACCCTCTCCGAGTTGGGCTTTTCCCGCGCGGCTCACTCCTGGATTGCGTCCTACCTGACCGGTCGCTCCTACCAAGTGGCGTGGCGAGAAGCTGTCTCCGCACCACGTGCTCTCACCACTGGTGTCCCCCAGGGCTCAGTTCTAGGCCCTCTCCTTTTCTCCCTATACACCAAGTCACTTGGCTCTGTCATATCCTCACATGGCCTCTCCTATCATTGCTACGCTGACGATACACAACTAATCTTCTCCTTTCCCCCCTTCTGATAACCAGGTGGCGAATCGCATCTCTGCATGTCTGGCAGACATATCAGTATGGATGACGGATCACCACCTAAAGCTGAACCCTGGCAAGACGGAGCTGCTCTTCCTCCCAGGGAAGGACTGCCCGTTCCATGATCTCGCCATCACGGTTGACAACTCCGTTGTGTCCTCCTCCCAGAGTGCGAAGAGCCTTGGCGTGACCCTGGACAACACCCTGTCGTTCTCCGCTAACATCAAGGCGGTGACCCGCTCCTGCAGGTTCATGCTCTACAACATTCGGAGAGTACGACCCTGCCTTACACAGGAAGCGGCACAGGTCCTAATCCAGGCACTTGTCATCTCCCGTCTGGACTACTGCAACTCGCTGTTGGCTGGCCTCCCTGCCTGTGCCATTAAACCCCTACAACTCATCCAGAATGCCGCAGCCCGTCTGGTGTTCAACCTTCCCAAGTTTTCTCACGTCACCCCCCTCCTCCACACACTCCACTGGCTTCCAGTTGAAGCTCGCATCCGCTACTTTGATCAGTCCCTACACCCAAACGAGGGCATTGCGTTCATCCACCTCTGGCCTGCTGGCTCCCCTTCCTCTGCGGAAGCATAGTTCCCGCTCAGCCCAGTCAAAACTGTTCGCTGCTCTGGCACCCCAATGGTGGAACAAGCTCCCTCACGACGCCAGGACAGCGGAGTCACTCACCACCTTCCGGAGACATTTGAAACCCCACCTCTTTAAGGAATACCTGGGATAGGATAAAGTAATCCTTCTACCCCCCAAAAATTGTAAAGTGGTTATCCCACTGCCTATAGGGTGAATGCACCAATTTGTGAGTCGCTCTGTTTAAGAGCGTCTGCTAAATGACGTAAATGTGCCCTTGAGCAAGGCACTTAACCCTAATTGCTCCTGTAAGTCGCTCTGGATAAGAGCGTCTGCTAAATGACTAAAATGTAAATGTAATGAATTGTTGCGATATAGCCCATTTGACTTTGTGGCTGTGGTAACTAGTGAAAAGCCTATTTGCAGCCTGAATGGAGAATGTTTTATGTATGAACCGGTCCACGGGGTACGATTGTTAGCCGGCTACTAACAATGCCTTTGGACGGTAAGATGAAATTACTCTGCCGGCCTTTTGGCTATTGCTGCTCATTGATACTACTGTAGGATAAACTGTAACACTTTAGTTTGTATAATTTGAAACATTTGTACAAATAGTCTATTACAGAGTCTTTATAACCAGGTGTTGAAATGAAGGAATGTCTTTGAAATTGGGCCAAATATGTTTAGACTATTTTCTATGTGTGTTAAAGGAAACTGAAATAGGCCTTCTGTTTGGGAGTGCCACCATTTGCTTATCTTTGTAACATTTAGTGAAATATTTATTTTGCCTACAAAAGTAGTATACTTTTCTTGTAGTACAATTGTTTTGCTCTCTGGCACTTGTGTCTGCAGAGTTAAAGATGCTTACATAGCCCGCTCAGGACAGAGAATCATGTGGAGGACAACATCCTATATCTGACCCACAAGCATGGCATTGCCCAGTGGGTCATGACTGACTGACATCTATCCCACATTCATGTCCATGATCAAAGACATGGGTTCCTCAAGAAGTTGAAATGTATTGTCTTTCTGTCTTAGTATATTGCTTGGAAAGATGACAGTGCATGCCATAGTATGTTCTGTTACCATCTGGTACTGTGTTAATACTCAGGTGCATGTGAGGCTTCGTTGGCCTGTTCTACATGCCATGTCTATGTAAATGAAGGCTACATCGACAAGCGGCCCCAACCTGAGGAGAGGTAATGAACAATTGAAAACTATAGGCCTACTGTTATTTTATCAAGGGCAGCAAGGGACAAGTGCAAGTCATTTGGTCTGATGAGTCCAAATTTGAGATTTTTGGTTACAACCGCCATGTCTTTGTGAGACGCAGAGTAGGTGAACGGATGATCTCCGCATTTGTGGTTCCCACCGTGGAGCATGGAGGAGGAGGTGTGATTTTGTGGGGGTGCTTTGCTGGTGACACTGTCAGTGATTTATTTAGAATTCAAGGCACACTTAACCAGCATGACTACCACAGCATTCTGCAGCGATAAGCCATTCTGGTTTGCGATTAGTGGGACAATCATTTGTTTTCAACAGGACAATGACCCAACACACCTCCAGGCTGTGTAAGGGCTATTTGACCAAGAGCGAGAGTGATGGAGTGCTGCATCAGATGACCTGGCATCCACAATCACCCGACCTCAACACATTTGAGATGGTTTGGGATGAGTTGAACCGCAGAGTGAAGGAAAAGCAGCCAACAAGTAATCAGCATATGTGGGAACTCCTTCAAGACTGTTGGAAAAGCATTCCAGGTGAAGCTGGTTGACAGAATGCCAAGAGTGTGCAAAGCTGTCATCAAGGCAAAGGGTGGCTACTTTGAAGAATCTAAAATATAAAATATATTTTGATTAGTTTAACACTTCTTTGGTTACTACATGATTCCATATGTGTTATTTCATAGTTTTGATGTCTTCACTATTATTCTACAATGTAGAAAATAGTAAAAATAAAGAAAAACCCTTGCCTTGATGACAGCTTTTGACTGGTACTGTATGTCCACACGACCCACACAAAGTAAGTCATGTTAGTGTACCCGGCCACACGCTGCTGCTTCAACAGTATAGCTTCCTGGCTCACCAGCTCGCACTGAGACTAGATTTCCCGTCCTAAGTCTTGCAAATGCACATCACTGCCCTCTTATGACACCTCTAACCAGATGTGCCACCAAAAATGAATTTCAACTTGAGGAGCAAGTTTAGCCAACTCAACTCGGTTACATTAGGACACTAAAGGTCTTGGGAACTTTAAGTTCCTTGAAGTTGTATTTGTTGCACCTGGTTCAAAAACACTTACAGTACTAAGCTGTGTATCTACACTGTCATCACCTGGAGTCTACACTGTCTTCACCTGGAGTCTACACTGTCATCACCTGGAGTCTACACTGTCATCACCTGGAGTCTACACTGTCATCACATGGAGTCTACACTGTCTTAACCGGGACTCTACACTGTCTTCACCTGGAGTCTACACTGTCTTCACCTGGAGTCTACACTGTCTTCACATGGAGTCTACACTGTCTTCACCTGGAGTCTACACTGTCTTCACCTGGAGTCTACAGTTGTGTATCTTCTGTTGCCAGTACAGCATTGAAGTACAGCACTTGAAGCCATCAGATGTGGATCACATAGTGGTTGATAATGAATTTAAACACATGTACCTTATAATCATATAATGACCAAAAGAGTGCCAAGCTCCACTGCCAGATATTTTGAAATGTCAGCGCTGTAATATGTTGCCTCAAATGTTGCATCAATTAGTCTGTTACAGAAGTTTCATCGAGGAAAATATTTGTGCTGATGAGTTCTGAATCTTCTCAAATAACATCAAAGCAAAGTACAATCATCCATTCTGGAGTGGGGGTAATCTAAAGTGACTTGTATCCAAGCCAAGCTCATTGGCCACTGTGAAGAAACAAGCACTATCTTGATCCATGACTCAAATGGGCAACAATTAATTACCCTTTTCCTGTCAAATGGAAATCCAACTTTTGGTTTACTGTTAGATGTCCTTATTTTTACTGAACGATTGCTTGTTATTATTGTTGTTACAATACTCTACAGTCCCTTGCTTTAGGGAAAAATGTCATAAGGCTTGTCTAAGTCCAGCTGTTGTAAAAGCTGTGATTGCATTTTAGAAATAGAGTAATAGTTATATACAAGAAATAGAGAGAGAGAGAGAGAGAGAGAGACAGATTTCAGCGTATTTTTCACACATTTATTGTAATAGAATTAGATTGGAAGTTTCAACATGAGCCATCAGTTTAATATGAATAAATAGGCAACAAAATAAATATATCAATAAATATACTGAGGTTTGCATAAATACATTGGAGGGTCAAGGAGGATGTGACGTTGTTCATTACGAAATCATTCCAATACAACCGGAATGCATGTAAATCTCATAATTTGATTACAACAATGAAAGAAAAACGCTTTATAAATAAAATCTAAAATATAAGCTTAGTACATAGTACTTGGTTGTATATAAGAAACCGACAGTCTCTTCATTTAAAAAAAGTCTCATCCCACTCTAAATCTAGAATTGTTTTTCAACCTGGATAGAAAATGATAGAATGCAGCCTATCAATCTTATAAATACTTCTTTGGTTTGTATCTTGTAACAGTTCAGAATATTAATGGAATGATTCCCCCTCTTCATTTGTTGCTGTTGAGGAAAATAAAAGATTACGTTATTACAATATAATTGACAATGTGAAGTGGATTCAGAACTTTTTGTGAAGCTAGACAAAAAAATTCCCCAAGTTTAGGATAATAAAAGATTAAAGAAAATGTCACTTGAACCTAGACATATTTCTGTAAGCAATACTCTGCTGTATTTATGACATAATTTTGTCCAATCAAACTCTCTGTTAAATGACAGTCATCCTATCTGTGTTGTTTTACCTGGTCGGTTTACATCCTTAGGCTGTACGAGTTTATCTTGTACTTACTTGGCCAGCAACTTCTCAACGACCCTCTTGACCCAAGGAGCACTGACATCCAGACAAATCTCCTGACCGCTCTGGCTCAGAGTGGCACTGCAGGACAGACACACAGCACAGTCAGACAATCACGAAACCTGGTAATAACTACATTTTAGTGTCAGCATTAGCTAGTGAAAGGTGACGGTAGGGAGTAGTACTGATTAATTTAAGTTATATATTTTTAAGTTAACGTTATATAGTAACCACATTTAATGTCAACATCATATAATAGCGATATTTTACAGTAAGCATTTGCCAGTGTAATAGGACTCTAACCAGGAAGCAGCAGGACTCACATGATCTCAGTGTCTCTGCAGTGCGAGCTGGGAGGGAACATCTCCACCTTCTTAATGAGTTTACCAATACGTCTGCTCTCCGTCCCGATGCAGCGACATCGCAGGTCAGCCCCCACGCCTCTCAGACTCATCCCTGTTAGAGGAAGAGGTCATGGGTCAGCGGTAGAAAGAATACACAGGCATCCACCGTGATGACAAACACACTTGATTAGTTAGAGAAAGGGAAAGAGAGAGAGAGAGTCATCCACGCATGAATGTAAGTTGCTTTGGATAAAAGCGTGTGCTAAATGGCATATATACAGTATATATATATTACATATATTAGAGAGAGAGAGATGCAGATAGACAGATTGATTTGTATGTACAACAAGGTACAAAAAAACAGTACGGTATATAAAGGTAAATAGTAATCCTACTGCTCATAACCATTATATTCATGTCCATTGGTATCAATGCATTGAGTCAGAGTGATGTAGGTAATAATATAAACTCACCCTCAGTGATGGTCAGGAGGGCCAGGAGCACAACGACAAGGCTGGCTGACATTCTGATGCTCATCTTGGAGTTACAGATGATCCTACTAGAAATCCTCAAATAAAGTCTAATGTTGTTATCTCGCTGGTAACAAGTATTTTAAAGTATTGTATTGTTATATATTTCTCTCTTTGTCAGTCTTGTTGCGAGTTCTTTCTTTCTTTCTCTCTTTCTTTCCTTCTCTGTCTGTGGTGAGTTTGAATCTGCCGCTGTGAGGAGAGAGCTGCTTTGTCTGCCACTGTGGGGAGAGAGCTGTTTTAAAGCCGAGTTCTGGAAGTGAGTCATTGTGGCATATGGAGATTGTGAAATCCGGGACTTGGCTGACTGACTGGCTGATTGAGGCAGGGAATTTTTCAGTTTAACTCATGAGTGACAGCAAGACTCTCTTGTGATTTGTTTTTACACTGCTGCTAATCACTGTTTATTATCTATGTATAGTCACTTTACCCCTACCTACATGTACAAATTACCTCGACTAACCTGTACCCCCGCACATTGACTCAGTACCGGTACCCCCTGTATATAGCCTCAATATTGTTATTTTATTGTGTTACTTTTTTATTGATTTAATTTTTTGCTTTAGTTTATTTAGTAAATATTTTCTTAACTCTATTTTCTTAAAACTGCATTGTTGGTTAAGGGCTTGTAAGTAAGCATATTCGGCGCATGTGACAAATAACATTTGATTTGATTCGATTTTGATTTATCAACAGCTTTCTCATGGAACAACCTCTGTCTCATCAAACAGATGGAAAAATGCCAAATTAAAGTGTTATGAAATGTTATGAAATGCTTGAGTTTTGAATGCATTGATGATTCTTTACTAACCAGATTTGTTTTTAACTATTAATATGAGTAAAGTGCACAGCGCTATATTGCTCACTCACAACTATGTATTAACACATTTAAAATGTGTACATTGGAATCCTAACTGACATCGACTAATAGAACATTTCTAATGCAACCTAGCTGTGGACAAATGGGTGAAATATGCGTATTGTGTCACAAGACATTCGTCACACAGGATGGACCGTTTCAACAAAGAATCATCATCGCCAGTGATTAGGCTCACCAGATCACAAAACTCCTGAACTTAACTATGATATAAGGGCCAATAGATTTCCCTGACCGCCTGGCCACAGACCCTAATCATCATTAATTTAGACTTTTTTTTTTTTATTCTACCATTGAAAGGGGCATGATATACTCTATGTTCGCTCACCTACTGTATGATGGTGAGTTTCAAATGAAGACATAGTAGAGAAAAGTAGGCAGACAACACAATGCTTGAATTGAATCCAATTGAATGAAATTCAATACTCTTTTATTAAAAGTATTACATTTTATTGCAAGTAGGCCTAGTTTACACCACCCGGGCCTCTAAAGCTGACGGATGTTTTATTTACAAAAATAGGCCTACCTAATAACACTTTAAATCACAATCTCTGTGCATGCTTTACACCGAGTATAGAAAACATTAAGACCACCTGCTCTTTCCATGACATAGATTGTCCAGGTGAATCCAGGTGAAAGCTATGATCCCTTATTGATGTCACTTGTTAAATCCACTTCAATCAGTGTAGATAAAGGGGAGGAGACAGGTTGAAGAAGGATTTTTAGGCCTTGAGATATGGATTGTGTATGTGTACCATTCAGAGGGTGAATGAGCAAGACAAAATATTTAAGTGCCTTTGAACGGGGTATGGTAGTAGATGCAGGGCACACCGGTTTGTGTCAAGAACTGCAACGCTGCTGGGTTTTTCACACTCAACAGTTTCCTGTGTGTATCAAGAATGGTCCACCACCCAAAGGACATCCAGCCAACTTTTAATATTTGGTATACTCAGTCTATATCACAATCTCTGTCCACACTTTCAACACAATTTTCTGTTATAAGCAGGAAGTGACAAACAATAAAATTTAAGTAAACATTGAGTAACTGAGATTACATTCCTCCAGACAGGCAGGGTGCCAGAGACTCAGCTCGCCACAGGCTCAAAAAATGAAACATGAACCAACACATCTGGCCGTACAACTACGACGTCACACCATGTATGGCCATCCAGCCCCCATCTATGAGAGGAAGTGTGTGTTTTTTTAAAATAGTAATTGTAATAAGATTGATGGGTGATTTTGTATAGTTCAAAGATTGTGTTGCAATGCTTGTGCTATAAGTAGGGACAGGAGTTTTTCCTGAGCTGAAAGTGACCTCACTGGGAAAACTCTGGTTATAGTCAGTAACGAATAACAGAGGTCTCGTTTAAGTGGTAAGGCGAAAGCAACTGACTGTAGACAAAAGTCAAGGAATGAAGTCAGCAAGGTGCATCTGCAACAGCTGAAAGTCAGACACTATAGGGACAGGTCGAAATTTACTGGAGGGAGGGTTGTGTGTTTTTTTATTGGGCACAGAGGAGGGTAGTGTGTTTTTTCCCTGGTTTACATTTACTCTTCTGCTCGTACTTTCCCTTTAAACAATGGCTTGATTTACTTTTTCTATTACCCTAATAAAGTTTAGAAACGTTTGTGAAGGTTTGGTATGGTGTGGCTATTGTTAAGCTTTAGCTACTGTAGGCCTATGATATTGTCACGACTTCCTCCGAGGCTGCCTCCTTTCCTTGTTCGGGCAGGCTTCGGCGTTCGTCGTCACCGGCCTTCTAGCCACTGCCGCTCCTCATCTCATCATGCCATTTGTTTTGTCTTGTTTATTACACACCCCCGGTTCATATCCCCTCATCAGTATCTGTATAAGTGTTCCCTCTGCCCCCTTGTCTTTGTGTGTGATTGTTTATTGCTGAGGTTCGATTAGCTCGGTGGAGCTCTTTGTTATTTTGTATCGCCGGGTTATTTTCACCCGTGTGCTTCGTTGTTTTTCAGTGCGCCTGTTTTCCGCACTGAAGTGTTTGACGCATTGCTACGTACTACTGTGTTCAGAATAACCCTTTTATTCTGTGATTTGCCCTCCTGCGCCTGACTCCTTCACAGGACTTCGCCCTGGAGTTTCGGACTCTAGCGGCTGGGTCCGGGTGGAATGAGCAGACCCTCATCGACCACTTCCGGTGCAATCTACGAGAGGACGTCCGAAGGGAGCTATCCTGCCGGGACACCATGTTGTCCTTTAATC
This sequence comes from Coregonus clupeaformis, assembly GCF_020615455.1. Classification (NCBI taxonomy): domain Eukaryota; kingdom Metazoa; phylum Chordata; class Actinopteri; order Salmoniformes; family Salmonidae; genus Coregonus; species Coregonus clupeaformis. Next base: position 25,443,975 of record NC_059198.1, read on the forward strand.
AACTGGTGGAAATGGCCATCCAGTTGGACAACCTGCTGGCTGCTAGAGGATGTCCTGGAAGGGGCCTGCCCGTTCCACCGCCCCCAACCCGGATCACAAGATGATGGAGCTGGGTGGAGCGGCGATCCGGGAGAGCGGAGGATGACAGCGCCAGTGTCACTCTTGTGGCGCGAGAGGACATTCCCCGGTACGCTGTCTTCAACGTTCTTTTGGGTCTGGAGGCGGCAGGCAGGGCACTCTCACCCCAGGTATCGAACACCCACACTCGTTCAGAGCCCTCTGCTGCGCACTGTACCCTACACATCCACTTTCCTGATTACACAGTAGTTCCCCAGTGTAAGGCGCTGGTCGATTCAGGCACAGCTGGGAACTTTATGGACAGGTCATTTGCACGTGGTCTAGGCTTTACATTGGTTCCCCTATCCATTCCACTCCCCATCAGAGCACTTGACAGTCGACCATTAGGGTCCGGGTTCGTTAGGGAAGTTAGAGCACCAGTCACTATGATTTCGCACGAGACTCATCGAGAGCAAGTCACTTTTTTTATTATTGAGTCTCCTGATTTCCCTGTTGTGTTAGGTCTTCCCTGGTTAGCACTACACAACCCCACCTTTTCATGGCCGCAGAGGGTTCACACAGGGTGGTCGCGAGAGTGTCAGGGTAGGTGTCTAGGTGTTTCCGTTGGTGCAACCACGGTGGAAAGTCCAGACACTACCTCCACCGTGCGCATTCCCCCCGAATACCTCAATTTGGCGCACGCGTTTTCCAAAACGCAGGTGACCAAATTACCACCTCATCGGGCGGAGGATTGCGCGATAAACCTCCGGGTAGACGCTGTGCCTCCCAGGAGTCATGTGTATCACCTGTCGCAGGCTGAAACGGAGGCTGTGGAGACATACGTCTCTGAGTCCCTGCGCCAGGGGTTCATACGTCCCTCCACTTCGCCCGCCTCCTCAAGTTTATTTTTTGTGAAGAAGAAAGATGGAGGTCTGCGCCCTTGCATTGATTACTGAGCACTGAACACGGGGACAATACGTTATAGTTATCCTCTACCCCTCAATCCATCTGTGATCGAGTCAATGCATGGGGCACGCTTCTTCACAAAATTAGATCTCCGGAGTGCGTACAACCTGGTGAGTGTCCGAGAGGGGGACGAGTGGAAGACAGCATTCAGCACAACCACGGGGCATTACGATTTGATGAATGCTCCATCCGTCTTCCAGTCCATTGTGAACGAGGTATTTCGGGACATGCTTGGTCGCGGTGTAGTGGTCTACATTGATGACATTCTGGTGTATTCCGCTACGCGCGCCGAGCATGTGTCCCTGGTTCGCAAAGTGCTGGCCCGACTGTTGGAGAATGACCTTTATGCCAAGGCAGAAAAGTGTCTGTTTTTCCAGCAGTCCGTCTCCTTCCTTGGATACTGCATTACCACCTCAGGTGTGGAGATGGAGGGAGATCGCATTTCAGCCGTGCGTAATTGGCTGACTCCAACCACGTTTAAGGAGGTGCAGCGCTTTATTGGTTTTGCCAACTACTATCGGAGGTTTATCCGGGGCTTTGGCAAGATCGCAGCTCCCATCACATCTCTGTTGAAGGGTGGGCCGTCCCGGCTCCGCTGGTCTGCTGAGGCTGACAGGGCCTTCAGTAACCTGAGGGTTCTGTTCACCTCATCCCCGGTACTGGCCCATCCCGATCCATCACTACAGTTCGTAGTGGAGGTGGATGCGTCCGAGGTAGGGATAGGATAGCGCCTATCCCTACCATCTCAACGCTCAGGCACGCCACCCAAGCTCCGCTCCTGTGCCTTCTTCCCCAAGAAGCTCAGCCCGGCGGAGCAGAACTACGACGTTGGTGATCGGGAGCTGTTGGCTGTTGTCCGAGTCCTGACCGCGTGGAGGCACTGGCTCGAGGGGGCGAAACACCCTTTCCTCGTCTGGACGGACCACCGTAACCTGGAGTACATACGGGCAGCGAGGAGGCTGAACCCTCGCCAGGCCAGGTGGGCCCTATTCTTAACCCGGTTTGATTTTACACTATCTTACATCCCGGGTACGAAGAACGTGAAGGCAGACCCACTGTCACGGCTGTATGACACAGAGGAGAGGCCCATAGAAAACACCCCCATACTCCCGGCCTCCTGCATTGTGGCGCCAGTAGTATGGGCGATGGACGCGGACATAGAGCTGGCGTTACACACAGAGCCATCTCCACCTCAGTGTCCCGCTGGGCTGCAGTACGTGCCTTCTCTTGTCCGTGACCGTCTGATCTATTGGGCACACACGTCCCCCTCCTCTGGTCACCCAGGTATCGGTTGTACAGTGCGCTGCCTGACCGGAAAGTACTGGTGGCCTACCTTGGCTAAGGACGTGAGGGTGTATGTCTCCTCCTGCTCGGTGTGCGCCCAGAGTAAGGCACCTAGGCACCTCCCAGTGGGTAAGTTACAGCCCTTACCAGTTCCACAACGGCCATGGTCCCACTTGTGTATTGACTTCCCTACTGATCTTCCCTTCTCTCAAGGTAACACCACCTCTGTAGCTCAGCTGGTAGAGCACGGCGCTTGTAACGCCAAGGTAGTGGGTTTGATCCCCGGGACCACCCATACACAAAAAAATATGTATGCACGCACGACTGTAAGTCGCTTTGGATAAAAGCGTCTGCTAAATGGCATATTATTATTATTACCATCCTGGTCGTTGTGGACCGCTTTTCCAAAGCCTGCCACCTCCTTCCTCTGCCCGGTCTCCCCACGGCCCTGCAGACTGCGGAGGCCCTGTTTACACATGTCTTCCGGCACTACGGGGTGCCAGACATAGTGTCTGACCAGGGTCCCCAGTTCACATCCAGGGTCTGGAAGGCGTTCATGGAACGTCTAGGGGTTTCGGTCAGCCTGACCTCTGGTTTTCACCCAGAGTCTAATGGGCAGGTGGAACGGGTGAATCAGGATGTGGGTAGGTTCCTGCAGTCCTACTGCCAAGACCGGCCGGGGGAGTGGTCGGTGTTCTTGCCATGGGCCGAATATGCCCAGAACTCTCTCCGCCACTCCTCCACTAACCTAACGCCATTTCAATGTGTTTTAGGTTATCAGCCGGTTCTGGCACCATGGCATCAGCGCCAGACCGACTCTCCTGTGGTGGATGACTGGTTTCGGCATGCGGAGGAGACGTGGAACGCTGCTCACATCCACCTCCAACGCGCTGTGCATCACCAGAAGGCCAACGCTGACCGCCACCGCAGTGAGGCCCCGGTCTTTGTACCGGGTGATCGGGTCTGGCTCTCGACCCGGAATCTGGTCCTCCGCCTGCCCTGCCGGATGCTGAGCCTGCGGTTTGTGGGACCGTTCAAAGTCCTGAGGAGAATAAACGAGGTTACTTATAGGTTACTACTCCCTCCAGATTACCGCATTAACCACTTGTTCCATGTGTCTCCCCTCAGGCCGGTGGTGGTTGGTCCGCTCCAGGAGTCTGAGGTGCGGGAGGTCCCTCCGCCACCTCTGGACATCGAGGGGGCCCCGGCGTACTCCGTCCGTTCCATCCTGGATTCGAGGCGTCGGGTGGGGGGCTTTCAGTACCTCGTGCTGGGTCCCGGTGAGGGATATCCTCGATCCCTCCCTGTTGCGGGATTTCCACCGTCGCCATCCGGCTCGCCCTGCTCCGCGTCCTCCTGGTCGTCCCCGAGGCTGGTGTCGCCGCGCTGCTGGAGCTGCGCATCAAGGGGGGGGGTACTGTCACGACTTCCTCCGAGGCTGCCTCCTCTCCTTGTTCGGGCAGGCTTCTGCGTTTGTCGTCACCAGCCTTCTAGCCACTGCCGCTCCTCATCTCATCATTCCATTTGTTTTGTTTTGTTTATTACACAGACCTGGTTCATATCCCCTCATCAGTACCTGTATAAGTGTTCCCTCTGCCCCCTTGTCTTTGTGTGTGATTGTTTATTGCGGAGGTTCGATTAGCTCGGTGGAGCTCTTTGTTATTTTGTATTACTGGGTTATTTTCATCCGTGTGCTTCGTTGTTTTTCAGTGTGCCTGTTTTCCGCACTGAAGTGTTTGACACATTGCTACGTACTACTGTGTTCGGAATAACCCTTTTATTCTGTGATTTACCCTCCTGCGCCTGACTCCTTCAAATCACCCATCACAGATATGAAGGCAGTGTGCCCCAGCTCTCCCGGCCCGGCTCTCCAACTAACTCAGAAAGTTGAACTTGAGGTGAGGAATTCTGTTTCAGGCCTACCAGAGTTTCTCCTATAATGTAACAATATAATGCTTATTTTTATAAAAATATTAGGATAAAAAAATTACGAATTAGCCTCCTTTTGTACGTCTATATCTGTATAGCAGACGCAGGAGACATCTGTCATAAAGAATGCAATTTTCCTTCGCCATACTAGTGGCTGATGCTACTTCCTGATGTTGTGCCCCGTGTAGAGCCAGGGGTCACCCTTAGTGGAATTGCCCACAACCGGATGCATCCGGTTTTCAGGGATACAGCTAATTCAACCTACACCATATGTACAAAAGTATATGGACACCCCCTCAAATTAGTGGATTCGGCTATTTCAGCCACACCTGTTGCTGACAGGTGTAAAAAAAATTGAGCACACAGCCATGCAATCTCCATAGACAAACAGTGGCAGTAGAATGGCCTTACTGAAGAGCTCAGTGACTTTCAACGTGGCATCGTCATAGGATGCCACCTTTCTGACAAGTCAGTTCGTCAAATTTCTGCCCTGCTAGAGCTGCCCCGGTCAAATGTAAGTGCTGTTATTGTGGAGTGGAAACATCTAGTAGCAACAACGGCTCAGCTGCGAAGTGGTAGGCCGTGTAAAAATCGTCTGTCCTCGGTTGCAACACTCACTACCGAGTTCCAAACTGCCTCTGGATGCAACGTCAGCACAAGAACTGTTCGTCGGGAGCTTCATGAAATGGGTTTCCATGACCGAGCAACCGCACACAAGCCTAAGATCACCATGCCAAGTGTTGCCGCCATTGGACTCTGGAGCAGTGGAAACGCGTTCTCTGGAGTGATGAATCACGCTTCACCATCTGGCAGTCCGACGGATGAATCTGGTTTTGGCGGATGCCAGTAGAACCCTACCTGCCCCAATGCATAGTGCCAACTGTAAAGTTTGGTGGAGTAGGAATAATGGTCTGGGGCTGTTTTTCATGGTTCGGGCTAGGCCCCTTAGTTCCAGTGAAGGGAAATCTTAACGCTACAGCATACAATTACATTCTAGACGATTCTGTGCTTCCAACTTTGTGGCAACAGTTTGGGGAAGGCCCTTTCCTGTTTCAGCATGACAATGCCCCCGTGCACAAAGCAAGGACAATACAAATATCGTTTTTTAGAGATCGGTGTGGAAGAATCGCCCAACATCAGTGCCCGACCTCACTAATGCTCTTGTGGCTGAATGGAAGCAAGTCCCTGCAGCAATGTTCCAACATCTAGTGGAAAGCCTTCCCAGAATAGTGGAGGCAGTTATAGCAGCAAAGGGGGGACCAACAGATCCGACCTGCTCCAGGTCGGATCTGAATGCATATGGATGTCTGTGAAATGTCTCAAATGTCTGGTAAATTAAACTGTTCCTTGTCATGTTGTCCGGCGCCAAATGTTTCTAAGGGAAACTCTGATATGTCATATTGTTTTTTGAAGATTTTTTAATATTCGCATGAAATCTGTCACCAATTGGATGGAAACCTAGCTATAGACAACCTAAAGACTCCGGCAAGTGCGCTAGTCCAGTGTCACTTTGATTATGTCTGCACATCATGGTTTACCAGCAGCCCCAAACATCTAAAGAATAAGCTACCAGCCAAACAAGTTTGTAAGAATTATACTTAAACTCCCCCCTCATACTCATCTGGAGGTTCAGCATTTTTTTGTCTCTATCTCTGTAAAGTGTCTGTATCTATGTAATTGTATATGTATTTATGTAAAAAAATAGGGACCACAATGGAAATCAGTCCGCGACTTTATTGTGCAATCCCAGTCACTTTCAAAAATCGTATTTTAACTGACAAATAAAATCAATCAATCATTCCAAACTGTGCAACGGCCAATTGATGAATAGAAAGAGAAATCTGTTACAAAACACCAAAAAGTTGAATGACATTCGGAGATTGTCAAGCCAAGCCTTTGATACTGGGTAGGGAGGGATGTATGTTCTGTTTGTCGAGATTGACATAGTCTATTTATTGTGGTGCTGAAAACACAAACCATGATACTGAAGGTCTCGACGTCGGTATGCTTTGTTTATTGGTTGTGTGGTGCATTGGCACAGAAACCTGTTGGTGGACAATTCGTTGCATTTATTTTATATAATTATAAATATGGCATCAAAATGTAGATAATCGTATTTCCCCCTAACTGATCATTGTTTAGCTGGCTCTGATAGTGAAGTAATGAAACAGGCAGGGAGAGTGAGCTTGTCTGTGGTGCTCGGCGAAACCTCAACCTTCTGGCCTGTAACCCTGCGTGGCATGGACAGTGCCACAAAAGCATACTGAAGTGCCAAAGTCGATATCCACGGTTATAAACACAGGGTTGCTAGTTATTGCTATTTTGAGTTAATTCTATGAGGGGGGAGGGTGTTCAATTTTTTAAATTAAAATATTTGTAATGTTGGGGAGGGGGGTGCATTTTTATTTTGAGTTGACCAGCCCCCCCCCCCCAGTAAATGTCTATCTGTCCCTAACCACGTTTCCAGACACAGTTTTTATGCAAGTAAAGTCATACATATAAAAAAAAATCACAACAGCTGTGCCTGTGATGGAAACAGGAAGTTTCGGTACAATTTGTAAATGCCGACAGATCATTTGTTCGTTCGACATGGTGGGATCTTTTTGTGTCTTTAAAAAATGTGTTATGCAAGAAATGGTGGTGGAAACGCAGTAAACTTGGAGTCACGCTATGATATGGTGTGTGGTCCTCCCACTACTACTCTACTCTGGTCCTCTGTAGCTCAGCTGGTAGAGCACGGCGCTTGTAACGCCAAGGTAGTGGGTTCGATCCCCGGGACCACCATACGCAAAAAAAATAACATGTATGCACGCATGACTGTAAGTCGCTTTGGATAAAAGCGTCTGCTAAATGGCATATTATTATTATATACTCGGGAAACCATGCCGTTTATTAGGCTACAGATTAAATAAATTATGAACTTCACAGGGTGGTGAAAGTGCACTGTGATGAGATTGATGCTCCTTTCCAATAAATATCGAGGGTCTTATTCTGGTGACATGATCAAGGCTTGACTGCCATTTGGCAAATACAAATATTCATAATAATCTCATCATGTAGACTAGCCTTCCCTACCCGCACTGTATCTGTGAGCTGTTGGCTAGAGTGCAAGTAGGCACATTCGCTATTTAATACAACAGTTTTTGTGACAAAAATATCGGTAGAGTTGAAAATGCCATAGAAACACATTGAACTTCAGATTTTTATTCAGTACATGAAAACGTAAGCGAAAAAGGAAATTGTTGTGTGCACTACCTCATCACACTGATTTATATCCACAAGTCAGTTTGGTGGAAACACACCACTGGTTGGAAAATTGGCATATTTTCTTTATGCAGATTTTATCATATTTGCATGTAAATCTGTGGCCAATTGGATTGAAACCTAGCTACTGATGTGGTTTTCCAATAGCAAGGTTCAGTGCAAAATGGCAGTGTTCCCATTGCTTATAAAAGTTTTTCTTTATTGTGTCCAAAAAAACATGTCTCCAACCCCCATATTACATACTCACAAATTGAAAATAGATATGTGTACATTGTACAATCAGTTGGTGTGAGATAGAGCCTCAAATATCACATTAATTTGTACATATCTACTGTATACATGGATTGAGGCAAAGTTTGTTCCTGTTTCAGTCACGTCTTTGGTCACCCTGGCGAGGGTCAAACAAAAACGCCAAAAAGATTGGTTGACAATAGAGCCTCCTACAATGCAGGCGATGGCTGCATTCAAAACATGATTACTTTTGATCACATGATTTTTGTAAAGTTCATGCAGTCGACATATAGGACAATTTATAGCCCCACAATGCAACACACTCTGAAAGGACTTCACAAAAGTAACGGGCCCAGTGTTTTTTGCTGGCCAGGTCATGTGATCAGGGAAAAGGTAAATCACAAACATAAACTTTCGGTTAATCCCAAACCACCGCCTCGTGAGCGTTCTGTTGTCGCGTGTTGCTGACGAATCTCCGAGGGTACTTCCAGAGAGTGGTGAGGGGATCAGGAAACCCATCAACCTCAGGACATACTCGTGATGCAATTCATGTTTCACTTTTAAATAATAAAACGACCATGCAATTCAAATTAACAAATCCCCCTGTAATTTTACAAAATATAAACCTCAGTAACAGTTCATTTCATTTGGTAGGTATTTCATCTTTTGCATTTGTCAAGTCTCGACATCAGACATGAACAAATGCACGTGTCATATAATTAGGCACGCCTCTCCATTATTTTGTGTGAAATAACGCGGTGCCTTACGGTATTCCAATAGCTAGGAAGCCTGCAGCGTTGCAGGCTCAATCGAAGTGCATACCAGAGCGTTTAATTAGATGCTACAACACCCTCGATCATTTTCACTCCTTCAGCTTTGGTACGCTTGTGCGTGAACGCGCAAAAGGGGTGAGGGAGGGGAAGGGGGTGATTTGGGATTCCCCCTGTGTGTTTCAACTAGCCTACTCCCTTCATCGGATGTGTTAATATGGGGCAAAATCATGATGTTACAAATGAAGTGATACCACACCAGGGCCTGCGTTGTGAGACGGGGGTTTACGACAGGGAAAGGAGGGGGGACAGTGGAGGGTGCGGGATTAGACCACACTGAGGAACAGATAGTGTGAGTGGAGGACCTGACCCCCCCCCTTTGTATTTTTAGGAACTCATAGAGTTAGAATAGTAGAATATACAAGTTGTAATTTCGAAATTTGGTTGTGCATCAGCAGTTTTTCTCTTGTTATGTCAGTCTTTGACATGGTCACTCAACCTGCCCATGTCAGTTAACTTTTTTTAGATTGGAAATTTGGTCTAGGTAGCTATCTAAACTTTTCTCTATGCCAAATGGCAAAATGTGTAGAATTGCAGGAAATTAACTTAAATACATAAAAGGCTAGGGCCATCAGATTACCTCTGCTTTAAACTAGCCATGTTGATGTACAGTCGTGGTCAAAAGTTTTGAGAATGACACAAATACTAATTTTCACAAAGTCTGCTGCCTCAGTTTTGATTATGGCAATTTGCATATACTCCAAAATGGCATGAAGAGTGATCAGATTAATTGCAATTAATTGCAAAGTCCCTCTGTGCCATGAAAATTAACTTAAATCCCCAAAAAACATTTCCACTGCATTTCAGCCCTGCCACAAAAGGACCAGCTGCCATCACGTCAGTGATTCTCTCGTTAACACAGGTGAGAGTGTTGACGAGGATAAGGCTGGAGATCACTCTGTCATGCTGATTGAGTTAGAATAACAGACTGGAAGCTTTAAAAGTAGGGTGGTGCTTGAAATCATTGTTCTTCCTCTGTTAACCATGGTTACCTGCAAGGCAACATGTGCAATTATCATTGCTTTGCACAAAAAGGGCTTCACAGGCAAGGATATTGCTGCTAGTAAGATTGCACCTAAATCAACCATTTATTGGATCATCAAGAACTTCAAGGAGAGAGGTTCAATTGTTGTGAAGAAGGCGTCAGGGCGCCCAAGAAAGTCCAGCAAGCGCCAGGACCGTCTCCTAAAGTTGATTCAGCTGCAGGATCGGGGCACTACCAGTGCAGAGCTTGCTCAGGAATGGCAGCAGGCAGGTGTGAGTGCATCTGCACGCACAGTGAGGTGAAGACTTTTGGAGGATGGCCTGGTGTCAAGAAGGGCAGCAAAGAAGCCACTTCTCTCCAGGAAAAACATCAGGGACAGACTGATATTCTGCAAAAGGTACAGGGATTGGACTGCTGAGGACTGGGGTAAAGTCATTTTCTCTGATGAATTCCCTTTCCGATTGTTTGGATGCATCCGGATAACACCTTGTCCGGAGAAGACAAGGTGAGCGCTACCATCAGTCCTGTGTCATGCCAACAGTAAAGCATCCTGAGACCATTCATGTGTGGGGTTGCTTCTCAGCCAAGGGAGTGGGCTCACTCACAATTTTGCCTAAGAACACAGCCATGAATAAAGAATGGTACCAACACATCCTCCGAGAGCAACTTCTCCCAACCATCCAAGAACAGTTTGGTGACGACCAATGCCTTTTCCAGCATGATGGAGCACCTTGCCATAAGGCAAAAGTGATAACTAAGTGGCTCGGGGAACAAAACATCAACATTTTGGGTCCATGGCCAGGAAACTCCCCAGACCTTAAACCCATTGAGAACTTGTGGTCGATCCTCAAGAGGCAGGTGGACAAACAAAAACCCACATATTCTGACAAACTTCAAGCATTGATTATGCAAGAATGGGCTGCCATCAGTCAGGATATGGCCCAGAAGTTAATTGACAGTATGCCAGGGCGGATTGCAGAGGTCTTGAAAAAGAAGGGTCAACACTGCAAATATTGACTCTTTGCATAAACGTAATGTAATTGTCAATAAAAGCCTTTGACACATATGGAATGCTTGTAATTATACTTCAGTATACCATAGTAACATCTGACAAAAATATCTCATAACACTGAAGCAGCGAACTTTGTGAAGACCAATACTTGTGTCATTCTCAAAACTTTTGACCATGACTGTACTGTAGGTGTGAACCAACATATTCACAAATGTATTTAATCTATTTTAAATAATTTTAGTATATTAGTTGTATTATTCTATTTAATGGCAGAGACTGCTGTTATATATTTTACAAATAAATGTACAGTAGTAATTTTTATTCAGCACATTTCTGAGCTTATTGTATTAGTCAACATATACAGTATGTTGGATTGCTCTATTACTCTAAGTGGTAAATTATGAATTAATTATTCTAAGTCAGGGATGGGCAACTTTAATTTCCTGCAATTCTGGAATATATATACACTACCAGTCAAAAGTTTCGACACACCTACTCATTTAAGGGTTTTTCTTTATTTTTTACTATTTTTCACATTGTCGAATAATAGTGAAGACATCAAAACTATGAAATAACACATATGGAACCATGCAGTAACCAAAGAAGTGTTAAACAAATTAAAATATATTTGAGATTCTTCAAATAGCCTTTGCCTTGATGACAGCTTTGCACACTCTTGGCACCTGGAATGTATTTCAATTAACAGGTGTGCCTTCTTAAAAGTAAATTTGTAGAATTTACGCCATCCCCATCTGGTTTGGGCTTAGTTGGACTATAATTTGTTTTTCAACAGGACAATGACCCAACACACATCCAGGCTGTGTAAGGGCTATTTTACCAAGAAGGAGAGTGATGGAGTGTTGCATCAGATGACCTGGCCTCCACAATCACCCAACCTCAACCCAATTGAGATGGTTTGGGATGAGTTGGACCGCAGAGTGAAGGAAAGCAGCCAACAAGTGCTCAGCATATGTGGGAACTCCTTCAAGACTGTTGGAAAAGCATTCCAGGTGAAGCTGATTGAGAGAATGCCAAGAGTGTGCAAAGCTGTCATCAATGCAAAGGGTGGCTACTTTGGAGAATCTAAAATCTAAAATATATTTGGATTTGTTATACACTTTTATGGTTACTACATGATTCCATGTGTTATTTCATAGTGTTGATGTCTTCACTATTATTCTACAATGTAGAAAATAGTAAAAATAAAGAAAAACCCTTGAATGAGTAGGTGTGTCCAAACTTTTGACTGGTACTCATATATATATATATATATACATACACAGTTGAAGTCGGAAGTTTACATACACCTTAGCCAAATACATTTAAACTCAGTTTTTCACAATTCCTGACATTTAATCCTAGTAAAAATTCCCTGTCCTAGGTCAGTTAGGATCACCACTTTATTTTAAGAATGTTAAATGTCAGAATAATAGATTTATTTCAGCTTTTATTTATTTCATCACATTCCCAGTGGGTCAGAAGTTTACATACACTCAATTAGTATTTGGTAGCATTGCCTTTAAATTGTTTAACTTGGGTGAAATGTTTTGGCTAGCCTTTCACAAACTTCCCACAATAAGTTGAGTGAATTTTGGCCCATTCCTCCTGACAGAGCTGGTGTAACTGAGTCAGGTTTGTAGGCCTCCTTGCTCGCACACGCTTTTTCAGTTCTGCCCACAAATGTTCCAAAGGATTGAGGTCAGGGCTTTGTGATGGCCACTCCAATACCTTGACTTTGTTGTCCTTAAGCCATTTTGCCACAACTTTGGAAGTATGCTTGGGGTCATTGTCCATTTGGAAGACCCATTTGCGACCAAGCTTTAACTTCCTGACTGATGTCTTGAGATGTTGCTTCAATATATCCACATAATTTTCCTTCCTCATGATGCCATCTATTTTGTGAAGTGCACCAGTCCCTCCTGCAGCAAAGCACCCCCACAGCATGATGCTGCCACCCCGTGCTTCACGGTTGGGATGGTGTTCTTCGGCTTGCAAGCGTTCCCCTATTTCCTCCAAACATAACGATGGTCATTATGGCCAAACAGTTCTATTTTTGTTTCATCAGACCAGAGGACATTTCTCTAAAAATTACGATCTTTGTCCCCATGTGCAGTTGCAAACCGTAGTCTGGCTTTTTTATGGCGGTTTTGGAGCAGTGGCTTCTTCCTTGCTGAGCAGCCTTTCAGGTTATGTCGATATAGGACTCGTTTAACTGTGGATATAGATACATTTGTACCTGTTTCCTCCAGCATCTTCACAAGGTCCTTTGCTGTTGTTCTGGGATTGATTTGCACTTTTCACACCAAAGTACATTCATCTCTAGGAGACAGAACGCGTCTCCTTCCTGAGCAGTATGACGGCTGCATGGTCCCATGGTGTATATACTTGCGTACTATTGTTTGTACAGATGAACGTGGTACCTTCAGGCGTTTGGAAATTGCTCCCAAGGATGAACCAGACATGTGGAGGTCTACAAAAAATGTTCTGAGGTCTTGGCTGATTTCTTTAGATTTTCCCATGATGTCAAGTAAAGAGGCACTGAGTTTGAAGGTAGGCCTTGAAATACATCCACAGGTACACCTCCAATTGACTCAAATGATGTCAATTAGCCTATCAGAAGCTTCTAAAGCCATGACATCATTTTCTGGAATTTTCCAAGCTGTTTAAAGGCACAATCAACTTAGTGTATGTAAACTTCTGACCCACTGGAATTGTGATACAGTGAATTATAAGTGAAATAATCTGTCTGTAAACAATTGTTGGAAAAATTACTTGTGTCATGCACAAAGTAGATGTCCTAACCAACTTGCCAAAACTATAGATTGTTAACAAGAAATTTGTGGAGTGGTTGAAAAACTAGTTTTAATTACTCCAACCTACAGTGGGGGAAAAAAGTGTTTAGTCAGCCACCAATTGTGCAAGTTCTCCCACTTAAAAAGATGAGAGAGGCCTGTAATTTTCATCATAGGTACACGTCAACTATGACAGACAAATTGAGAAAAACAAATCCAGAAAATCACATTGTAGGATTTTTTATGAATTTATTTCAAATTATGGTGGAAAATAAGTATTTGGTCACCTACAAACAAGCAAGATTTCTGGCTCTCACAGACCTGTAACTTCTTCTTTAAGAGGCTCCTCTGTCCTCCACTCGTTACCTGTATTATTGTTAACAAGACATTTGTGGAGTGGTTGAAAAACAAGTTTTAATGACTCCAACCTAAGTGTATGTAAACTTCCGACTTCAACTGCATATATATATATATTACATTTTAGTCATTTAGCAGACGCTCTAATCCAGAGCGATTTACAGTTAGTGAGTGCGTGCATTTATTTTTTTTTTTCACACTGGTCCCCCGTGGGAAACGAACCCACAACCCTGGCGTTGCAAACGCCATGCTCTACCAACTGAGCTACACGGGACTACACTATATATTGTTAGTATTATTACTATTTATTATTGGTCCGATGGACTACAAAAGGGTGGGGCATCCAGTTGCCCATCCCTGCTCTAAGTGGTAATTGCAAAATAAATGTACACATACATGTTATTCAAACATTGCACCCACACTGCTCGCGCGCGTCAGCGAGCGTCTGCGTGGCCAGGCGCTAAAATAGAACTTGGTTTTATTTGTGAAGCTCGATGCGCTGCAAGTCGTGCCTCTTCCATCTCCTCATTGGTTTTTAGGAGCATATACCCAAGTTGGTGATTGAAAGATTAACTGAGGTCCACACTCCAGTCCAGTTGCTGGTGGTAATGCATCTTAAAGTTGGTTGCCAACCGACATATAAAGTCCAAAGAAGAAGAAGAAGCTTGAAGGAAGCCTGAATTTAGTTTAGTGTTTTATCTGTGGATTAATTGTTGGATTGGAGGACCTTGTGCATTTCAGGTGAAATAACAACCCAATGTTTATATCCCAGGACAAATTAGCTAGCAACGGCAAGCTAGCTAGCTAAATTGCCATAAATGTTTCATGCTTTTTGACCTGTCCCCAAGTTAATATAGTTGGTTCAGAGTACGTTTTGATATTTCAACATGAGTGTCCTGATCGTGTCTGGTGTGGGAGTAAAAGATCTACATGCGCGCGATTACGCACGCGTGCGGCCTGTTCAGAATGTAATGTTTTTGAATGTGATGGTGTGATTTTTCATTTATACCACAAGATGGCGTCATGCTCACTTTTGGAACAAAGTCTCTCCTGGACACACTCTCAACATGACTGTAGGTATTCTACAATATAAATAGCTTTTGGTCCTCTGTAGTTAACATGTGGTTTGACGTAGACTCATAGCACTGTATTCGAGTCCTTGGAAATGTGCTCCTTCATAGAGCTGTAATATTTGTTTATTTGCCAAAAGCTATTTGAAACTGATGGCATGGGGGGGAAATGGAATAGGACACAAACATTACATCAGATCAAGAGGATGATGAAAACTCTAGTAAAGCAAAACGTACTGACCTGATGATTTATGAAATTCCCACTTCTTCTGGATCCCTCCTAAATGCAGAGAGAGTGAGTCAAGCATACACACTCACTCATTCACATAATAATACATATGCACACACTTCCCGTTATTTAGTTTCTTACATCACTATTGTTTGGCTCAGCAGTTCCTTAAATGTGGCTGAACTAGTAATTAATGATATACAATGCCTCTCACATTATGCCTGAGTCATTCAACACTGCACTGCCAAGGTTTTAAGTGGATAAAGCTGAGGAGGTGTTTATGTGAAATTGACAGAAAACATCCTCAGTCTTTGAAGTGCTAGTCAATATTTCCTGATAAAAAACATTTGTTAGTCTACATTTTTTCTCCTCAGTTTGATCAGGCTTACACATGTGTCTCAGAATTATGAAAGTATCTTGTAGGGATAGTCTAATATTTTGATAGAATTGGAAACAGAAATATGTAGACGAATGTCTGAAGAATAATATTTTAAACGGCTTTACTGTGCGTGTGTGTGTGTATTTGAGTGAGTGAGAATCTGGGGTCTTAAGAACAAATGAATGGAACTCCTATACTTTTACTTTTACTAAAAAGTTAATCAGCAGGTGAATTTAACTTGGGTATAGCCCTATTTCTCTGTAGGACTAAGCTGCTTTAAATATAATTTACGATGTGATATGACGATCCAGGCTCTGTCGTAGCTGGCCGCGACTGGGAGACCCATGGGGCGGCGCACAATTGGCCCAGCGTCGTCCAGGGTAGGGGAGGGAATGGCCGGCAGGGATGTAGCTCAGTTGGTAGAGCATGGCGTTTGCAACGCCAGGGTTGTGGGTTCGATTCCCACGGGGGGCCAGTATAAAAAAAATATATATATAAAAAATATATATAATAAGTAATGTATGCACTAACTGTAAGTCGCTCTGGATAAGAGCGTCTGCTAAATGACTAAAATGTAAATGTAAAAACGATGCACTACAACATTTAAGCGACAGCACCATATTTTATGTGTGCATCTAATAACAATATCGGATGGGGCGTTAACTTTCAATTGTTTCTTATAATTAACTGTAATTTAGCCTACAGGCTATCTCAGTATAGGGCCTTTTGTTGGTTTGATAATTTCCATCTCTGGTTTCTCAAAGAGACATTTCAACGAGAAATGAATAACGTTTCTCGTGCCAGCTATAGTCACTATAGCACCATATCTATGGAAATTCAGACGAATTTCTATTATTATCCGTTTTTGTTATTGAAACCACACAACGCGTTTTTCCGCCACGGCATTGGGCCTGTTTCCAATCTGAAGACATGCGTGATGAATTTGGCAAATCATCTGCAGCTTTGTCGGTAACGTAGCCCACCCACACCAGCCCCGTCGCCGGCTGCCCTGGGGTATCAATAGGAAATGTGGAAATCCCAACAAAGGACTGAATCATTAAACACAAACAACCCAGGGCCTTCGAACAATACAAAAGTGCCCTCCGCTTCTGGCATTCCTTTTATGTATTGGCAAGTGCAAATCTATTACTTTCATCATAATACCATAGTTGGCTATTAGGCCAATATAAAAGGCAATTTAACAGTGTTAGCACGGACTGTTATATATTTAAAGGTGTGTGTTTTCAATTGAGTAGCAGGCCGATGGTTTCTCTGTTCATGAGAAATAAAGCATATCAATTACATTTTTCTCAGTGTGTAATTTGACAGTATGACCATCCTGGTACCTCTCGCTAAATAGGGTTCTCATGGAGGAAAAATAATGTCAGCAAGCCTAGTGCCCTTTACGGTAGCCAGATCTAGTCATATGCCTATCACGAAATAACAAGTAGGCGAGCTGCTACATTTAACTGGCATAGTAGCCTAGTTTCAATATGCTCGAATATTATTCCTGTTGCTATTATAATAGCAGCATGTTATGAGCATAATTAGGCTACTATACATTTCTATAGGCTACATTTCTATAGGCTACATTTCTATAGGCTACATTTCTATAGGCTACATTTCCCCCTATAAATTGTAAAAGTTGCAAGGCGCGTGAAATGTCTCTGTCTATAGGGATAGACACCTTCTGAAGGGGACCTATCGGCCTACTGTCCACCTATTTGTTTTGCCACTATAGGTGTCGATGATGGAGTTGGCTCATACTTCTCTTCCGTCACTGCAAGTCCCCAAGATCAACACAATTATTGTGGTGTTGTTAATCTTCACTCTCCTTTGATTTGTCTCACTTAACTTGACTAAAATTAATAGCCTACCACATTTATTTTTGATTGATCTAGATTGATTGATTTAATCTAGCCTTTACATTAATGCAGCATTTTGAATGTGGGCCTCTGGCTGTTGTATATGAAGTGATATTTTCACAAGCATTAGGCCTTTATCCAAAGGACATCATTTCTTGAAAGAGCATAACCCGATTAAAATTATTCCTCACTTTGATTTTATTAAACTTAATGTCAAACTTCGTCTTTTCAACATTGCTAACTCAACACGCTTCCCTACATTATAGTTGTTTAGCCGGTGCCATTTGTGCATAATGTTAGAATTTATGCCTTGATCACACCTACAGTGTTTACATTAACATTACATTTTAGCAGACGCTCTTATCCAGAGCGATTTACAGTTAGTGAGTGCATACATTTTCATACTGGGCCCCCGTGGGAAACGAACCCACAACCCTGGCGTTGCACGCGCCATGCTCTACCAACTGAGCTACAGGGGACTATAAACTTGTTTTACACCAAATGTACGCAGCATCATCTGGATATGTGTACAACAAAAGTTCAACATTCATTCTGCTACTGTTTCTGTCAAGCCGTCTATGCATACAATAAGATGCATATGTTCGATAAATCTAAAGTATGCACCACACAGAACGGACTGCAACTGCCTCTGCAACACAATGCTGCAAATGCAAACGCAGAGTTCCATTGGAAATGAATGTACTTCTGGTGTACCAAAACGCAATATGCTGTCGGTGTGATGGAGGCTTCAATTCACACTCACCTCCATTTTTTGCACATGGGCATATGTTGCTAAAATAGTATAAGAAACATGTTCGAAACACTCTTGGTAGGACATTATTATTTATTCAGAAAAAAATAAGAGTTGATTCATGGTTATCGGCTTATACTGAGTTATCTTTGTTTTTGGCGCTTCACTAAATTACAATTATAGGCCATTTTGTTTTTTAAATGTGTTATTGATGTAGTGATAGTTCAGATGATCTAGTGCGGCCAAATGTCTACTCCTACATATATTTTATATTTCGAATAGCCATCCACAAGTAGGCCTAGGTTTAATTGGATAACAGGATTAGGCTATATTTGATCATTTTCCCCCACCGTATTGATCCTATAGTTGTCACTTATTAAACGAATGGTAATATACCGAATGGAATTTGAAATATGATGTTGATATTGGAGTGATGGGATGATGATAGTTAACGGGTGGTACTTTGGTACCCATTGCCTTGTTTCGATTGGTTAAGAGCTTCTCCTCGAGCATAACCATGACATCACAGTCACCTGATCCAATACGGTTACAGTTCCAACAGGAAACCAACGAGAGAGGATGCTGGACATCTTGGAAGAGTCACGGTGCTTCATACTTTTCTCAGCCTCCCCTTTCTCCGTTTAAGGCTAAAAAGTTGTTCAATTTCGTGTTTGTTAGGAGATAAAAAGGCTTTGGGTTTTTTTGAAGTTTTTTTTTTCTCTCTTGAATGACTATCGTTAGAGGACTATCGTGAGAGGGGGCTAAACGCACACATTTTAAGCTTGTTTTTTGTGAATGGAGAGGGCAAAGCATTGCGCGTGAGCATCTATCCCTTTCAAAGAACTGTCCCTTTCCCACCTGTTGGGACAGGTGAATTGGCTCTGCCCGTGGACTATGACATTGGACTTGAAGCCCATGGAAGATTTTGTTATTGACGTAGTAGGAGAAGGACTCAGGGATAACGGAGAGGAGAATCTCGTGTCCTTACCTTTGGAAGAGGCGAGAAGCGCAGATTATGAACCGGACACTTTTTTGTCTTCGAGCGGGCAGGACGAGGATAGGGAGGATTACTCACCCACGTCGAATTGTCCTCCAGCAGTAAGTAAAAGCCCGGCGTCGGTAAAGCCTCCGTACTCCTACATCGCTTTGATAACAATGGCCATATTACAAAGCCCCAAAAAGCGTCTTACCCTCAGCGAGATATGTGACTTTATCAGCCACCGCTTCGTTTATTATCGTGAGAAGTTCCCTGCCTGGCAGAATTCCATCAGACACAACCTTTCGCTCAATGACTGCTTTGTCAAAATGCCCCGGGAGCCTGGTAATCCAGGGAAGGGAAACTACTGGACGCTGGACCCCAATTCTTCGGACATGTTTGAGAATGGGAGCTTTCTGCGTCGAAGGAAGAGGTTCAAACGCCAGCATTTTCGTTTCGGGGTGCTGAAGGAGCAACCCCTAGAGCCCAGTGTCTTTCACAACTTTTATGGTACTTATGGACTTGGCACAGCGGGTCTTCAGCTACCCAGTTTGGAGATATATCCGTTCGGCGTCCATCACCATGCATACTCGTCATGCGCGCCCACCATCCCACCTGTTAGCAGCCTCCTACCGGCTTTGTCGAGCCTGTTTACCCGGAACTCTTTCGCTGCCAAGGCTTTTCTTCAATCACAGCAGCCTGTCACTATCGGGTCCTTCAATCCGAGCCGCTGTGCCACCTTTTCTTCCGCTATGACCCCCAGCGCTCCATACGCGTCCCCTGCGCTGTTCCACTCCGCGGCGTCTCCACATCTCGTCAGTTTACATCAAGAATATCAGAAATTACAGACTCAGCGCAGCACCTCTGACCTGGCTAAATGAGCCGTGCTTGTGAATATTTGAGTTGTGTTTCAGACTTTAAATTGTTGATTTGTATCTCAGGGGATAGAGATTTTTGAAGCTCTTGTGGAAACACAGGTATTTTGCCAATGGTAATTGGATGGACTTTCTTGTTGATCTAGGCCTATTTGAAAAGTTCTTAAGTATGCTGTAGATTTATGCCTTGCATTGATTACATTTTTCATAGCATCTTGCGTTTTTCTTTCTAAAGTATGAAATTACATTTGTCCATTGAAATGCAAATATTTAACAGAAGAGTTTCCTTTTACATTCGGAAATAAATAAAGTGAATTATTTAAAACAACATATTTAACTCAGTCATATTTCTTATAGGCCTTTGTCTCACTGACCTGTCAATGTTGCGCAAATGAAGATCTGTCATTGATGCCTTTAACAACTGATGGAAATATAGCTGCACATTTTTTTTACCTATAGTAGGCCTAAATGCGCAGTGAACTTGATTGCATCTTTCAACAAGAAAACCATTCAATTCAGAATTTTGTTGAGTGTGTAGGTGATGCATGGGTTAAATTATGTTCAGAACTTTTTACAAAATTAGGGTAATTTTTGTTTGGCTGTTTAGCATTTCTCTAATAATAAAATATTATTTGATTCGATGATATGATGTTTAGGCCTATATGTAAAAAATTTAAGCCTATATTAAGTCAAATAAAATTATTAAAATAATTGTCCAATTTTGCCCGTATAGCTTTAAAATTGTCTGTCGAAACAGGGACTCGGGATCAAGTGATGTGCGGAATCAAATGATATAAAGATCACATGAACGAGATGCAATATTGTGTTTACTCTAATCTAGACTAAATCAAATATCCTGGAAAATATGTTAGGCCTACATGTTGATGATTTTCTGATACTGCAATTGAAACTTTTTTTATTTGTCGTTTTTTTTATGACTACAAAATTATTTATTTATTATGAAACTCTCTCAATGTGGTTGTTCTGCAGCATCTCGCTGTCGTTTGCCATTCATCCCCAAAAACTGATATATATACACATTATAAATTAATGCTCTTTCTAAATTTGAAGTCCAGCAGTAATGGTCTGTGCAGCTGCGCAGCTTTCAGATTGTCAGTTGAGTTACACCACATCCATCCATTAGTTCAACATCGTATTATAATTGCCTGATTTTGCGTCATGGGGCCACACACAGCCTGCTCGTTCTCAAACCAAAAATGGAAAAAATCTGTACAACACATTCAAAGACTTCATATTTTCATGTCAGATTATGAGGTAATTCCTAAACCCGCATTTGGTTGTCTCTCTCCAAAGCATTCCTTATAATATTTTTTTATTTAGAAATGTTTTAATATGTTTGTATAGGAAATGTAGCTTGAGCCTATAGCCTACTATTCAAAAAGGTATACCACAATCGAACCGTTGCCAGTTGAGGATTTATTCAAATATGTGTTTAAATAGACATCAACAAGACATGATTTAACTCTGTTTTGCTAGAACCAGATTCATGGAATATAGTTCTATTAGTCAGAAAATAAAAGCAATATTACATTGTAAGAAAATGTAAGCCCTATTGTTTATTGGTTGGGAATTATGGATGTTTTAAAATAATATTTTAAAGTAATTAATAACAAATAGCTTTATAACTTGAATGATATCACAAATCAAGTACATTTGTGATACTGTATGCTATATATTTGTAAACATAAAAGGAACAAAACATAACAGGAATATAAAGGTTTCCTTACCCTCTTAATATCATTTGAAATATCTGGAGCCACATTGGAGATGATTCTGGTACTGTTTGAACCCAAAGTAACAGGCATTTTTCATGGATTATAATGAAGATTGAGTATTTGAGACAGATTATTCATGTAAATGTTGAATTATATAATTAGCCATATTGGTTGTTTTCTTTTAATGTCCTTGTTTAGATTTATTGTGTGTTTTTCTTTTACTTCTATGCCAGACCGTGCTGTGTTACACTGAAAATGACAGGAAGAAAATAATGTAAGGTTTCATGGGAGGAAAGTATTTATTTAATTCTATTCTAAATTCAGATTGATGACTACTCTAAAGCTTTTGGAAAGGGCTGATGGATAGAAGTATAATATCAAATTCAGTCTAATGCCGTTTGGCACCCATTGAAGGAGTGAAATAAATAAAAAGATTGTTACCTGATGGCGAATTGTTAAATTGCTCGACTGAGCGAGAAATACACAATTATCTTCTTTGTGTGTGTATGTGTGTGTGTGTGTATGTGTGTGTGTCCCCCCTCCCCGAATACTGTGTATTTGATCCTTTTTGTGGTCATATATTTTTTGCATGTAAAACACTAGACGTTTATTATTGCTATTGATAATCTTAAATAGTGTGGTGGGAATTGTAGTGAAGTAACCTTAATAGATCCAGCATGAGATTCATATAATCTGACAGTAAATATTTAGTGTTTGAATGATACTTATCTGCTTGAAGGAAATCTGAAAATACCACTAATGTGTAATTTTAGCCCATGTATCGAACAGAGACAGTATGATAACAGTGTCAGAGCCGTAATGCCATCTTTTATTGTGTGGTCAGTCATGATTCATCTCAGAACTCTGGTCAATTAGAAAACAGATCAAGTGTAAACTCTGGGACAGCCAGTGCCTTCATTGATTACACTAGCGTCGTCAGGCCTCGGCACATATAGAAGCTGCAAATGTACGCCTTTGAAACGTTTACATTTTAACCAGGCGTTATGGTTGAGAGTCACCTTCCCTGGTCAGGTATGAGACAGATACACTGTCACCTCTGCCCTTTTGGATCAAAGTCAAGTGCTCCTCATGTGTCAGTCAATGGGTCTGTGTGAAAGCTTTGTAGATAATGCAGAAGTCAAACCTCTTATCAAGAAGAAATAGAGAAAGAAACAAACAAACAATCAGAAAAGCAGAGGAGTGCTTTTGATTGACAGAGAAAGGAGTGACATTTATCTGCGGGGAAAGTCACAGAACCTGACAAAATAAGCAAGACAGAAACTGTGCATGTATGTCCTCTTGTATGTGTGTTCAGCTGTCCTGTATCATACACCGACTTCTCCATCCGTGTTGGAAGAGAAGAAGAAGCCTGCTAATAATCAGTTGTTTGCCTTTATTACCTTTCCTTTCCGTCCTTCAAGATGGTGTCTAACAGGATGGGAGAGAATCTGTTACTACCTACTCTTTTTTATCAGTGGAGACCTGTTGCATTAACCACCTCTCTCCTACATTCTCTCTCTTATAGTCTCACCGTGGGTGTTTTTGTTCTTGTTAAATGGCATGTGAAAGAATGTTCCTTGAGACTGCCAATTCATTTGGAAATTAAATATGACGCTGGGCCTTAAATTGAATACGTCACTACCGAAGACTCCAGTCGATGTCACATTCTGGTTATTCCGAACACTATGAATTTGATGAATGTAGGTTTATGTGACTCCCATCAGTGGTGCTTGCCCTGTTACCGCTCCAGGTTTCTACTCAGTTGCACGTGGATGATCAGTTATGACTTATCATAACTCATATCTTCCCTCTGATGTAGAGGCCATTTCCTGGGAAAAGTCTGTCAATTTAGTCAGAAGTCCATTCATGCCTGACACGGTTGCTATGCCATGCTTTCATTCTAGCATCATTAAGGCCAAGCCAAACAGGCAAGGTAAACTCATTCCTCCAACACCCCTTTCTTCCTTTCCACAGCCACGATCCCAGATCACGGTGCAGAGAGTGGTGCATTGTGGGATAGCCTTAGCCAATTCAGTCATTAGAGGAAAAACAATGTTCCGATGTTATTCCTTCATGTTATTCCTACACGTTATTCCTACATTTGAAATGCATCATTTGGAATGAGTTCCCTTGAATGTTTTTCTTTTCCTGAACTGTTGAGAGTGGTTTGTAAGTTATTTAAACTCTGATTGAAAGAGACCAAAGACAATGCAAGCATTTAAGTGCAGCACAATTTCAAAGGGATTATCTGTTGGCTACAGTGATCAGAATTGAGTGGGTGGTAGTATGTATAGAGGGGGAAGCTAAGTAAGTTGCATTTTGAGTTAGCCTTTGAAAAGCTAGCCCTGTGCTGTGGCTGATCAGAGCGGAGGTTTTCTCCTCTCACTTTAATGGCTGACTTCCACAGGCCCTGCTCGTTGGCGTTTGCTTTTCCTGGCAGGGCTGATCCCCGCTGCCCTGCTTTCGAGAGTTATTCAATTATAAATCTTCCACCCTCTCCCTCTCTCCCCTGCTTCATCGGTCTGTGCTTCACCCTGCCAGGCCCAGTAAAACAGGGTGCTGCGTTGGTGCACCGTTCTCCAGTCTCGTGCCCCCAACCCTCGGTGCCAGCAGATGACAGTGACATATAGCAGGAAAGCCACCCAGAAGGAGAATGATCTCACACCTCAGCCACGCACTGAGAGAGAGAGAGGGAGCAAGAAAAAGAGGGAGAGAAGGGTAGAGCGAGGGAGCGAGAAGGCTTTACGGAGATGGAGAGATTACACGACAGCAAAGGACAAGTAGGCAGGGGTTTGATAGGTGCCTGATAAGACAAGGGTGAAGTTCTCAGAGTTGGTGTGGAGACTTAGATTTCCTGGTGTTAATCATAGAACCCTAATGGACTCCGCCTCTATACCCATGAATTGACTAACCACACCCTCCACCCACTTACTCCCTCTATATTCCAGAAGAACTACCCAACTTCTCTCACGAAACACCAAGATCAAAAATACTCTCGCAAACAACATCAAAATATCCGCAGTTGCGCTCTGGGTTTTATTGTTAATCGAATCAGCCTCATTACAACATCTGTGAGACAAAAACACAGGCCCTGTAATGCAGCCATTATGCAGTTCAATGGGTGGCATTTGGTCATGACCCCCCTACTCTTCACAATGCCTCCCTTCAATCTTCCTGGCACCCTGCTGCGTCCCAGCTGGTGACCTCATGTCCTCGCCATTTTCCTGCAGCCTGGCACCCCTTAGGGCTGGTGGGTGAAGAGAGCTCTACCCAGTGTGCCCAATGATTGGGCAACAAGAATCGGGCAGTGCCATGTACTCTACCTTCTTGTCGTCATCAAGTCCAGACCCCCAGGTATGGACCAACAGCTCTAACCCTAGCACAACTGTGGCCAACAAGAAACGCTAGCTAGCGTATCCTCAGAGAGCTCAGATCAAAGGCACTGAGGGGTGATGTCACCCACAGCAGCCCCTCAACCGCTTATTGCACCAAATGAGAGCCATTAGCCATACAAACAAAGACTAAAACCTGCTGTCAGTTAATCAAAAAGAAGCAGGAAGCACAATTAACATCTGGTCCAAGACTTGTCAGAGTGGGGTCAGGCTAGCCGGGCTCTGATTACAGTTGTAGTAGGCCTATGGCTTAACGAGAATAACTCAGTAACCCCAACCTGGCCATAGTCTGCTCTGGCCAACTGATCTCTGAGCAAGACAGAGTGGCCTGCCTGCTCCACAAGACATCACCATGGAGACATGATGGAGTTTGGAAACTCTGAACTTAAAGGTTAACAGTAGGGGATAGGTCCCTCCTATAGCCCCCTTTGGTTTTCTTCCTTCTCTCAATAACATCTGCAGTGGCATATTACAACTTGGAAGTGGATTTTAAAAGGGCATTGAAAATGTTGCCAGAATGGGAAAAACATGGACTGGCTCAATCGAAGCAGATTAGGCGGGCGAGCCAAACCTCACGCTTTGTAAGAAACAAGAAAAAAAATAAAAACTCTGCTCAGACTCAGAGTTAAGGACCAACCGCATAGTAGGGAAACCAAACCTAGCCCTCTCCCTTTCTACTGAAAAGAATGGCATCAATGAAATAAAGAGAGTACATCCATTGAATTTGCACCTCATATCTCTCACCCTTTGCCACACAATGTCAGCATAGTCACTGCATCCCTGGTATTGGAGCAAAAGCCTTATTTTATCAGTGCTGCAGGTCTGGGTTGGGGAAATTACAAAGCACATTCAAGGGCTTGTAAACATTGGAACAACAACATAAATACAGTAATTCTTACTGTATGTAATGAATGTTGTGTTATACTATGTAGCAGTGATGTGATAGAGCTGATTGCTGTGAAGATCAGAGAGTAGAGAATATGTGTAAAAGCACCGCCCTGCCACCCAATCTGTCGGCCAATGAGCTGTTCATCCCATGTTGCCTCCGTTGGTGGTCCCTGGTGTAAGCTACATTTCCCCCTCACTTCTCTCTCCCCTGTTTAAAAAAAAATAGCAAACACAAAATTGTTCCTAATTCACTGCTGCTAGAGGGGGGTAATTTGTGGCTTTTGGCTGAGTGTCGCAAGCCCCAAATTTGAAAAAGCTGCTCTGGGGAAGTCATTCTATAAGGCAGTAGGAGCTACAGTAGGGAGAATCACTGCAAAACATGATGATCTCCATACTCCAAACCTATTTATGTAGTAATACATTGGGAAACGGAAACCCTTCCTTCTGAGCTTCTGCCAACAATCAGAGCTCTTTTAATTCATGTGCTCACTCCAGGCAACTCTTATTTTTAAATTGCATACACAAATATTGGGTTTGAAATGCAGTATGGAATCACCATTGTATGTCTGTTACTTTAATGTTCATAGCAGACTCGTATTTTTGACAGTAGAGCAGCGGTATAGTTTGTAGAATTTAAAACCAACTGGCAAAACTTTAAAATGTTGGCTAAGATACATTTTATATGTGATCGTTCCAATATCCGGGAGGATCTATCAGATGCCAATTGAAGTCCACCCTCATTGTACTGACGAAAGTGAGAAAGCAATTCTTCATCATAAATAGACTATTTAATCATTTCTAGAGGGATACACTGCAAGAGTTCTTATGACTCACTGACAAAATATGACATCAATATAAATATTCAACATGTTGGAAAAGTAAGCAAAGAAGAGAAAACAATTAATAAAACAGAAACCTACAATTGGTTGGGGTGATATCTTCTCTGTGTGTGAGAGAGAATCTGGATCTCTCTGCACACTCTTAGCAAGCAGTGACTCAGCCCAGGGGTTTATGAGTGCTCCTAGTTCAGTCAACACAAGGGCCCTAAGAGGTGCTCATTCATTTTGATTAACAGGGTCCTCCTCTCTCTCATCCTCTCCTCAGGGAAAGGCTGCAGGGATGTTTTTTTTCTATTTTAATCCGGCATGGTTTTTCACTTCCTCAACAGTACGTCATTACCCAGAGTGTTTAAACACTTAAGTACGGTTTAAAGGAGAGAGAAAGATGAACTCTGCATCACTCAGGGGAGAAGTAAGACCTGCCCTCTGAGCAAAATGAAGTCAATAAATAAAAGTAGCGGTTGTCAGATGTCTGGAACAGCTTGAGAGGATTTGAACAACACCGTGTTGAAATGAGCGCTGCTAAGTTTGGGCCGTCTCTCCCCACTAACAGTTGTTAAGCGCTATTGACAAATGAGGTTCCCTGCAGGCTTTCCCTGAGATGCATGATAAGCTAGAGTTAGAGGAGCATTTGATCCATATAAAACACGGTCTGTTGAATGACACAAAGTCGCAGCAGTGCAGAAAGGGAAGAGAGAGCAACAGTTTAAAACAGATGGGGTAGGTAGAGCATGATTACTCCATTGCAAGAATATAAGAGGATCATAAAATGTGTTCCTGGGTTTAGTTTGATGGGAATAACACTTTGATAATTAAACTGTGCTCAGGATGTTGTTCATCCACAGGTTGCCTGGAACCACAGGCAGAACTCATAAAGCATGGGGCTGCAGCTGCTCTGCTACTATTTTCCCAAGTCAATGCGATTGATCATAGGTCTCAGGGTAGGTCCAGAGGAAGCTGCAGGTGTGGGGAAGGGAAAACACAATCACATCTCAAGTCAAACAAATGGTGTCTCCACTGATGGAGATGGATGGAGGAGCAGCATTCCAGTCGATGCTGGAGATCTCCACTCCTCAGCCCTGGGTGCACTCGGCTGCATGGGCCAAACATCTGGAGAGAGAAGGAGGGAAGGAGGGAGTGAGGGAGGTGAAAGCTGTTAACTGATCCGCTGTGTTTATCTAAAGAGGCACGGGACTCCTGCGGAGGAGGTAGCCCACATGAGTGAGCCTGTGTCAGGGGAGGAGCGTTCACGCCCTCCTCCGCTTCCCTGTTCTCTCTCTTTTTCTCTGCATCTTCATCCCCCATTCCCTCCTGGTCAGCTGAATGGAGGGAATGCCAGTCGAAGAGGTGATGCTGGTCTGGTCTCTGGTGCTGACACTGGTGGCAGGCTGCTGGGAAACACAGCATGACCACTTCCTCAGCAAACTGCTCCTCTCTTCTCCGCAGTTCTTCCCTCTTCGTTCCCTCTTTCCCTCCCTCTATCACCCTCCCCTTGTCTCTCTGATGTCCAGGGAGCAGGAGACTAAACCAAGTGCTTCATATTTTATCTTTTTTTGGGCCTTTCCCCTGTCTTTTCCTCAGGAGCCCTATAAAAGGCTGCCCCAGTCTTGTTTTCTCTACAAGTCAAGGGATGAGCTGGGACTCATAAAGTGAGAGCTCAGAGGGCAAGCGGAGGTCTCGGCTCTGTAAAATTGTGCAGTGTAGTGGGGGGGTCTGGCAGAGGGAAAATATAGAGTTATACGTAGGACACCATGGGAGCATTTGATCCCTGTGAACGTGCGCGGTCTGGGGAGGACACGCTCTGTAAATTTCCCTCCCATGTGCTGTGTTCTCAGTAACGGCAGCCCGCGCTCGTAAAAAACGAAACAAAAAAACACAGGGATGACAGGTGCCAAAAGCGGGAACGTGAAAAAAGTTAATGATGAAAAACTATCACTGTGTGTGTTTCTCTCTGTGTGTGTTTTTTGTGCATGTGTGTGTGTGTGTGTGTGTGTGTGTGTGTGTGTGTGTGTGTTTTTTACTGCTGATGGCACCGTGGTGGATTTATTTAAACAGATGTGAACCCTCAGTGCCAGGTTGACCTCAGGTCCTACTTGGCTACACTGAGCCTGATCTATCTGCCCTGGAAAAATAACACTACATTTAACAGACTGACCTGTGGAAAAAGAGCTCGCAAATACACTGTAACAAGTCCAGAAATAAAAGACTACACTCGCTCAGTTTCACATTTTGCACATTCTACTTTTGTAATTGAATATTAATATGACCCAACATACAGTATACTGGATTGCAGACAGAAACAATATATGAGTCCGTCCTTGTCCTTGTCCTCTGTACAGGATTTGAGCAGAGTTACAGTAAACCTGGGAGGTATATATCCTTTCAGACTCAAATATATAACACTGGATTTATACTCTCATTGACCGATGATGAAGAACTTTATACCAAATGCACTGCACGTTAACCATACTGAGCATGAGAGTAGGTAGTGCAGGGGCTGCAGACAAGAGCCATAAAGAGAGGAAATTTATGTGGCGGCGCGGCAGAGGGGAGGTCAGAGCAAGAGTGAAGTGTGGAGGGGTCGAAAAGAATGGGGAGACAGCAATGTTTGGAGAGGAGATGGGAGAGAGCAATGCTAATTTATATCCTGCTAATTGGAAACAGCAAAGCTCTCCACCTGAACCGCATTCCGGGGCCCTATGGCCAGCCCAGCACTGGGCCCGGGCGGGCAACGTGGGAGGGTGATGAGGACCAGGAGGATGGAGGGGTGGAGGAAGGAGGCTAGGGTTAGTGTCAATGGCGGCTTTGTTATTGGGGAGGATTGCTCCCTCACCCTACAGATGGGACAGGGGTGAGTGTGTGTTGGAAATGTTCAGGGGTCACGTTGTTGTGACAGTCCCACACACTAGGCTGTAGAGGGACCACCCTGCCTCAAATAAGGAAAAATCAACTCAATCTGTTACTTCTTCAATCTGACACGATCTAACAATCTACACGGCACAGTGAGCGCACTGAACGACCGACATCAGCAGTCTAAAGATTACTAGGCAAATAAACATGACAGCCTTCATAGATAATTACTGTTGTACAGAGACCATGTTGAACCACGTTGAGTCATGGCAACCGTTAATTAATAGAGGTGAATACACAGATGAATTTTTCAAACTATGGCTGTGAGTTACTGAGCTTAGTGTCTGTAATATTTCAATGAATAATGAAGTGTTCAGATGTTGGCTGCGACTCTAGTCTGGCAGTGTGATGGAAATGAAGTAATCTTAGAATGTAGATTGAAAAAACATTGACGTTTCTTGATGTGCTTCATATCTGAACTGCAGTTGTACATGTACTGTTTACAGGGCTCTGTCTGTGTCTAGTGTAGGTCTATGGCCACATTTAGGCCCATTTTCCTAATACCGCTGTATGTGCTATTGATAAAGCAAACCATACAGTCACTGCTAAGTGATGGGCTGTCAGCGTCCACACAAAGACAGGCTTCACTTAATACGCTGGGTATATAAGAGCAAAGAATAGATAAATAGATATGTGCAGAAAAGCCAAATTCCTCCAAAACAAAAACATGACCGGAGTTGAAAGACAAAACGCTAAAGTCAGACATATGGGGAGCATATTGGTTGCAGATTTCTGATCACAGAAATACTACTTTTCCTCCTCCTTCTGGAGGGAACATAATACAACAAAGATTTTAATGTGGTGGAGGCTGTTCTGATTCCCTTTAAAGGCGTGTTGGTTGTCTGCCTCGCTTGAGGATATTTGGGAGAAAATGTTTTTTCTTCTTTTCTTTTTTTTTCAGTTCACATGATTGACAACTTGAGTCTGCACACATGAGTGTGAGTCTCTTGTGAGTTATTGTGCGACACACAATACTGTAGTGGTCTGTAGACAGACATTTGTCCATTGAATCTGCAATGTGTGGTTTTCTTCTTTCTAACAGCACCCAGCACCCAGCACCCAAGCACATCAAAGTAGCCACAATCTGTCTGTTTCTCTCAAGATTTGTCTCTCACACACTCTGATTTCTCTCTCAAGCCCATGCCTTTAAACAAACCATGCACAAACTGAAACACATTTGTGTAGGAATATGCTATGTGAGGGATTAAACATTTTCTTTAGATCATGTTTAGATTATATTTTCATGTTTTCATGGCAGTCTTGCAAACGTTTTCACTCAGACTGACATTGATTTAAATGTGACCAAAATGAATGTGCCAAAGCATGGACACCAGGGTAAAATTATATTTGACAAAATCAGGAATGACAGATTATTACCATATTGATTATCGCTAATAATGTCTTTAGAATGTTGACTTAAAGTGATGCTACAGAGGTTTTGTATAATTTCAGCCAGTAGATTTGAAAGTAGCGATCACGAGCCAAAACGTGTCCCTGAAAATTGTGCACAGTTGTGTACAACCAGGACTCTAAAGTGCAACCATTTTGGTCGCAGATGCTCCTACATATTTTGTTGTGCAACCTGGAATTTTAATTTGGGAGCACCGGTGCGCATAAAAAGAATCACCCAGATAATAATTGTTGTAATGATTACGCTTTGCTCTACCATTTATTTCCGAGTGCCGTAGAGAGCCACGCTCCGGCACTTCTCAGAATGGTGCTTGTTTAATAAAGTTTAGATCAAAGCTGAATAATAATCAGTATCTCGCAAGATCACTTAATGATTCATTAGTATTCTACATATGCCTAACATACCGAAAATAATTGCATAGTACAAAGTTACTGTTAGACCAAAAACACAACTTAATTTATTTTGGGATGATTGTGATGAATAGGGTCACACTTTATTTGGATAGTCCGGATAGTCCATCTGTAGAGCATCTAAATGAAGTGTCACGTTTCTTTTCTCATGCAGGCCATAACTCAACAGTGTGCGCCACTAGGCTAAATATGTGTTTTGATTTAAACAAAATACAGGTAGGCTGTAGCTTGATAACACCATTTGCTCTAAAATTCGCTCAAATAGTAGTTACATCATTCAAGAAAATCTAAATGCATATTCCCATAGAAACTGATTGAGATCAAATGGTTGGCATGCAGCTTGGACGTTTCACCTGTAAAATGTCAAGAAGTATCATTCACTATAGACAGTGATGGCCTAATATGTTTATTATAAACTGCTGAAATGTTGATACAAATACCTGTCATTGAAATTACAAACTCATTTGTGGAATATTAGGTTTCTACATTGTGTAAAAAGCACTAGGCCCAATATAGGCTATATCTCAAATGATGTCAAAATATTTTCGGCTGTTTCTTAATTTTATGTTGTGCTACTAATTTTTTTGAAGTTAGGAGCACCAGTGCTACCAATGAATTGTTTTTATTTAGTGTACAACTTCATCCATTTCATATGATATGTTCCCACTAAGCATTTACCTACACCTTATTTTATTTTATTTTTTTTGGTCCGGTCTGGACTGGAATTTATTTGGCCCAAACATAGACGGCTATAATTGGTTCAGATTTGGTCCGGTCTGGACCATCCTTGATATGTTTCACAAGTTTGGACAGCATAGCACAATACAGTACATTAGAGCACAGCAGAGCACATACAGTACGTTACAGTACAGTACAAAGTACAGTAAATAAAAGTAGAGTATAGTACAGTAGAGTACAATAGAGTACAATACAGTAGAGCACATTAGAGTACAGTAAAGTGTAGTGTACTGTATTGTACCCTACTGTACTTTACTCTAATGTAGGCTACTCTACTCTACTGAATTAAACTGTACTGTACTGTACTGTACTGTGTACTCTACTATACTGTGCTCTGCTGTACTAAACTGTGTCGTACTGTACTGTGATGTTCAAACCTGTGAAACATAGCCTAGACGTCTATGATATGTTCAGATTTGGATCTGGTCATCACCGACCAAATGTGTACTTGTTTGGGGGTGGCGCTCATTAGATTAATACTGTTTGTTTTTGCATTTACATTTTGGTCATTCAGCAGACGCTATTATCCTGAGCGACTTACAGTTGAACTAAACATATCACAGTTATAGCAAGAAAAAAATTCTGTAACCGTTGCTGAGAATGTTATTGGAGTTGAAGTGGTCTGTTGGTTTATTTTGTTGGTTGGACTGTCAGTTTTAAAGATTTGGAAAAAGCTAACATATTATAAGTGTATGTGGCAAATGGGAGCAATACTAATTATTCTGTTGCAATCTTCAGCTGGCTACTCTTCCTATATTAAGAGGCTTGAAAAAGTATTATTGTGATATAATGCTTAATTCATTGAGAATGTATGTGCAGTTGAAATTTGACCATTGAATCAATGACAGAAAAATATGTATTTTCAACGTCTGTAAAATATGTATTTTCACCTTTCATTCAACACCTAAAATGCAGTTGATTTCAATGTCTGGAAAATATGCATTTTCAATGTCTGTAAAGTACGTATTTTCGATGTCTTGAAAATATGGATTTTTGACATCCAGAAAATACGTATTTTCACCTTTCATTCAGCACCTAAAATGCACCTGACGTCTGGAAAAGACGTCTAATGTCATTTTGCTTCCTGGTTTATGTCCTGCAAATAAATAAATAAAATATGTTACGAATTTGTAAGTGCTTAAGATCCACTTCAATCTCTTTAAAGAGAAAATTATTCCAAGTGCTGTCAGAAACGCTATTGTGTGTTGGCTTATCACTCTCAGCTTGGCTCCCTTGCCCTCTCTGGGGAGGCTGTGACTCTCAGCTTGACTCCCTTGCCCTCTCTGGGGAGGCTGTGACTCTCAGCTTGGCTCCCTTGCCCTCTCTGGGGAGGCTGTGACTCTCAGCTTGGCTCCCTTGCCCTCTCTGGGGAGGCTGTGACTCTCAGCTTGGCTCCCTTGCCCTCTCTGGGGAGGCTGTGACTCTCAGCTTGGCTCCCTTGGCCTCTCTGGGGAGGCTGTGACTCTCAGCTTGGCTCCCTTGCCCTCTCTGGGGAGGCTGTGACTCTCAGCTTGGCTCCCTTGCCCTCTCTGGGGAGGCTGTGACTCTCAGCTTGGCTCCCTTGCCCTCTCTGGGGAGGCTGTGACTCTCAGCTTGGCTCCCTTGCCCTCTCTGGGGGAGGCTGTGACTCTCAGCTTGGCTCCCTTGCCCTCTCTGGGGAGGCTGTG
Organism: Coregonus clupeaformis; assembly: GCF_020615455.1. Classification (NCBI taxonomy): domain Eukaryota; kingdom Metazoa; phylum Chordata; class Actinopteri; order Salmoniformes; family Salmonidae; genus Coregonus; species Coregonus clupeaformis. Next base: position 25,477,818 of record NC_059198.1, read on the forward strand.
ACTCTCAGCTTGGCTCCCTTGCCCTCTCTGGGGAGGCTGTGACTCTCAGCTTGGCTCCCTTGCCCTCTCTGGGGAGGCTGTGACTCTCAGCTTGGCTCCCTTGCCCTCTCTGGGGAGGCTGTGACTCTCAGTTTGGCTCCCTTGCCCTCTCTGAGGAGGCTGTGACTCTCAGCTTGGCTCCCTTGCCCTCTCTGGGGAGGCTGTGACTCTCAGCTTGGCTCCCTTGCCCTCTCTTGGGAGGCTGTGACTCTCAGCTTGGCTCCATTGCCCTCTCTGGGGAGGCTGTGACTCTCAGCTTGGCTCCCTTGCCCTCTCTGGGGAGGCTGTGACTCTCAGCTTGGCTCCCTTGCCCTCTCTGGGGAGGCTGTGACTCTCAGCTTGGCTCCCTTTCCCTCTCTGGGGAGGCTGTGACTCTCAGCTTGGCTCCCATGCCCTCTCTGGGGAGGCTGTGACTCTCAGCTTGGCTCCCTTACCCTCTCTGGGGAGGCTGTGACTCTCAGCTTGACTCCCTTGCCCTCTCTGGGGAGGCAGTGACCGAAGCGCAGCCATTGCAGCTGCATGGATTAAAACCTGTTTTCCCCAAGACCTGTCTGTCTGTCATCTTTTTTTGTTTCCCTGTCTTCTGTAGGATGCATGCTATCAAAGGAACCACAGAACAAATCAGAGGGCCATCCCTGAGTGCTGGCGGCCTGTCTCTCATTTCAAACTCAGATTAAAGGGTGCCCCCCCGCCCGGCGTCTGCGAGGATCAGGGGCCTCAGTAGCACCCGCCGCTCCGTGTCCCGTGTTTCAACTACGTGGGAGCCGGACCGTGTCACACCCCAAACGGCAACCAACCACAACCGCCGCTATCCGCTGCCTGCTGCGCAGTCACTGGAAAAGCCTGCCTCGCCTGGGCCCCGTCCTCGTTAGCTAGCTCAAGGTTGAGTGTGAGTGTGTTTTGTGTTTGGCCCCTTTGAAATGATACTACAAGATAGGGCCTTTGAACAGGAGTTATTATGTGTTTTGGAGAAAGGCCTGTATTTCTGGGATGGAATTCGGATGTTTCGCAGAGTGCTCGGAGATGACTTGGTTTAGTCATAGCTCACAGTAAATGTCCTCATAAGTCTCTCCTGTTTAGGGACGGTTTGGCCCACTATTCCTGTGAAGTGGTGTGATGGGTCAGTCACTAGTTTATCTGGTGGAGTGTAGGCCTACAGTAGGCCTATGTTTGGTTGTGGCAACACAACCTCCAGAATTTCTCCAGAATAACAATCCCCCATTTCAAACTTCTAAAAAGACAAATACAAATCCCCATGTCGCAACACAACCTCCAGAATTTCTCCAGACTTATGATCTCCCATTTCGAACTTCTAAACAGTCAAATACGAATACTCACGTCAAACTGTAGCGCATGGTTTACTAGATGTTAACAGGCTCTCGCATTGCCCCTGGTGGACGAGTACTTGCCATATTAATACATCGACTTGCCACCAAGTAACTTCACCATTGTAAAAACACATGGACAGCACGTAATCCACTGGAGTTGGGGCTGGGTTGTGGATCTGTGCAAACAGCAGTGCCACAAAGCTCCAGGTTGATTCTGTGTCAATGTGGCGTGGCACCATTCGTTCTACTTGTCTGTATTCTACTCTCGTCTCTGTAGATCTTTGTTAAGCTCCCTCAGCTTTCAGATGAAATGGTATCATCATGAGCCACATGACTTCCATGTGGACCAGAGTGACATTTGACGTATGCGGTAAGAACGAGTGCATCGCCCCTTTGTGTCTTATTCATGTGGTTGAGGCAGGATTATGACTTGATCCAATGAGTTGAACTGGAGAAGAGAGGCTGGGGTCAGATCTGCCTTGAATAAACCAGTGTTGCAGCAGAAATAATACCATCACCTCCCCCAAGCCCAGTAATACAGTTGGAGGAAAGTGTGTGCTTGTGTTGGCCTGCCGGAGCCCCTGATCAAACCACAGATTGGTGTCCATTACAGAGAGCAGGGTCTCTGCTGATGGTTCAAACACAGCCCATGGCCCCAGCTTCAAAAGGCTCTGCTCACCGCACCCACTTACAGCCAACGGCGCATGTCAGTTAGTGTGGACCACACTATTCATCAATTATGGCCAGCTCTGGGGCCATCCAGTACCCACAGCCTGTAGTGAGTCATCATTAGTCCTGAGTTAGGCCCCTCCCCTCCTATAAGTTCTCAAGAACTGGCTTTTGTAGGAGGTGTGGTGTAGAACCACAAACCCTTAAGAACTGTCACACAAACAACTACCCAGCCCTCCCAGCCCTTTATCCCAACTTCTCAAACTTTCACCGCAACACAGATAACTCTTTTTAAAACTCTTTACAAAGCTGTTGGGAAATTTGGCCTGGACGTGTGTCTTTTTAAGATGGTTCAGTTCTGCCTCCTCCTCCTCCTCCTCCTCCTCCTTATGTAATTTCCTCTTGTCCATCCACACCCCTCTTCCCTCCCGTGGTACCGCTCTCACACACATAAAACATCTCACACTAGGCCCAAATACTGTACACTCCTCCTGACAGAGATGCAGACCATCTCCTCTCTCTCTCTCTCTCTCTCTCTCTCTCTCTCTCTCTCTCTCTCTCTCTCTCTCTCTCTCTCTCTCTCTCTCTCTCTCTCTCTCTCTCTCTCTCTCTCTCTCTCTCTCTCTCTCTCTCTCTCTCTCTCTCTCTCTCTCTCTCTCTCTCTCTCTCTCTCTCTCTCTCAATTCAATTCAAGGGGCTTTATTTGCATGGGAAACATCTGTTTACATTGCCAAAGCAAGTGAAATAGATACTAAACAAAAGTGAAATAAACAATAAAAAATTAACAGTAAACATTACACTCGCAAAAGTTCAAAAATAATAAAGACATTTCAAATGACATATTATGTCTATATACAGTGTTGTAACGATGTGCAAATAGTTAAAGTAAATAAATAAACATAAATATGGTTTGTATTTACAATGGTGTTTGTTCTTCACTGGTTGCCCTTTTCTTGTGGCAACAGGTCACAAATCTTGCTGCTGTGATTGCACACTGTGGTATTTCACCCAATAGATATGGTAGTTTATCAAAACTGGATTTGTTTTTGAATACTTTGTGGGTCTGTGTAATCTGAGGGAAATATGTGTTTCTAATATGGTCATACATTTGGCAGGAGGTTAAGAAGTGCAGCTCAGTTTCCACCTCATTTTGTGGGCAGTGTGCACATAGCCTGTCTTCTCTTGAGAGCCAGGTCTGCCTACAGCGGCCTTTCTCAATAGCAAGGCTATGCTCACTGAGTCTGTACATAGTCAAAATCTTTCCTTAATTTTGGGTCAGTCACAGTGGTCAGGTATTCTGCCGCTGTGTACTCTGTTTAGGGCCAAATAGCATTCTAGTTTGCTCTGTTTTTTTGTTAATTCTTTCCAATGTGTCAGGTAATTATCTTTTTGTTTTCTCATGATTTGGTTGGGTCTAATTCTGTTACTGTCCTGGGGCTCTGTGGGGTATGTTTGTGTTTGTGAACAGAGCCCCAGGACCAGCTTAGGGGACTCTTCTCCAGGTTCATCTCTCTGTAGGTGATGGCTTTGTTATGGAAGGTTTCTCTCTCTCTCTCTCTCTCTCTCTCTCTCTCTCTCTCTCTCTCTCTCTCTCTCTCTCTCTCTTTCTCGACTCAGATACACAGACATTTTTGGGGGGATTACTTTTGAGAGGGAAGAAAGAGCATAAAAACACTAGACCACACAACAACATCAATCTTCCTAATTCTCTCTGTCTTTATTTCTCTTTCGCTACTCTCCACATCTTCTCTCTCAATCTCCATCTCCGTCCCTCTCCGCTAGCTTCCTCTCCACATCTAGCTCGGGTCCAGGGCAGGCCAGCTATGTGTGAGGGGATGAAAGGTGACTCTCATATTGGCTGGCTGCACCAGTCCACTTCCACCCAGTCGTGCTTCTCCCATCCTAAACATCAGTCCAGCTGTTGATGCATGTGAGGCTGGCTGTGTGTGTATGTGTGTATCCGTCCACTGGATCGTGCTAGCTCCCCTAACCTCGGCAGATGTATGTGATTGTAGGCCTACAGTGATGTTGGCTGTGGTCTCTTCCTCTTTGTCCTGACACTTACCTTGATTTGCGTGAAAGCATGCAGTAATTGTACTCCTCTAAGGAAATTAGTGCTGTCCTTGATTTCAGTTGTGCATTATAATAAATGTTGTTTATAGCTACATAATATGTATTGCATGCTTTACCAATCATAGCAATGTCAAATAGTCTGGATAACTGAAATAAACAGATTAATTTTGAAGTTCTATGTTGACTGTCAAAAATGTCAAAAGCCATAATAGTAAATCACCTGATGATAAGACAAGACATGATCTTTTTTGGGGTCTAATGTAGGATGGGGTCCCTGGAACGCCGGTTTGCCTGGGAGGGGGTACCTGGGCAAGAACAGGTTGAAGACCCGGTGTAATTTCGATACTGATTATTTGTCGCCACCTTCATATATACATAGTCATTGGTCGCCACAAATGGTTTGTTTACGTTTCTACCGTTGTGGCTAGATGGAGTAGGGCTACAGCTCCATCTAGTGGTCGAGTCGGGGACTACTGTTGTCAACGTAGCGTTGTAACTGAGCCCTTTTCCTAACGACTGATCACACCAACAGAGTTTTAGCGCAATAGGGTACGCAGCATCATCTGGATATGTGTGCAACAAAAGTTCAACGTTCACTTTCTGCAACCGTTTCTGTCAAGCCGTCTACCCCTACAGTTTGACGCATACGTTCGATAAATCCAATGTATGCACCACACAGAATGCACTGCAACTGACTCTTCAACGCAATGCTAAAAGTCAAACGCATCGTTCTATCGGAAATGAATGTACTTATGGTGTACCAAAATGCAATGACACTGTCGGTGTGATCGAGGCGTAACCGTGACCTCACTCTCCTAACCTGCTACATTATTTCACCTAGCCTGCTGCGTTAGTTATCCTAACCTGACACGTTAATTATCCTAACCAGCTATGTTAGTTCACTTAACCTGCTATGTAAACAAACCATCTGTGGCGACAAATCATCAGTATCACCAAACTTTCTCTCAATTTCTAACACATATGAACACAAAGTTAATCACGCAGCTGACTAAATTACGCTAGATTTTACTTCTCGGTTAACAAATGCCACCAAAAACCCAAAGCACGTCATTAGGGAAGGTTTTGCATTCCTCCCTGGGTGGGGCATAGAGGCATGTGGAAGCACGGAAATAGTGTTCTAGTTCTACTGTATTTGTAGAGAATAGCATATCATCCTCAATCTGACAAGGATCCTGAGATAAATGGTGAGACATTGAGAGTTCTTCAAGAGCACCTGCTGCAGTTCATGTACAATTAACTTTACTCACTTAAAAATAGCCATTTCAGTTGTAGGTATTGTTGGGTTCTATTTTTCTCATAATTGGATCTGTATGTGATGAATAGCTTAGAAGGAATGCATTAATGAGGAGCATAGGTTTGAACTGTACTGATATAAATTGTTTCACATAACAAGCTGTGATTCATGTAAGGAACGTTAGGGGGTAGGTCAGATAAGACTTGTATTTCTCACAGATACGAACACTGCCTCTTTGTTGTCTGTGAAACCGTCCTTGAACGTAGTACAGTGTAATGGTGTCTTTTGGGTGCTGACTCCACAGGTTGTTATGATAAACTTGTGCCTGGCAACAGTGTGCAACAAATGGAGCGCCGAGGAGTTGGGACCAACCCCTGCGCCAACGGATTGGCTGAGTAAAGTCTAAACCACACTCAGTCCTTTACTCTGATTGGCCAACAGAAGAGGTGGGAACTCTCTGTCAGAGTATTTGAGAAAGAACCTGTAAACAATGTTTTAGTTCTCTGTCTGCCCTGCGTGGTATTTCAGTGGACCCGTATATACGAACCTTCATACTTATACATACATTTTGCATATAATAAATTAAGCTTGGATTGAAGATCTCTTGATTCTTATTCCAATACCAGATTTGAATTACGCAATTTCTAACAGTATAACTGGCCTTAAAGGGTAAATTAATTTGATACACCAACGGTTTGCTACAATAAATATAACCCTTATTAATTAATTGGTTTGGGTAGGTGTCAGAACAACAGCTGTAGTTGAAATAAGGTGGTGGTACATACCAGTCATATAAGTCTGCTATGCTTAGTCTGCATGTTGACACTGTCATTTTTATTGTCAACATTTCCATACTGTATACTCAGAGGAAATAATGTATTAATGAAAATGTGGCTTACAGCTTTGTGCTTCAAAAGCTGCAAATACCACAACAGTAGTTTGATTGCAGTTGCCTGAAAATGTTTCTATCGTATACAAATTTCATTCTACAATCAAAATCTAAACCTTAATACACAGTAAAATAGCATATATACAAAAGAGCAAGTCATTATGTAATTAACTGGTAAAACAAACATGAGCAGTTGTCAAATATATTATTTTCATGGTATGTTGATGGAAGAGGAACAATGGTGGATTTGGGCCCCGGCTTGTCCTTTTGAGTAAAAACTAGCCTCTGGAGATACTGTATACACACAGAAAACACACACGCCCGCACACATTCACACACGCACAAGAACATACAGTTAAATCTGAAGACACTAACAGACATGCCAGAGGGAAAGATAAGAGTGGTCATTAAAATAGGCTTCAGTAAAAAAGAAAAAGAAAAGTAACAACAAATTTAAAAATACATTTAAAAAAACATGTTGAAACTATTAATGTCCACGTTTTCCAATGCCTTGCGGCATAAATAATAGTCTGCATCCCAAGCCAGGCTTCTATAATGGGCACTCTCACTCCAAACGTTTTACTTCATGGCGAGGACACTCAGTAGATGGGAAAGGAATGTTTCTGTGGTCTTCACAGCCCAGGCATGATGTAGGCAATGTTGTCCAAGGTGTTGGACTGAAAGAGACATAAAAGAAGGAGAGACATTTTACAGGCTGGCCTTATGCAACACACTTGCTGTCACACAAAGTGCTGTCACTACAGCCACATATTATTACTCTATACAGCCCAAGTGGGAGATTAAACCTTTCAGAACAACATTTCTGATAGATGGCAAGGTGTGAGTGATTTACCAAGACGTTGCGGGGACACCCGTTGAGCTGGGGGATCTGTGCTGTGAGGCAGGTCAGGGGTCCCAGGGCACACAAGATGGAGTCCAGCAGTACAGAGAGACTGCCTGACACCGCCACCATCCCCTGAGTGAGATGAGAGCAGAGGCAGTTAGTCTAGTGGTCACACACACAAATCTTTGTTCAGTCTTTACTCATATGAACGTGATAATGAGACATTTCTGTTGTAGGTGAAGAGAGTAAGGTTGGACACAACAGCTGGTCCCATGTAGCTCAGTTGGTAGAGCATGGCGCTTGCAACACCAGGGTTGTGGGTTCGCTTCCCACGGTGGGCCAGTATGAAAATGTATGCACTCACTAACTGTAAGTCGCTCTGGATAAGAGCGTTTGCTAAATGACAAAAAAAAAAAAAAAAAACCCAGCTAAGTTAAAAGATACAGGGAATAAGTGGTTGGTGTGTGTGTAACCGGTGTAAAATGGCTAGCTAGTTAGCGGTGCGCGCTAGTGGCATTTCAATCGGTGACGTCACTCGCTCTGAGACCTTGAAGTAATTGTTTCCCTTGCTCTGCAAGGGCCGCGGCTTTTGTGGAGCGACGGGTAACGGTGCTTCGAGGGTGACTGTTGTCGATGTGTGCAGAGAGTCCCTGGTTCGAGCCCAGGTAGGGGCGAGGAGAGGGACGGAAGCAAAACTGTTACATGTGTACCTCTGTCTCCTGTAACCGGTGGCCGATGAGGGACAGGGACTCTCCCAATAGCTGCAGGTGGGCGGCCGCGTCAATTGGGTCGACGTCAGGGACCCGTGCTGGTGACAGGGACACACCCACAGACGCCCGGCTGGGGGACACCAGCCCTGCTCCCAGCCCCATGCCCTTCATAGAGCCTGAGACACACACAAATACAACACACGCAGTGACCAACTGACCATGAGTGTCCAGTGGGCTACTGAGAGAGATAAAGCAGCATAGAGAAGGGACAGGACTACTGATTGACTTGTAATCACTGTCAAAGTTGATAGAGCTGCAAGGCCAATGTGGCTGCAGATGGGCTCTTACCTTTGCTTTTGACTCCATCTGTGGAGCTCTTGCGTTTGACTGTAGTGGCCTCAGCTTTGTTCTGCTTGTGCTGCAGGTACTGAGCTTTCTGCTTCCAAACCTGTGTGTATATAGAAGCAATTTAGGCCATTGACCATGACTCATAGCATAGTGCTGGCGCGCCATTCTTAAATTGATTTCAAATGTTTATCAGAATTATCAATCAAATCTCTTCTTAAATTGATAATTTCAAGTGAAACTTACCAGTTTATCTTTTTCTGGGAGCTGTTTCCACACCTCTGCCAACCTTTTGCTCAGCTCCCCAAACACTGCAAAAACATTAAAGTCTTTCTCTAGGTTTTGTATAACATATGTACCACAATTATTAATAGTTCCAATGTAATTATAAAAATGGAATAACTCTCCCCACCTAGTCCCGGCTGCTCTGCATTGATGTTGACCCTGTACTCTTTACAGAACACCTGGTACGCTGTTGTGTTCTTCTTCTTCGGCTGAGAGAGAAAGGACAAGCAGGAGATGAGCAGACTATATGCAGTTGAAGTCGGAAGTTTACATACACTTAGGTTGGAGTCATTAAAACTTGTTTTTCAACCACTCCATACATTTCTTGTTAACAAACTATAGCTTTGGCAAGTCATTTAGGACATCTACTTTGTGCATGTCACAAGTAATTTTTCCAACAATTGTTTACAGATAGATTATTTCACTTATAATTCACTGTATCACAATTCCAGTGGGTCAGAAGTTTACATACACTAAGTTGACTGTGCCTTTAAACAGCGTGGATAATTCCAGAAAATAATCTCACGGCTTTAGAAATGTCTGATAGGCTAATTGACATAATTTGAGTCAATTGGAGGTGTACCTGTGGATGTATTTCAAAGCCTACCTTCAAACTCAGTGCCTCTTTGTTTGACATCATGGGAAAATCAAAAGAAATCAGCCAAGACCTCAGAAAAATAATTGTAGACCTCCACAAGTCTGGTTCATCCTTGGGAGCAATTTCCAAACGCCTGAAGGTACCACGTTCATCTGTACAAACAATAGTACGCAAGTATAAACACCATGGGACCACGCAGCCGTCATACCACTCAGGAAGGAGACGCGTTCTGTCTCCTAGAGATGAACGTACTTTGGTGCGAAAAGTGCAAATCAATCCCAGAACAACAGCAAAGGACCTTGTGAAGATGCTGGAGGAAACAGGTACAAAAGTATCTATATCCACAGTAAAAAGAGTCCTATATCGACATAACCTGAAAGGCCGCTCAGCAAGGAAGAAGCAACTACTCCAAAACCGCCATAAAAAGCCAGACTACGGTTTGCAACTGCACATGGTGACAAAGATCGTACTTTTTGGAGAAATGTCCTCTGGTCTGATTAAACAAAAACATAACTTTTTGGCCATAACGACCATCGTTATGTTTGGAGGAAAAAGGGGGTACTTGCAAGCCGAAAAACACCATCCCAACCGTGAAGTACGGGGGTGGCAGCATCATGCTGTGGGGGTGTGTTGCTGCAGTGGGGGTGCTTTGCTGCAGGAGGGACTGGTGCGCTTCACAAAATAGATGGTATCAGGAGGAAGGAAAATTATGTGGATATATTGAAGCAACATCTCAAGACATCAGTCAGGAAGTTAAAGCTTGGTTGCAAATGGGTCTTCCAAATGGACAACGACCCCAAGCATACTTCCAAAGTTGTGGCAAAATGGCTTAAGGACAACAAAGTCAAGTGTGATGTCACGAGAGGCTACACAGCTTTCAAGGGATTGCTCAAGTAGTGCAAGGAGACAGGTTCAACCAAAACAAGGATTTTATTAAAGGTCTTGGGGAAACTAACGAAATTATAACACAATTCTGTTCTCTGGTGGCTCTTGTGGGTTAACAGTTCAGGGATGTCTCTTCCACATCCAAAATCATAACTCTCCTCGCTCAAATAACTTTTCCCCCAGTCTTACTGTATTCCACGTTGCAGCTAGTGGCAAACCCAGCAAAACGTCCTTCCAAATGTCCCACACGTATTTCCACAGGTGCATATATCCAAAAGGGTGAGTATTTCCCAAAGGTAAGTATCTCCAAATCCTTATATTCCTCATGGAAGTGGACGTGCAGCACTCTTGTCCTCCAGAGAGCCCAGCTTGGAGACTGTGTCTCTTCCTCCAACAAACCTTCAGCTCATCACCTCCTCATTTGTTTCAGCTGCATGTGGAAGATTGGCCATAGAGGGGTGGAGTTCCCGACCATACCAGCAGATGGAGCCATAGCTGTCTGGGTTTGCAGCCACCTCAGGGGATGTAACGTCCCTCCAGGACACAGCCTCTCGTGACATCACACATCCCCCTCCTCGGGACCGGACGCTCCTGCCGGGGTAAAGGCAGCGAAGAAGGCATCACGCCGAGAGGGCGCGCCCGCATTGCCGTGGTGCTTGCCAGACTGCTCTCTCTTCAACTCCTCCAACTCCAGGACCCGGGACTCAGCCTCCTGTTGTCTCTCCTTGAGTTTCTTACTGACCGCATCAGCCTTGGTTTTAGAGAGTTTAGCTTCTGTTGAGCAGCTTTCAGTTCCTTCTCTCTCTCTGCCTCCGCATTCTTCATCTTGTTCTCCAACACCTTGTACTTCTCCTCTGCCTTCTTCTGGACCTCCTTACTCCCTGCGCAGGGTCTCCTCACACTCCTCGATGGTCCTGCGCAGCCTCTCCAGCTCCTCCTGTTGCTTATGGAAGGAGCTCTGTTGGAGTTTAGCCTGGAGGATATCTAACTCTTCTGTCTTCATGTCTAACTGTTGCTTTAACAAACGATACCTCTCAGCGGTCCCCTTCCAGACCAGACAGTTCTTTGTCCAGATTCTGTAGCTCCGTCTCTGTGTCGGTCTGGCCACCTGCCATCCCTATCAGAGCCCGAAGGGAGTGAGTAACTCGGAGGATTGCACCGGAGCCTTCCCAGGATGAGTCTTGCCTCTCCGTTTCGAAGTACTCGGGTTTTCCTCTCCTGAGACTCTCTCCAGAGTGGGTAAAAGGCTGGGCAGTCTCGTCCAATTAGGACAGGGACGGGGAGGGAATCAACCACCCCGCCGTCGTGTGTATGGTTCCCTGTGTGCTGGTCATTGTAAGTTCAGTAATGGGGTATTCTCTGGTGTCCCCATGGACACAGGAAACTGGGAGGACTTTCCCGGGGTCAGACGCGTTGGGCCCACCAAATCCTTACGCACCAGGGTGGCCCGGCTTACCAGAATCCAGTAAGGCCTCCACATCATGGTGATTCACAGTTACCGGGAGGTGGGGGGTGTCGACTGGCCGCCATCTACGACTCCCAAGAGCGGAGGAAACGGTGTGTGGGTGCGAGCTGGAGGACCTTCGCAGTGGGCATAGGTTCATCGGCTGGTTTCCCACACTGCCAGGAGATATGTCCCATCTCCCCACACCGGTAACACTGTCGAGTTTCCCCCTCCTGGTGTACTCTTCTTGACCCGCCTGGTTTCTGGCTCCCCCTGGAGCCGGGATAAGTCCTGACGTGGCTGGGTTCGAGACCTTGGGGTCCTTTGGACGGGTTCTTCCCATTTGTGGTGGGGCCGCGCCTCCTGGGGTCTTTTCGGGGAAGCATTCAGCATCTCCGCTGTGGCCTGGTGCTTTTCCACAGCTTCCACGGTCAGATCAGCCGTGGTCAAGGCCTGTTGACTGATGAACCGTTTTGCCTCATAAGGCAGGGGGTGAGGGTAACGATCCACCACAACGGCCTCCACCACCGCCGCTGTGTGTTCTCTGCGGATCCAGCCATTTCCTTGCGATTCGGACAAGTTCATGCATCTGCGTCCGGGGAGGTTGGTCTGGTTGGAAGGTCCAACTGTGAAAGCGCTGGGGCCATACCAAACTTTGTGAGTCCATATCTGCTGAGGATCTCAGACTTTAGGGCATCATAGTCAGTAACCTGGTCAGGGCCCAGGTCCCGGACAGCATTCAGCGCTTCCCGCGTTAGAAAGGGGGCAACAGACCAACCCACTGTTGCTTGGGCCAGGCTTCCCTAGTGGCCGTGGCCTCAAATGCATGCAGGTATGCCTCAATGTCATCGGTAGCTCCCATCTTAGATATAAAGTCACTTGCCTTTATTGGGCGGGTATTTTGGACAACCCTCTGTCTCTGCAACTGCAATTCCTCTGCCTTCAGAAGGTTGGCTTTCTTTTGCTCCTCCAAGAGAGCCACGTTTGCTTGCATCTGGGCTTGCTGGCCAGCAACAAGGGCTTTCAATATGTCCTCCATTTCAGTCGGGGGGAGCCTACAGCCAACTTGGAAAACTGGGTGATCAAACCTTCGGTATCCTCCTCTGACATGCCCTATTAACGCTTGAGCGTGCCCGTATTCTCCACCATCTGTGATGTCACGAGGAGGCTCACAGCTTTCAGCGGGATTGCTCAAGTAGTGCAAGGAGACCAGGTTCAACCAAAACAAGGATTTTATTAAAGGTCTTGGGAAACTAACGAAATTATAACACAATTCTGTTCTCTGGTGGCTCTTAAGGGTTAACAGTTCAGGGGATGTCTCTTCCACATCCAAAATCATAACTCTCCCTCGCTCAAATAACTTTTCCCCAGTCTTACTGTATTCCACGTTGCAGCTAGTGGCCAACCCAGCAAAACGTCCTTCCAAATGTCCCACACGTATTTCCACAGGTGCTATACCCAAAGGTGAGTATTTCCCAAAGGTAAGTATCTCCAAATCCTTATATTCCTCATGGAAGTGGACGTGCAGCACTCTTGTCCTCCAGAGAGCCCAGCTTGGAGACTGTGTCTCTTCCCTCCAACAAACCTTCAGCTCATCACCTCCTCATTTGTTTCAGCTGCGTGGGAAGATTGGCCATAGAGGGGTGGAGTTCCCGACCATACCAGCAGATGGAGCCATAGCTGTCTGGGTTTGCAGCCACCTCAGGGGGATGTAACGTCCCTCCAGGACACAGCCTCTCGTGACATCACACAAGGTATTGGAGTGGCCATCACAAAGCCCTGACCCCAATCCTATAGAAAATGTGTGGGCAGAACTGAAAAAGCATGTGCGAGCAACGAGGCCTACAAACCTAACTCAGTTACACCAGCTCTGTCAGGAGGAATGGTCCAAAATTCACCCAACTTATTGTGGGAAGCTTGTGGAAGGCTACCCGAAACGTTTGACCCAAGTTAAACAATTTAAAGGCAATGCTACCAAATACTAATTGAGTGTATGTAAAGTTCTGACCCACTGGGAATGTGATGAAAGAAATAAAAGCTGAAATAAATCATTCTCTCTACACTCCAGCCACATGAGGTCTAGCATTGTCTTGCATTAGGAGGAACCCAGGGCCAACCGCACCAGCATATAGTCTCACAAGGGGTCTGAGGATCTCATCTCGGTACCTAATGGCAGTCAGGCTACCTCTGGCGAGCACATGGAGGGCTGTGCAGCCCCCCAAAGAAATGCCACCCCACACCATGACTGACCCACCGCCAAACCGGTCATGCTGGAGGATGTTGCAGGCAGCAGAACGTTCTCCACGGCGTCTCCAGACTGTCACGTCTGTCACATGTGCTCAGTGTGAACCTGCTTTCATCTGTGAAGAGCACAGGGCGCCAGTGGCGAATTTGCCAATCTTGGTGTTCTCTGGCAAATGCCAAACGTCCTGCACGGTGTTGGGCTGTAAGCACAACCCCCACCTGTGGACGTCAGGCCCTCATACCACCCTCATGGAGTCTGTTTCTGACCGTTTGAGCAGACACATGCACATTTGTGGCCTGCTGGAGGTCATTTTGCAGGGCTCTGGCAGTGCTCCTCCTGCTCCTCCTTGCACAAAGGCGGAGGTAGCAGTCCTGCTGCTGGGTTGTTGCCCTCCTACGGCCTCCTCCACGTCTCCTGATGTACTGGCCTGTCTCCTGGTAGCGCCTCCATGCTCTGGACACTACGCTGACAGACACAGCAAACCTTCTTGCCACAGCTCGCATTGATGTGCCATCCTGGATGAGCTGCACTACCTGAGCCACTTGTGTGGGTTGTAGACTCCGTCTCCTGCTACCACTAGAGTGAAAGCACCGCCAGCATTCAAAAGTGACCAAAACATCAGCCAGGAAGCATAGGAACTGAGAAGTGGTCTGTGGTCACCACCTGCAAAACCAGTCCTTTATTGGGGGTGTCTTGCTAATTGCCTATAATTTCCAACTGTTGTCTATTCCATTTGCACAACAGCATGTGAAATTTATTGTCGATCAGTGTTGCTTCCTAAGTGGACAGTTTGATTTCACAGAAGTGTGATTGACTTGGAGTTACATTGTGTTGTTTATGTGTTCCCTTTATTTATTTGAGCAGTGTATATATATATATAAGCATTTCGCTACACCCGCAATAACATCTGCTAAATATGTGTATGTGACCAATAACATTTGATTTGATATATACACTGTACAAAATGCAGGAAACACTGTCTAAAAGCCTAAACTACCAATCTGTTTTGGTTCTTACCTTCTCTTTCTCCTGCTTTTCCTTTTCCCTCTCCTCTTTCTTTTTCTTCTTCTCCATCATTGCTACTTCATTACTTTGATGATGGTGAGTAAGGATGGGAGTAGGGATGGGGGCCCCCATGGCATACATTCCACCAGCTGCAGTGTGATTGGCTGAGCCATGGGTATGGGTGTGGCTTCTCGATGAGTCTCCTGGAGAAAGCATCCAAGGAGCATGTATTAGAATGCATAATGAAAGTAACTGTTCAAGTAACCAATGTTAAACATCTTTCTGCAATAGGACTAAGGCAGCGTTCCAAAAGTTTCTCATCACCTCCTGATCCTTTGCTGTGCTTCTTCTCTCTCCCGCCTTTGTCTTTCTCCCTGTCCTTCTCTTTCTCCTTTTTCTTCTTGCTTTTCTTGCTCTTCTTCTTTTTCTTTGACAGATGCTTGTACGAGTCGTCTATCACCAGCTCTCCTGCCTCCAGTTCGCCCCCTGAGGAGGAGCTGTCTCCCCCCATACCCCCGCCGTAGTGCCCTGACACACAAGAGAGAGAGGACATAGGGTTCATGCAGGAATCAATACAAATACAGGAAAAGTGGTTAAGTGCACATGCAAATGTGTGTTTCTAATAATGTCTCATAGCGATAAATCTATGCCTAATGTTGCCAAAGGCACTCTTACCCTCCACCTCCACTTCTTTCCCCACAACAGGCAGTGGATCTCGGCTCTGCTGCATCTTCTTGGGGACTTTAGAGAGCTGCTTCCGGTCTCTGTCCTTCTCCTTTTTTATCCCTCCTTTTGAGGATGAGGAGGAGTGGGGAGGGAAGGGGAAGCCCTCTCCTTCGGCCTTCTCTTTAGGCGAGAGCATGAGCTTCATCCTCAGCCCATCCGGCTCGCGTAGGTTCAGGAGATCTCCTTTAGGGGTACCGGTACCGCCATGGAACAGAGACGACGACTTGGAGGAGGAGGAGGAGTGCTTTTTGGAAGAGGAGGATGAGGACATAGGGCGGGAATGAGAGGAGTGGCTGCCTTTGCTTCCTCCGGTGCTCCCATCACGTTTGCGGTCTTTGGAGGAGTGGGAGGAAGAGAAGGAGGGGTAGGAGGGCTTCTTGTGCAGGTGTGGGCTCGGGTCTGAGCCGGTGGCCATAGGGGAGGTGATGGCCTGTAGGAGCCCCATGGCTGTGTCTGTGGGATGGGAGGAAGACGAGGAGGACAGGGAAGGGGAGTGATCCGACGACTTTCGCTTCTTCTTGTGGGGAGGTG
The DNA here is from genome assembly GCF_020615455.1 of Coregonus clupeaformis. Classification (NCBI taxonomy): domain Eukaryota; kingdom Metazoa; phylum Chordata; class Actinopteri; order Salmoniformes; family Salmonidae; genus Coregonus; species Coregonus clupeaformis. Next base: position 25,493,689 of record NC_059198.1, read on the forward strand.
CACCTGAGCCTTGCTGGTCTGGTAAAGAACATAGTGAAGGGAGAGTGAGAACAGTAATGAATCTGTTCAGCGTAAAATTCACACAAATAATTCAATATTTTTTATTGACAGAGCAGAATTCCTTCCTCCCTTACCTCTGTAATAGTAGTCTTCACTGTGCTTTTTCTTCTTCTTGTGGGAGTCCCCTCCCAATAAGAAAAGTTCAGAGTCCTAAACAGAAAAATACAGGATTTGACTAAATTTACAACCAACAGAAACTACATGGCACTACATTTTGAAGCCAGTGTTCTGGTGTTACCTTGGGCCGTTTCTTGGAGGACTTGCGGACCTGCGCAGCAATCTCCTCCTCCTCTCTGAGCAGGTCCTTATATGACCTCCTCTTCTCTCTCTGACTGCGACCAGCCACAAGGCCCACTTCCCCTTCCATCCCTACCTCTGAGAAAGAGAGTTGTAATGCACAATGGGAACTTCAGGCATTGCACGACAATTGGAATGATGATGACTTTTAATAACTAAATTATTGACCAATTTCTTCAAAAGAACATAAGAGGCACAAGAGGAAAGAACTGGCACAAATTACCAACTACTCCTTTCTTCTTGATCTCCTCAAAAGCCATGATCTCTCTTTTCTTCTCAACCCGCTTGCTCGTCTCTCTGTGTCAGGGTGTCACTAACATTAGGAAGATATTAGAACACAGTCATAAGGATATGGAGGAAACATCAGCCACTGACTCAGCCAATATAACACGGACATGTGACTTGGAGCAGTTTCACTGCAAAATACAGGATATTTACATTTCACTGTGACTTAATAGATGTCATAAATAAGAGACTGAGACAACAATAAAGAAGTATTTGTACACCAAATTGATCAAACTGAGTAAGCCCCGTCAAAAAGCAAGAGCTGCCTTGTTACAACTCGCCACCATATATGGGTGATGAGATGGGACATTCAATTGCTGTAATTGCTGTCTCTCAAAGTTTGGATAACCGTCTACACTGATAAATGGCATGTTTGAGCCTATAGTAATAATAGATACATTACAAAACTGAAGTGTGTTTAGGTAATTGAAGGATACATTCCCGCCTACTTTCGAAAAAATACACAAACACACCCCCTTTCATTAGCTGAGAGTCCTTAACTCCCAACATTTGAAACCCCTTCTAACTCGTATTGCTGATTATGTGCTGGGTTATTCGGAAGGTACTGCAATAGCAGTCCGTGGCTTCTGGTGCAGCTAGGCCTATGTCGGTCTAAATCGAGAAAGAAAGTCATTTTCAAGCATCTGGTTCATACATTCTTTTTTAGCATGCTGAGGTGAGAACATGTGCATTTTACTGTCGCAAAGAGAGAAGAAATGTACAATTATATGTAATTTTACTACCTCTCCGGATTCACCAATTTACGCGGTTCCAGTCGCCATCTTTGATACCAGTCAACAACGACGCATGTCGGCAGAGGGAGGGACTTGACTGGGATGTAGCGAATCAGAACAATGAAATTGTGTACGTTATTGTAGTGCACAATGCCAATTGCCTGGAAATATACACTGCTTCTATTGATTTGAAGATATTGTAATGTGACCAATATGTAACAATTATTTTCCATTTACTAATTCTATGAATGGGATAATGACAAAACTGCATTAACTGACAATGCATATTGATGTTACACCAAGTCTACAAAGACACCCTCTTTTTCTTATAAAGCAGAGGCAACAAATATTTTCAAACATATTTTATTCATCCATTAACTCAGATTGTTACAACAATGACCATGATTAATTTTTTACAGTAAACATTCATGTACAACACATGCAAGGCAACATTTAAAAAAGGCAGTGACACAAATATGATGTTGAGAGGGAGACCAACACAACAGTCAAAGGTAATGAGTTCATAAATATATTTTTTATTTACTTTATCACAGTAGTATGCCCATTACCCCCGCGGTAAACAGGAGAATGTATCCACAAAGAGAGCACCCTCTACCTATCCCCCAAATTCTGCTTCTGTAGACTGAGTGACGTGAAGCTGGCCAGCAAGTCAGTTACCTCATCAACCTGAAACAGAAGAGAAGCCATAATTGTCACCTGTGAAGGCTCATTCATGCTTGTACCAAGTAATAAGAATGATACCAATTGGTTGTGTTACCATTTGGTTCAATGCCAAAAAATAGGTGTGTGTGAGAGGGAGAGCGAGTTAAACATAAATGTGTCTTACCTGTTCTTTGGTGCGTGTGTGCTGCAGCTGTGATGAGATATGGTCCAATCTCTCTCTGGCCTCACTCTGTCCCATCACATTCAGGTACTCCCTCAGCATCTGAATGATCTACAGAGCCATGGAGAGAGAGAATTTCAGACTGCACCAAATAAACGTTGGTATACTAATGTTTACATAGTGCTGTTGTAATAACCCCTTATTACCTGTGTGACCTCCCCTCTTAGAGTTTCTATACTCCTTGAGTCTCCTTCCTGCAGGATGTTGAGTTTGGAGCGTGCCAGGTGCAGGGGGGTCCTTCCTGCTCGGTCTAGGGCATCCACACGTGCTCCTGAACAGAAACACAACATTAACAAGTTACCCTCAGCTGGTGTACAGTATGTATGTCCATGTGTGTTCATACATACTGTATGGCTTCTCACCTCCTCTCAGCAATGTGGTGATTACAGGCACGTGGTTGGTACAGGCCGCTGCAGAGACAGGTGCAGAAGTGGAAAGATTGTGGAATATATACATTTTTCAGTCATGGAAAAGTAAAATCAAAATACATTTTTCATCTTTTACTTTTCTGCCATCGGGACCTAAAGTAGCAATGTTGTACACCACTGAACTAAATGCTATACTTTCTGTGCCATGTGTTGTTCTTACCCAGATGGAGAGGGGTGTTCCCAAGGCCATCCCGCTGGTTAGGGTCAGCGCCGTAGCTCAGAAGAAGTTGCACTGCAAAGCCAGAAAGAAGGGGACGAGTTAATAATTTGTTCACAGTAATGCTAATGTGATTATTATCAGTTCATAACAATGTCATTACTCTGTTGAGTAACAAATCATGAGTCCCTTGCACTTCTCACTTTGACTTACCGATGCTCTCGTTGCCGTTACAGGAGGAGAAGTGGAGGGCTGTTCTTCCTTTGTCATCTGCTGCACAAGGGTCTATGTCTTCTTGAAGAAGCCTGCGCACTGGATAAATAAGAGACAGAAACTTTAAACACCTGAAAGGGATGCCATATACAGTTGAAGTCGGAAGTTTACATACACTTAGGTTGGAGTCATTAAAACTTGTTTTTCAACCACTCCACACATTTCTTGTTAACAAACTATCGTTTTGGCAAGTCGGTTAGGACATCTACTTTGTGCATGACACAAGTAATTTTTCCAACAATTGTTTACAGATAGATTATTTCACTTATAATTCACTGTATCACAATTCCAGTGGGTCAGTAGAGGGGCGGTCTGTTCAGTAGGCGAGATCTGGGGGGCAGTAGCATAAAGGGAGAAGGAGTGTGTTTTATCAATTAAAAAATATAAAAAATAGAATTAATTTATTATTATTTTAAAAATAAAAAAATATTACACAAGAGAACTGAGTGTTCGCCGCTGCCCAACAAAAGTACTAGTTTAGTTGTATTGCCTTGTTGTTCGATGGTTTAGAAACCCCGAATTTTTTCATATATTTTGGTGTCTGAAAAAATTTACTTGTTAAAATTGAAATCTGCTTTGGACTGATCTTCGGTTTTGGACTGATCTTGTTGATCGTGTACATACCCGCTACGAACGGACTAAATAATGAAAACGCTGCTGGCAGAGAGGTGGAGCCGGCCACCTTCACCCTGGTCAGAGCGGACCGCGATCCTGGTAAGAGAGCGACTGTACCCCGACATTGAACTGCTTTCTGTGTCATTGAACCTTACTATTGTTGATAAAACAAGTTTACTGGAGAACGGAGAAAAAGTAGAGACTTTTGGACAAGGTGGATAATTGTATAATATAAGGCAGTTTATTCAGAGGTAAAGATATCTGCAATCGCGTTCACGGACCCGTTCGTCAAACTCTTAGGGAGCTATAAATCAAGCCCCATTACTTACCATATCAGATAAGAGAAATTGCTGCAGCTACATATATTTTACATCCTGGCCCTACATAGTTCACTATTTGCATCACTTACCAAAATATTACATGTGGTCATATATGCTTGGAAAGTGGAGATGCCATAGAACGTCAAAAAAGTAAACATTGCTGGAGACACATTGCGTTTGCTAGCGAAGAGATTTGTTGTGGCAAATGAACTTGGGCTGGGAATTGCCAGGAACCTCACGATAAGATATATGCATCAGCATTGCGAGTCTCATGATTCTATACGTATTGCGATTCGATACTGTGATTTTATTGCGCACCATATGTCTGTTGCAGAGGGATCAGAAAGCCATGAGAACGAGTTTTTATCAGTCATGGAAATAAAAGTGCTGAAAACAAATTGGCTCCCAATGTGAAAAGATTGAGAACAAGCTATGAAGGAACAATAATGGTGTTTTGGTGCAGGTACAGCCAACTAGCGCTAAAATATTGCGATATTGTCAATACAGTATATCGTAAAGTATCACTATGTAACTCGATTTCTTTCACCCCAATCCCTCAAATTAACGGTAAATAACTGAATTGTTTGCCCCACATTTAGCTAAGATGATTAGCTAGCCAGCTAAAATGTTTTATTTAGTTAGCAGTCGCATCTACAATAGTTTACTGTCAATAACATGTCTCCAAAAATGACGTGGTGTCTCCAATTGTGTTGACATTTTACAATTGCAATGCGCATCCATGAGTATCCACTTTCTGTAGCTCAGCTGGTAGAGCATGGTGCTTGTAACGCCAAGGTAGTGGGTTCGATCCCCGGGACCACCCATACACAAAAATGTATGCACGCATGACTGTAAGTCGCTTTGGATAAAAGCGTCTGCTAAATGGCATATTATTATTATTATTATTATCTGAAGAGAGCCCGAAACATTGTGTGCAGACATTTTATGCAATAAATGAAGTAGGTTCAATCTAGTAGTTCTGATCTTCTGATTGGTCCTGATGAGTTGGGCGAGGTCCCCTCCAGGCTACTGTCACTGTTGCATTGGCTCTGAGTCGGGTTCTCTGTCTTCAAATGTTCAGCCTAAGAGAGGGGATTTGTGTGTGTGTGTGTGTGTGTGTTTAACAGTGATGATGTGTGTGTGTGTGTGTGTTTAACAGTGATGATGTGTGTGTGTGTGTGTGTTTGTGTGTGTGTGTGTCCTCAGAGCAAGAACTCGTGAGTTGGAAGAACTGAGAGGCCTATGGCGTGGGTGTTGTCCTTGGCCACCTGCTGACAAGGCTGACAAGATAGGACCCTTTTGTCCATTGTTATTGGATAGGAACATAACTTATAACCAGCTCCTGACCTAAATAGATCTTAGCACAACATTTTACTCAACATATCATATTCTATCATATTCACTATAACAAATATATGTACTACGAAATTAACAAAAACCGGCCCATCCTCCAGCAGGTAAACACAGAGGGGAAGTTTTTCCAGGTGGTGGTATAGTTTTGCGAAGAAGATAAAAGAAGGGGTCCAGAACCGGACCCAAACTTTTTTGAAAAACTTGTTTGTTATATATCTCCCTGTCTTATGTTGTGGCTGGACAGATCTTTTTATTGTAAAAAGGTCAGAAGTTTACATACACTAAGTTGACTGTGCCTTTAAACAGCTTGGAAAATTCCAGAAAATGATGTCATGGCTTTAGAAGCTTCTGATAGGCTAATTGACATAATTTTAGTCAATTGGAGGTATACCTGTGGCTGTATTTTGAGACCTACCTTCAAACTCAGTGCCTCTTTGCTTGACATCATGGGAAAAAAGAAATCAGCCAAGCCCTCAGAAAAAAAATTATGTGGATATATTGAAGCAACATCTCAAGACATATGGTCAGGAAGTTAAAGCATGGTCGCAAATGGGTCTTCCAAATGGACAATGACCCCAAGCATACTTCCAAAGTTGTGGCAAAATGACTTAAGGACAATAAAGTCAAGGTATTGGAGTGGCCATCACAAAGCCCTGACCTCAATCCTATAGAACATTTGTGGGCAGAACTGAAAAAGCGTGTGCGAGCAAGGAGGCCTACAAACCTGACTAAGTTACACCAGCTCTGTCAGGAGGAATGGGCCAAAATTCACACAACTTATTGTGGGAAGCTTGTGGAAGGCTACCCGAAACGTTTGAGCCAAGTTAAACGATTTAAATGCAATGCTACCAAATACTAATTGAGTGTATTTAACCTTCTGACCCACTGGGAATGTGATGAAAGAAATAAAAGCTGAAATAAATCATTCTCTCTACTATTATTCTGACATTTCACATTCTTAAAAAAAAGTGGTGATCCTAACTGACCTAAGACAATTAATTTTTACTAGGATTAAATGCCAGGAATTGTGAAAAACTGAGTTTAAATGTATTTGGCTAAGGTGTATGTAAACTTCTGACTTCAACTGTATTACTTAGTCTTGTTGAGACTCACAATAGACATGTTCCAATAGTTATCTTCAGTGCCTACCTGTATCAATGTCGTTGCCATTGGCAGCCTCTCGAAACCTCTTCACCGCTAGAGAGAATGAACAAACATGCCAAAGGTGAGGTAAACAACAGGTATAATGCTAAACTCTAAGCGTTGAGTGTGGAAATGCCTATCACCGTCTGATGTATTAGGCTAGTATAATGCATACTGATGATACTGTTGTCAAAGTTCAGGAGCCATAGGCAAAAGCCTTGCATGACATCCCAGTCCCACCGCAACATTCAGACAGCTTTACACTATTCACACCTCATGATTGGGTTTGGAATTCACAGTCAACTCTCTCCAGCAACACAAACACATTTTTCAATTTTGAGTGTGTGGAATTTCTGTACCATAAATATCTTTTCCAATGGGCCCCACATTTCGCCGGGCTCTCACTTGTCGCCTCGCTCTACACCCTGTCACCTTCCCGGGTTTGCTGCACGCGCCACCCGCCCCTGATCCAACTCGACTGGGTTCCCATAGCAAGTGGAGGTACCGAAGTTCTTGCTCAGCGGTCTGTCCTGTACGACTCAATCTCACGGTGTCCTCCCCAAATCCAGTTATCCCAAATCCCTCAGCAACACCTCCATCCATCCTCTCATCATTTCTCTTTAGTTCACCCTCTTTCTCCTCCGTTTCTCTTGGTCCAGTCTCCACCGTGTATTCACCCTCGGAGCTTGAACGTTCATCGTCAGAAGCTGTTGCAACAATTGGACTCCACCCGTCCATGTTCACCGACTCATATGGAAGATGTATTTTGCCGTTCTCTCTTCAAATTGATCCTCGTTCGCAAGCCAGTACTAGGAGCTACGAAAATAGTCATTTATGTTGATGAACTGACTTAGAACTTTGAATACGTCGTTTAGTTCCTCCGTTGCCATCGCTGGCACCAGGACATCAATACAGAAACTATTCTACGCACATTTACCATTGTGGCTCATATGTTCATGCCTTGAATTCAATATGCGCCCCTGTCACAAGAGCCAAAATGTCTCCTGTTTCATATTTTCAATTCTCATGGAGAACAAGCAGTAAAAGGCGCTCCTATTGTACAGAGGAAAGTTGAGAAGGGCTATGACCAATCAGAGACAACGTTGTTCGTTCACTCGAAACAAAGCACCCACCCCCGTGCAAAAGAAGCCAATGAGCAATCGGGACAGGCGGGATGTGTGCCTGCAGTATTGAATATCGCGTTAGTTCTATGTGAGATCCTTGGGACCCTAACGTAACCATTTAGCGTTTCAAGAAATCTTGAAAACAGATACGATTTAGAGTGAAGAAATTCAACAAATATTCTTTGCCCATACGCTATATACTACAAAAACATGTAAACATCAGAGTATTATGTTCTCTCTCTTTAATGTCTTACATCTGTTGCAACAGAAAATTAAGTAAGCAGATAAATATCAGTAGTAGGCCTACACAAACAGTATAAAAAATAAATAATGCATAGATCACCATGTAATGAAAACCCAACATCACCCATACTGTTTGTACACATTCAAATCTAAAGTTCTATCATATAAAACATGCCACAATTTAGTGTAATATATAAATATGCTTTAAGGACTAAAATGGGATAAGTGGTCAACTCTCAGAGGAGTCAGGATAGTTGTTCAACCAAAATATTTGATAAATACAGTACCAGTCAAAAGTTTGGACACACCTACTCATTCCAGGGTTTTTCTTTATTTTTACTATTTTCTACATTGTAGAATAAATGCTTCACAGAGTTCAAGTAACAGACACATCTCAACATCAACTGTTCAGAGGGGGCTATGTGAATCAGGCCTTCATGATCGAATTGCTGCAAAGAAACCACTACTAAAGGACACCAATAAGAAGAAGAGACTTGCTTGGGCCAACAAACACGAGCAATGGACATTAGACCGGTGGAAATCTGAGATTTTTGGATCCAACCGCCGTGTCTTTTTGAGACGCTGAGTAGGTGAACGGATGATCTCCGCATGTGTGGTTCCCACCATGAAGCATGGAAGAGGTGGTGTGATGGTGTGGGGGTGCTTTGCTGGTGACACTGTCAGTGATTTATTTAGAATTCAAGGCACACATAACCAGCATGGCTACCACAGCATTCTGCAGCGATACGCCATCCCATCTGGTTTGCGCTTAGTGGGACTATCATGTTTTTCAACAGGACAATGACCCAAAACACACCTCCAGGCTGTGTAAGGGCTATTTGACCAAGAAGGAGAGTGATGGAATGCTGCATCAGATGATCTGGCCTCCACAATCACCCGACCTCAACCCAATTGAGATGGTTTGGGATGAGTTGGACCGCAGAGTGAAGGTAAAGCAGGCAACAAGTCATCAATGCAAAGGGTGGCTACTTTGAAGAATACAAAATATAACATATTTTGATTTGTTTAACACTTTTGGTTACTACATGACTCCATGTGTTATTTCATAGTTTTGATGTCTTCACTATTATTCTACAATGTAGAAAATAGTAAAAATAAAGAAAAACCATTGTATGAGTAGGTGTGTCCAAACTTTTGATTGGTACTGCACACTGAGTGTACAAAACATTAAGAACATCTTTCCATGACAGACTGACTAGGTGAATCCAGGTGAAAGCTATGATCCCTTATTGGTGTCACTTGTTAAACCCACTTTAACTAGTGTAGATGATGAGGAAGAGTCAGGTTAAATAAGGATTTTTAAGCCTTGAGACAATTGAGACATGGTCATGGATTGTGTATGTGTGCCATTCAGAGGGTGAATGGGCAAGATAAAATATTTAAGTGCCTTTGAACGGGGTATGGTAGTAGGTGCCAGGCGCACCGGTTTGTGTCAAGAACTGCAACACTGCTGGGTTTTCCACACTCAACAGTTTCCTGTGTGTATCATGAACAGTCCACCACCCAAAGGACATCCAGCCAACTTGACACAACTGTTGGAAGCATTGTAGTCAACATGGGCCAGCATCCCTGTGGAACGCTTTCGACACCTTGTAGAGTCCATGCCCTGACAAATTGAGGCTGTTCTGAGGGCAAAAGGGGGAGGGGGCAGGGGGGTGCAACTCAATATTAGGAAGGTGTTCTCAATGTTTTGTACACTCAGTGTATATACTGTATATATTAATGGGACATTATAATGAGAGGTAGAGAATGTCTTCAAAACTGTCATAGGCTTAGTTTTGGAATCCTTGGGTAAACAATCAGAAGTCGAGGTTCATTGCAGAGGACACTGAGGCTCCAGCTCGGGTAAGGTAATCAGGGAACGATGGGTCTGTGTCTAGGGATGCAGAGTCCTGTTCTGTAGGCATTAGCCCAGCTTCATGGGCATGCTGCCTTAGCTGACTATTACTAACAACCCCATGCTTTCTCAGGTATCCCTGACGACAAAACAGGGGTGGCTTTCGATTGGTAAGGGAAAAGCGGAAACATGACTCTGTGGGGAAAATAAACAAGGTCAATTTTACACATTGTAAAACAGTAATCAAGTAATAAAATGTCTCAACTGAGTGGGCAGAACCGTAATAAAACAGTAATAACAGTTCATGTATGAAAGTATGTTTCAAGCGAACAAACAAATCGTGTGTGATACAAATAGATGAGTAGGAGGTACTGTATATGGAAATATAAAGGACATATCCTAAGGGCATGTTGTAATGAGGGATCAGGTGATGACATGCTCTACCTGCATAGAAGGCCCTGAGGTCAGTGTGGAGACAATGTTCCAGGAAGTGCCGCAGTGGCTGGCTGTGGGAGATGGGCCCATCCCACTCAGTCAAGAAGTCCTCGATCATGTGATGCACTGCCTTGGGCCGTGGCAGTGGCCAGCCAACAGGACGGTGTCACATGTCCGTCTCTGTTTAGGGTGGCAGACAAATGTAAGAATAACATGTATTTGATTTTACATACAAATGTAGGTTTGAGTGCTGACGTCATACCACAAAGATGCCTTGTGCTATACACATACATACTCTTCATTTGAATGTCATTACTTAACTTAGTCTTCAACACAAGCATAAGGCCAAACTGTTTTGTCCTCTTCATAAGGTTTATAACATTCTCACACTCACCAGTAGGAAGTGTGTCGTAGTAGTATAGAACAGGGTGGAGGAAGTTGGACCTCCAGGCACGGGTCCACTCTGACTCTGCTCTGCCAGGGCCCAGTGAGTCTGTGCGGTTCATCCCGTACTGCAGGACCAGAACCAGCAGACCATGCTTGGAGAGCTGGTGGCCAGACAGAAATGAGAACTGGGGCAGGGCCTGGAGGGGAAACTCCTCCAGATACTCACAGTAAGAGCTGATGGGAAAGGAAAGGAGTAGATTATTCAAAATTAAATGGTTCGCAAATTGACGAATTTAGGCTGCGTATACATAGGCATCACAATTCTGACCTTTTTTACACTAATTGGTATTTTTACCAATGACATCAGATCTTTTCACATCAGATCTTTTTCAGAGCTGCTCGGATTGGTCAAAATACAGATTAGTGAAAAACATATCAGAATTTGGCTGCCTGTGTAAACGCAGCCTTAATTAACATAAATTGGGATATGTATAGGCAATCAATCAATGTGAGATTCATTGGTAGAGATAAGAAAATTACAATGAAGGACAATAAATCATGAAGACAAATGTGCACAGTGGTTCAGCGCTACTTACCCTCTTAGTAAAATTATGTCTCCAAGTACCCCAAACATTTGGTACGGTCCGGAGGCCTCATTGACCCTCCTCAACAGCCAGGACTGCAGCTGACTGATTGACAGTTTGGTTGCTGGCCAGGAGTTGCTATGGTAACGCAGCTCAAGGACTCTATGTACAGCACGCACTAGGGTGGAACACAAAGTTACAACCATAAATAGTCAAATAACAAACAGTTTGTCTATATAAACATTATTTTATAGACAAAATTGTCATTTCATAGCTTTTTCCCCCTTTACAGACAGTTACTAACTATACAGAAGTCAGATTTACTCTTGTCTGCGTTGTAATACCAGCAGTTTGAATGGTTACCTGTGTATCGGAAGCCATGAACAAACCCCCCTGCAGAAGAGCGATAGTCTCTTGAGTGGGCAGCCGTCCCCAAAACAAAAAGGCCTGGGGTTCCCCGCCCCTCGTACCAGGCTGTCACCCCTGGCAACCGCCCCCTGGCACCCTCACTGCTTGGTGGGCGGGCAGAGCTGGAGAGATTAACGGTATCATTAGGACAGACTGACATTATCTGACTGAAACATGGCTTTTCCAATGAAAATTATAAAATAGAAGAGCCACCACTTCCATAGAAAACAATAACAGAACTCTTTCTGCACTATGTAAAGACATGCCACTGTAAAATTATAATTGACATACCCATCAAAGATGCTGAAGTTGAACCGGAACCCCAAGCAGCGGATCACACGATCATATGGCTGGCGGAGAGAGAAGTTGTCATTGTGGTACACAGGCAGGTTTGTCGCTGTGACCTTTGAACTGTTCTTCCCATCCGGACTGTCCAGTAGCTCAGCTAGAGTAAGGAACAACTGGCCACGCTTTTCCTTCCCACTGGATCTACACTTCTTCTTTCTGCCTGAGCGCTTATTTTTATCCTCTCCATTTCTGACGATAGCAATGTCCTCAAGGCCTCCCTCCACCAGCCCATCAAGGGACTTTAGCTGGTACGTGTCTAGCAGCTCATTGTTCACAGCTCTGTGGAAGAGAGAAAATAGGTCACTTTGATATGTAAAGATTATGCTACGAGGATAGCAACATACTCCGATCTAAAACACTGCTGCAGGAGTACTAAAATCAGTGAAACAAAAGAAAGAACAATTGGTAGGAGAGGACAATATGGGAGTCAAAACCTAATCATGCCTCTCAGTACCTGAGGTCTCCGACGTAATGTGTCTGCCAGGCTAGGCGGACCGGGCTCGGGCTATAGAGATGGATCCGGCTGGCCCTACCCAGGATGCTCTGAGCTGTTTCAAATGCTGAGTTCCCCTTGCCCAGGATCAGCACGGCCTGGTCCTTATATTCCTCTGGGTCCACAGGGATGGACTCATAGCCCTCCACCAGGTCTGAGCCCTCAAACTGGACCTTCTGAGGATCCCACAGTCCTGTGGACACCAGGAGGACTCTGTGGGTAAGAGAGAAAGAGAGAGAATCATCTCTTGAATGGTATTCATAGCGGAGAATTGTTCCATATTTCCATCCTTTTACATTAGATACAGTGCATTCGGAAAGTATTCAGACCCCTTGACTTTTTCCACATTTTGTTACGTTACATCCTTATTCTAAAATGGATTCAATAAATTAAAATCCTCATCAATATACACACACAATACCCCATAATGACAAAGCAAAGACAGGTTTTCTGAATTTGTTTGCAAATTTATGAAAAAAATAAAAAACAGAAACACTTATTTATAGAAGTATTCAGACCCTTTGCTATGAGACTCGAAATTGAGCTCAGGTACATCCTATTTCCATTGATCATCCTTGAGATGTTTCTACAACTTTATTGGAGTCCACCTGTGGTAAATTCAATTGATTGGACATGATTTGGAAAGGCACACGCCCGTCTATATAAGGTCCCACAGCTGACAGTGCATGTCAGAGCAAAAACCAAGCCATGAGGTCAAAGGAATTGTCCGTAGAGCTCCAAGACAGGATTGTGTTGAGGCACAGATCTGGGGAAGTGTACCAAAAAATGTCTGCAGCAAAGTTACCCAAGAACACTGTGGCCTCCATCATTCTTAAATGGAAGAAGTTTGGAATCACCAAGACTCTTCCTAGAGCTGGCCGCCCGGCCAAACTGATCAATCGGGAGAGAGGGGCCTTGGTCAGGGAGGTGACCAAGTTCCTCTGTGGAGACGGGAGAACCTTCTAGAAGGACAACCATCTCTGCAGCACTCCACCAATCAGGCCTTTATGGTAGAGTGGCCAGACAGAAGCCACTCCTCAGTAAAAGGCACATGACAGCCCGCTTGGAGTTTGCCATTAGGCACCGAAAGACACTCAGACCATGAGAAACAAGATTCTCTGGTCTGATGAAACCAAGATTTAACTCTTTGGCTTGAATGCTAAGCGTCATGTCTGGAGGAAACCTGGCACCATCCCTAAGGTGAAGCATGGCGGTGGCAGCATCATGCTGTGGGGATGTTATTCAGCGGCAGGGACTGGGAGACTAGTCAGGATCGAGGGAAAGATGAACGGAGCAAAGTACAGAGAGATCCTTGATGAAAACCTGCTCCAGAGCCCTCAGGACCTCAGACTGGGGCGAAGGTTCACCTTCCAACAGGACAATGACCCTAAGCACACAGCCAAGACAACGCAGGAGTGGTTTCGGGACAAGTCTCTGAATGTCCTTGAGTGGCCCAGCCAGAACCCGGACTTGAACCCGATCGAACATCTCTGGAGAGACCTGAAAATAGCTGTGCAGCGACGCTCCCCATCCAACCTGACAGCGCTTGAGAGGATCTGCATAGAAGAATGGGAGAAACTCCCCAAATACAGGTGTGCAAAGCTTGTAGCGTCATACTCAAGAAGACTTGAGGCTGTAATCGCTGCCAAAGGTGCTTCAACAAAGTACTGAGTAAAGGGTCTAAATACTTATGTAAATGTGATATTTCCGTTTTTTAAAAACCTGTTTTTGCTTTGTCATTATGGGGTATTGTGTGTAGATTGTTGAGGAGAAAAACAATTTAATCCACTTTAGAATAAGGCTGTAACATAAAATGTGGAAAAGGTCAAGGTGTCTGAATACTTTCCGAATGCACTGTATTTGTATAGATATAACACAGTACCTGCATGTATAGTCCAGTCCACGCTGGTCAGTCAGTATGTATCCCTTGCCTCTAGGTGATTCAGACTCTGAGGCCCTGATCTTCCCGATGTCCACCCCATACTGGACCTTCAGCCCCAGCTCCTTCACATACATGGAGAGGTAGCGGGGGAATGAGTCTGCATCGGGGTAGAGCTCCCGGCTGACTCGCTGAAGCAGCAGGTCGGGCCTGTCGCTCAGGAGGGAGTTCCAATCGTGGCGAAGGTTGAACTCGCGGTTCCGCCTCCCTGTGTAGATCTTGTTGATGCTGATGAGTTTCCTGTGTCGAGGGTATCTTTAAATGGAAAGAAAAAATATCCATGAGATACAACACGTTCATGTACATGGTGTAGGTCAGGACATATTTCTATGAGCAGGGCAATAGAGAAAGTTGCATCATTGTTTCACTGTCACAAAATACTGAGTTGGAAAATGTATTCAGCAAGTGCAACACCCGATATAGCCGACAACCATTACTAGTGGCACTCACATATTGAAGAAGCTCCCTGGCCCCGAGTTCCTCTCCAAGATGATGTAATCTCTCTGACTCTTGGAGAGAAAGTGACCCATCTGAAGGCCCGCGGGCCCGGCTCCAAGCACACAGTAGTCATGGTGACGGGTGCTGTTGTGACTGTGGTAGTCATCAGGAAAACATTGGACCAGGGTGACCAGGAGGGCAAGGAGAAGAAGGATAGGGGAATCCATGACCTATGAATGAGTAAAAGGCAATGAAGGCATTTATTGGTGGGAGAGTGGGTTTAGTGAAGGTCATTGCAATACCCTGGTGACAATAATCAATAGCAAATTTAAGCTTTGGAAGCTGCAGCCTGAAAATATCCACTGACAGCAGCAACCATATTATTGCCAAAGTCATGCAACTCTTTTCAGTGGCTTTACCAACATAAGAAGGTCATTTGAAATGAAATATCAGATAGCATTGTTCAAGTGAGTGGAAGAACAGAGAAAGTACGACAATAGCGGGCCTTCATGAGGTGTATCCCCGTGCTCGCCTTGAAACTGTCCCGACATCATAACTCGACATGAGGGGATGCAGCTGCACTAGACCGCTGTTTGAGAAGCACTCCACGAGCCCAAAAGACACAACAGATCAATTAAAGTAGGATGTCTTACCTTTCACTGCAGTGGTTCCCTCTCATCTAAACTCATATGATTTAGCATTTGGTCTGTAAATAAAACTCTCCAACAACATACATTCTGGGATTTCATAACGGAGCCCTATCCCTTGATACGATACTCCAGCATGCCAAAGTATTCTGACCAATAAGAGCTTGTGTGTAAAATAGAGGGCGTGATAGAAAATTAAAGTGACGGACAAGAACTGCAGTGGTGTAAAGTACTTAAGTAAAAATACTTTAAATTACTACTTATGTAGTTTTTTGGGTTATCTGTACTTTACTTTACTATTTCTATGTTTGACTACTTTTACTTTTACTTCACTACATTCCTAAAGAAAATTATGTTATTTTTACTCCATACATTTCCCCTGACACCCAAAAGTACTCGTTACATTTTGAATGCTTAGCAGGACAGGAAAATATTCTAATTCACACACTTTTCAAGAGAACATACCTGGTCATCCCTACTGCCTCTGATCTGGTGGACTCACTAAACACATGCTTCGTTTGTAAATTATGTCTGAGTGTTGGAGTGTGCCCCTCGCTATCCATACATTTAAAATACAAGAAAATGGTGCCGTCTGGTTGGCTTAATATAAGGCATTTGAAATAATTTATACTTTTACTTTTACTTTTGATACTTAAGTATATTTGAGCAATTACATTTACTTTTGATACTTAAGTATATTTAAAATCAGATACTTTTAGACTTTTACTCAAGTAGGATTTTATTGGGTGACTTTCACTTTTACTTGAGTCATTTTCTATTAAGGTATCTTTATTTTTACTCAAGTATGACAATTGGGTACTTTTTCCACCACTGAAGAACTGTTGATACAAAAGTATCAAGTAGAAAAAGTAACAGTTTGACCTTCTTTATTACATTCTTTATTACAATGTAATAAACTTTGTAATGTTGCAATCTTTGAGATTTTGAGATAATTGTAGTAATTTGATTAATGTTTTGTGAAAGACATACTAATAATTATTAAATGTTAATTAAGTGAAACATAACATGCATATTATTATAATGTAATAAACATAATTAACTATTCATAATATTCTCATGCCTAGAAATTGCTCTTATATCATTTTTGCCTTCTGCAACTGCAACATACATTTCTGTTGAGTCATCTTATCCCCCTTCTCTATTTTGTTGAATCATGTTATTATGCTAGCTGGTGTCATATCAGGTTATCTATAGATTGGTAATAGATCAATAGATGGATAATAGACAGATGTAGGGTAAATCATACTAATTGAATGTTGAGAGCAAGAGTTTACAATGTAATCCCCTGAAATGAATTTTGACCTGCAGTTAGTCATTTGTGGCTGCAACTTTGTACCAACACAAAGTGCAATGAACACAATGGGAGAGAGAATTGGGTTAAATTGGATTAACTAAACTATTGAGTCCTGCCTGCAGTTAAGTCAGCATATTGAATCACTCTTGTTATTCTGACTCATCTTCAGAAAAACTAATAGGTACATACACTGAGTGCACAAAACATTAGGAACAAGACATAGGCTGACCAGGTGAATCCAGGTGAAAGCTAAGATCGCTTATTGATATCACCTGTTAAATCCACTTCAATCAGTGTAGATGAAGGGGAGGAGACAGGTTAAAGAAGGATTTTCAAGCCTTGAGTCAATTGAGACATGGATTGTTTATGTATGCCATTCAGAGGGTGAATTGGCAAGACAAAAGTTTTAAGTGCCTTTGAACGGATATGGTAGTAGTCAAAAAGAAAGGAGGACCAAGGCACTCTTCATATAATTAATTAAAATGCCTTTATTTGTATGGCATGTTCAATAGAAACAAGGTTTTTAAAATATCCGAGGCGGTTCGGCTGCATGGCCTTCGTCAGGGAGTACAAAGAAATAATACAATGTCCTCTTTGGATATGGTAGTAGGTTTGAGTGTGTCAAGAATTGCAACGCTGCTGGGTTTTTCACGCTCAACAGTTTCCTGTGCGCATCAAAAATGGTCCACCACCCAAAAGACATCCAGCCAACTTGACACAACTGTGAGAAGCATTAGAATCAACATGGGCCAGCATCCCTGTGGAACGCTTTCAACACCTTATAGTCGATTCCCCGATGAATTGAGGCTGTTCTGAGAGCAAAAGGGGGTGCAACTCAATATTAGGAAGGTGTTCCTAATGTTTTGTACACTCAGTGTATATAACTTTGTTCTCACCTGTAGTCAACATACTCTCCCTCAATAGCAGAAGGAACACATTCACTTCCTGTGGTTCATGTGACTGTCTTTAATGATTTCTACCATCCCATCTGCTCACTCATGCTCTCCCCTCACTGGTAAATCTGCCCTGTCATGTTAAGGTTCAGCATAAGGGAAATGAGTCAACAGTCTCACTTCCCATTTGATTTAGCTGACAAACACTGGGAGAGAAGGTGAGGAAGTCAAATATAAAGACAGGGGCACAGGACAAAGAGGACACAGCAACTCTAAACTTGTCTGAGGAGGCAGCTTTCATTTACCAGCTGTACAACAAGACATCAACAAGGAAATACCAAACAGGTAAATTATCAACTCTTTCACTGACTTGTTTTTGAATAAACTGTAACAGTTGGTCACATTTGAGTGATAATGTTATAACCACCATATAAACAATTCTGGATTACAGACATGGAGACAGTCAACTCGGCACAGAAATATGAAATGCAGAGCCCTGGCAGGTACAGTAACTTTGTAATGAATGGTCGATATGTTTACTAGATTATTGTATTTCAGACCAGGTCAGGGCTGATATATGGTAAAGTAAAGGTATTGAAGATACAGAACACAATTACTAACTGCAAACACTGTGCTCACATTTACTGTACTCGGGTAAATCAGTATGTCCTCCTTCCAATGTTCGCCATCTCTCCTCAGTGATTTGTCAGAGCAGATAAAAGCAGCGACTAAAGACATCCATGTCAGGGCAGAAAACACCCAACTGATGCTGAGCTATCAGAAGGGACAGATAACTCTTCCGCAGTACAAGGTGAGAAAATCTGAGAGTAAATTAAAAACCACTTGCCAAAATAATTTACAGTGGTTTTCATATTATAAACTACCTAGAAGGCCTTTTGTTTAACTTTCTACATAGTCATGGAGAATGAGCACTCAATGTGTATTAAGTATTAATATTTGCCCCTCTTTTCCATGGCAGCTTCTTCTGTGTTCCCTCTATGTGATCTACAAAGCACTGGAAGAGGAGATGGACAGAAATGCTTCCCACCCAGGTGTCGCACCGATATACTTCCCCCAGGAACTGGCCCGACTGGAGACACTAGAGAGAGATCTGGAACACTTCTTTGGAAAGGAGTGGCGAAAGAGAGTCATCACTCCTGCTGCAACACACAGATATACACAGAGACTTCGCAAGGTACAGGCTATATATATACCAACATGCAGGGTAGGCACACTATCTTAATTGTGTACCTGCTTAGTAATAACAATTTCTTTGTCTCCCTCTTCAGATTGGCGAAGGCAATCCTAAATTGCTGGTGGCCCACGCCTACACCCGTTACCTAGGTGACCTGTCAGGAGGACAAGTTTTGGGGAAGATTACCCAGAAGTCAATTGGGTTAAGCAGCGGAGAGGGACTGTCATTTTTCTCCTTCCCCGGAGTGTCAAGCCCTAACCGCTTCAAGCAGCTGTACAGGAGCAGAATGAACAGCATCGAGCTGACCAAGGAGGAGAGGGAGGGGGTGCTGGAGGAGGCTATCATGGCCTTCGAACTCAACATCAAGGTGAGTGAAAGGGAAGAGGGAGGAAGGGTGGCTGCAGAAAGGGAAGAGGGAGGAAGGGTGGCTGCAAACTGGGTAAGAATATAGGTTATGGGAACTGATACAATAATGAAAAGTCACTATGAAAAGTTATACAGCTGTACCATTGAGAGCATCTTGACTGGCTGCATCACTGCTTGGTATGACAGTAGCACCGCCCTCGATCGAATGGTGCTACAGAAGGTGGTGCGGACAGCCAAGTACATCACTGGGGTTGAGTTCCCTGCCATCCAGGACCTCTATATCAGGCGGTGTGAAAGGAGGGCCCGGAAAATCATTAAAGACTCCAGCCACCCAAGCCATAGACTGTTCTCTCTACTTCTGCACGGCAAGCGGTACCGGTGCATCAAGTCTGACACCAACAGGCTCCTGAACAGCTTCTATCCCCAAGCCATAAGACTGCTAAATAGCTAACTAAATAGCTAACAAAATGGCTAAACGGACTATCTGAGTTGACCCTTGTATTTCATTTTTGCACTCTCTATGCACACTCGCACTCCAACACAGACACAAACCCTCACTCCAAAATTTGCTCACACACATAATATGCACATACATTTATATTGACTCTACACACACGCACTCACATACAATCATCATATACACTGCTGCTACTCTGTTTATCATTTGTCCTGATGCCTAATCACCTTATCCCTATACATATCTACCTATATCACTCCATTACATTGTAAATATGGTACTGGAACTGACTGACCCTGTATATAGTATGCTTAATTTCTCATGTTCTTATTTCTTATTATTTTTCTCATGTTTTTGTTCTACATTATGTTATTTATAGTATGTTATTTTTAGTATTACATTCTTATTGATTATTGCATTGTTGGGTTTTTAGCTTACAAGAAAGGCATTTCACTGTACTTGTGCATGTGACATTAAAACTTGAAACTTGCAAAACAGAACTGTGCGAAGGAAGTGAAACTGGAAGGTCTAGTGAATGATGCATTGTAAACTTGTTACTGGGTTGCCATAGCATATTGCTGATGATTGTGTGTCTCGTTCAATGAAGACATCCTGTCTGTTATTTCTCATACAGGTCTTCGATGATCTACAGAAAATGTTGAGTGTCTCAGAGGAAGCTTATGGTAAGTCAAAGTTTATATGCTGAACGGAAAGATGTGATCTTTCACCTGACTTTTGTGTTATAAAAGGTATTATTTTGCTTTTGCAGGGGACCAAGAAAAGACCAAGACGCCAGCTTTCATCCCCTCTTCGTCCATCCTGCAGTTCTCTCTGGGTATTTGTGTTGCTTTAGCAACAGTCGGAATAGGGATCTATGTATTCTAAAGCCTTGAAATAAGTCCTTAAATATGTATGTTTATGTAGTTGACAGAATCACTTCACCAATCATGACCACCTAAGGGTGTATGCACTTAGTCATGGCTGTACTTTTTTAAATGCTTAAGGCAATCTTATAGTAATGAAAATTGATATATGCTGTATTAATTGCAATATCTTTGTACATAGTATGTTTCATTAAAGATTATGTGCACCATTTCAACACAGCAAACTTCCTTTAGACATGTATTTATTTTCAGTACAAAACACCATGAACCTTACACAATTAATGATTTAACGTTAATCTTTAGGGCATTCTCATGTCACTCATTTCTTACCCCAAACAATACAGTTCATACAAAATAGCCTCCATAACATCATTTGCTTAGTCTTAAAAGAATAGATACCAAAAGACTTATGAGAGCAATAGAACTGTTAATAACTGTTGTTGGCTTAACTTGGCAAAGCAACACATGAAAAGGTAGACATCAGTGGCTCTGTAGGCGGACCATGGTCTAGGATGGAGAAGACATTGACGTGACTTCATGAAGATGTCCACCGGCTTGTGAGGAATGAATGGAGGAGACGCTTGTCCCAACTACTATTTACAAAGCCCATCATGACTTCATCTTTGTGCGTATGCATCTTTTTGTGAAACTACTTGACTCTGTAGAGCACCTTCCTCTGCATGCGGTGCTGCAGCTCTCCCCTCCTCATCATCAGGTGAAGGACCTTGTAGATGGCCTGCTCTGGATACTTCTGTATATGGGAGAGGGTAGAGATAGATTCTGGTCAGTGGACAGGTAAACAGGCTACAGGGTAACATGTAGGCCAACTGAGGACAGCACTCAATCATATAGACAAATGCCCAACATTCCATTGCACAAGGTACTTTTACGTGATTGACCAAGTGGTCCAGTCTCTGTTCAACACAGTATACAGTGGGGGAAAAAAGTATTTAGTCAGCCACCAATTGTGCAAGTTCTCCCACTTAAAAAGATGAGAGAGGCCTGTAATTTTCATCATAGGTACACGTCAACTATGACAGACAAATTGAGGAGAAAAAAAATCAAGAAAATCACATTGTAGGATTTGTAATGAATTTATTTGCAAATTATGGTGGAAAATAAGTATTTGGTCACCTACAAACAAGCAAGATTTCTGGCTCTCACAGACCTGTAACTTCTTCTTTAAGAGGCTCCTCTGTCCTCCACTCGTTACCTGTATTAATGGCACCTGTTTGAACTTGTTATCAGTATAAAAAGACACCTGTCCACAACCTCAAACAGTCACACTCCAAACTCCACTATGGCCAAGACCAAAGAGCTGTCAAAGGACACCAGAAACAAAATTGTAGACCTGCACCAGGCTGGGAAGACTGAATCTGCAATAGGTAAGCAGCTTGGTTTGAAGAAATCAACTGTGGGAGCAATTATTAGGAAATGGAAGACATACAAGACCACTGATAATCTCCCTCGATCTGGGGCTCCACGCAAGATCACACCCCGTGGGGTCAAAATTATCACAAGAACGGTGAGCAAAAATCCCAGAACCACACGGGGGGACCTAGTGAATGACCTGCAGAGAGCTGGGACCAAAGTAACAAAGCCTACCATCAGTAACACACTACGCCGCCAGGGACTCAAAACCTGCAGTGCCAGACGTGTCCCCCTGCTTAAGCCAGTACATGTTCAGGCCCGTCTGAAGTTTGCTAGAGTGCATTTGGATGATCCAGAAGAGGATTGGGAGAATGTCATATGGTCAGATGAAACCAAAATATAACTTTTTGGTAAAAACTCAACTCAGTCGTGTTTGGAGGACAAAGAATGCTGAGTTGCATCCAAAGAACACCATACCTACTGTGAAGCATGGGGTGGAAACATCATGCTTTGGGGCTGTTTTTCTGCAAAGGGACCAGGACGACTGATCCGTGTAAAGGAAAGAATGAATGGGGCCATGTATCATGAGATTTTGAGTGAAAACCTCCTTCCATCAGCAAGGGCATTGAAGATGAAACGTGGCTGGGTCTTTCAGCATGACAATGATCCCAAACACACCGCCCGGGCAACGAAGGAGTGGCTTCGTAAAAAGCATTTCAAGGTCCTGGAGTGGCCTAGCCAGTCTCCAGATCTCAACCCCATAGAAAATCTTTGGAGGGGAGTTGAAAGTCCGTGTTGCCCAGCGACAGCCCCAAAACATCACTGCTCTAGAGGAGATCTGCATGGAGGAATGGGCCAAAATACCAGCAACAGTGTGTGAAAACCTTGTGAAGACTTACAGAAAACGTTTGACCTGTGTCATTGCCAACAAAGGGTATATAAAAGTATTGAGAAACTTTTGTTATTGACCAAATACTTATTTTCCACCATAATTTGCAAATAAATTCATTAAAAATCCTACAATGTGATTTTCTGGATTTCTTTTTCTAATTTTGTCGGTCATAGTTGACGTGTACCTATGATGAAAATGACAGGCCTCTCTCATCTTGTTAAGTGGGAGAACTTGCACAATTGGTGGCTGACTAAATACTTTTTTTCCCCACTGTATGTTCAAAGTAGACTAGTGTAACTGACCTGCTTGGTGAAGTCCTGGACGATGCTGTGCTCGGACACCTGGGAGCCAATGGCAAAGCGTCTCTTCAGCTGCTTCTCAACACGAGAGATCATCTCCTGGTCCTCCTGAGTGGTGAAGCCCTCCACACCCGAGAGACTGCCGGACAGCGCAGCGTCCAGTGTGGACACCTGGAAGAGCCGCAGGGCCTCGTCCACCTCCTCCTCTCCAGCCACGGCCTGCAGCTTCATCTTGGCCAGGGACTCAGAGATGCGCACCACCGCCTCCAGCTGCCTACAGGGGACCACAGAATCAAGCGTAATGACACTGAAGATAGACTGTATCCTGATTGGTAATGATGTCAGGTGAAGCATCATATAGGTACCTGACAGTGATGGGGATGGAGGCTCTCCTGTCGCTCTCCCTCTCATGTTCCCTCGCTCCACTCCTCATCACCACGTATCTGTTCTTCAGCTTTTCAGCTGCCGACGCAGAGAGACGTGGGCCGCATTTCCTGTCAGGGCACATTTGACCGTTAAACACCAAATCCCTTCATGTGTATAGGCTAGTGTGTAGGATTGTTTCTTTGTGAGTAGAGTTCATGAATTCAATCTAAACAGAATATAACATACACAGGATATATTATCTGCAGAATTTTTCAAGACTCACGTTCTGGCATAGGCAATGTACTTCTTCAGTGTGGCCAGTGTGATCTCTCCCTCTACACTCTCAGTCTGTGTATGAGCACTGAGATGGACGTTCATCACGTGGCGGGCCAGAGTCTGAGAGAGAAAAGAAGGTAAATAGTGTGGATTGTGTTAACACTGTGCTAGCCTGTGCCGTGTTCAGTATCCCTGTGCATAAACCTTCTCCCACACACACAAACCCAGAAGACTAAAGTGTGTTCCCTCACCATGTCTCTCTGATGGTCGTGGATGTCCTTGATGATAAAGATCATGTCGAAACGGGACAAGATGGTGGGCATGAAGTCGATGTTGTCCTCTCCCTTGGTGTCGTCCCAACGGCCAAACACAGAGTTAGCAGCGGCCAGCACCGAGCAGCGGGAGTTCAGGGTGGTGGTGATGCCAGCCTTGGCAATGGAGATGGTCTGTTGCTCCATGGCTTCATGGATGGCTACTCTGTCATCCTCTCTCATCTGAGAGGAAAGAGAGACGCAGTTAAGAGTCTGCAAACAAACTTGTCAAGTATTCAGCAATTTATGTACTTCTCTTGTCCATGTTCCCTTACTTTGTCAAACTCATCAATGCACACCACCCCACCATCAGCCAGCACCATGGCTCCTCCCTCCATGATGAAGCCACGGGTGACGGGGTCCCTGAGGACAGAGGCCGTCAGACCAGCAGCACTGCTGCCTTTACCTGAGGTATACACCTGACAGAGGAAGAGAGAGAGGGGAGATATGGGTTAGCGCTTTAGATAGGGGTCACTAGCACACTGATAAATTGTCAAATTAAACTTCTGGAATCCATCTTTGTAATTCATATTCAAAACTATGTTGAGGGAGTGTCATAAGATAGTGCTGAAAAATATATATACACACACACACAGTGCTTTCAGAAAGTATTCATACCCCTTGACTTCTTCACATTATGTTGTGTTACAGCCTGGATTCAAAATGGATTAAATATATATTTCCCCCCCTCACCCATCTACACACAATATCCCATAATCTAATTTTCATATTTATAATCTAATTTACATAAGTATTCACACCCGTGAGTCAATACTTCTTAAAAGCACCGTTGACAGCGATAACAGCTGTGAGTCTTTCTGGGTAAGTCTCTAAGAGCTTTCCACACCTGGATTGTGCAACTTGCCCATTATTATTTTCTGTCAAATTCGTTGTTGATCATTACTAGACAACCATTTTCAGGTCTTGCCATAGATTAAGTAAATTTAAGTCAAAACTGTAACTCAGCCACTCAGGAACATTCACTGTCTTCTTGGTAAGCAACTCCAGTATAGATTTGGCCTTGTATTTTAGGTTATTGTAATGCTGAAAGGTGAATTCAGCTCCCAGTGTCTGGTGGAAAGCAGACTGAACCAGGTAGTTCTTCCTCTAGGATTTTGCCTGTGCTTAGCTCCATTCCGTGTATTTGTTATCCTGAAAAACTTCCCAGTCCTTAATGATTACAAGCATACCCATAACATGATGCAGCCCCCACTACGCTTGACAATATGGAGAGTGGTACTCAGTAATGTGTTGTACTGGATTTGCCCCAAACATAACACTTTGTATTCAGTCAGGACAAATAGTTCATTGCTTTGCCAAATTTTTTGTAGTATTACTTTAGTCCCTTGTTGCAAACAGGATGCATGTTTTGGAATATTTGTATTCTGTACAGGCTTCCTCCTTTTCACTCTGTCAATTAGGTTAGTATTGTGGAGTAACTACAATGTTGTTGATCCATCCTCAGTTTTCTCCCATCACAGCCATTAAACTAACTGTTTTAAAGTCACCATTGCCCTCATGTTGAAATCTCTGAGCGGTTTCCTTCCTCTCCTGAGTTAGGAAAAACGCATGTATCTTTGTAGTGACTGGGTGTATTGATATACCATCCAAAGTGTAATTCAAAACTTCATCATGCTCTAAGGGATATATATTTTTTCAGTCTACCAATAAGTGCCCTTCTTTGCGAGGCATTGGAAAACCTCCCTGGTCTTTGTGGTTGAAATTCACTGCTCGACCTTACAGATAATTGTATGTGTGGGGTACAGAGATTAGGTATTCTTTCAAAAACCATGTTAAACACTATTATTGCACACAGAGTGAGTCCATGCAACTTATGTGACTTGTTAAGCACATTTTTACTGCTGAACTTATGTAGGCTTGCCATAACAGAGGGGTTGAATACTTACTGACTCAAGACATTTCAGCTTTTTATTTTTAATTAATTTGTAAAAATGTCAAAACTAAATTCCACTTTGACGTTATGGGGTATTGCGTGCAGTCCAATGACAAAATAAATCTCAATTTTATCCATTTTAAATTCTGGCTGTAACGCAACAAAATGTGGAAAAAGTCAAGGGGTGAGAATACATACACACTGTACATTAAAGCCCATCCTTACCCCAATGGGAGAGCACCTCTCCACAAACTTGAGCAGCTGAGACTTGGCAGTACCGGGGTCTCCCAGCATCAGCAAGTTGATGTCTCCTCTACGGGTCAGCCCGTCAGGCAGCCTGAGACAGGAAAGGTCATTATTACCATACATACATACAGTGGGGAGAACAAGTATTTGATACACTGACGATTTTGCAGGTTTTCCTACTTACAAAGCATGTAGAGGTCTGTAATTTTTATCATAGGTACACTTCAACTGTGAGAGACTTAATCTAAAACAAAAATCCAGAAAATCACATTGTATGATTTTTAAGTAATTCATTTGCATTTTATTGCATGACATAAGTATTTGATACATCAGAAGAGCAGAACTTAATATTTGGTACAGAAACCTTTGTTTGCAATTACAGAGATCATACGTTTCCTTTAGGTCTTGACCAGGTTTGCACACACTGCAGCAGGGATTTTGGCCCACTCCTCCATACAGACCTTCTCCAGATCCTTCAGGTTTCGGGGCTGTCGCTGGGCAATACGGACTTTCAGCTCCCCTCCAAAGATGTTCTATTGGGTTCAGGTCTGGAGACTGGCTAGGCCACTCCAGGACCTTGAGATGCTTCTTACGGAGCCACTCCTTAGTTGCCCTGGCTGTGTGTTTCGGGGTCGTTGTCATGCTGGAAGATCCAGCCATGACCCATCTTCAATGCTCTTACTGAGGGAAGGAGGTTGTTGGCCAAGATCTCGCGATACATGGCCCCATCCATCCTCCCCTCAATATGGTGCAGTCGTCCTGTCCCCTTTGCAGAAAAGCATCCCCAAAGAATGACGTTTCAACCTCCATGCTTCACGGTTGGGATGGTGTTCTTGGGGTTGTACTCATCCTTCTTCTTCCTCCAAACACGGCGAGTGGAGTTTAGACCAAAAAACTATATTTTTGTCTCATCAGACCACATGACCTTCTCCCATTCCTCCTCTGGATCATCCAGATGGCCATTGGCAAACTTCAGATGGGCCTGGACATGCGCTGGCTTGAGCAGGGGGACCTTGCGTGCGCTGCAGGATTTTAATCCATGACGGCGTAGTGTGTTACTAATGGTTTTCTTTGAGACTGTGGTCCCAGCTCTCTTCAGGTCATTGACCAGGTCCTGCCGTGTAGTTCTGGGCTGATCCCTCACCTTCCTCATGATCATTGATGCCCCATGAGGTGAAATCTTGCATGGAGCCCCAGACCAAGGGTGATTGACCGTCATCTTGAACTTCTTCAATTTTCTAATAATTGCGCCAACAGTTGTTGCCTTCTCACCAAGCTGCTTGCCTATGGTCCTGTAGCCCATCCCAGCCTTGTGCAGGTCTACAATTTTATCCCTGATGTCCTTACACGGCTCTCTGGTCTTGGCCATTGTGGAGAGGTTGGAGTCTGTTTGATTGAGTGTGTGGACAGGTGTCTTTTATATAGGTAACGAGTTCAAACCGGTGCAGTTAATACAGGTAATGAGTGGAGAACAGGAGGGCTTCTTAAAAAAGAAGAAACAGGTCTGTGAGAGCCCGGAATTCTTACTGGTTAGTAGGTGATCAAATACTTATGTCATGCAATAAAATGCAAATTAATTACTTAAAAATCATACAATGTGATTTTCTGGATTTTTGTTTTTAGATTCCGTCTCTCACAGTTGAAGTGTACCTATGATAAAAATTACAGACCTCTACATGCTTTGTAAGTAGGAAAACCTGCAAAATCGGCAGCGTATCAAATACTTGTTCTCCCCACTGTACATACTGGAGAGAAATGTGAGCATATCAAAAATCTTACAATTCTACATGCAATTTCCAATGTTTATGACTCACCTCTTCCTGGAGCCGCCGAACAGCAGGCAGGCGATGGCCTTTTTCAGGTCATCACTGCCGTAGATGGAAGGAGCGATGGAACGTGCGAGGGAGCCGTAGACGTCGGGGGATGATGCCAATGCTCTCAGCTCCTCCTCTTCCTGAGGGGAGACTGACCCTGTGGCCCCGCGACCTGAGAGACAAAGATAGCATTATAACTATGACACTATCCCACATAGGATATAATGTTGGATAAGTAATCTAACCTCTAGTAGCCTTATCATGCCTACCTGCTCCCTCTGTGTCCTGCTGAATGCCCACCACACGGAGGTAGGAGGAGCGGATGCCCACGCCTGCACTTTTATCTCTGCCCCTACCCTTAGCATGGGTCACCTTCTTGATGGAGTAGATCCCCATGATGGTCACTCTGTTCCCAGGGACCACACGGTCACACAGGTACCTGAGGGGATGCAGAACATGAGCTTTAACGTGGTATGTACTCTTCGGTCTCACTTTGCACTGTGTGTATATTGGGCATGTGTTAATTGTTTTTAATTGAGAATATTGTGGTACACAGATGCTGCTGTGTGTGTTACCTGTCACAGTAGAGCTGCAGGTGGCGGGGCATCTCTCCGTGTGGCACAGCATCTGGAGACTCCTGCAGACGGAGGGTCTGGAAGTCCACACAGACACAACGGTCTGGAATGATGAAGTAGGGATCTATAGGACACCTCACCCTACCAGCCTGCTCACTGAGAGACAGAGAAGAGATGTTTAAGAATGGAATCACACACACTATGATAAAGCAGATGATTTTACACACACAAGATGACTTTATGCACTTTTCATGTACTGGAGTGTGCACACAAACACTCAACTCAGAGGGTTGCACTCACGTGTTGCACTTTCGGGGAAGAGCGTAGCCCTGCAGGCCTGGGGGCAGGGAGATGTTACTGATGACAGAGCGACAGCCACGACACTGCAGACACACCCTGGTGGCCTTGGCCCTCACAGCCGTGGCAGAGATGACGATCCCAGGGACCTTCACCAGCCTGGACACCTGCTCAGACTACCAGAGAGAAAGAGATGGAGAGTTCAGAGTCATGGCATGTTACATGGATGGGAAATTGAGGGACATCTTTCATGCCACCCTCTACATGAGCCAACTGAAATGTGAAAGGCCCAGCATTGCATCCTCAGAGGGTCTCTTACCTTGAGGTTGCGGATGGAGGCAGGATGGGCATCACTCTTCAGCATGACCTGGATTTCCTGCACTGTCTCCTCTCCCAGGGGCCTGGGACGGGTCACCTCATCAGCCACCTCCTGGGCGGCCTCCTCCAGCTGTCAATCATAATGTCAGGGCTCAGTTTAAAAGGGATCATTTTCAAAAAATAGTAGATCAGTATGATACGATCAGCAAAATATAGGAACCCATCTAACCCATGAATTATTCTGCCTGCAATTGGGCCAATTAAAAACACTTCAAATTCTTAGTCTATTATTATTCTATTCAAGCCTCTCACCAGCGGCAGGTTCTCAGAGGGCAGCTTGTACAGGCAGTCTGACAGGTCCTCGTCAAAGCTGGCCAGGTCCTCCATCTCCACCTCCACCCAGTACTCACCCAGGGTGTAGTGTCTCTTCAGGTCATCTCTACAGACCAGAACACATGTCAACAATCCAACATGAACAATATAAGACATATAGATATCTTACACAGAATGTGAACGTAACAATATGGCAAACAAAACGATTCGACATAGCTAAATACAAACTCAATCACAGGACCTTGAATAGAGTCAAACTTGATTCCTTCAAGACCATTGTGGTGATCAGTGGTAGTTAGTTAGCTAACGTTACAGTAACTGGCTACCTAACTAACTGTTAGCTAACCGGCTAACTACCTAGCTAAATAACTAACAACGTCAGCCATCTGTGGAACATCGTCATCACACAAACCGGCGGTAGCCATCGACAATGACTTCGAGGCACTTCATACAATCTTGATCTTACCTGTATTTATAGGTGAAACCGGTGCGATCGGTCCCAACTCTGAACTGCCGAAGAAATTCACGGAATCGTTTCTTGATCTGGCTCCGTTTCACACCACTTTCATCCCCGGGTCCATCTCCACCGCCGAAGCTGTCACTGTAATACACTCCCGGGTCGTCGAAACCAGACATAATGCACGGATTATATCTACAAAGTGATGAAAATACAGTGCAATAATTCTAAACGCAAAACACCTTTTTGGTGATTGACTCCAATGAGATTCTGTGGACAACGAATTCCACGCTGACTCTTTCGCGGCAAA
Organism: Coregonus clupeaformis; assembly: GCF_020615455.1. Classification (NCBI taxonomy): domain Eukaryota; kingdom Metazoa; phylum Chordata; class Actinopteri; order Salmoniformes; family Salmonidae; genus Coregonus; species Coregonus clupeaformis. The sequence continues at coordinate 25,524,031 of NC_059198.1, forward strand.
ATGTTGCGTCACTTTCCCGCGAGGTCCAACATCAACGCCCTCCCTCGCTTTGCCATTGGGAGATAGGCTCGACTGGTGATAATGATTGGCTGAATACATTGCAGGAGGCCTGTCCTGATTGTAGAACAGTGGGACTTGCAAGAGTTGGTGGCGGGAAAATAACGAAAATAAAGATATAAGCCGATATGAGCAAGCCAGGGACATTATGTGGTGGCGCTACAACAAACTGAAACAACAACCCGTTGTTTCTCTTCTGTGTTCACAAAATTACTAGCTATTGTTGATGCAAGCACACGTTTATTTTCCCTGAATAAAAACAATACTTTAAAGTATATTATTCTAGCTTGCCCAGTATTGCAACCATATCTAGCCAACATAGCTAGCTAGCTACATTGAAAAATACCAACGTTTTGTTAACGTATTTTATTCATTCAACTGAGAAAAGCAACAAATAGCATTGACCACAATTGACCTTAGTCTGTAATACATTATCCTGTATGTAATACATTCTCTTTGTCGCACTGTCATTCATAGGCCTCCTCTAACCTGTAACCGCAGTCCAAGCTCTGCAAGCTGTTTGTCTTTTTAACTTGCTTATTGGCAGAAAAATGATTCACCAGTTCTTCTATTTAAGACACGACTCCATGCCTCCTGCCTGTCTGTATGAAAGCATCCACAGCGCGGTCAATGTCCTGGTCAGTGTGGGCCGCTGAGATCTGGACCCGGATTCTGGCTTTGCCCTTTGGTACCACTGGGTAGGAGAACCCAATCACATACACTCCTGTGGGAATCAGAAGAATGAGTACTTGTAGTAGATAGACATAACACAGAAGACTATGGTTCTTCAAGAAAGGGCAGATTGGAGGCCCGATTCAAATGAATATTTTTTTCCCCAGCCCTTGAATTCAAGCAGTGTAGTTTGCAGCTAATAATCTATTAGGTCTATGGTGGCCAAAGCGCCCCTATGTCAACTCTGATTGTTGTCAGCTCCCATTTTGTGACACAGAATTGTTGAATACAAACCATTAATGAGTATATCTCTGTCTCCCTCTACAGGTTGATATGTGTCCATTCATTTGTAATTCCACACCACTCTGTTAGCCAGAAATATTTTTGATCAAGCTTTTCAAAAATAGTTAAGTTCTATAAAATGAGTGGACAAAAAACCCATTGAGTATTTCAAACAAATATACAGCTTGTTTTGTAATGTTTGATAATGCTTGAAATGTGCTTGTGCTCCATTCATATTCAGCCTGAACTGTTGTAAGTCGCTCTGGATAAGAGTGTCTGCTAAATGACAAATGTAAAATGTCTCACCTAGTTTCAGCATGTCATCAGCCATCAGAGAGGCTAGTCTGGCGTCCCCCAGCATCACAGGACAGATAGGGTGGTCAGAGCCTGAGATGGTGAACCCAGCCTCAGTCATTTTGTTTCTGAACCTACGAGAGGGGGAGAGAATAATGACAACATGACAGAAATGACACTCGTTCCTCATACAGTATCAATGCCTTCAACTTTCATTGTTGCTAACTGGGTTCTCTGGAAAACATGTTGTGCTCTTGAAACTGTAAACATGTGTGGAAGGATCCACTGGAGGCTGCTGAGGGGAGGACAGCTCATAATAATGGTGCAAATTGAATGGCATCAAACACATGGAAACCATGTGTTTGATACCATTCCACTTATTCCGCTCCAGCCATTATCACAAGCCCGTCCTCCCCAATTAAGGTGCCACCAACCTTTTGTGAAGGACACAGTACAGATAAGAGACGAAACAAGCAAGAGTTGAATGCAGAATAAACACAGATCTTGTCACTTTTTCAGCACAAGGGATTAGTCAATCTCAAGGTCAATCAATTGCTCTTTTCAAACATGTCCCTTTCATGATTTTGCTCATACTTTTCACAAAGACCAACACAAAAGGCTTATCTGTTTTTGTCCGTGCTCCTATGTTAACCGTTGCATAAGCTTAGAGGGTGTCTACCACATTCACCAAAAAAGAGGGCCCCTCCCCGGATTCCCACCTCATGGTTTTGTCCCCGACACTCTGAGCAATCTCATTGGACGCGAGGAGCAGCTCGACAGCCCGGGTAGCGCAGCCCACGACAGGAGGAGGGAGGGAGTTGGAGAAGAGGTAGGGACGAGAGCGCTGCCTCAGCAGGTCAATCAGAGGTTTAGGACCCACTGTGTACCCACCTGAGAGAAAATAGAAAGAAAAGCATATCCACCTTTTATATTGAGATAAACCTGACCTGAAGGTCCAGGTGGAAAGAAAAGGCTGACGCCATAACGATGTATATTTTCAAGTTTATTTTTGTCATCCATTTATGGAGTTCAATTACAGAGCCTACATTGTCAATAGTGACATTTCATAAGCATTGAGAACATACAGTACCATTATGCGACTCCATATATGGGTCTAAACCGAGGGAAACCTACCAGCTGCACCTCCCAGTGCTTTTCCCAGAGTAGAGTTGACAATGTGAACCCTGTCCATCACTCCCAGTAGCTCATCTGTGCCTCTGCAAACAAAATTGAATAACACTATTAGTCGGCATAATTGGCTACAAAACCATCATCCTTTCTAGTATTCCTAGGCATAATTAGAGTTCTATCATAATTTCTCCATCTCTCCTTTTTATCTCCACCCGGACCTTCACTAACCTGCCTCGTGGGCCCATGAAGCCTGTAGCATGGCATTCGTCAATGAAGACCAAGGCTCCATACTGCTCTGCCAGGTCACAGATCCCCTTTAATGGAGCCATGTCACCATCCATGGAGAACACACCATCCGTGACAACGAGGCGTAGACGAGAAGACTGAGAGGGACAGGGCGCCATGATGACCAGTGATGCAAACACAGCCCATTAACACTAAAATCAATTCAGCAACCTTCATCTACCCATCACTATGGTTTCAAGCTTCATGGATTTCAAGAGGATTCTGTATGATAAGCTTTATGAAAGCTACAGCCCTTAATTTCAAAAAGATGCTGTGCAATCATATGAAGGTAGTCCAGGTATTAGGATGGGGAAGACGGGGTTAAGAAATCCTCTAGCTCGAAGATGGACAGCAGATGACGGCAGTCTTACTTCTTACCCCTCCGTCATTATCCCACATAACAATCACCACAAGGAGATTATTATTTAAATGCATGTATAGCACCCTCTTTACCTGGGACTCTTTCAGCTGGGTCTCCAAGTCATTCAGGTCCATGTGTTTGTATCTGAACCTCTTGGCCCGACACAATCTGATCCCATCAATAATAGAGGCATGGTTCAGCTCATCAGACAGAACTGCATCGTTGGGGCCCAACAGAACCTGATGTAGAACAGAGTGCATTACTACTTTAGGCCGTTTAATACAGTGGCATAGATACTGTAAAGACAGACCATGCAACAGAATGTTATAAAACAGTTATAATCACATGTTAATTTATTCAAGAATCACAAACCTCAAATAGCCCTGCGTTGGCGTCAAAACAGCTGGCATATAGGATGCAGTCCTCCCGCTCATGGAACTGAGCCAGCTTCTGCTCCAGATCTTTGTGAATGTCCTGTGGATCATATGGTAAGGAGACACAATCACAGAGTAATGTGAAACACCAGAAACACTTGTGCAAGCAGTCTTTAGGTTACCTGTGTGCCACAGATGAATCTCACTGAGCTCAGCCCGGCACCATACTTCTTCAAGGCCTCTATCCCTGCCTCCACTACCTGGGGATGGCTGGAGAGGCCCAGATAGTTGTTTGCACAGAAATTCAATATGTCTGTATGGGGAGAGAGTGTGAAACAATAGGTAAGCATATATAAACCAGGTCTTAGAGGACATACACATCATAACAATACTGACTCAACTCCCAGAGAAAGCTTGATTTACCAGTGGCAATTACCACAGTGACCTTGCATGCCTGCTGCGAGTGGCGCAGTGGTCTAAGGCACTGCATCGCAGTGCTAGCTGTGCCACTAGAGATCCTGGTTCGCAACCGGGAGACCAATGGGGCGGCGCACAATTGGCCCAGCGTCGTCCAGGGTAGGGGAGGGAATGGCCGGCAGGGAGGTAGCTCAGTTGGTAGAGCATGGCGTTTGCAACGCCATGGTTGTGGGTTCGATTCCCATGGGGTATGAAAATTAAAAAGAATGTATGCACTAACTGTAAGTCGCTCTGGATAAGAGCGTCTGTTAAATGACGAAAATGTAAATGATATGTTATCTATATTGGGATTTCTGCCATTGTGTACTTACTGGCAAATACAACAGAGTGCCAGCTGTACACACGAGAGGACGTGCAGTCAATAAGCCATTCATAAATCAGCACTAGGGTCAGTCATTCTCTGGTACACAAAGGTGAACAGTGACAACATCAGCAGCCACCACAAATCACGATAACACTAAGCACATGCATAACTTCCAGTTGCCAAGTAGGGCAAGTTTCGGTCATGTAGCTAGCTACCCCAACACCATCAGGTTGAGATGAATTTCAGCGAAGTTCAGATGGGGGCAGAAAAGACTAAGCTAGTAGGTAAACTAGCTAGCTTGCTACAACTCCTGGTTGTTTGCAACAAGTTTGACAACGTGGGTAGACTAGAGCTAAATTCCTCGGTGCCAACTTTTGCCACACGTTTTTCATGTCCCTGAGGGCAGCAATAGGTAGGCAAATCAATAGAATTGAAAGCTGGTGTGCTGACCTTTAACTATAACGTTCGGCTACTCACCGCCACGACTGCCGTCCACGTAGATATGAGGACCCTGCTTAGACGTGATTATTCTTTCTCCTTTCCAAGTTCCACCGGTTCGGATCGCTTCAAGTTCATGCTCCAGCAGCGATCTAGCCTCGGCGACAGCTGCATTACCCCGGTTTGAGGTGGTAGTTGAGGGTCTCAAAATACCCCTTATTGGGGTACTAAGACAACGGACAGCTGTTCGAAGAGGCATGGTGAATTTCTGTCAAAATCTTTCCAAGCAGTTGACAGGTTGACTAGACAGGATAACAACGTAAGGCGTGGCCAAAAATAATGTAAGTGACGTCAGAGTAAAATGTAACTCACGTGGGCGTATCATTGAGCACCAATCAGAAGCTATGGGAGTGTAGAGGTGTTTTCTGAATCCAACCACGTCTCAAAACATGTGGCCAAAGGCAGTACAGTATGAAGATAGTTTTATCCTATCCCCGATCACACTTGTAGGCGATGTCATTGCGACGTTGGCTAGCTAAGCTCATGCGTAGAAACACGTCATCGGGTCTAATGGTCGTCTGGCGCCGAACTACCCATGTGCAGGCAGTCAAATCAAAGGCACTCCTTTGATATAAAATAGTTTTTGACGAAAATAAAAACGTTTCAATTTGTCACTTTCACGAGGTTGGAGTAATAACATGTTAAACTACTTAAGACATTGGCTCGAATCTAGGTTGTGCCTTTAGATTTCGGCCTGGTCTGTTTGGTCTGTTTCGCAAGCGTTCCCGGAGGTCTCGCGATGTTTGCGCCTCTGGGTTTAGAAACTCCGTGGTAAAGCGACACTATGGGCGAGTTCATTTCACATGGCCCGGTGTCCCGTAAGCTGGGTTCGCAAATTGTATACTATTGTATTGGTCTTTACATCGCCAATATGCCGGGTCACTGGTCCATGCAAAACGAACTCGCCCTATTTATTTTGCATGTAGCAACAAAGTAGCCAAATTCAAATAAAACGCTTTACTTTTCAATTAAACCTATAGAAAACCAAAACCACTGATAGAACAAAGAATAGCAACCAAAGAAACAAAGCAGTCTGTCCTTATACTTGTACACAGGATACAGAGGAGATAAAGGTAAACAGCTTAATCTGAAAAATGCCAATCTTGATTTATACAGAACAAAAAGATAAAACGCAACATGTAAAGTGTTTGTGCCATGTTTCATGAGCAGAAATAAAAGATCCCAGAAAGTCTCTCAAATTTTGTGTAGAAATTTGTTCACATCCCTGTTAGTGAGCATTTCTCCTTTGCCAAGATAATCCATCCACTGACAGGTGTGGCATATCAAGAAGCTGATTAAACAGCATGATCATTACACCTTGTGCTGGGAACAATAAAAGGCCACTATAAAATGTGCATTTTTTTTTACACAATACAATGCCACAGATGTCTCAAGTTAGGGAGTGTGCAATTGGCATGCTGACTGCAGGAATGTCCACCGGCGCTGTTGCCAGAGAATTTAATGTTCATTTCTCTACCATAAGCCACTTTCAATGTCATTTTAGAGAATTTGGCAGTACGTCGAACCGTCCTCACAACTGCAGACCACGTGTAACCACACCCGCCCGGGACCTCAAGATCTGCCTTCTTCACCTGCGGGATCATCTGAGACCAGCCACCTGGACAGCTGATGAAACGGAGGAGTATTTCTGTCTGTAATAAAGCCCTTTTGTTGGGGAAAAACTCATTCTGATTGGCTGTGCCTGGCTTCCAAGTGGGTGGACCTATGCCCTCCCAGGCCCACCCATGGTTGCGCCCCTGCCCAGTCATGTGAAATCCATAGATTAGGGTCTAATGCATTTATTTCAATTGACTGATTTCCATATGAACTGTAACTCAGTAAAATCGTTTAAATTGTTGTTTATATTTTTGTTCAGTATAGTTTAGAAACCATTTAGATACCATGCAGAATAAAGATTTCCAGATCAAAATGCTATATTTCAGAGATCCAAACATAGGCCTGCTTTATGCTTCACAATGCATTTCTAAATTCCCTCTTCCATACTTTGGTTTTAGGCACAATGTTAGTTTTTAAATGTTGAACTTGGAATATCAATTCCTTGTATCAAGAAAAAAACAAAAAAAACTGAGTTAAACTTGCCCTTGCCACGGCTGTATGGAACTCCTCTCAGCCCTTCGGTGTTCCACACGCTGAGCACCCCATCTCCCAACCCTCAGAGTGAATAAAAACAAACTCTCTTTAAGACATCATCTGTGTTTAATATTACAGTATTTCTTCATGACATTGTGTAACATTTGATAAACTTCAAGTACTTCAGAAACAATTAGGTTTGTATTGCTCTTCCTAAAAGTGTTCTGTATTACAAATGGGATTCATCATGAGCATCACATAATTAATTTCCTAACCATTTCCCCTAATTATAGCTTATTACAATCTACTAACATTGTGTTTACCATGTCTGCATTTTCTGTAACGCACACCATTCAATGTTTATCTGAAAATATTGGGCATTTCCATTCTCTAAGAAATGTAACAGGAATTACACTCAATCATTGTGCAAATGTTTGCATCCGTATACATATGCATACCAGAGGAGGCTGGTGGGAGGAGCTATGGAGGACGGGCTCATTATAATGTCTGGAATGGAATAAATGGAACAGTACCAAACATAAGGAAACCACGTTTGATTGCGTTCCATTTATTCTATTCCAGCAATTATAATGAGCCCATCCTCCTATAGCTCCTCCCACCAGCCTCCGCTGATGGATATCCATATACAGTGGCATGGGACGATTTAAGTTCTTATCATAAAGCACTCTTTTAGAGTAAGTTAAAAACACTTGGTCCATGTTAATTTAGCCTTAACATAAAAAATATACATTAAACATATTAGATAGACCTTAACCCAGGAGAGTTGAACATAAAGTAGTACTGTAGTGTACCTGAGTGTCAGTAGCACACCCCGATTTTCAGGAGTTCTTGTTCCCACCAGTCATTTGCTCACTGTATGTGCCAATCATACATTCAGTTCTCTCACACTATTTGGGAAAATGGCATTGGTTATGTGGCAGGTTGCGGCTTGACCTATGACTCAGTGGTTGTTGTCACGAGAAGAAGCTTTCAGGGATGGGAGTCGCTCTGCTGCTCTCGCTCTTTCTGCCAGAAACTTGTCAAATTCTGAAAGGAGGGAGAAGGAGAAGTTGCCTTAGAAGGGCTTTGTTGGGTCTCAAAAAGGGATTCCTCAGGACTTTGTAACAGTACAAGAAAGCAAACAAAATTGTTGTTGGATCTACATAGTGATACCCAGGGAGTGGATGAGAGATGGATGAGGAACTAAGAAATATAAGCTCACCCTCACTTGTCACACCCTCTGAATCAGCCATGTCGTCCTCCTGTGACACACATAACACACATGAAAGCCTTGTCTGTTGTGTTCACGTCAAGTCATTTGTCCAAACGAATCTACTTGCTCATGCAAGTAGATTGAATATGTTCAAGAATCCAGGAATGCTACATTTGCTGGGGTAAAGTACAAAGCAGGCATTTACTGTACACTATAGTCCATAAAACCAAATGAGAAAGGGGGTGCAAGGACAGACACTGGTATAACATGGAACCAAGTTGGACTCCGCTTGTATACCATGACATTTTGAGTGAATGCCAATAGTGACCCACCTCATCCACATCCAGCCACTTCTCAAGGTCATCCATCACAGACGTCTGACTCACAGGGATCTGGGGGAGTCGGGTGAGAGGTTACTGTCAGGATTTACTGTAAGCCACTGTTTGGTCATCACAAGAACACCATTACCCCTAGATTTTTCTTGGGCAATCTACAAATAACCACCACTCAAGCATGCGGACCCCTAGTATTCTGATTGAAACAAACCGAAACCCCTTTATTTTAGACAGGGGGAAACAAGGGATCCACCACCCTCAAGTTATGACAGGGAAAACAGAACAGAGAGTGGGAGTAAATTAGCAAACCTAGTAATGATTCCGAAGAGTCATGATTTAAAGGGATACTTCAGGATTTTGGCAATGAGGCCATTTGTCTACTTCACCTGAGTCAGATGAACTTGTGGATACCCTTTTTATGTCTCTGCGAGCCGTTTCAAATAAGTTTCTAACTCTAGCACAATCGCTAACTAGCGTTAGCGCAATGACTGGAAGTCTATGGGTATCGATCTACTAGCATGCTAGCAGATACCTATAGACTTCCAGTCATTGCGCTAACACTAGTTAGCATTGGCTCACGAAACTACCTCCAACTTCCTTCATACTGGACACATAGACATAAAAATGGCATTCACAAGTTCATCTGACTCTGGGGAAGTAGATAAAGGGCCTCATTGCCAAAATCCAGAAGTATCCCTTTAAGATGTGCCAATACACACCATCTATCAGCTTCAGAAATGAACACTTATAACACCCAACCCATGAATGCAAAAAAAAAGTTAAAAAAAAGTATTGTTTGACAAGCTAAAAATAACCAGATCAGGCACACAGGAAAGAAGAGCATGCAACCATCTCAGTACAAAGATGGAGAGGAAACAATAATTCATTAAAATACACACTAAACATGATTGAATGCAAAATATCCCAGCATCAGCCCCAAACACAGGCTAGAACGCAATGGCACTGTGCCAGCCAATCAGACCCACCATTCCCTTTTCCATCATCCAATCAAACTGTGGTGAGGAGTTGAGGTGGGTGGGGTCTGGGCTGTCATCCTTTACACAGATAGACATTTTTATTTACGAACAAACATACCGGTAGACATGCATGCCATAACACAAAACCATTGGGTTATGAACAAGCAGACAGACAATTTTATAGCACTGACAAAATTGCCAACTTTGCACGTGAAATTGTATCAGGTTAACAGACAGAGAACATTGTTTACGCATACAGAGGCAGGGCAGACCTACACATTAACTAAGACACAGGGATATTGTACACATTAGTGACACTTAGTAACACTCCACAGGGCACAAGGACTCTATGGACACAATCATTGCCCTTCCTAACCAGACATCCTTTCAAATCTGTCCTGGGTTAAATCATTCTGGGGTTACTGACCGTTCCAGTGTTCTGTAATCTGGTGTTCTGAGCTTGAGCCAGACTGTCGGCAGCGCCTTCATTCCGCTCACTGAAACACAAATTTCACTGCTTAGAAAATGATGCAATTTACAGTGTACGTACAGTAGTAGAATAATAGCCATCTCCACAATAACCATTGGCCATAGTATGAACCACTTCTACTGGAAAACCAAATACAGCGGAGGAACGCATTCCTTCAACATTTGTCCTGCAAATGTTTGTACAGTTTTCTCACTAGCCATGTACGCTTGCAGTTCATGTCAGACTCCGTTCATAATCCTTATTGACAGAATGAATGGCACAGATATCTTGAGAGAGATAAGCAGCCACACTGAGCCAGTCAGGTTCACCTCAATAGGCCTACATTCATTTCCTGTTTAGATTAGAGCACCACCTTAGCTGGAGCAGGACTGTTATAACCTAAACAAGCCACGGAGTGACAAGACTGAACCATAGCACTAGTCTATTTGTTATACAGTACTAAGCCAGGAGAAAGTCTGAGACCTGCTTTTGTAAGCTCCCTCTCACACTCTCGCTATCAGTCTGAACAATCCGTTCTACGATGAAAGCAAAACATGGATTTTGTTGGAGCTGCCTATTACCTCGGTCTCTGTTGTGTCTGTGAGATGCTCCTGTTCTGTGCAAATTCATCAAATTCCCTCATACCTATGTGGAAAACAGGGAAAGATAATGAATTGTACTATAGGGACAGTGAGAACCTCTATCAGATGGAGGAACACTGTAGTTACTTACTGAGTCCTGTCATCTGACTAGACACAGTGTCAACTGTTGATCGGCTGAGATGGCAGTGGGTGGGAGCTGTAGCAACAGGCTTGATTGCAGCACTGAGGTCAATAAGGTTGACGTAGGTCGGGCTCTGGGCGATTGAGAAAAAATGTGAAGAAGTTGAACAGTACATATCACAAATGCATGTCTGGATGAGAAATGAGGGTAAAGGACCACAGATCCTTAAGAAAAACACTTACCTGCTGTGTAGCTCTTTGTCTCTGAAACCTGGAAAGGAAATAATGAAAATCACACTGTTATCATAGCAGAAATTATTGACTGTATCTGATGTTGATCATTTAGCTGGGACAATACCTCTGGTAGCGAGTGAAGGTGGCATTGATTTCATCATTGGCAACCAGCAGCTCCTCGGTCAGCTTCTCCTCACTGAGTCTTGGGACCAGCTCCATTATCTTATCCTGCATGTCCTTACATGCTGCATACAACTCCTACTGACAGAGAGAGAGAGAGCAGGAGATACAGAGAGTCAGCGAAAAGACAGCAATGGACAAAAGAGAGATGGATACAAACAGATGACATGTGTCACAGCCATGGATGGACAGCCATAGAGCGTGCCCAGAGAGTGAACCAACTAACCTGAAGCAGCTCTGTGTCTGAATGCTTGGCTGTTGCTGGATCCAGTTGAGACATCATATCTGACATCACTGTCAGGTTACCTCGAACCACTCCCAGGTCTGTCTTCAACTTTTTAACCTGGAATAGGAGTCAATGGCATCGGCACTCATATGCTAAATTGTGTGGGTTGGGGTTGGCATAATACTGCAAAGCATAAACTTTTATCATAAACTCTGGATGTGAAACAAGTAACTGTGAAACATCCACAGTGCACAAGGTAATTTGATTTTAAAGTAATGCCCTGGAGTGAATTCAGCCTCCATGCAAAAGATTGTTGTGTTACTAAAATAAAAGCCATGCCATTTTAGAGGCCCCTGTATGACATGAGCATTCTAATCACCTGATAAGGTGTGAAGGTGAGGGGTCCCTGCTCGCTCTGTTGGTATGCAGGAAGCTGGGGTGATATGGGTACATGCCTGGGAGATGAGGGTGTAGCAGATACAGTGACAGTAGGCCCGTTATCAGGCATAGTCTGGTGGACAGAGCACAGGGACCAATTGAGTTAGAGAATAGTGTTAGGGAGTAAAAACGGCTTTAGAGAGGTTTAGCAGAAAGTTGTACTCTGTATTTGTCAGTGAGGAAATGCATGCATGCATTTTCACCAGTCATTGTTTGAAGGTATACCCTATTTGGAGTGTGAATGGGGGAGTATCCATCCAGTTCAGTCATGGGGAACTCCAGTCCTTTCCGCCTCAGGTCCTCGTACACAAAAACCACGCCCGTCAGAGCTGGTGAGCTGCGGAATGCGTCTGCCCACGCCTGAACAATAGACAAACACAGATCATAAACAGCACAGCCCGACAATAGCTAGCTGTCAATTCCAACACAGTGTTAGTGAGCTCTGTGACTTACTGAAGGTATGAGTAACAATGCCATCGCTCACCTGTATAAGGCTGAGCACTCTGTCATGCAGGACCAGAGGGGGATTGTTCTTAGGTAAGATGGCCCTGACCAGAACCCCCTCAACAAACTCCCTGGTTGAGACTAACACATGGAACCTGTGGCCACAGTTCTTCACACACGCTTCCAGTACCTGAGAACCAACAGGACATAAGAGAGAGGGCGAGAGAGAAAGTTTAGATTGAGTTTCTTCATAAACTTGTAACACAGGTTACATGTTTATGAAGAAAAGGCAAAAGTATGGTGAATGAGAGAGGCAAATGTTACACTCACAGTCAATGCCAGCATGACCTCTCTGAAGTTCTTGTTTCCCACAATCCTCTTCTTTATTGCTTTGTATGCATCTCTAGGCCTGTAATCGTTGTAGGTAAACAATCAATTTCAAACAACAAGAGCACAATATAGTAAGCTGCCAAAGGAAAAACCAGTCCATTATGTCAACAGAGGATACACACCCCTCCTCTGTCTCGTTGATGATGTCACAGATCTCCATGTTGAGGGCCCAGTCCTCCGACTGCAGACTGGAGCTGGTTGCATATTCTGAGAACAAAAACAATTAAGACATTGCACTTTATTTTGCATTTATTTATCTGGACGACATAATAGTCACTGTGAAACGGTCTCTGCCTCATCATTCTAATACACAACTCTCAATAGTTGTGTATTAGCCTACTTTGCTGATCCCTCTACTCATCCATGAGAGTTAAATCCCTGTTTGTTTGTCAAACTCATTCTTTCTCCGTCTAACTGACTGGTTCATGTGACCAGCATCAGGTGCCTTGGCAGACGTTTATTGAAACAAATTAAATGTTCTGTCTTCATTCCTCTGAAAGGGAGGGGATAGAAACAGGATTTAGCTCAGTTGAGAAAGTAGAACAACAAGTAGAACAACCTCTCCTACTTTTACTGTCATATTGTGGTCATATACATTAAAATAGGCAGACAGTATTCCCATCTATAATTATGTCACAGGGGGGAGCTTTCAAGCTTATAAGATAAAATAGTAGGCCACTTGTAGTCTACATAAAAACAAGTTTGCAAGCAGATTAATTATTAGTCAGCAACGTTATTCACTCTGAAACATCTAAAGTATATGTTATTCAATTATTTCTTAATAGGCCCAGTGCAGTCAAAAATGTGATTTTCCTGTGTTTGATATATATTTTCACACTATTAGATGGTAATAATACTGTGAAAATGATGATAATTCGCTTTTAGTGTAAGATATGTTTGAAAAGTCTACCTGAAATGTTTTGGCCTACCTGGTGATATCACCATGTGGTAAATTAGTTAACAGACCAATAAGAAAGAGTTCCAAACCTCTGCCAATAACAGCTAGTTTTCCTCTCCCACTCACAGTCCTAGCAAAATTATTGCTTGAGAAATTGCTCTTTGCTAAGAAGTTGTTTATTTTTGACCATTTTAATTGAAAACATTCACAGTAAGGTACTTCAATGTTACCCAGAAATGATTTGATATTGCGATAAAACGGCTGCATAGGACCTTTAATAAATCCCCCCCTTAAAATTAGGTCACGAAGGAAGGAAACAACTTTTCACCGCCCCACCCAGAACTTGCCAAACAATTGGTCTATAGAACACCAACAACACCCTAACTGGCCAATGAAATTGAGGATTAAAACACTGTAAACCCGCCTCTAGGGTATTATTGTGCGGTGTAAGTGTCAGTCAAGTAATAGCGTAATCTGTTCTTGCACTGTCAATCTTCATCAATTAACTAACTATAAGTAAGCAATTGTCACAGTTTTGTTTCTTATTAAATACATAACCAATAACGCCAACTTCCTTTTGTGGCATTTTATGGAGTCTGTTTTCCAACCATAGCCTACCAATGTCTTGTAGCGAATCATGTCTGATGCAACAATGTAAACTAGCTACAAACCGCTATAAACCTACTTTATTAGTTAAAATGTAACATTACCTATTCGCTGGCCAACCGGTGTAGTAAACGGGTTCCCTGTCAGAAACTCCATCCTTCTTTCTGCCAATCAAACCAAAATCCAGAACTGCGCGTCCTTCGTTTCCACAGCAGAGAGGAGTTCTCGCAACAAACTGGAGCAGCACAAGTTGAATTAAATTAAGTTACGTCATCTGTTAAAGTGAAAGTTACATTCACTGAACTTTATAGTCTACTAATTGGGAATTTATACATTGCATAAAATGAGACCATATTAATACATTCAGAATGATAGGGTAGCCTACAATAGGGCCACCAGAACATTTGCACAGAGAGGAACAAAAAAACACTATTTGCCTAAAGGCTATATTTTCAATATTGAACAATGATAAACCATCTTCACATTCTACCCCAGCCATCAAAATACGTGGACTATGAAGCTACACTACATGACCAAAAGTATGTGGACACCTGCTCGTTGAACATCTCGTTCCAAAATCATGGGCATTAATATGGAGTTGGTCCCCCCTTTGCTGCTATAACAGCCTCCACTCTTCTGGGAAGGCTTTCCTCTAGATGTTGGAACATTGCTGCTGGGACTTGCTTCCATTCAGCCAAAAGAGCATTAGTGAGGTCGGGCACTGATGTTGGGCGATTAGGCCTGGCTCACAGTCGGCGTTCCAATTCATTCCAAAGGTGAGGTCAGGGCTCTGTGCAGGCCAGTCAAGTTCTTCCACACCAACCTTGACAAACCATTTCTGTATGGACCTCGCTTTGTGCATGTGGGCATTGTCATGCTGAAACAGGAAAGGGCCTTCCTCAAATTGTTGCCACAAAGTTGGAAGCACAGAATTGTCTAGGATGTCATTGTATCCTGTAGCGTTAAGATATCCCTTCACTGGATCTAAGGGGCATAGCCCGATCCATGAAAAACAGCCCCAGACCATTATTCCTCCTCCACCAAACGTTATAGTTGGCACTATGCATTGGGGCAGGTAACTTTCTCCTGGCATCCGCCAAACCCAGATTCGTCCGTCGGACTGCCAGATGGTGAAGCGTGATTCATCACTCCAGAGAA
This sequence comes from Coregonus clupeaformis, assembly GCF_020615455.1. Lineage (NCBI taxonomy): Eukaryota > Metazoa > Chordata > Actinopteri > Salmoniformes > Salmonidae > Coregonus > Coregonus clupeaformis. Next base: position 25,539,147 of record NC_059198.1, read on the forward strand.
CTCCTGAGTCCAATGGCGGCGAGCTTTACACTACTCCAGCCGACGCTTGGCATTGCGCATGATGATTTTAGGCATGTGTGCTGCTGCTCGGCCATGGAAACCCATTTAATGAAGCTCCTGACGAACAGTTATTGTGCTGACATTGCTTCCGGAGGCAGTTTGGAACTCGGTAGTGAGTGTTGCAACCGAGGACAGACGATTTTTACGCACTACAAGCAGTCCTGTTCGTTGAGTTTGTGTGGCCTACCACTTCGCGGCTGAGCTGTTGTTGCTCCTAGACATTTCCACTTCACAATAACAGCACTTACAGTTGACCGGGGCAGCTCTAGCAGGGCAGACATTTGACAAACTGACTTGTTGGAAAGGTGGCAATCTATGACGGTGCCACGTTGAAAGTCACTGAGCTCTTCAGTAAGGCCATTCTACTGCCAATGTTTATGTATGGAAATTGCATGGCTGTGTGCTCAATTCTATACACCTGTCAGCAGTGGGTTTGGCTAAAATAGCCGAATCCACTAATTGTGTAAGTCGTTTTCTTGAGTCATGTAAACTTTTAAGTAACAATATTGTCGGCTCTGTCCTCTGTAGCTCAGCTGGTAGAGCACGGCGCTTGTAACGCCAAGGTAGTGGGTTCGATCCCCGGGACCACCCATACACAAAAAATGTATGCACGCACGACTGTAAGTCGCTTTGGATAAAAGCGTCTGCTAAATGGCATATTAAATTTTTTAAAATTAAATTGAAATACAGCAATGTCAACTGATTCAGCTTTCTTCCACAAGGTCGCACTGTTTCATTAAAGATCATGTAAATGTTAGGGTTATGGCAGAGATCGTAGATTTACTACAGTCAGTCAGTCACTAGTTCTGTTATGGTATGGTATGGTTTCTATTTCACATAGGCTATTCCACTTCATTTACTGTGCACTAGGAGTCAAATTTGGAGACACCTCTATACAATTATTTTATTTCAGTATTTTTAGATAGTAATGAAAATATAATAATTAAAAAAATATGTGCAACAAAATAACAAATAATATGTACTGTAGATGCTATGACATTGTAATAGCATGTATTTATTGCAAAATTCCTAAAATATTGAATAGTTTGTGCATTTAAAATAAATAACCTGCAAATTACATTCCTTAAATGTTGTTTTCTTCCTCAAATAGGGTGAGATATGCAGGAGAAAAGCCCAATAATTGACTTGTTATGCCGCAAAGTTGCTAGGGGTGACTCAGAATGACTCACGTGAGACGAAAATGAAAACACTTTAGAGGTGTTACTCTCACCGTCTCTGCCTTTACTGTTCTGTACCTCACAGTTATGATGCCATAATATCACTAATAGAAATGTAATAACTTCCTGTGTGTAAGTGATTTGGTTGCAGGTGCTTTGATGTTGCCAGATTGTTTGAGAGATGGTCACTGTCTGTGGTCATCAGATGTGAGTTGCTGTGTTGCACCTGGAATAGTTGTTTTCTTCATTAATGGTCTCATGAGTCTGGGAGTAAAGAGAAAATTGGGGTAACCATCACTGTGCTCTTCTCTGCTGCTGACCTGTCTCACCCAGGGGCTTTCTGACATCACTGGGTTCCACAGCACAGAGACTGAAAAGGCACTGGCCATTCACTGTGACATTTTGCTCCACATATGTGTATTTCAATGGCATTCAATTGTCCATCAAATCCAAGTGTTTTTCAACTGTACCAAAGGAGGTTGGTGGCACCTTAATTGGGGCGGACAGGCTCGTGGTAATGACTGGAGCGGAATGGGTGGAATGGTATCAAATACATTAAACACATGGTTTCCATGTGTTTGATGCCATTCCATTTGCTCTGTCCAGCCATTATTATGAGCCATCCTCCCCTCAGCAGCCTCCACTGAACTGTACCCATGAAATTAACACTAACAAAAACTATCTGGATGATTACAGAGAGAACTAACCATTATGGCCTATGTATATCATAATCATAATGCAGTGGGGAATTCTTATTAGGACATGTTGGTATAAAAATGTTTAGGGAGTGATAAGCCCTTGAATCATGGTGGCCCATGTTATCTTATCTCGAACAATGGGTGTGAGAAATTGTATTTCTTGTAAGGAAGGGTACCAGTGTGTTCCAATGCAAAGTCTTGGTGACCACTGCAGTGAACCAATAGCCAGCCTACATGGACCTGTCCAATCCACAGCTGAAAGACAGTTGCTGGCATAGGGTGATTTCTTCTCTCAGAGGAAGCTCATGGGTTCAATATGGGGACTGCAAAATGCCAGTGGTCAGCCAATACTGAGCCCAGCTCTGAGCCAATAGGAAGAAATGTCACATATATTATGTCGCATCATCGCTGTCAATGTGATAAAGATTAATAGAAAAAAATATAAACAGATTCCATGCAATTTGTAATTTGCAATTTGTAATTTCTCCTATATCCGGTTATTGAGCCAATGGTTTACAATATCTTGCACATCCCATATTGAACTGAGAACTGAGACATAATTGACAGGAACTTGATACATTGAAGATCAGTATTTAGCTGTTGTACACTAGATCATCCAGATGTGAGATTTTTTTCTGAATACATTTTGTTATAAATGTAAATACTGTTCCAGTCGATCAAGAAAAGGTTGCAGAAATGCATAGAATGTGATGGAGGAAAGGGTCTCAACTCTCATCAACTCTTCCTCAACCCTGAGTCAGATAATACAATTCCACAGAAGTGTTTTTCTTTTACAGCTCTAACAACCAGTATTGATTCAATCTCTCATTGTCACACTTCAACAGTTTTCTAATCCTCCACTAATGAATTCAATTAGGCCAGTCACAGTCACAGGGCACAGGTCAGTGGAGATACAGTAGAAAGACAGGCATATTAGCGAAACCACATGATTCAAATGCCCTTTATACTGTATATAATTGAGATGCCATTATGAACATACTGTATACTTAGTTTCTTTAATGTCACTAAGCGCACAGTGCTTAAGTTATTAATGAATTCATGTTATAAAGCATATGAATTTGATATGATGTTGACTTAGATTCTAACACCTCTATTGTTAACTTACAGTTTTTCTCGATTGCTAAGACACATTTCTTGAAAGCTGCTCTCCTTTTCTCTTAACTGTGAACACAAAACCCAATTTTCAAGCTACATTCACAAAACCTCAGACTCTTCTTGCAAAACCAAACTTTCACCTCAAAACAGTTCAATCTGTGCTCAAAACTGAACTATGTTGTCAAATCGTGCCCCGAGTCAATCAAAATTAAAAACACTACTGAACAGTCACTAAACACTACGTAGAAAAATAGAAAACACAATGCTCAGGACATGAAGCTGGAGAAATAAATGTTTATTGTTCACTGTAGGCTAAATGCATGTTGCAAAACAAAAAAAAACTGTGCATTTAGCACTTGTACAAAAAGACAAAACAGAAATCTTGTGCATTTACATGTAGCACTTGTAAAAACAAACAGAAATCTTATGCGTTTGCCACTTGTGTACAGTAAGCCCATGTAAAAATAAAGTACAAAAATATACAAATAAGTGCATTACTCAGCCACAGCATCATGTCTCCGTACTGGGTCAGGCCACAGGACTTCATCCACATCACAGGCCACATTTTGTCTGGCCAGGCAACGGGGGAAAAAACCCTGGCATGCCGTATCCAGGCTTGGCATGCCTCCACACCTATGTCACCACAGGCAAGTCCCATGGCTTGCAGGAGATTTACCCTGGTGTAAGGTTGGCGTTCATATACCTTCCACCGCCATGAGGAGAAGAATTCCTCAATGGGGTTTAGGAAAGGGAGTACGGTGGAAGGCAAAGATTGATAAAACCTTGGTTCATATTGTACCACTCTCTAACCTGGAGGGCTCTGTGAAAACTCACATTGTCCCAAACAACAACAGATGGGATGCTCATCCTGCTGCCCTAACAAAGCATCTCGCATGTGATTGAGGAAAATGAGGAGCTGGTGAGTGTTGTAGGGCCCCAGGTTGGCATGATGGTGGACAACCCCATGATTGCTGATGGCAGCACATAATGTGACATTGCCACCACGCTGCCCAGGAACACCAACAATGGCCCGATGGCCAATCACATTACAGCCTCTCCTTCTCCTTTTGGTGAGATTAAACCCAGCTTCATCCATGTAGATGTATTGATGGGGTCTTTCCATTGCATCCAGTTGAAAAACCCTCTGTAGAAATAGATATAGTTTTGTAAGTGATACGGAAAAAGTGATTTAGGCCACTACAGTAAATCACTACTTAGAGTAATCAACATTGAATGTGTCTGGATATATGCCAACCTGTACATACTGGAATCTTTGCTCTTTGACTCTGTCTGAGTTGCGATCAAAGGGCACTCTGTATAGCTGTTTCATGCGCAGTCTGTTGCGCTTGAGGACACGATCAACAGTAGAGAGGCTGACACTGTTGATACCCTCAAAATTTAAATGGTCCTCAATGATCTTCTGCTGAATTTCGCTCAGTTTAATGGCATTGTTCTCACGGACCATATCAACAATTAGGGTCTCTTGGTGTGGGGAGAACATACCTGTCCTCCCACCCCCATGTGGCAGTCTTTCAATTCTACAAAAAGAGAACATGGAGTTACAAAAATATACATGGAATACTAGGCCTACAAACAGTTAGACCAACCCTCCATTACAATACTACAGTACATTGGTACAGTGATGTACTGAAACATATATTTACTTACAGTATACTGTGGTACAGTATATAGTATGTCATACAGTAATTGCTGTCAACATTTACATACTGTACTATAATGTCAAAAAATGGTAATTACCTGTTCTCTTCTCTAAATCTTCGGATTATGGTGGACACAGTGAATCTACTGATGTTTGGTTGTACCCTTTGTCCAGCCTCCCTCATGCTCATACCATGGACAAGAACATGGTTAATCACAGTAGCTCTGATTTCATCAGATATTACTGTTCTTTGTCTTCGCTGACCACGTCGACCACCTCGACCTCCTCTCACACGAACTCTTCCTCTCAGATTTCTATCCATTGTAGGGCCTCACAAACCAGTGCTCTCTGAACTGGCTTACTGTATATGTTCCCTCACATCATTAGCCACAAGTGTGATCAATTTTGAGTTGTTGTGTTCAAGTGGTGACACCTGTGCTCTAATTGTGTTTGACTTTTGTCACCTGTGCTCACCATTATGCAGCACGGGTGCATCACAATGAAAATGTGTTGGCAAGTTATGTCTAAACAGGTGAAAAGTGCTTATGGTTTTGCCAAAAGAGTGATTGATTCAATCAGTGGGTTCAGGCAACTGAGCATTTGGTTCAGACAATAGGGTTTAGTGTTTTAGCAATTGAGAAAAACTGTAAACCACCTCACCTCAGCATGCTATCTCTAACACCATGCTTTCAATTATAAAAAATAATAATCTCACAGCCTTTATATCTATATTTATCAATAACAACAACATTACATTGAAAGTTAATGTGACATGTTGCTAGGGAACAAAACTGTGAAGAGTGACTGCATCCAGTTGGAGCTGCAAACATGTTATTAAGGCATGCTGGGTTATTCTTCTGGCCCTTTGTGAGAGGCCTGATATATTCCTCCACTCCACCAACAGCTTCCAGTGGGCAGCCTCCTGATCCCTCCCAATGTGCCACCTCTCTCCATATCTGACATGACCACTGAGATCTCTTATTTAGTTTCACTGGTGTAAATGTCAAAATCATTTGTCAAGGGAACAAAATACATACAGCAGGGGAGCATACAGCCCTGACCATGGGGTTGTATTTACAAGGAATTTATTTGTCTGGCGCTGCTTTGAGCTTTTCGATCATAACAACTCACAACAAGAGGGGAACTTCAGCTGGGGAGAGGAGAGCAGGAGAGGAGGACAGGAGAGAAGGGCAGGAGAGGAGGGCAGGAGGGCTGGAGGGCTGGAGAGGAGGGCAGGAGAGAAGGGCAGGAGAGGAAGGCAGGAGAGGAGGGCAGGAGAGGAAGGCAGGAGAGGAAGGCAGGAGAGGAGGGCAGGAGAGGAGGACAGGAGGGCGGGAGAGGAGGGGAGGAGAGGAGGGCAGGAGAGAAGGGCAGGAGAGGAGAGCAGGAGAGGAGGGCAGGAGAGTAGGGCAGGAGGGCAGGAGAGGAGAGCAGGAGAGAAGGGCAGGAGTGAAGGGCAGGAAGAAGAAAGAAGAAAGAGAAAAATGTGTTTGCCAGAAATTGTCCCTAATTGGTGAGCCGTGTTATCTTCTGTGCAGGGATTGTTTAATGTCTCGGCCCACGTCGCATATGAGAACGAGCTTGCTGAGACTCAGCAGCTTCCAATTAGGGTGGGTTGGAAGTAATGTGTCTGAATTCTCTCTGTGCAGCTGCTTGATTATATGTTTTTTTGGCCTGCAAATTAAATGTAGTGAAGTGTCTTCACTGACGCAGAGTCTGGTAATTTGCAACCGGCTGTGCCTCTCTCTCAGCTGTCAGGTAAATGCCACAGAAATGATTGAGTCTTCAAGTATCTTCAATAGACATCATCTTTCAAAACAACAATTACATCTAAAACACCCATATCATCAGGTCCAGTAAAACCAAACCAATCTCGTTCTATCTTGAACAGGGTATAGGCTACTGTATTGTCAATTGACAGTCTTCCATTCTGAAGCAGTGTGTATTATTATTTGTTAGGATCAGCTTTCCTTTGCAGATGGTCCCCCAGTGGTGGACTTGCTATGGAGTGAAGGATTTCAGGGAAAGAAAAAGCCACAGTGGATCCTTCTCCCCCTGAGTCCCTTGGATGAGTCATCTGTGTGCGCAGTGCGCGGGGGCTGAGGTGAGGAGGAACGTGCTCTGGGGCGAAAATACAAACAGCTGGTTCTCACTATTGTAGAGCAACACCATCGCTCCCATCATGGGCCGTTGTCATGACAGTTACACACGCATGTGGCAGAATGCTCTTTGTAATAGGTCAGATGTTAAAGCCCAAACCCCACGCATTACATTTGCTTTGTGGTGACAGTTTAATAACGCTCCTATCACAGGAGGTTGGTGTCACCTTAATTGGGGAGAACGGGCTCGTGGAAATGACTGGAGGAATCAGTGGAATAGTATCAAATACATCAAACACATGGTCATTCCATTTGCTCCGTTCCAGCCATTATTGAGCCGTTCTCCCCTCAGCAGCCTCCACTGGCTCCTGTGGCTTTGTTTCCAATGCTCTCAACGCCCACCCATGTCTCTGAGATGTGAGCGCGGAAGATAAGCAAAAAAACTGCCTAATTGTCACAATCCCTTAATAACACAAAGCATTTGTTAGTATAGTGATTCACAGAGATGAGAGTAAAGAAAGTACGAGATTCAATTAAGGTAAAGATGTACGTGATCTTGAAATAACTCAATTTAGCTCCTTATAACCAGCTTACAATATCCTTGCAAGAGCTTTTACCTGGCTTGTTGGTAATACAGTACAGATTTAAACAATGATTTAATAATAATGGATAAATCATGGAGAATAAACCTACATTACAACTCTTTAATTAGACAAGCACTCTAAACCAGTACAATATTTACAACCAGAAGTTCTGACATTCTAAGCCACAAAACATTATAACAATTAGGCTAATCACAAACAACTCCCATAGCCATTAGGATCATAAATGTGAATATACATTTTCAGTTTTCCACCCAGATAATGTGCTACTACCAGACAGTTTGGATTAAACCATTGTAGCGAATTCGACATAAATATACAGAGCATTGTGAATGAGCTGTTACATTGAGCAGACTGTGCTCATTGATAGATGTCAGGTTACAGAGTGTTATGTAATAGAATTATCAGCAGACAGTTGATTTCAAGGCATATTATCTAATTCAAAGGGGATAAATTCTGATCTCCATTATGCTTGGAAAGTTGTCCTTGATACTCTTAGATATTTGTCATTGCCACATTCACAGTACATGGTTTTCACTATCACACATTTACCTCTACTGTCACAAAAAATGACAAGTATCGCAAATTAGCAACAACAGCAATTCCCTTCGGACCAATCAGCATAATAGAAGGTAAGGGGAAACAAAAAAAGCAAAACATGGCATTTTAAACTGAAATGAAAACAATGTTACCATTTTGAAAGCAGAGGGCTTTCCAGTGTAGTGTATTAGGATTATGTCTTTGTTAATGTTTTTACGTGGAACTGAAAGGATGTTTATTTTAGTTCAAAAGTAGCCATTTGTAGGGTGACGCCCCAGGGGAGACAGGTGATTGGACAGCAGAGGGAGCAACCCATATTTTTGCATTCCTTATAAGTATGGGCTAGACAAAGAGGGGGTTAGAAACAGACAGATTATTTTGGGACACTGTTTCTCCAGACACTGCAGGTCTGTAAAACTCATGCTGAAAGCTTGTGATATGAATAAAACTTATGATCAAAGGTTCAGTATGAGCGGACTCCTTTGTTTATCAGCAATAAGTACCAGCATCGACGCGATACGACAAATGGGGGCTCGTCCGGGATTGGTCTGCATCTTCCCTTTGTTTCATTCATGAGCAGCGAGGTGACTACCGCTCAAGCCGGCTATAAGGTGAGATTCCTCACAAATTATTGGGCGTTAGTTGTTTGGCTGGCTTATGGATGTGCGCTGGTGAAGGTGTACCATGTAAAATTACTTGGGTGTGTGCTGATGTGGTGTTATTGCTGTCGACTAGGGGTCTGTCATAATTATTCAAAAATTTTAGAGCAATCGATGGTAGTGAATGAGGCAGATATTGAAGGCAGATATAAAAAGGCAGATATAATACAAGGCAGATGTACAAGGCAGATATACGTATACAAAATTAGGGCATTGTGAATCTGAAAAGACCTCGAAACGAGGCCATCCAGGATGGGCCGAAAATCCTTTTGCGCGTTAGATGTGTTTTTAGGTCAGTCTGGGACTGGGGTTTTTGGAATATATTCTATTGCATGTTACCGCTCAGCGGGTGGTTGACGAAGCATTTTGTTTGATGTAACCTCTCATAGGATATCCATGAACTCACGGCAGCATAAAGTTAGTGGTAAAGGAAAAATAATTTAGGCACAATGCAGGTTACATTGTCACATGCCACAGGGTAGATACATGCTAAGGCTAAATGCTAATGCTAAATGCTAATTGTGTTGCATGCTAACGTGTGACCTTAGAGGGCCATTGCGATGGAATAAAGCCTCTTAAATTATGTTTGTGTGTGTAGAATTCAGGTTCTATGCGTTGTGAGCTCTGTTAAGTGTTATTGTTTGACTATAAGGGGTAAAAGAGAGGAGCTGTGGCAGAATGCTAACGTTCTGTTGTCTGGAAATCGTATCGTTAAATGTATTTGCGCATGCGTTTAATTTTACGGCACTACACTACAACACGGGGGAGTTTACGGCACGAGATTATGACACGTTTGATTTTACGGTACTAAACTACAACACGGGGGATTTTACTAAAACTACAACGCGGGGGATTTTGGGTAAATGGGTCAGACTTCTGTTACACTGGGGTGCAAGGGGGAGAGATGGACACAGGCGAACGTAGAGATTTGAACACGAATGGAATCTTCTAGTTGTTAAAGCGGCTGTTGTTTGAAAATGAAACTATTTGTTGAGATCTATTAAATTTATAAATTAGATATATGTTGACGGATTAAAATAAATAAAATAAAATGACGGATTAAAATAAATAAAAATGTTATTGAGCTATTTAGTCCTGAGTTGATTCTTAGAGCGAATGGGAGTGGAGGAATATTGAATGGTTGAAGTGACTCAGTGACTGCATAGACTGCTAAATTCTTTTTCTGTGTCTCTGTTCTTTTGTCATATGAGAGGAACGATGGGGCGAGAGCAGAGAGAGAGGGAGAAAGAGAGGAGGTGCTGATGTATACATCACGTGACGCGACAGAGGATCGAGTCAGATATCAGGCTGGTTCTGTTTACAAAATCTTCCCCTACAGGATATTTGATGCTATGACAATTTCACAGAGGCTTGGCAACAGACTGATCAATTTGAATAAAATTTGCATTTTGGAGTTTCTGTGCATCACTTGGGTTGATTAGGGTTGTGTTGGAAATCGAGTACTGACATTATTCTGTAAAATTAAGATAATTAGGTGCTTATAAAGCAAGGGGGTTTATGGGTATTGTAGTCTGAGGTTGACTACTTGCATTTGCTTTCCGGATGGGTTGTGGTAAGATAGCCACTAATTGATAAATTGGTAGAATAGGATATGGAAATAAAAAATTGTTTTAAATATTCATAATTTTTAATTGATATTTTATTTTAATTAGAAATATTTTTGAATAAAGTTTTTTTAATATAATTTTTTAATATTCATATTTTTGTTGATTGATTAAAAAAAAATATATATATATATTTTTTGTTTTTTTTTGTTTAGTTTATATTAATAATTAAAGGGGGGAAGCCATAGGCTATATAGTCTAAAATAAAATAATTCACAATAAAGGAATATAAAAGGGTTGGTACAATGGGGAAAAACGACATCAAGGCTATGAAGGTAATTACACCTGTTGATATAGTACAAAATAGTAATCCTTTAACTAAAGTATTGCTAGGTTATCCGGCAAATGAAACAAAAGTTGGCCTGACATTGAACAAACCATAGCTAGTAGGGGGAATCTTAATCCCTGACGTCATCAACATAATGAAAGTGCTTCTGTCAATTCATAAAGCAGATCAAAAGAAGGGAAAAAAGGGAACAACGTAAAGAAAAGAGACAGGGAGCTAGGTGTTCTTAAGTTGTCCTTCATTCTCAAACAAAAACTGATAAAAGATTCCAGCGATAAGATAAACAAAGGTATAGAGAAAAGGCTAAAGGAAGAGAAGGCGACAGAAAAACTAATGGCAGAAGTTAGTACACCTTTCTCACATACGGATTCAGCAAAAAGACCCCCACCTTATGAGAAGGAAGTAGAGCTTAGGGATGTTTATCCTCAGCTTCCAGGGATCATCCAGGAGGGTGATTATTGCATCAGAGATGAAGATGAACGAATAATAGATAGAGGACAAGCAGAAACGACAATGAAAATGAATCCAAAACTCCAGAAGTAAGAAAAAAACGAGATGTCTGGAAACTAAGAGAAGAATACAGTGAGGCCAAGGAAAAAGGCCACTAGTAAGAAGATGATGGAAGATGATATTTCGAGGACAGAACTTAGAATATAAGCTGTTGAAGAATCCTGATATGTCAACAACAAGAAAGAACAGGACGAAGAAACTCTCAGAAAACTCAATCAAATACAACTGGTGGAGAAGAAGAAGAAGACAAGCTTTGGTTATGAAGAATCAGAGTGAACCAAATCAACAATCACTGCTACAGCTTCAACTGAACAATGTCAAATGCAATTGTACCAGCCACCAAGGGGGGTACCAGTTGTTTCATATCCACAGCCAGGTTCTGGACAGACACAGAATTGGAGAGGAAGAGGACGAGAAGGCTTAGAAGGAGGAGGAAGATTTCAGCCACACTTCCAGCAACTTTCAGAAGAGTGTTATAATTATGGACAGGTTGGTCACTTTACCTGTTAATGCAATGCGCCAGGAGGAAACAACAGAGGACATTTCTAAGGAAGATAAAGGAGCAAGTGAAGATCACCTGTTCTCTAGGTGAACCCTTCAAGGATTCTAGAGTGCCGAGAAGATACGAAGGGGGGTGTCAGCTGATAGCACCGATTAGAGAAGAAGAGAAAATATCTAACAATTGAAGTAAAAACAAAGGACTAGGAGAGGTGAATAGTGGAAAAGCTTTTATCTGTGTTCAGCCTAAAGAGGTTAAACATCTCACTATGTAAAATTAACTAATTAGGATAGGGATTTGAGGTAGTAAAACAGCTAATTACTCTTAAGGAACCAATTGAGCTCTGCTATAAAAAATCAAAGAGAAATTAAAATAGACATACTAATATTAGAACATATACCTATTGCATTGTTGGGAAGAGATGCATGGTGTAAATTGAACTGTACAATAAGATGTACACTAGACGGCTGTCTGGTAGAAGATCTTAAAAAGTAGGGTTTTTGGGAATCATATTTGCTTAAAAAGATAATATCATAGGAAGGATGATAATCTATTAGACTGCCTATTAGACAATCTGTCTGGAAAATAAAGTTAAAAGGGTGACTGTTATTCTTGGTTACATTCCTACACCAAGAGGGGAAAGAGATTTCAAACTAGGCTAAAAGAGGTTTGATCGTTTGCCAAGTCTGTGTGTGAAGAAGTCAGAAGCAGGTGGGGACTTCCCAATCACATATTCTAAAAATTGGGGGTAAAGGGATTTTGTGAATAAATCAGTGGAAACGGTTTTTAAAGGTTAGGAGAAAAGATTAGATTAAAAAAGTTAGGAGAACTAGGGTTGAAGGAACTCTAAGACAGTAAGCTAAGTTTCAAAGTTAGTAGTAAGAGAGAGAGAACAGTGGTGAAGGACATTTTAGAGTTTAGTGGGAAGATAGATATGGTAGGAGTTTAGATCTGTTAGGAGCAGATGCATTGAGAAAGTATGCGTTGCTGAATGATAAGAGAAGATTAGGGAGAATATATGTGTACTTATCTAGTGCAAGCATTAAAATTTGTTCCGGTTAAGAATGATTGGTTAAAAGGCTATGTAATTCGTAAAGTGACGCGTATAATGGAAGTGTTGAAGTCTGTTGAAGCTTCCACAGTCACCAAAGGAGTTCAGGAGAAGTATATTACAGTAGCCACTCCAACAGTAAATAATACACAGAGGATATTGGTAGCTTTCCCACTAGAAGTAGTTAAGGGTGTTAATACATCAACTAAATCAACTACTTTAATGGTAACTTTGGAAGGGATTAATGATGCGACGGCAATGACAAATGTAGGAAGTATGACACCGACACCGACAACAACTTTTCTGAAATTAAAGGGGGTAGCTCAGGGGTTTATGGTACGGATGGAGAGTGCTGTCAATGATAGTAAGGATAGGGTTAAAATAGGAGAGCAGATAGTGGTAGAGAACAATATAGATTCATCTGAAATAGTGAAGGATACTATCATGGAGGTACAGGATGAGGTCTTTGATTTTAATGACAGACAAGGAGAGGTATCTGATCAGTACCGCTCGTTAGGGAAGAGAGAAACTAAATGGAAGGCATATGGGTTTGATTCTTCTGTTGTGAAAATTAAAGATGGATGGGCAGGTAGGAATCTTTGGTTCCAGCAGCTAGCTCATTCTGTAAGATCAGTGAGGAATCTTGAGGGTTCATGTCTGTTGAGAATTCCAGCACCAGACACGCGGTGAGACGGTCGCTCGACCTCTATCGAGTATGTGTCAGTCTTATGCTTTGTCATGGCTATTGTATCAGCAACAATCAGTAACAGATAAAATAATGTCGTTGTCAAAACATTTGTTTAAGCCTAGGTTTAAGTGTTCTTGGTTAAATGAATTACCCTATGGGAATTTGTTAGATGGGAAGGAAAATCAGGTAACAGCGAACCCTGAAGCATTGGAGGTGAAACCAGTGAGGGCTAAAAGTTGTTTTTGTTCTAATAAAACATATGATGTAAGGGGTATGTTTATGGGAATATCAGATTGTGATGATTATATGATGACTTTGGGTAAGCATGACCTTAAGGGTAGTAATGAGAAATATAATGTTACTTTTTACGTTCCAGTTAGTAAGAACAGCAAGACTTTGATGGTGGAAGATCAGATTTTGCCTGACAATGTGACTATTGAGAATTTTAGAGATATTTGGAGGGTTTGTGGTGATAAAGCGTATATATTCTTACCCTATGGATGGACAGGATGTTGTTACATTTCAACGTTGAAGCTTCCATATGAGGTTTCTACCATTAAAAGAGGGGTAGCACCGGACACAGATAAATCTGAATCTAGGTTTGGAAATAGGGTGAAAAGAGACATGGCGACATTTCATAGTCTTGAAGCCTATCATTGGAGGATAAGTCTAAGAGAGAAGGGGGGACTTTTTCCATGGTATGGTGTAACATTTTTGGCAGATCATATTGATAATATTACCTATACTTTGATTCCAGATAGTTATAGATGCCTTGAAGAATATAAGGGATGCGTTTGGTAGATCTGAAGAAGCTGGATGGTCAGCGAAGTCTTGGTTGCAAGATCAGTTAGGCCCAGTGGGAGCAGTGATGGTTTACGATTTAATAGCAGTTTTTATAGCACTGTATGTGATGTTTTTCTTTTGTAATTTGTTACTGACCTTTGAGAAAGCTATGATATTGAGATAGGTTGGAGTTGTGATGCCTGGAGACAACGCTCAGATGCCGTTGTTGACTGTTCCTGATCTGGATGAAGATGGACAAGTGGGACTGGATGGAGAATTGATGGATAAATATCCTTTTTGATTATTTGATCATTTTTCAAATATTTTTTTTTCTTTCAATATTAGTGTGATTTTAGTATGATGTTATGAATCAAAGGGGGGAAATAGGATGATGTGATTCATACATCATTTATATATTATTTTTATATTCTTAGTTGATATTGATGTTTTAATTTGAAAGTGTTGTTTTGCAAAAGATACTGTTTGGTCTTTTCTTTTCTTCCAGAAGCATTTGGGGGAAAATGTAGAGATTGAAATACGCAAACAAGGACAATATGAAGGGACAATATGAAAGGAGAATGACTGGAGGAGATGGAACAAGGAAGGGGTGGAAAGGTTCCGATTCCATCATCAACAATGCATTGGAAGTCGAGACTACGGAGGAGATAAAGTGTAGTGGACTACATTCCAGTGTCTGCAATGAAATATAGACATATTTGCATGTGTAATACATAATTTGTGTCATATTCTTAGGTATTACTTTTTGTAGAATGATATTTGATGTTATTGGATACATGTGGGGATCTTAGATGTTTTTGTTTATTTCGTGAATGCTTAGGGACAGGGAGTCTAGGCAGGGATAGAGGTCCACGGTAGGGTCCGATGGGTTGACCAGCCTTAGAGTGGACATTTTGGATAGTATTTTGTTTGCTGGGGCTTTCATGTGTATTTAATTGCATCATAGTTTCAAATGCATTGATAAAGATTTATGAATTCATCGGGAGTACCTAGGTGGTTGCCTGGGGCAGAGGGACCGTGAGAGAATTTTACTGTCTTGATTGAAGGCTGCCAGACAGTTTTTCGCTCTCACACTCCATAAAGATTTGTTCATATTTCATAGTAATGTATTCACACTCCATAAAGATTTGTTCATATTTCATAGTAATGTATTCACACTTCATAAACATTTATTCATATTTCATAGAAAGGTATTTACACTCTAGAGGAAAATGTTTTTGGTTTAATGTTAAAGATACTCAATAAGATAAATTGTTACGTGTCATAATCCTATTCTGTTTGTTTTCGAGACTTTTAGTTCGTCTCGAAGGGGGGAATGTAGTGTATTAGGATTATGTCTTTGTTAATGTTTTTACGTGGAACTGAAAGGATGTTTATTTTAGTTCAAAAGTAGCCATTTGTAGGGTGACGCCCCAGGGGAGACAGGTGATTGGACAGCAGAGGGAGCAACCCATATTTTTGCATTCCTTATAAGTATGGGCTAGACAAAGAGGGGGTTAGAAACAGACAGATTATTTTGGGACACTGTTTCTCCAGACACTGCAGGTCTGTAAAACTCATGCTGAAAGCTTGTGATATGAACAAAACTTATGATCAAAGGTTCAGTATGAGCGGACTCCTTTGTTTATCAGCAATAAGTACCAGCATCGACGCGATACGACACCAGCAATCAGGCACAGCTACTGACAGGGTAGCTACCACAGTGAAGCAGCTAGTCCAGAGGGGAGATACCAAGGGGCCAAATGACTGAGAGAGGGGGATCTATTTTAGCTCCTTTTTTCACCTGGCATGGAAGCCAAGCAAGCAGTGGCCTTTAACAAGGTTAAGCAGTGTCATAGTTAGCCGTGACCATGTAAAATGTCACCAAAAGACAGAGTGAGGTTTGCTAGTCATAGCAGTCTAGACAATGCTCAGGGGAATGAAGTGTCAAGCTCTAATGCATTGGAGAGGGATAATTGCACAGTCATAGCAACACATAATACTGTTTAATTACTTTAATTGGACAGGGTCCATTTGAATAAGATAATTGCCAATAACCTGGTGCTCAACGACTCTCCTGCTGCAGAGCTTTTAAACGTAGTCACTCACCGTGTCAAATCACACTATAGGTTTTATAGACAGCTTTCCTTAGATTATCTGTACATCCGCAAATATACACCAACCATCTAAGGGTTGCCAGATAGTCATTTCCAGGACCTGACCCACATTTGCTAGAGATAAAAATAATGTATCAGACTGGAAACGTTCTGTTGTAATTTTCACTCTGTCCAAAGGATAGTACCGCTGTTCGTTACTTGAAACATGGTTACAGACCAGAATACTTATTTTGACCATGGTGATGAGGAAGATATGTGTTGATGTATGGACTGGGCTGAGTCAAGTAGGCTATATACTTTATCAGGAAATGATCAGCAGGGTCGTTCCACAAAAATAGTGCCTTTTGCGTCCCTTTGATATTTTAAGTAGAAATTGTTTACCAATGTTGAATTTTAAAAGCCTGTTATATTAAATGAAGTGTCATTTGATATAGACCAGATGGAGAATTCAAAAATGAAGATTTTTTTATATAAATAAAGACTTACTAAAGTGCAAAAAATCTGCATTTTGACATGTCCCTCCCTGCACCGTCTGTGACTTCTAGGAAGATTTTAACCCACTTAACCCTTACATTTCACCATCATTGTAAAGCCCTAGTTATTTTGTTGCTTTGACAAAGTCATTTCTGAAGATTATTATTTATTTCATGTGATTAGTGATTAATTTACGTCTGTCCCTCATTTTAAGGTCAACCCTGTTACGTGAACTGAACTCTGGTTTTAATATGGTGAAACTATTACTTTTTAAATATTTTTTTTCAAAAGAAACATCTAATAGTCAAATCATAGTGTAAAAGTAGGTGAGCTGGTTCTACTTTTTTGGCAATTTCCTGGTGTTCTGTGGTGGAAAACTGAGCAGGTCAAGCATAACAGGTCAACCTTGTTACCCATAGATAGACAGGCTAGACATTGTTGAATTATATATATATTTTTTGTGAAGCTTGAATTAAATTGCCACTCCCTGTTGCACACAACAAACTTCTATTCCCCGTGACAAGCGGATTTGGCACTTAACCCTAATTGCTCCTGTAAGTCGCTCTGGATAAAAGCGTCTGCTAAATGACTAAAATGTAAAATGTAAATGTAATTTAAGATTAAATCGTCAACCCTGTTGCGGTCAACCCTGTTACTTTATTTGGAACTTGATAGGCACTTATTATAGTAATTTTTGTATTTAACCTCTTGAGATGGGAAAACGTTTTTATTTTTTAATGAAGTTGAACATGTGCTCTTTATGACAGAATGTAAAAATGAGTTGAAATCTACACTTCTCAAAATGCACTGAATTGGTGCAACGACCCAGCAATATATTCACTGATGGAACACAGTCCTAACCCTACCTGTCACTGAACATATGTTTATGGTCATAGTCTAAGTATGAAAGCTCCGTCTGCCCGCTCCACACAAATAACCCCATCCAGACACCAACAAAGTGTCTCTGTCTCTCCACAGGGCAGGGAGTCTACATGACAGAGCATGTGAAGCCGCAGCACTCCTTCAGAAGGGTGAGGCCGGTTTTTGTGACGAAGGGAGTGGACGAAGTCTGCTGGGCTTTGGAGGTCATCCTTCGGTCCTCTGTGACATCTGGGAAAAAAAGAGACATCATTATCATCATCATCGTCATCGGCACCATCAGCATTGTTAATGTTGTTATCATATTTTAACTTGGTTCAATCAATGCGACTTGGACTAATTGCACAAAAGGAAGCTTCATATTTGAGCCTTGACTACACAGCACTATGGTAACACATATGCACATACTTTTTTTCTTTGAGGTCTTGGGAAATTTAGACTGTAAGAAATCAGCCATTTCTTTGTCCTCCTCTCTCTCCCTGTTGAAGGAGATTGAGTGGTGTATGCACAGTTAACAACAGGGAAAATCTTCCCACTATATCTTTCACAGCCACTGTTGACATAAAACACAGTCATACACAAGAATGCACGCACACACACACACACACAAAATTAACAAATAACCAACCAAACAACTGGATAGAGACAAAGAGGCTCACATGAACACTTCCAACATTTGTTCATATGTGTGGATGGTGTGAATTCACTTAAAAAATAAATCATTTTCTCTTTATGGTTTTCTACTGTTAACATCACTTTACTGTAAATTATTAAGTATCTGCTTCCCACGTATCACCCACCTTTCTGAGAGCTGTCAAAAGTGTCACTCAGACTTGTAGTCATAGAAGCAGGGCTGCCTGACATGCAAGACAGCTAAACAAATGCAAGGGGTTGCACAGCGACATGGAGGAATGGTCACAAACTGGTTCCGATACAGTATGACTCAGAGGTGACAACTGAGTCACCGATATTAATGGTCACTAGATGCTACTTCGGCAACATGTTTAGTTATAGTATCCCTTGCCTTTAAGAACATGATGGCCCACACTTCCTTGACTTTAAGATCATGGCAGCCCTCACCTGAGCCTCTCAAACTCCACGTCATCCACCAGGAAGTCCCTGGTCTCCACCAGCTTGTGGATCTGCTGCAGCAGCTCCTCCTCCCTCTGCCGGTCCTCGTTGGATTTGTCTGTGTCTGGAGTCATACAGACAGTATAGTCATGGAGTGGTCATACAGCAGTCATAAACGGTTCATATAGTAACCATAGATGCTAGGAATCATTAAGCATTCACACAGCTCCAGTTCAAGATTAAGCACCAGGCAAATTAAGCTTAGGCTGATGGATCTGTAACCACCAGATGACTGTGCATGGTGTTGCTGTTACAATACTGAGAAAGGGGTGTGGATAGCATTACCACTGGATCTAACCTACAAAATGTGAGATAATACAGAAAGAGCTAGAGCTGAAATGTTGAAATGATAAGCTGAGATAATGAGCATGTTGTGCTCCAAATCTTCTGCTTTTCTGTACTGCAAATGTTTTATTATTGGTTTTCCTAGAGAACTACCTGGACTATAAGCCCTTTTAATGGAGATATTCCCTCATTTTCTGCCACAGCAAGTGTGTGTGCGCTCTATAATGTGAATTGAACACCTCACCTCACCTCACACAGAGAGAGTCACTCTTTGAAAAAAGGTGCTATCTAGAAACGAAAATGGTTCTTCGGCTGTCCCCATAGGAGAACCCTTTGAATAACCCTTTTTGGTTCAGATAGAACCCTTTTGGGTTCCATGTAAAACCCTTTCCACAGAGGGTTCTACATGGAACCCTAAACGGTTCTACCAGGAACAAAAAAGGGTTCTACCTTGAACCAAAAAGGATTCTACTATGGGGACAGCCAAAGAACCCTTTTGGAACCCTTTTTTCTAAGAGTGTATGGTAGCCTACCTGAAACAGACACCAGCTTCTGAAGTTCTTTTTTCAGCCGTGTGATTTCCTTGCAAAGCTGAATGTCGTCCATCCTGAGGGGAAAAAATTGAGGAATCCATTTCATTCTCAATCATAAACCACATTGATATACTTCAAAGGAAATCTATATTCACAGCTGTTTCGTATGAGCCAGGGGAAGAGAACCCAGGACAAGGTGAGAATCGGATCCTGTCACGTATCGACTGTCAGTACAGTGGCTGTTCTTCTCCCTGTACCACACTTAGTCTGACAGTCAGGAATCAATCCTAATTGCTCTTATTGACAGAACAATTGAAACCCATACAAAATGCTTCAATACAGAGGATGGAGAGATTGTAGTCTTAAAGATACAATCATGCAGGCTCCAGTGTTGAGTGGACTCTCTGAAGGCACTGTGGCTTGCATGTATAGCCCCACATTAGGGTTAACACTGAAGAACACAGTCACTACAGTCAGACAGGTCCTGCTGGACAGTAATAAGGATTGTGACAGAGGACCTTCTGATGTGATCACCCTTCCCTTGGGACCACAATGTGCCAGACAACCCTGCAGTTGTCCTGTCTTCTGAGGCAAAACTTCCCATCAAGCCCTCAGCTTCTGCAATAACTCCTCTATTACAACAGTGGTCAATATAACAACAGCAAATTATAGCAATTTTCAAAAGATTGCTGCTGAGTGAAAAAACTGCCTGACAGGCAGGCAGAGCTAGGAGACAGGGAGATATACTCTAGATGAGTGTAGAGATAATGGCTTCTATAAAAAATAAAAAAATAAAGTGACTCCTCAAGCGATTCAAACACAGTACATTTACATGGCCAAATACATAGTAAAATGTAATGCTATAGAATTGAAGCGATTTCCCTTTCAGCTTTGTAAACATAGACATAATAACAAGAACCATATTAGCCTATCCTACAGACAGAAACCACTTCAGTGCAAATGGCGAACAAAATTAGCTTTCTCCTCTTCTCAGGTGGACTGAAATGATTGTTGGCTGAGGGTTTATTAGCTGAAACAACTCTGATGCCACAGGGCCTCTGAGAATGAGTCACTCCCCATCTCTCTGAGCTGCAGCTGCATCATATCTCATTTCACTGATTGACTCAGGTAGGGAGGTTTAAGTAAACAATACTGGTCAGACACTCTTACAGATGTGGCTATTCCCACTGGAATTCTAATGAGGCTCTGGATAACTGGGCTTTTCCATCGGACGATAAGAGGAAAATGACCTCCTAGATAAACATGCCCCCAGGCCTTTAAGCACAGGAAATGTGTTATTATTTTCAAGCCACTTCATAGGAGTGACCAATGCAGTAGCTGCATCACAGCTTATTTGCATGGAAATTGTGTATGTGCTTTAATATGGATTCCCTTTCTATTGCCCTGTCATTGTGTCTGAAGCTGCACCCCGACATTACAATAAATCTGCCTTTCACAATAAACCACCTTGCAGTGCCTACAGCATTAAAAAGAATACACACTGAACTGCATACACCTAATGCACTGCATGCAAATGAGAGTTATCATTTAATTCCATAAGCAAACCATGTCATGTTATTCATTTTTAATTTAACTTCCACCTAAGTAGATAAGAAAACAAGCTACTTTACACATCAGAAACCTAACAGTAATTACTTTTCCACATGAACAAAGGTACATTGCTTGTTATTATGCTATCACTGTTCAGTTTCTCTCTGTTAGAGCTGTGGTCAGCCTTGAAAAGACCTTGAGCTCTGCAGTGACTGGTGTCAATATGCTCCTGTCCCTGGAGATGAAAGAGAAGGAATCACAGATACAGTAGTGAGAAAGTGAGAAAAGCTCTCTCTGTGCCGCTGTGCTCATCTACTTAACGGTGAGCAGAAGTACGGCTGTTTACCAGGCCAATAGTGATTACTGTTAGTGTAGTGTAGGGTTAGTGTTCAGTAATCATACTGAATCTCACAGAAATCCCATTTACTTTGTTTAAAGTGTTGCTTATATGTAAGCTCCAACCCAGAAAGGTGAGGTCTTGAGGAGGAACAGTGAGAATATAGCCTACTGTATGCTTCAGTGCACATCTCCCCAGCAACTGGACCTCCCCATACCCAGCATCATTATCCTTTCTCTGAGTCTCTCCCCGCTCTCTCCTACACATGTCACAATAATGAAGAAGAAACATTACAGCCAAGGGGATCAGACAGAGAAAAGTATAAAACCGTTTCTTTTCAGAACAAAGTCCATGTGCAGTGTCGAGACAAAAGTGTGTAGGAGCTGAGCTGGTAGACTAATAGGAGAGCAGACAATGTGCTGCTGTCCTCTCTACACAGTATTCGCCTTCATGCACTTGGTCGCTCCCATCGCTAGATGCTGTCATATGTGGAGCATCACCAAGTCCGAGGGGAATACTGTGGAACTCTAATGAGCCCTGTAAAAACCTACTACAGTACAACCACAACCCATTCCACAAGGAGCCAGGGAATGGATGTTATGTGTGAGACTGAAAAGGCCCAAAATGTGTATCCTGTTCTTCTACCTCATACTAGAGGGCTCTGATAAATCACCAAAAGATGTCAGAAACTGAGTGTTGGTGTGGTTGGATAGTTATAAAAAAAAATGCTCACATGTATCTTAGTTCTGATTCCCTCCGTACCAGAACATCACGTATCCGCTCGATTCTGAAAAGCTCCCCTTCGATGTCATCTATTGTGATGGTGGAGTCCGCCATTGACACAATGTCTTCCTCTGCTGGAAGGGAAACAAGAAAACAAAAGTATGTGGACACCCCTTAAAATTAATGGATTCGGCTATTTCAGCCACACCCACTGCTGACAGGTGTATAAAATCGAGCACACAGCCATACAATCTCCATAGACAAACATTTGCAGTAGAATGGCCCGTACTGAAGAGCTCAGTGACTTTCAACGTGGCACCATCATAGGATGCCACCTTTCCAACAAGTCAGTTCGTCAAATGTCTGCCCTGCTAGAGCTGCCCACGTCAAGTGGCGCAGCGCAGTGGTCTAAGGCACTGCATCGCAGTGCTAACTGTGCCACTAGAGATCCTGGTTCGAATCCAGGCTCTGTCGCAGCCGGCCGCGACCGGGAGACTCATGGGCGGCGCACAATTGGCCCAGCGTCGTCCAGGGTAGGGGAGGGAATGGCCGGCAGGGATGTAGCTCAGTTGATAGAGCATGGTGTTTGCAACGCCAGGGTTGTGGGTTCGATTCCCACGGGGGGCCAGTATAAAAAAAAAAAATATTCACTAACTGTAAGTCGCTCTGGATAAGAGCGTCTGCTAAATGACTAAAAATGTAAATGTAAAAAAACTGTAAGTGCTGTTATTGTGAAGCGCGTAGCGCGTAAAAATTGTCTCTCCTCGGTTGCACACTAACTACTGAGTTCCAAACTGCCTCTGGAAGCAACGTCAGCACAAGAACTGTTTGGCCGGTGTAGGCCGTCATTGTAAATAAGAATTTGTTCTTAACTGACTTGCCTAGTTAAATAAAGGTTAAATAAAAAATACATAAAAATAAAAACTGTTCGTTAGGATCTTCATGAAATGGGTTTCCATGTCCGAGCAGCCGCACACAAGCCTAAGATCACCATGTGCAATGCCAAGCGTCGGCTGGAGTGGTGTAAAGCTCACCGCCATTGGACTCTGGAGCAGTGGAAATGAGTTATCTGGAGTGATGAATCACGCTTCACCATCTTGTCTAAGGCACTGCATCGCAGTGTTGCGGCGTCACTACAGCCTGGGGTTCGATCCCAGGCTGTGTCATTACTGTCCGTGACCGGGAATCCCATAGGGCGGTGCACAATTGGCCCAGCGTCGTCCGGGTTAGGGGAGGGTTTGGCCGGGTGGGCTTTACTTGGCTCATCGCGCTCCAGCGACTCCTTGTGGCGGGCCGGGCACCTGCAGGCTGACTTCGATCGTCAGTTGAACAGGGTTTCCTCTGACACATTGGTGCAGCTGGCTTCCAGGTTAAGAGGGCGGGTGTTAAGAAGCACAGTTTGGCGGGTCATGTTTCGGAGGACGCATGACTCGACCTTCGCCTCTCCCGAGCCCGTTGAGGAGTTGCAGCGATGAGACAAGATCGTAATCACGAAATTGGGCAGAAAAAGGGGGTAAAAATTACAAAAATAAATACATAAATAAAAATATGGTTTGTCGAGATCGGTGTGGAAGAACTTGACTGGCCTGCACAGAGCCCTGACCTCAACTCCACCAAACACCTTTGGGATGAATTGGAACGTCGACTGTCACCCAACCTCACTAATGCTCTTGTGGCTGAATGGAAGCAAGTCCCCGCAGCAATGTTCCAACATCTAGTGGAAAGCCTTCCCAGAAGAGTGGAGGCTGTTGTAGCAGCAAGGGGGGACCAACTCCATATTAATGCCCATGATTTTGGAATGAGATGTTCGACGAGCAGGTGTCCACATACCTTTGGTCATGTAGTGTATTAGCAAGTTATTCTACTGCTACATTGGCATAGTACTGTGCATCAGCACGGAAACAGGAACAAATGACTGTTTATTCTGCTCGCGCCACCTATGCCAGCACAACATGATCGTGTCTTAGAAGAGAGAGGGAGGCCAGAGCACTTTCTCCTGTCTTTTCAAGTTTCAAGTTTATTTGTCTCATGCCAAGTACAGTGAAATGCTGAACTTGCAAGCCCTACCCAACAGTGAAGTATTTAATATCAAAATAGTATAACTAATAAAAAACAAAAACAAAACATGAGAAAAAAATTATAAGAGAGGAAGCTATATACAGGGTCAGTGCCAGCACCAAATGTACAATGTACAGGGATACTGGAGTATTGAGGAAGATATGTACACGTAGGCAGGGATTAGGAGAAAGTGACTGGTAGCAGGATAAATAAAAATAACAATAGTAAACAGTATGGCAGCAGCATAAGTGGTGGGTGGGTGTGTGCGTGGTGGTGAGTGTGTGTGTCTTCAGCCTGCCTTAATTATGGCATGTGTGCAGCATGCTTCCTGGGTTTCCTCCCCCAGTGGGACAGCATGGAGGGAACATGCCTCTGAGTGGCACACTGCCAGGCTGGACAGAGACTCAGTGGTGCTGAGACTGGGATGGCATGACGGCAGCTCTCTCTGAACAGTTGACATCAGGATATTGATACATGCCTGAGTTTAATGAACAATGACAAAGAATCTCAGACAATGAGATAGAAGACTGAGAATCAGTGACAATTAAAGTAGGAAATAGATGCTGAGCACCCACGGGCTAGTACATTTCTAGAATCTATAATGAACTGGTTAAGGTTTATCAATTAAGTAGACTTGTGCAGTCTCATTAACATTTCCTCTTTTGGCCCATCTCCAGCAGTGGTGCCAGGAGGGGGCCGGTCTGTTTCATTGGTCATAGTCTGTGAAGCGCTGTGATTGCTATCCATGATGAGATCCTAGTTTCCCAAGATTATATGAAACACTGAATATAATCATCTCCATTATAGTCATCTCAACCTGCAATGGCTTAGAACTGTCAAACACTATACATACTGTGATGTCACGAGAGGCTGTGTCCTGGAGGGACGTTACATCCCCCTGAGGTGGCTGCAAACCCAGACAGCTATGGCTCCATCTGCTGGTATGGTCGGGAACTCCACCCCTCTATGGCCAATCTTCCCACGCAGCTGAAACAAATGAGGAGCTGATGAGCTGAAGGTTTGGGAAGGGAAGAGACACAGTCTCCAAGCTGGGCTCTCTGGAGGACAAGAGTGCTGCACGTCCACTTCCAGGAGGAATATAAGGATTTGGAGATACTTACCTTTGGGGAAATACTCACCTTTGGATATATGCACCGGTGGAAATACGTGTGGGACATTTGGAAGGACGTTTTGCTGGGTTGGCCACTAGCTGCAACGTGGAATACAGTAAGACTGGGGAAAAGTTATTTGAGCGAGTGAGAGTTATGATTTTGGATGTGGAAGAGACATCCCTGAACTGTTAACCCTTAAAGAGCCACAAGAGAACAGAATTGTGTTATACTTTCGTTAGTTTCCCAAGACCTTTAATAAAATCCTTGTTTTGGTTGAACCTGGTCTCCTTGCACTACTTGAGCAATCCCGCTGAAAGCTGTGTAGCCTCTCGTGACATCACAGATGGTGGAGAATACAGGCACGCTCAGCGTTAATAGTGCATGTCGGAGGAGGATACCGAAGGTTTGATCACCCAGTTTTCCAAGTTGGCCGTAGGCTCCCCGCCCGACTGAAATGGAGGACATATTGAAAGCCCTTGTTGCTGGCCAGCAAGCCCAGATGCAAGCAAACGTGGCTCTCTTGGAGGAGCAAAGAAAGCCAACCTTCTGAAGGCAGAGGAATTGCAGTTGCAGAGACAGAGGGTGGTCCAAAATACCCGCCCAATAAAGGCAAGTGACTTTATATCTAAGATGGGAGCTACCGATGACATTGAGGCATACCTGCATGCATTTGAGGCCACGGCCACTAGGGAAGCCTGGCCCAAGCAACAGTGGGTTGGTCTGTTAGCCCCCTTTCTAACCGGGGAAGCGCTGAATGCTGTCCGGGACCTGGGCCCTGACCAGGTTACTGACTATGATGCCCTGAAGTCTGAGATCCTCAGCAGATATGGACTCACAAAGTTTGGTATGGCCCAGCGCTTTCACAGTTGGACCTTCCAACCAGACCAACCTCCTCGGGCGCAGATGCATGAACTTGTCCGAATCGCAAGGAAATGGCTGGATCCGCAGAGGAATACAGCAGCGGCGGTGGTGGAGGCCGTTGTGGTGGATCGTTACCTACGCGCCCTGCCTTATGAGGCAAAACGGTTCATCAGTCAACAGGCCTTGACCACGGCTGATCTGACCGTGGAAGCTGTGGAAAAGTACCAGGCCACAGCGGAGATGCTGAATGCTTCCGAAAAAGACCCCAGAGTGCGGCCCCACCACAAATGGGGAAAACCCGTCCAAAGGACCCCAAGGTCTCGAACCCCGCTGCGTCAGGACTTATCCCGGCTCCAGGGGAGCCAGAAACCAGGCGGGTCCAAGAAGAGTACACCAGGATGGGGAACCTCGACAGTGTTACCGGTGTGGGGAGATGGGACATATCTCCTGGCAGTGTGGGGAAACCAGCCGATGAACCTATGCCCACTGCGGAGTCCTCCAGCTCAGCACCCACACATCGTTTTGCCTCGCTCTTGGGAGTCGTAGATGGCGGCCCAGATCGACCCCCCACCTGCCCGGTAACTGTGAATCACCATGATGTGGAGGCCTTACTGGATTCTGGTAGCCGGGCCACCCTGGTGCGTAAGGATTTGGTGGGCCCAACGTGTCTGACCCCGGGGAAAGTCCTCCCAGTTTCCTGTGTCCATGGGGACACCAGAGAATACCCCATTACTGAACTTACAATGACCAGCACACGGGGAACCATACACACGACGGCGGGGGTGGTTGATTCCCTCCCCGTCCCTGTCCTAATTGGACGAGACTGCCCAGCCTTTTACCCACTCTGGAGAGAGTCTCAGGAGAGGATAACCCGAGTACCTCGGAACCGGAGAGGCAAGACTCATCCTGGGAAGGCTCCCGGTGCAATCCTCCGAATTACTCACTCCCGCCCGAACTCGGATAGGGATGGCAGGTGCCCAGACCGACACAGAGACGGAGCTACAGAATCTGGACAAAAGAACTGTCTGGTCTGAAGGGGACCGCTGAGAGGTATCGTTTGTTAAAGCAACAGTTAGACATGAAGACAGAAGAGTTAGATATCCTCCAGGCTAAACTCCAACAGAGCTCCTTCCATAAGCAACAGGAGGAGCTGGAGAGGCTGCGCAGGACCATCGAGGAGTGTGAGGAGACCCTGCGCAGTAGTAAGGAGGTCCAGAAGAAGGCAGAGGAGAAGTACAAGGTGTTGGAGAACAAGATGAAGAATGCGGAGGCAGAGAGAGAGAAGGAACTGAAAGCTGCTCAACAGAAGCTAAACTCTGCTAAAACCAAGGCTGATGCGTTCAGTAAGAAACTCAAGGAGAGACAACAGGAGGCTGAGTCCCTGGTCCTAGAGGTGGAGGAGTTGAAGAGAGAGCAGGCTGGCAAGCACCACGGCAATGCGGACGCCCTCTCCCGGCGTGATGCCTTCTTCGCTGCCTTTACCCCGACGAGGACGTCGGTCCCGAGGAGGGGGATGTGTGATGTCACGAGAGGCTGTGTCCTGGAGGGACGTTACATCCCCCTGAGGTGGCTGCAAACCCAGACAGCTATGGCTCCATCTGCTGGTATGGTCGGGAACTCCACCCCTCTATGGCCAATCTTCCCACGCAGCTGAAACAAATGAGGAGCTGATGAGCTGAAGGTTTGGGAAGGGAAGAGACACAGTCTCCAAGCTGGGCTCTCTGGAGGACAAGAGTGCTGCACGTCCACTTCCAGGAGGAATATAAGGATTTGGAGATACTTACCTTTGGGGAAATACTCACCTTTGGATATATGCACCGGTGGAAATACGTGTGGGACATTTGGAAGGGACGTTTTGCTGGGTTGGCCACTAGCTGCAACGTGGAATACAGTAAGACTGGGGAAAAGTTATTTGAGCGAGTGAGAGTTATGATTTTGGATGTGGAAGAGACATCCCTGAACTGTTAACCCTTAAAGAGCCACAAGAGAACAGAATTGTGTTATACTTTCGTTAGTTTCCCAAGACCTTTAATAAAATCCTTGTTTTGGTTGAACCTGGTCTCCTTGCACTACTTGAGCAATCCCGCTGAAAGCTGTGTAGCCTCTCGTGACATCACAATACATAAACAACATATACACTAAACTGGTGCATGAAGGTATATTGGGGAACTACAAAGAAATAATTTGAAATTAGGACTAGTGATTTGCAATCAGTGATAATCATGTAGATTCCCCTTCATTTTGTCTAGAAATGCTCTATCCTACAACAGACAATGGGCTGGATAATTGGAATAAACCTTTCATTGCTCAGTGTAACGTTCTACGGACTTGCTTAGCAAGGCTGGGGATGAGTGAGAAAATTGAACATGATGGTGAGTGGAATTTGAGGCAGCTTGATGATGACAAATGACTCGGATCTCAGCAGGGGATTAAAGGCTGAGATGTCCTTCTTCAGTCTATTGGCTTTTCTTATCCAATGCTATTGTGTTCTTAGTCAACATTAGTTTAATGAGACAACTCAAAACACCTCCCAGAGTGAACTGCCCTTAAGAGTCAACAACTCCCTCTGACCTCTCAGACCTCCAGGTTGACTCCTCACCACTATGTAATCCTGCAGCCCACTGAAAGCCCAGTAATGCACCACTTACTGCTCAGCCTGCAGCTTCCTCACAGACCAGCTATGACTCATCCAACAGTGCTGCAATTGGCTCTTAATTACTTGACCTTGTCAGAAAAGACAACATTAGCTACAAACGGAGGCCAAATCACCAGGGATAACAAGGCTAACGCCATCAAAAACACACACATCATCATTAGCGTTTTAGAAGCTCCATCTAGTTTTTTCAATGGATCTTCAATAATTACGCATTCTGACAAAACCCTCAGAGCAAGCTTGGGGTCTGTGTTTTGATCGTGAGTTGCCTGCTGTATGTGCCTTCCTCCGGAGGCAATTTTCTGCCCCTATTGTGAAAATTGCTCCTGACAATTGGATTTCCAAATGTCACTTTGGATTACCAGAGCTTTACCAGGGCTCTGTGTGTGGCTGGCTATACTCCATTCCTTTTCACCTTTGTGGAGACTCATCACTGTCTCTTCCTGTGTCACCTATGAAGAGTCACTGCTAGAGGCAAAGGTGAGTGATATCCTCACACTGCATCTGTACAGACAGAATAACACAATGAGTCAGGACAGCAGCATTTCAGGGCTTCTTTTAGGATACCAGTCCACTCTACTGAGCCCCTCTGCATACCAAAAACATTAAGAGGAAGTAAAAAAAAGAAGAAGAAAAAACTCCTCTTCTTCAACCTCAGCTCAAACACCCCCGATTTCCATCATTTTGTCCCTCATTCTCTTTTGCCTACTTATTCCAAGCAAAGTCGCTCTTTAGGTCGCCTTGCCACCCCCAGCCTTCAGATGTCATTTGAAAGTGTACTCCCCTGCAGTCTGCACTGCACAACCAGATTACATAAAGATCCTGGGAACATTTGCTCTGTTCTATGCCTTGTTGCATTAAGTTCTATTTTCAGAAAATAAATGTCTCACTCTTAAGATCTATCGATCTATCTTTCATCACGTGTCTCTCTGTCCTGGCTATTACTTCTAAATGCAGTAACATTATCCATGGTCCATGTTCATGAAATTATTCTACTAGTACAGAAGAAGAAAAAACAGACATTACACAACAATATCAGATCACTACTCCATTCCACTCACCAATGAGTGTCCTTAACCCAGTCAAGTGTTGTTCATTTTATGATTAGCACAAGGACCAGAGTAACATTTTGAGCCTTATAGCCATGAGGAATATGACAATGATACATCTGACAGTGGCTGTAAGTTAGAAATTACCTTTGTGAATTCAGTATTTTGGTCACTGGTTGACATTTCTATACATAGCATGCAGATACATACAAAGAATGTTAACATGTCCATAGAGGGGTTCAGTGAATAACCTTTTGTTCACATAGTCAAGGTTCTGGTGATAATAGGCAAATAGCCGAAGTTGTGAAACACTTTGATCTAATCTGAATTACTGCAAGTATTTCTATGTATAGGTGTATAGCTCAATTTGAGTATCATATAATCTTCATAAAAAGTCTCTAAATCACAAAACATTTTGGATTTTTGTAAAGAAAATAGTCTAAAACTGAAAGATTTCAGCACCAAGTCCTATCAAACTGAACTTATCCTCATGCAAAAAAACACAAGTAGAATAGATAATAAAAAGGTAGCCCGTATATCTACAACTTTCCATGCTATGCACTGTACATAATTAATCATTTTGCAAAGGCTCACCCTTCTTATCGGCTTTTCCATCCAATTTGGTTCGATCCAAAGACCCATATTGTTTGGAGGATTTTCGCTCCTTTTCCATTTCTTCGGTCTGAACGACTTCAGGCTTGATAATAATAAATCAGTAGCAGATAAATACCCTTAGCCTAATTGAAAATGGAATTACACGGCGCAGCCTATTTATGTGGCCATATCGAAACACCATCACCACGTGGAGAATACATGTTGAACGCTGGCTATGTATTTGCAGAACACAGTGCAATTTCAGCACCACGGACACAGCTCGAGTCGGATGACTGAAGTATAACGTGAAGCGCCACCTTGTGACTTGCAAAGGGGGGGGAATCAATATTCCCCCACCTCAAAAAATGAAACAATTAATAACATTCACATGTGATATCAGCTTTCACCATTCATTTTTCATCATGCCTGATTGAGTTGTTAATGCTGGAGCTGACATGATTTCATCCTGCAGGGCCCTTGAGGACTGACTGGTGAGGAGGGAGCAGATGGTGCTGCTGTATAGGAGGCATCATCTATGTTCACTGACTGGGGCTGTCAGCCAGCTCTGTCTGGTCTGGAAAGACTGGTCTGGCAGCAGGTGCTGCCTCTGGCCAGTAGGAGGCAGCACTACAAGCCCAGGTCACTGTCACTTACCCTTTGAGCTGATCCAGCAGCTGTGTACACAAAGGGACTTCAGACTAAAGTCATCAGTAGAGAGCAGTAGCCTATAAGTCTACAGTACACAGACAGATAAAAGAGTTCAATCAATTTCATGAGGTGACAATTCACCCCCCAAAAAATCACTGGCTGACAAGGTCAGGATAGTGCGTGAATAAGTCAACAGTATAAGGTGGAAGTGAACAGAAGGACACCCGTCTGGGATCGACTGTTCCAAAACAAATATTTTACTTATGGCGCCTGCTCAGGCTGTTAGCTCCTTATCATTCAACTGACTGTTCTCTACAGTCATGAGTCATGACAGACCAGGCCAAATACAAAGATTCAAGAGGACTGCCACATACTACTGACCTTTGCTTTGTTACATTAAGAGGTGTATTGATATTCACACAATACATTTTCTGATGTTTGACACTACCCTGTTGTGAGGTATTGACATATCCTGTCCACTGCATTGACTTACAATGTATCAATAAACATACTATAAACATTAGATAAACAAAAGGTATTGTAATGCCAGTCTTCAATATTTGAGAATGTCTTCAAGGCACAATAATGGAATTTTATTTTTTTAATTGGACATGTATATCAACCACTGTATGTAATGTATTGCTGTATCCACTCCAAGCATTATAAATTAAACAAAGCTTTCAGGGAGAGGTGCATATCTATGTTGACTGAAATAGCATTCAGGTCAAAATGGGCAATGTCACCTGTGGCAAGTTTGGCAAACATCCTTTGAAATACAGGTTCAGCAACCAACCACAGATAGCTTCTAATACTTCCTCGTACTTCCCCCACACAAGAGCCACTTAATGTTTAGTTAGTAGACATCAACCCTTGGGTCAATTTCCTACAGCTGAACGTTGAACAATACATAACATTTTCACAGTGGACTCAAGAGAGTAAGTATCTTTGTCATATGTGAGCAGGCTAAACCACACATTCAGGATGAGTCTGTTAGTCCAGGGTTTTGTCTCGCCCAAAGACCACACCTGAACTCAAGTGGCCTTATGTTACAGACAGTAAAGCTGCCTAACGTGGACTGTACTAACACTCATAAGCACTCGCACAGTTACTCAGTCACCTGCCCACACCTAATTCTTCTCCGTTATTTGCTATCCAGAGTTTCTTTATAGCTTATGCAAATTACAGTTTATCATCACTCTGCATTCACAGTGGATCAACCTCCAGTGTAATAGTGAGGCTTGCAGTCCATGTGCTTAGTTTAACTGAAGAATGTTAAACGTCTTCTGGGCAGGTGGGGAATGCCAGAGCATTAGCACTAAATGAATAAAGCTGCAGTAATGAGAATTAAAAAGCAATACTTGGTTTTCAATTAAACCAGCCAAGGACGGATTCACTTAGCAGTTTGTAGAGCAGCAAGAAGGCAGACTAAATGAAGAGCGACATGTCAGTAAGTGGTGGTGTCCTGCTCCCATTGTGTTGCATATTGTACTGTAGGGCTAATGAGTTATTCTTCTGCCCGTGTTATTATTGCTCTTGTCATCCTCCATGGCTTTCTCCAGCCAGTCTCTCTCCTGCTCCACTTCACTGGTGTCAGCAGTGAGGAGGCGGGAGTAGCTTTCCACTGGAGCAGTGGCAGAAACAGGCACCACAGGAGCAGAATCACCACCACCCCTCTGAATAGCACAGATACCCCAAACCTGTGGACAACAAACCCCCCGGCCAAGCTGCCCAGCCCTGCCCCCAGGTCCAGAGAGAGGGCCTGGTAGACCCTCCTCAAGCTCCTCTCCATGCCCGGCGTGGCCACGTCCTCGCACTTCATCTGCACTGCCCACCACTGCTGAAGCAGCTCAGCACCTGGGCAGGTAGTGCAGCCCAGGGGCCCCACAGGAAGGAGTAGTAGAGGCACTGCAGGGCCAGGCAGGCCGTCCCCACCAGCAGCACCCTGCCTGGGCTCAGGAGCTTTGACACCTGGCCACTCAGCAGAGGGAAGGCAGCCCGGGAGAGCACCGCTAAGGCTAAAGAGAGGCCCATGTGCAGCTCGCTGCTCCCATGGTCCTGCATCTGCCCCAGCAGGAAGTCATCCACCGCAGACCCCGCCAACCCCATTAGGAAGGCAGTGACAGCACACAGCAGGGCCCGGAGGTCCCCTCGCACCAGCTGTAAGGCTTTGAAGAGCCCAGTGGAGCGACTACGCTTCTTGTTTAGGTAGAGGGGCAGGAAGGATACCACAGGCACGGCCAGGGTTGTCAGAGCTGCATAGGAGTAGAAGTGGACAGCGCTCCTGGGTGTGTGTGAGCCAATGAGGCAGTCCAGGTGGCTCACCAGCAGTCCTGCACCACCCACCCCACACGCTGCCCCAAGAAGCCCCCACACCCCTGTGCTACCATAGCGATCAGAGGCATCCACAAAATCCAAGTACTCATACAGCCAATCGTCCACAGTCCATTCCAGCGGGGCGGCCATCAGCTCCCATAGCGACACCACGATGAGGAGCATGAAGAAGAGCTGGTGCTGGACGTCCATAACTTGGAGGCTGCCCAGGAACTGGAAGCGGGCCTCGTCCTTCTCCCTCTGCTGCTGCTTCTCCTGACCTCCTGACCCTCCTCACTGTGGGTGAAGTGTTGGAGGCACTGTGGTGGGACTCTGAGCCATTGCTCTCCCCTCCTTTACTGCGGTTGGCCACAGATACATTCACTTGTGACCATTGAGAAGTCACATTGTTGGAACGTTGCTGCTGGAGTGTGTAGGTTGTGGCTTCGCTCACTGAAACAGGGGAAGACACAGTGTCACCGGTTGTCTCTGTAGGTGAAGATTCATGTGCTGCTGACTGGGATACAGAGGTAGTGTGTGTGGTAGGCATTACACTGCCAAAAACAGGCACATCATCACTCAGCTCTTCAGTGGGGCTCACACTGAGGTGAGAGATGTTGCAGTGACTGGTCAGCATCTCGACGCCTGTGGATGGGATGAGCAGGAGGACGAGGGCTGCCCGTGCTGAACAGACCAGAGACCCCGTAATCACTGCCCTCCTCTTGTTGTAGTGTCTGGCCAGAAAGCTGTCCAGAGGGCTCCAGACCAGGGAGATGAGATGCTTGGTGCTCATGAGAAGGCCTGTCATGGAGGGAGTGAGGCCCAGGTATCTGAGGTACAGGGTGAGGAAGGGGAGGATGCAGGCTCTGGCACAAGAATACAGGAAGTGGAAGGTGCTGGCGAGGGCTAGAGCACCCTTAATGTCTATCTGCTTGTTCCTCTTCATGGCTGCCAGCCAAGTGAACTTGCTGACTCACAGAATATCTTCATACAGAGCACGCACTGTGAATACATACGAATAATATGTAGAGAAATAATTATAAACATATTTCAAACAGTAGCTAACATTTTACATTTTAGTCATTTAGCAGACGCTCTTATCCAGAGCGACTTACAGTTAGTGAGTGCTTACATTTTTCATAAATGTACATTTACTATTTGGTTAATGTTTGAATACCTGGAAAATAATGCAATATAGCTTAAAATCAAGTATAGATACATAGCAATCATATTTAACATTGAGGATGTGATCATATTTGTTTTTATTTATCTTTAACAAATGCCTATATTATAAGAATGACAAATCACTGAAAATAAAGATATACTCGGCCATATATGCACCTAATCAAAACTTCAATAAAAAACTGTAACCTAATTCAATAGAGCCAAAAACATCAACCACTAACATCAGTAGGCTACAATGGCTTAACGTCTAAACGATTAATTCCATTTTCAGCGCAGCTGGCGTGTTTGAGGCTAGTCGATGCACCCGTTTCAACAGAGGCATGTCCACTCCGTCCATGTCCACGTAATTTTTTACAGTAAACTGTTTTACACAACTTATCCGTAGACTTTAATTAACGTATGGTTATACTTTGTGCTCGGTCATTTTGGCTCTGACCTTTTACGTCTCTTATATCGTTCTTGACAGTTGTCACGAGAGCATAACCACCTGTTATCACCTCTCTGTAAATGGAAAAAGCAAAGTTGTGGTACACACCTTGCACGTATTAATCTGTTTGTCTGCAGCGCCCTCAGGGCATGAGGATGACAACTGCACGAGACAGGGAAAAAAAACACCCAGCTCAGGTGGTGAGTTTGTCCAGTGCTACATGATTCAATGAACTCATAGTTTATTCATACAAAAAAGTCACACAGTCAAAAATATGTTCTTCATTCTAAACATTTGAATCGGGTAAGATGTAAGAAGTAATTTCCTCTGTGATTAATAACACAGTGCCTTCCTTTAATAGCATAGTGTAAACAGTACATTTATTGCAAACAAGCACTGTAGAAAGTAGTCCAGATTAAATACATTCAAAACATCAACAATTCACTGGACTGTCCATCTGGAATTTGCAAGGAAATATACAACTGCTGAACATGTCTTTTATACAGTCAATCTGCTGTGTTACAGAAAATTACAAAAGTTAGTTGTGTTTCAAGAATATAGCTGCACTTTTGTAGACAGGAGTGACAGCTCTAAAAATGTTACTGTGCCTGTTGAACCCCACCCACACTACTAGGCATTGGCATCGATTAAGCTGGACCACGGTGCACCGGTCTATGGCCCATGACGTGAATGGGCAAAAGTGGTGAGCGAGGAGCGCAATTCTCAACTCGAACAGTAATCTGCCCTGCTCTGTCATGTTGTCTACTAGACAGCATGTTGCATCATTCAGAAACAAACAACCAGGGTGTTTACAAACACTACAGGAACAAGATCATCCACATGTATTGATCACATTTTTACTAATACTGTAGAACTTTGTTCTAAAGCTGTATCCGTACCCATTGGATGCAGTGATCACAATATAGTGGCTATATCCAGGAAAGCCAAAGTTCCAAAAGCTGGGCCTAAAATAGTGGATAAGAGATCATACAAAATATTTTGCTGTGACTCTTATGTGGATGATGTTCAAAATATTTGTTGGTCTGATGTGATTAATAAGGAGCATCCAGACACTGCACTTTATGAAATTGCTTCTTCCAATTATTGATAAACAACCACCTGTTAAGAAACTGACTGTTAGAACTGTTAAGGCTCCACGGATTGATGAGGAAAAATGTATGGTTGTAAGAGATGGGGCAAAAGGAGTGGCTAATAAATCTGGCTGCACATCTGACTGGTTGACTTACTGCACATTGAGAAATGATGTGACTAAACAAACAAAAAATAAGAAGAAACTGTATTATGAAGCCAAGATTAATGATATAAAGAATGATGCAAAAACACTTTGGAATAATTTAAATGAAATTATGGGCAGAAAGACAAATTCAACTCATCAAATCAGATGGCTTATTCAGCACAAAACCATTTGATGTTGCCAATTATTTTAATGATTACTTCATTGGCAAAGTGGGCAAACTTAGGCTGACTAGTCTCTCAGTTCCTGCCGCTGAAAAACATCCCCACAGCATGATGCTGCCACCACCATGCTTCACCGTAGAGATGGTGTCAGGTTTCCTCCAGACGTGATGCTTGGCATTCAGGCCAAAGAGTTCAATCTTGGTTTCATCAGACCAGAAAATCTTGTTTCTCATGGTCTGAGAGTTCTTTAGGTGCCTTTTAGCAAACTCCAAGTGGGCTGTCATGTGCCTTTTACTGAGGAGTGGCTTTCGTCTGATTGGTGGAGTGCTGCAGAGATGGTTGTCCTTCTGGAAGGTTCTCCCATCTCCACAGAGGAACTCTGGAGCTCTGACAGAGTGACCACCGGGTTCTTGGTTACCTCCCTGACCAAGACCCTTCTCCCCCGATTGCTCAGTTGGGCCGGGCAGCCAGCTCTAGGAAGAGTCTTGGTGGTTCCAAACTTCTTCCATTTAAGAATGATGGAGGCCACGGTGTTCTTGGGGACCTTCAATGCTGCAGACATTTTTGGTACCCTTCCCCAGATCTGTGCCTTGGTACAATCCTGTCTCGGAGCTCTGCAGACAATTCCTTCGATCTCATGGCTTGGTTTTTGCTCTGACATGCACTGTCAACTGTGGGACCTTATATAGACAGGTGTGTGCTTTTCCAAATCATGTCCAATCAATTGAATTTACCACAGGTGGACTCCAATCAAGTTGTAGAAACATCTCAAGGATGATGAATGGAAACAGTATGCACTTGAGCTTAATTTCGAGTCTCATAGCAAAGGGTCTGAATACATATGTAAATAAGGTATTTCTGTTTTTTATTTGTAATACATTTGCTAATATTTTGTAAAAACCTGTTTTAGCTTTGGCATTATGGGGTATTGTGTGTAGATTGATGAGGATTTTTATTTATTTAATCCATTTTAGAATAAGGCTGTAACGTAACAAAATGTGGAAAAAGGGAAGGGGTCTGAATACTTTCCGAACGCACTGTATCTAATAGAACTCAAAGGGTTTTCCTTAATGGAAGCTCCTCTAATGTCAAACATGTAAAGTGTGGTGTACCGCAGGGTAGCTCTCTAGGCCCTCTACTATTTTTACCAATGACCTGCCACTGGCATTAAACAAAGCATGTGTGTCCATGTATGCTGATGATTCAACCATATACCCATCAGCAACTACAGCTAATGAAGTCACTAAAACCCTTAACAAAGTTGCAGTCTGTTTTGTAATGGGTGGCCAGTAATAAACTGGTCCTGAACATCTTTAAAACTAAGAGCATTGTATTTGGTACAAATAATTCCCCAAGTTCTAGAACTCAGCTGAATCTGGTAATGAATGGTGTGGCTGTTGAACAAGTTGAGGAGCCTAAATTACTTGGCATTACCTTAGATTGTAAAAACTGTCATGGTCAAAACATATAGATTCAATGGTTGTAAAGATGGGGAGAGGTCTGTCCGTAATAAAGAGATGCTCTGCTTTTTTGACACCACACTCCAAAAAGCAAGTTCTGCAGGCTCTAGTTTAGTTTTATCTTCATTATTGTCCAGTTGTGTGGTCGAGTGCTGCAAGGAAAGACCTAGTTAAGCTGCAGCTGGCCCAGAACAGAGTGGCACGTCTTGTTCTTCATTGTAGTCAGAGGGCTGATATAAATACTATGCATGCCAGTCTCTCCTGGCTAAGAGTTGAGGAGAGACTGACTGCATCACTTCTTCTTTTCATAAGAAACATTAATGTGTTGAAAATCCCAAATTGTTTGCATAGTCAAACACACAGCTCTTACATACACACTTACCCCACCAGACATGCCACCAGGGGTCTTTTTACAGTCCCCAAATCCAGAACAAATTCAAGAAAGCATACAGTATTATATAGAGCCATTATTGCATGGAACTCCGTTCCATCTTATATTGCTCAAATGAACAGCAAACCTGGTTTAAAGAAAACAGATAAAGCAACACCTCACGGCACAACGCCTCTCCCCTATTTGACCTAG
Source organism: Coregonus clupeaformis (assembly GCF_020615455.1). Lineage (NCBI taxonomy): Eukaryota > Metazoa > Chordata > Actinopteri > Salmoniformes > Salmonidae > Coregonus > Coregonus clupeaformis. The sequence continues at coordinate 25,577,587 of NC_059198.1, forward strand.
ATAGTTTGTGTGTATGTACTGATATGTAGGCTACGTGTGCCTAAAAAAAAAAAGAATTTGACGTAGTTCTGTGCTTGACTTGTTCTTGTCTATTCATGTTCTGTATTATGCCATGTTTCATGTTTTGTGTGGACCCCAGGAAGAGTAGCTGCTGCTTTTGCAACAGCTAATGGGGATCCTAATAAAATACCCCCAAAAATACAAACAACATCTCTTTTTCATAAAATATATGTTAGAATTTTCAAACTAGTTTTCATTGGGAAGATAAAGTGTTTTTTTTATCAAAATAAATCCCTTTTGCATGTGAAAACACAGAATCCTACTCATTACTCCACATGTTTAACCTGCGTCACTTTTGTTTTTAGCTTCCTTCGCCGTTGGCCAGAGCGGGGCACCTGGCTCACGCCCGGGAGGGAGCCCGGGCCGGAGCCCAGGCCAAATAATCAAATCCCCTCAGTGGTTGATGCCAGTGAAGGTGTTGATTGGCAGAGGCAGGATCTTGCACAAGTACCTGCTCAGCCCCGCCTCCCACTCCTCTCCCACACTGAAATTGGACTTGTTACTTGTCTGGAGGCAATACCCTGGATCCAAGCATGGAGAGATCTCAATGCTGTAAAAGAGTGTTAGTTACTTAGTTATTACAGTTTGAGCACAGGGAAATTCTCTGTAAAAGACAACCAAAAAACTACTGTATAGTATTGATCAATAGTAGAGATGGTAGAGCATCATGGCATTATATTGCTGATGAGTGTTATCGCTGACCTTTGGACATGTGTGTATTTCCTGCGACAGTCTTTGTCCAGACAGACAGTGAAGGTCTTATCCTCCAGGATTCTGAGTTTAATGTTTTGGGTTCTGATCTCCTGTCAACACAGCAGGGTAAAATTACATATCCTGATAGGTTGGGAGCAAAAATCATTGTGGGATGTAACTCCAAATTCCAGTACATACTGTATGCCTACCCTCTTTGCATTTATGGGCTCAAATCAAACCTCTACCATTATATATAATTGCATTAATCAATAATCTACTTTGGAGGTGAGACATGAGGATAAGATCAAGAAACCACATCAGGCAGTGTGTTGCCTGACTGACAGTTTTAGTACTTTTCAATATGGTGTTACTGGGGTCTCAATTATTTATTATCACACATTCAGAATTATCCTTACCGCGCAGCATCTTGGATTTGTGCTGTCAAAATTGACAGTGAGGAAATCAAGACCTAGGGAAAGTAGGGATGACAAATTGTTGATTTGAGGTAATGAAACCAAGTTGCCATTGAGAACAGCTAGGTAGTTACTATATGTTTTAATGCAAACCTTCTGTTTCATTGGGTGATATTGCACTGATGACCACTCCACATGTCATCACTGACATTCCCTTAACAACCTCTTGTTTGCTCAAGGAGACCTGCAGAAAGTATATGAGACACAAACACATTTGGTACTGTAGTTAAGACATTATGCCATACGGACTTAAAGGATATCTAGATATTTCCATAGTTGTTACTTTTCATTTAAAAGTGTACCACTTGTTCCTAAATGATTACAGTGATACTGTGACTACACTCAACAAGCAGGAACACATTCACTAACCACTAACCACATATTGTATAACACAAATAGGGAAGAAAGCCTTCAGAAAGTACCTTACTGTAATTCACAGAAACCATCGCTCCACAGGTTCCAAGTGGCTTCCTTGTTCGTCGCCTACTAGATCTCTCTGCACAGAGACATTATGACAATCACCAACAGAAGCAATAACAGGACCAGATAGTTTCTGTCCCTGTCCTTACAACACGGTTCAGGCTGCATTCACAGTTTTGACAACAGTACCTTGTCTCAAATTTTCTCTGAGGGTTTTAAACTCTGGGAACTCTGCTTCCAGGTGGGACACAAACACCTCCTCCACAGGGCTGCCAGTCTGGCCAGAGACAGATATCTAAAAACACAACAGGGCAACAAGAACAAGCTGAAATTAGGGAGAAATTGTGTTCTGTTTTTTTCTTAATGATAAAAAGTGGTTAAATTGAGCCGGAGCTACTCGAAGCAGGGCTCCTGCACCTTGGGTCAAATGATTAATGTCCACATCCTGGTTAAACCCTTAACCTAGCCTCAACCACAACCACAACCCTAACCCTAGATTCATGTCCACATCTCAGTTCAAGCCTAAACCTCAACCCTAACCATAATGCTAGCTTCATGTCCACATCCCAGTTCAACCCTAAGCCTAGCTTTACGTCCACATTCTGGTTCAACCCTAAACCTTGCCTCAACCACAAACTTAATCCTAACTTTAGCTCCAGCCCTAACCATAACTTAAACTCCAACCTTAATCCCCCCCATCCATCAAATAGGGCTTCCCAACCTCCGAATTCCCAATTTAACCCCTGATGAAAACCGTAATAATTATGTTATTCTGGGCTATGAACTCTTAAGTATGAACTATTCATGGGCAGCCATATGTTTGTGTATCATCCTGCTGCTAACACACACACACACACACACACACACACACACACACACACACACACACACACACACACACACACACACACACACACACACACGTGTGACTATAACATGTGGATGTATCTCAGGGGCCTGACCTTGACGGAGTAGAGTGTGAAGTGGACAGGCTGTAGGCCACAGCGAAGGTAGTAGGAGAGGACATCCACAAGGAATCGGTTGGGTTCTGATGACCTGCTGTGACTGGACTGCTGCAATGGCACATAGTAGACACAGTATTAGGTCTCACTGTGACATGACTGGATGTCTATTTCTCTCTTAAAACCCCTTTCCATTTAGGTATCCTATCACTATTTGATGGATCTTTCTGGATAATCATGATCAGAATTAGACCATGTGATTACTTTATGAAACAATGCATGTAGTAGTAATCATCACCGTTTCCGCCAGCTTTGGAATCATGGCTCCCAAACTGTTGATGTTGCTCTCGTACCAGGGATCAACCCTTCCTAAGAACGAGGCTAGAGACAACCTGTCTCCAACTTGTGATGTGCTTCCCTGAAAAACAGAAAAAGACTGTGGTTCCTTAACCTATCAAATCATACCGGTTACTGTACATGTGCAGCATGAGATGGATGTTTATTTTACATTATTGGTATTATTTGATTTTGGACTGGATTATTGCTCACAGGTGAATTGACGATGGGCTCATCAGTGACAGGGATGTAGTATATCTGTAGGTTCACTCTCTTGGTCAAGATGAGATGTTTTGCCTCCTTTTTTCTGTACACAAAAGCAATGCACATTGTAAAACAGTTCACACACATTCCTAAATGACAAAATTATAGTGTATTACAGTGTAGACCTCTGTATCGCAGTTGGTAGAGCATTGTGTTTGCAACGCCAGGATAGTGGGTTCAATTCCCAGCACTACCCATACATAAAATGTATGTACGCATGACTTTAAGTCGCTTTGGATAAAAATTGTATGAGGAAAAAAAAAATGTAATCTTTTTTTTTTTCACCTTTATTTAACCAGGTAAGCCAGTTGAGAACAAGTTCTCATTTACAACTGCGACCTGGCCAAGATAAAGCTAACTATGTATTAAGGGACATTAAGGGACAGTAGAAGTACTTCCTACCGGATGGAGTGATACGCCTTGGCCAGTCTCCCCAGCACCCTGTCGTCTCCCATCACCACTATGCGTGCTGTATGGTTCCCCTCCTCTTTAGGGAGAGGGGTGCTACTGGTGGGCCCCTTGATGTTTTCCTGCACCAGCGCCATTTTGTCTTCCGGCTTCATTCTCCCTCTGAAACCCGGTGACCGTGACCGGGTGAATAGCTTGCTCTGTTCCCGCTCCTCCATGTCAGACAGGTCCTTCTCTATTCCACTGTCAACAGACAGGAGGGAACCCCTCTTGGACACATCCTTCTCCTCTTCCTCCTCCTGGTACATAGAGTTCCGCTCAGAAGGGGAAACGTTTAGGGTGAAGTTCACCAGCTCATTCCCTATATAAAAATATGAAAGATTCAAGATTGCCAAACTATCTATTAGTCTGATTTGACAGTATTCTCAAGTCTTTATAATGGCCTAGAGACTAAGGTTCTCTAATGTTGACTCACACAGCTCCTCTTCGTTTGTCCACAGGTGGAAGTGAATCTTTGGAGAGGGCAATGGAGTGTTAGAAAGAGAGCCCCGGGCCTTTGGGTCTGAACAGAGAGAGAGTGAACATAACACAATAAACAGTGAATATCCTGTTTGTCACAGTCAGCAAATCTCTTTCATTATTCTCCTCTAGGCTTGGGTGGTATACCGTATATACCGTATGCTGGGGTATTTGGAAATAGCCACGGGATCGTTTTTTCAATACAGTCAATAACGTTTAAACTATTTCTTTGAAGTTTTTCACAAATAAATAATATTTGTAGCTACTCTTTAAGTAAATACCTGCAGTCAACTTGTGCAATACATTAAGAGATAAAGCAGATTGCGTATTTCATTTCAGCTGTCACACTATTTTACATTATGAAGCTTACCGTAGTTCCCCAGAACAGTTAAGCCAGTCACGTGTTTATTTGTAAATAGCATAATGGGAGAAAGCGGGAGCAGATCAGTCCAGCTGAGTACTCACAGGGGTATTATATTTTATATTGAAAGTCAACAGTGTTTTTTTGCTTCAATAGAGTGATCAGGGGCGTGTAACTATAGTTTTCCTTCACAGAAAATACATTAGTGTAACACATTCGGCAGAAAATAGCTTAATTTTTTATCAAATGACAACAGAAGTGAAACGCTATTTGGCTGGCAGCCACACAAGTAAATGAGCTTAATATGAAAAAGCAAGGTTTTTTTTTCAAAAATGATGCATGGCCATCATATTTCTAATGTTTATCATAGAAAGAATGTAGCCAGCTACATTTCCTAATGTTTTGCTTAAAGTTAATCTAGCATTTTACAGGAGAAAAGTAGTCTGGCTACACTAAAAAGTACCGGAGAAAAGTAGCTCCACATTAGTCAGAGCGCTGTCTGCTGATAGAATGCCCGTTGGTGAATTCTCATCCGAGTGGAGTGCAACTGAAGCACAGAATTAGTCTGATGCCGAGCAGAAATTACAATAAGAAGCATTTTAGATCTGCGTTTATAAAACGCAGCAAGGTGTTTCTTATACGTTTTATATTTTTTTCGTGAAAAATGCAGAATTCTTCTTTAACGCGACCCCTAAGTTTAACTTGCTAGTTATTACATTTACATTTTAGTCATTTAGCAGACGCTCTTATCCAGAGCGACTTACAGTTAGTGAGTGCATACATTATTTATTTTTCATACTGGCCCCCCATGGGAATCGAACCCACAACCCTGGCATTGCAAACGCCATCCCTGCCGGCCAAACCCTCCCCTACCTTTGGACGACGCTGGGCCAATTGTGCGCCGCCCCATGTCTAAGTAAGTTATCTAAGTAAGTGGCTGAATTAATAAGGTGACAGGGCATCATATGATAGCTTTCTGCCGTGTCTGAGAAATCTGTACAGCTGCCAATGTTATCTTGATTTCCTTGCGTTTTTTCTCCTCTACATTCTTGGCTGTCTGCTACTCCTTCCCTCTTCTCCGAGCAGAACAGGCAGGCCCGTTGCCCTAGAGACTCCAGACTCCACACAGAAACAGTGTGTACACATGCTGCTCCAGAGCCAGTGCTGTTCTTCCTTCAGACAAGCACGCATCAAAACTTTGCTCATTTGCACAATGTCTCTCGTTCACATTCGCTTGTAAATGTCCAAACTCACCAAAAATGACATTCGGTAGCTCCTACCTATATATGTATAACTTTATGAGCTGGATTGCCTGTCTTTGCAATTTGTTTATTTTCGTTTGCGCTCGTTAGCATATTTAGCTAGCAGCCTTCATGGAAATTCGCTATTAATTGTGCTTTGCTAGCATTATGGTAATACAGTGGGGGAAAAAAGTCTTTAGTCAGCCACCAATTGTGCAAGTTCTCCCACTTAAAAGATGAGAGAGGCCTGTAATTTTCATCATAGCTACACGTCAACTATAACAGACAAATTGAGGGAAAAAAATCCAGAATATCACATTGTAGGATTTTTTATGAATTTATTTGCAAATTATGGTGGAAAGTAAGTATTTGGTCACCTACAAACAAGCAAGATTTCTGGCTCTCACAGACCTGTAACTTCTTCTTTAAGAGGCTCCTCTGTCCTCCACTAGTTACCTGTATTAATGGCACCTGTTTGAACTTGTTATCAGTATAAAAGACACCTGTCCACAACCTCAAACAGTCACACTCCAAACTCCACTATGGCCAAGACCAAAGAGCTGTCAAAGGACACCAGAAACAAAATTGTAGACCTGCACCAGGCTGGGGAGACTGAATCTGCAATAGGTAAGCAGCTTGGTTTGAAGAAATCAACTGTGGGAGCAATTATTAGGAAATGGAAGACATACAAGACCACTGATAATCTCCCTCGATCTGGGGCTCCACGCAAGATCTCACCCTGTGGGGTCAAAATGATCACAAGGAAAATCCCAGAACCACACGGGGGGACCTAGTGAATGACCTGCAGAGAGCTGGGACCAAAGTAACAAAGCCTACCATCAGTAACACACTACGCCGCCAGGGACTCAAAACCTGCAGTGCCAGACGTGTCCCCCTGCTTAAGCCAGTACATGTCCAGGCCCGTCTGAAGTTTGCTAGAGTGCATTTGGATGATCCAGAAGAGGATTGGGAGAATGTCATATGGTCAGATGAAACCAAAATATAAATTTTTGGTAAAAACTCAACTCGTTGTGTTTGGAGGACAAAGAATGCTGAGTTGCATCCAAAGAACACCATACCTACTGTGAAGCATGGGGGTGGAAACATCATGCTTTGGGGCTGTTTTTCTGCAAAGGAACCAGGACGACTGATCCGTGTAAAGGAAAGAATGAATGGGGCCATGTATCGTGAGATTTTGAGTGAAAACCTCCTTCCATCAGCAAGGGCATTGAAGATGAAACGTGGCTGGGTCTTTCAGCATGACAATGATCCCAAACACACCGCCCGGGCAACGAAGGAGTGGCTTCGTAAGAAGCATTTCAAGGTCCTGGAGTGGCCTAGCCAGTCTCCAGATCTCAACCCCATAGAAAATATTTGGAGGGAGTTGAAAGTCCGTGTTGCCCAGCGACAGCCCCAAAACATCACTGCTCTAGAGGAGATCTGCATGGAGGAAAGGGCCAAAATACCAGCAACAGTGTGTGAAAACCTTGTGAAGACTTACAGAAAACGTTTGACCTGTGTCATTGCCAACAAAGGGTATATAACAAAGTATTGAGAAACTTTTGTTATTGACCAAATACTTATTTTCCACCATAATTTGCAAATAAATTCATAAAAAATCCTACAATGTGATTTTCGGGAGAAAAAAAATCTCATTTTGTCTGTCATAGTTGACGTGTACCTATGATGAAAATTACAGGCCTCTCTCATCTTTTTAAGTGGGAGAACTTGCACAATTGGTGGCTAACTCCAAAAAGTTTTGGGACACTGTAAAGTCCATGGAGAATAAGAGCACTTCCTCCCAGCTGCCCACTGCACTGAGGCTAGGAAACACTATCACCACCGATAAATCTACAATAATCGAGAATTTCAACAAGCATTTTGCTACGGCTGGCCATGCTTTCCACCTGGCTACCATTACCCCGGCCACCAACTCTGCACCCTCCGCTGCAATTTGCCCATGCCCCCCCCGCTTCTCCTTCACACAAATTCAGACAGCTGATGTTCTGAAAGAGCTGCAAAATCTGGACCCCTACAAATCAGCTGGGCTAGACAATCTGGACCCTTTCTTTCTAAAACTAGCCGCCGAAATTGTCGCAACCCCTATTACTAGTCTGTTCAACCTCTCTTTCGTAACGTCTGAGATCCCCAGAGATTGGAAAGCTGCCGCGGTCATCCCCCCTCTTCAAAGGGGGTGACACTCTAGATCCAAACTGTTACAGACCTATATCCATCCTGCCCTGCCTTTCGAAAGTATTTGAAAGCCAAGTTAACAAACAGATCACCGACCATTTCGAATCCCACCGTACCTTCTCTGCTATGCAATCCGGTTTCCGAGCTGGTCATGGGTGCACTTCAGCCACGCTCAAGGTCCTAAACGATATTATAACCGCGATCGATAATAGACAGTACTGTGCAGCTGTCTTCATCGACCTGGCCAAGGCTTTCGACTCTGTCAACCACCGCATTCTTATTGGCAGACTAAATAGCCTTGGTTTCTCAAATGACTGCCTCGCCTGGTTCACCAACTACTTCTCAGATAGAGTTCAGTGTGTCAAATCGGAGGGCCTGTTGTCTGGACCTATGGCAGTCTCTATGGGGTTGCCACAGGGTTCAATTCTTGGGCCGACTCTTTTCTCTGTGTATATCAATGATGTCGCTCTTGCTGCTGGTGACTCTCAGATTCACCTCTACGCAGATGACACCATTTTGTATACATCTGGCCCTTCATTGGACACTGTGTTAACAAACCTCCAAACGAGCTTCAATGCCATACAACACTCCTTCAGTAGCCTCCAACTGCTCTTAAACACTAGTAAAACTAAATGCATGCTCTTCAATCGAATGCTGCTGGCACCCGCCCACCCGACTAGAATCACCACTCTCGACGGGTCTGACCTAGAGTATGTGGACAACTACAAATACCTAGGTGTCTGGTTAGACTGTAAACTCTCCTTCCAGACTCACATTAAGAATCTCCAATCCAAAGTTAAATCTAGAATCGGCTTCCTATTTCGCAACAAAGCCTCCTTCACTCATGCTGCCAAACATGCCCTCGTAAAACTGACTATCATACCGATCCTTGACTTCGGCGATGTCATTTACAAAATAGCCTCCAACACTCTACTCAGCAAATTGGATGTAGTCTATCACAGTGCCATCCGTTTTGTCTCCAAAGCCCCATACACTACCCACCACTGTGACCTGTACGCTCTTGTTGGCTGGTCCTCACTACATGCTCGTCGTCAAACCCACTGGCTCCAGGCTATCTATAAATCACTGCTAGGCAAATCCCCGCCTTATCTTAGCTCATTGGTCACCATAGCAGCACCCACCCGTAGTCTGTGCTCCAGCAGGTATATCTCACTGGTCATTCCCAAAGCCAACACCTCCTTTGGCCGCCATTCCTTCCAGTTCTCTGCTGCCAATGACTGGAACGAATTGCAAAAATCTCTGAAGCTGGAGACTCTTATCTCCCTCACTAACTTTAAGCATCAGTTGTCAGAGCACCTTACCGATCACTGCACCTGTACACAGCCCATCTGAAATTAGCCCACCCAACTACCTCATCCCTATATTGTTATTTATTTTGCTCTTTTGCACCCCAGTATCTCTATTTGCACATAATCTCTTGCACATCTAGCATTCCAGTGTTAATACTAATTGTAATTATTTTGCACTATAGCCTATTTATTGCCTTGCCTCCATAACTTGCTACATTTGCACACACTGTATATATATTTTCTGTTGTATTTTTTGACTTTATGTTTTTTTACCCCATATGTAACTCTGTGTTGTTGTTTTTATCGCACTACTATGCTTTATCTTGGCCAGGTCGCAGTTGTAAATGAGAACTTGTTCTCAACTGGCTTACCTGGTTAAATAAAGGTGAAATAAAATAAATAAAATAAAAATGACTAAATACTTTTTTTCCCCACTGTAGATGTCCAATGTTTTTTTCTGTTTAATTGTGTACTACACCGGTAATACCGTAAATCCCGAGATGAGAGAAGGACAATATGACGATATGAATATCTGGATACCGCCCAAACCTATTCTCCTTTACACACACCTTGGTTAGCAGAGGTCAGGATGTCACTGTAGATGTGCTGTAGCCTGGTCTGGTACTGGTCACGGCCAGCCTCGCCGTTCTCTATACTCTGCTCTACAGCTAACACCACCTCCTGGAAGTACTGCTCCACATCTTCTCCTAGATCCTGCAACACACACACACATGCACGCCCGCACACACGCAGGCACACATGTGATTTCATGATCCATCTGATGCACACAAATATGAAATCAATTAATCCAAACGTCTCATATCATCACAGCCCATTGACCTCCCTCACCTCCAGAGCTTGAGTCAGTATGGGGCCATGACAGGCCTTCACCAGTCCAGCCTGCAGAGTGTGCAGTAGCACCCGTCTTGCCAGTGTGTCACTTTGGGGGCTGGCCAGCTCCAGGTCTGCCCTCACCGCCTGCCACATGGGCCCTGAGAACACAGCAGGGTCTGCAAACACAAATACCCTACAGGGGACACAGTCAGAGGGGCAGCCAGTCAGCACAGCTATTGTGGATACAGCACAACCTCATAGTAGGTGAGGGGAAAGTCCTCATTTACAAGCATCAGTTTGTGAAAGGGAAAGTACCACCACAGCTCACACAGAGCAAAAAAAAATACCACCCTCACCTTACGAGAAATAACCACGATTAAATGAGTCAGCTGTTGCTAAAAATGATTCAGTGACTACAAATGGACTTCAGTGGGAAGTGTAAAATATATTCTGATGGCATGTGTTCAGTGGTGTTTTAAACTCACCTTTCCTGCTTGGGAAAATGTTTGTTCCTTAGGCTCTGCTCAGCAATGACCCTTCTCTGATACAAAGCTCCTGTGGAGGAAGTTATTGTAGAGGAGGGAGCTTTAGCAAAACAAAGGGAGTAAGGTAGAAACTCAGATAAATGTTTGGAGAACTGTATACTGTCTTCTTATGATTCAAATGTACTTGTGCTACAGTACATGCCACTGAAGTGTAAAGTGCTATTGATGAGTACCTGGTGTGATCTGCTCCATCTTTATGCTCCTCATGTATCTCAGTGTGATAGTACAGTAGGGCTCTGGAAGTGTTAGCAGCCTTTTCAAGCACTCATACACTCTCTGATACAGGTTACATGGAATGTGGGCAGACTGCTGCCGATACACCGGAATAAAAACAACAGCCATCACAATCAGATACATACATCAGAGCTGATTGGCAAGTAAAAACAAACAAGGAACAATATAACTATTCTGTGCATGATAAAGATAACCAGGAACTCAACACAAGAAATATGATACGTGGAAATAACACAGTAAATAAGACGTCAGTAATACAGGACAGCTACTCTATGATCAAGGTAATTTCAGATGAAGGTAAGGTAAATGGATCTGACCTGAATAATAACATAGATGAGAGTGTGAAGCAATGGAATGACATGCATCTTATCGTCAATCCTCTCCACCTGAATCAACAAATGAAGGAAGGTTTCATCAACAAACTGACAATTAAAATGGCCAATTCTACTTCTGAAGACAAAGGGCATGCCATGTGTCATTCTGCAAGAACAAAACACTCTAGTAGTGGCAGACCAACCTTCTCCAGCTCTTTGACCAGAACCCTGACCAGTGAGACACTGTTAGACGGATGGGTCTCCACCTTCTTATGAAGAGTCCACCTCAGCATACCTTCAGGAAGTCATACAATGCTGCTGAATTGACCACATAATGTCCTCAAGTCCATTAAATTGTGTAATACTAATAATATACTATAACAGATAATTATGCCACATAATGATACGTGATAATCGTTTCCTTTTTATTGTTGTATGCACTGATAATGTACCTTTGTTGCATGAGGAGGCAGCCTGTCTGAGGATGGCCCGGATACTGGTGTACATACTGGACTCCACTGCTGACGACATACTGACAGCTACAATAATAGAGTTATAAACATCACATGTCATATTTTGACAAGATAGCAGCTCTGTTTAAAACACAGTGGGCCTATGTGTGGGGATTCTTACTACTAAACACCAGTCTACCCAAGTGATTAATAGAGACAAACAACAGTAAACAGTAAAGAGCAAAGTATACATCAATAATTAAAATACTGTATGAGTTCAAAGACTGAGTGAGTGAAAGTGTACCTACTGGAGGGTTCCATGGGGTTCTTTCCTTATTAATCCCAAGATAATTTGGAGGTCAAACATCACATTTTAGCATCATGGGCTCCCACCTAGAGAAAGGAGCAGGGGTTGATGACACCACATGTACTGTATATAGTCGATATTGGACATGATTTGGAAAGGCATACACCTGTCTATATAAGGTCCCACAGTTGACAGTGCATGTCAGAACAAAAACCAAGCCATGAGGTCGAAGGAATTGTCCGTAGAGCTCCGAGACAGGATTGTGTCGAGGCACAGATCTGGGGAAGGGTACCAAAACATTTCTGCAGCATTGAAGGTCCCTAAGAACACAGTGGCCTCCATCATTCTTAAATGGAAGAAGTTTGGAACCACCAAGACTCTTCCTAGAGCTGGCCGCCCGGCCAAACTGAACAATCGGAGGAGAAGGGCCTTGTTCAGGGAGGTGACCAAGAACCCGATGGTCACTTTGACTGAGCTCCAGAGTTCCTCTGTGGAGATGGGAGAACCTTCCAGAAGGACAACCATCTCTGCAGCACTCCACCAATCAGGCCTTTATGGTAGAGTTGCCAGACAGAAGCCACTCCTCAGTAAAATGCACATGACAGCCCGCTTGGAATTTGCCAAAAGGCACCTAAAGACTCTCAGACCATGAGAAACAAGATTCTCTGGTCTGGTGAAACCAAGATTGAACTCTTTGGCCTGAATGCCAAGCGTCATGTCTGGAGGAAACCTGGCTCCATCCCTACGGTGAAGCATGGTGGTGGCAGCATCATGCTGTGGGGATGTTTTTCAGCGGCAGGGACTGGTAGACTAGTCAGGATCGAGGGAAAGATGAACGGAGCAAAGTACAGAGAGATCCTTGATGAAAACCTGCTCCAGAGTGCTCAGGACCTCAGACTGGGGCGAAGGTTCACCTTCCAACAAGACAACGACCCTAAGCACACAGCCAAGATAACGCAGGAGTGGCTTCGGAACAAGTCTCTGAATGTCCTTGAGTGGCCCAGCCAGAGCCCGGACTTGAACCCGATCGACCATCTCTGGAGAGACCTGAAAATAGCTGTGCAGTGACGCCCCCCATCCAACCTGACAGAGCTTGAGAGGATCTGCAAAGAATGGGCAAAACTCCCCAAATACAGGTGCGCCAAGCTTGTAGCGTCATACCCAAGAAGACTCGAGGCTGTAATCACTGCCAAAGGTGCTTCAAAAAAATTACAGAGTAAAGGGTCTGAATACTTATGTAAACGTGATATTTCCCATTTTTATTTGTAATAAATTAGCAACATTTTCTAAAAACCACTTTTTGCTTTGTCATTATGGGGTATTATGTGTAGATTGATGAGGAAAAAAATATATTTAATCAATTTTAGAATAAGGCTGTAACGTTACAAAACGTGGAAAAGGTCAAGTGGTCTGAATACTTTCCGAATGCACTGTACGACAACCAAGGAACGGAAGGTGGGTCGACTTCTCTGCAACTCATAAAAACATAAAGCCTTTTTGATCATTCACTTGATAAGAGACACCTAACCTATCAGACACCAAAGTCGATACATACAGGGAAACATTGGTAGACAAATTATATTGACAAATTATAATGGATGAATTGATGTAATTTACAAACGTACATAAAAACACTATTACAATCATACAACCTCAAACGGTCTAATGCTGCCTTTCCGCATCAACACATAGCGTACAGTACAGTAAGTCTCCTCAGATCACACGTTGAGGCCAGAATTAACCTGTTTCCTGTCTACAGAAATGTGTGGGTGTAGAGAGCATGGCGACTAGTTATAGACTGAGAAGTACACTCTGACAAACTGAAAGGCAGAAAGACCAATAATCAAAACATTAACTACACAGATCAGAAGGATTTATGGATGAATGCGAGACTTCCTCTTCTGCTACGACACAAAGATGTTCAGAACTATCGAGTTCTCTATGCACTTGTCACAATGCACATTTGAATACTGAACGCATGAGAAATTACAATCAATCTGTCTTCCCTTCACCAAATTCCAGATACAAGTGTAGGGTCATTCACTGTCATTGCGATAGTAATACTTCCTACTTTCAAAGTTTACTTAAAATTCCTTTCTTTCAATCAATCAAATAAATCCTAGTCAATTTGTGTTTAACTTTTTAGTCATTTGTCACTGAAGTGAACTTTTAAAAGTGCAAGCCTAGGGTGAAAAACTCCCCAGGGAACCCAGTTGACTGGCTCAGCATATAAACCTACATGTAAACTATTGCTGACCTAGGCTATTTACAAAAAAAATGGTCATAAGCAACAGCGAAATTGATATCAATGTGCATTGATCTATGCGTGAGATTATTAAAAGTAAGAGATGTATTTAGAGTTCTAGATGTAAAAACAGCAAACTGCATTGCAGCAATCACTATTACAACACCATCGCAAAAGTCTGCTTTACAGGTGCAAATACACTTTACTATTACAGTATAGCCTATAATACAATGATACAGTAGTCACCCTACAGAGACGCACCTGCTGCTGCACACTGGATGTGTACGAATCGACTGATGAACAGCTGCAGCTACACCGTAACGTTATACTGTTGCGTTCATAGGAGGAAGTTTGGTAAAAAAAGAGACAATTCACTCCTCACATTCTATCCAGTAGCCTCTCTAGGTACGTGGTCGCGCGTCAGCCTGCCTGGCTAATCTAGTAGGCTACATGAACAAAAACCGTGTATTTGGCCACACCTTCTTTGTAATATGTAGGCAGGCTAAGGTCGGAAAAAATGCCAAGGTATGGAAGAGGGGTGGAAATTGAATGATTTTCCTTGCAGCGACAGGAATCGAACTGGAATTTTCACTTCCTTTATATCATTGCTTAGCTGAAATAAATTCAACAGGGTGGACTCCTGTTAAATAGGATTTATTTATTTATTTAAATAAATATATTTATTTATTAATGCTATACACTTGTCAATGAGGTCTTAGGAGTCTATACGCCCATTCATAGTTGAAAAATTAAATGTTGACATTATAGCATAGAGAACATTATAATGAATGAATCTTCAGACATAATAAGAATGACTAAAAAAGTACAGTGCACTGCTAGCAATGGGAGCCCATGGTGACTGTACAATATCCTGAGTGAAACACTTTCTCACATCACCACAACAGTAAAATCCCCTTTGTCTAGTCTAGACATCCTCACACAAGTACAATGCATCACAAGGCATCCACTCAAGGTTGGCCAAAAAATTAAAGAGGAGAAAAGATCATGCAAGCCAAAATATTTTTGACTGAGTTGACTATTACAGTATAGAGAACACCAATTGTGCAAAACTATACAACTTTCTCTGTAGCTCAGTTGTGGAGCATGGTGCTTGTAACGCCAGGGTAGTGGGTTTGATTACTGGGACCATACATAAAATGTATGTACACATGGCTGTATGTTGCTTTGGATAAAAGCTTCATGCTAAATGGCATACATTATTATCAGGACAACATGTGGGTGTTTATGTCTGAGTGGTTTAGGTTTTATGAAGGTTGAGAGCCACAGAAGGAGGTGATGGGCAGGCAGAGCAGGGAGCAGAAGGAGGGGTGCAGTGGCTGAACTTGACCAGGCTGGCTCCTGTGAGACCTCCAGTCAGAACCGCTGCCTGGTTTACAGCACAACGACACCTCACACCTACACAACAACAGAACATTGGGTCCGCAAGATGTCATGTAAAATAATTATGTAATATACTGTATATTGGCAGCACATGATCAGGCCTGGGGTTGGTTTAGTTGATACAGTACCTGATGACACTTTGGATGATCTTCTTCTCATCCTGGTCCAGACACACAGGGAAGGTGGTCCCACTGCCACCACTCACCTGGACCTTGTCCACCTTCACCTCTGACCTGGAGATATGCTGAGGGGAGAGGTCAAGGATGCAAGGGACAGGAGTTAGTCAAGGTAAGCCACTACACATGACTCGTGGGTCAATGTTTTTTCAATTTCCATGAACTGTGCTGAACAAAACAGAGCTACTGGGTGTCAAGTAGGGCTGGCCCTAGCCTTTTTGGGGCCCTAAGCAAAATGTTGTTGCTACAGCAGGAAAATAACCCTGCAGCAACAGGAAATGTGAATTATTATGTGGATTATAATTAATGGACATTTCTTGTAGGGTGTTGATAAATATTTTGTAAGGGCAAATCAAGTCTGACATTTTAAAGTGGAAATTACAAACTTCAGAAGCCTTTTAAAACCTTGAATACACTACAAGTTTGCATTTCCGGCCGCATGGCCCTAAGCGGTCGCTTATGTCTCTTATGCCCTGGTGTCAAGCAATGTGTCTCTACTTCACCTGATTGTAGTTTTTCTTGGATTTGGAGCTCTGTATCTTCAGCACCTTTGTCATTGTCAAGTGAAGACTCTCCATTTTAGAATCTAGATATAAACACATATATTATCTTGAGTAGTTCATGTCATATTTTCTAACAACTGCACAGGAACTACCAAGAATAAAATAACATTTCATGGGAGTTATATCAAGAGAACGATATGACTAAATATGTGTAAAATATACAAATCTATTTTTGCATTAATCTTTCTCAATTAATCTTCCTCAAAGCTTGTGGTAAGCCACATACCTAGCTGCTCAGGTCCCTTGCAGGCTTTCCTCAAGTTTATCGAGGTGCAAACCATGTCTGTTTCTGTCCTTTGACTCCTCCCACTTACACAAACCTAAAAAAGAATGGTGGAAGGGTTGGAAAATAATGTCTCTCAAGTAATTTTATAATAGTGTTGATTACTTAGTATTTTTGAAAAGTGCTAAATAATACCTTGTTATAAACAACATCTAGTGCTAATGGCAGGGCCTCACGATCTCCATCAATCCCAAACCTTTTGCTAGCTGCACCTGTAACACAGAGGCAATCATGATTGATATTACAGTAGAAGGACATACACAATTATAGATTATAGAATAAAGCACAGGCATGTTTTGTTAAATAACCTTTGAGAGTGGTGTGTGTTTTTGTGCACGTACATGCATATGTATGCCTATACGTGTGTGTTTGAGGTGGGCAAACTCACCCATGGCCTTGACGGCTCGTGTCCCTGCTGTGTGTCCTAGCTCCAAGGAATGGATAAACACCTCTTTTCTCTTCTCTCCCCCAGCCAGGGTCAGCTACAGTGGGGAAAAAAAGTATTTAGTCAGCCACCAATTGTGCAAGTTCTCCCGCTTAAAAAGATGAGAGAGGCCTGTAATTTTCATCATAGGTACACATCAACTATGACAGACAAAATTAGAAAAAAAAATCCAGAAAATCACATTGTAGGATTTTTAATGAATTTATTTGCAAATTATGGTGGAAAATAAGTATTTGGTCAATAACAAAAGTTTCTCAATACTTTGTTATATACCCTTTGTTAGCAATGACACAGGTCAAACGTTTTCTGTAAGTCTTCACAAGGTTTTCACACACTGTTGCTGGTATTTTGGCCCATTCCTCCATGCAGATCTCCTCTAGAGCAGTGATGTTTTGGGGCTGTCGCTGGGCAACACAGACTTTCAACTCCCTCCAAAGATTTTCTATGGGGTTAAGATCTGGAGACTGGCTAGGCCACTCCAGGACCTTGAAATGCTTCTTCCGAAGCCACTCCTTCGTTGCCCGGGCGGTGTGTTTGGGATCATTGTCATGCTGAAAGACCCAGCCACGTTTCATCTTCAATGCCCTTGCTGATGGAAGGAGGTTTTCACTCAAAATCTCACGATACATGGCCCCATTAATTATTTCCTTTACACGGATCAGTCGTCCTGGTCCCTTTGCAGAAAAACAGCCCCAAAGCATGATGTTTCCACCCCCATGCTTCACAGTAGGTATGGTGTTCTTTGGATGCAACTCAGCATTCTTTGTCCTCCAAACACGACGAGTTGAGTTTTTACCAAAAAGTTATATTTTGACCATATGACATTCTCCCAATCCTCTTCTGGATCATCCAAATGCACTCTAGGAAACTTCAAACGGGCCTGGACATGTACTGGCTTAAGCAGGGGGACACGTCTTGCACTGCAGGATTTGAGTCCCTGGCGGCGTAGTGTGTTACTGATGGTAGGCTTTGTTATTTTGGTCCCAGCTCTCTGCAGGTCATTCACTAGGTCCCCCCGTGTGGTTCTGGGATTTTTGCTCACCGTTCTTGTGATCATTTTGACCCACGGGGTGAGATCTTGCGTGGAGCCCCAGATCGAGGGAGATTATCAGTGGTCTTGTATGTCTTCCATTTCCTAATAATTGCTCCCACAGTTGATTTCTTCAAACCAAGCTGCTTACCTATTGCAGATTCAGTCTTCCCAGCCTGGTGCAGGTCTACAATTTTGTTTCTGGTGTCCGTTGACAGCTCTTTGGTCTTGGCCATAGTGGAGTTTGGAGTGTGACTGTTTGAGGTTGTGGACAGGTGTCTTTTATACTGATAACAAGTTGAAACAGGTGCCATTAATACAGGTAACGAGTGGAGGACAGAGGAGCCTCTTAAAGAAGAAGTTACAGGTCTGTGAGAGCCAGAAATCTTGCTTGTTTGTAGGTGACCAAATACTTATTTTCCACCATAATTTGAAAATAAATTCATTAAAAATCCTACAATGTGATTTTCTGGATTTTTTTTCCTCAATTTGTCTGTCATAGTTGACGTGTACCTATGATGAAAATTACAGGCCTCTCTCATCTTTTTAAGTGGGAGAACTTGCACAATTGGTGGCTGACTAAATACTTATTTTCCCCACTGTATGTCACACATAATTGAAAGTACTTTGAATGGCATGCACGTGTTTGTGTGTGTGTGTGACAAAACCTCACTCATGTGGACTCAATCATTTACTGGTATAGACAGATCTGACTTTATAGAACTTCTTTGTATCCTACAATGTTTCACAGTGTATCTGAATACAGTGTTGAAATATGTATTAGTTAAAGTAGGACCGGGCTCACCTCAGCCTGGTAGAGTTGTAGCAGAACAGGCTGTGCTGCATTTCGACAGTAATACAGCACCAGGTCTGCCAGGAGGAGAAGGCGCTCAGAGGAGCTGTTCTCTGAGTTACAATCCACTTTAGAAGTCGTCTGGGAAATTACATTCATATAGAAATACAATCCCCAGTTAGGATAATTAAAGGGCACATGATGGCCTGTTTGAAAAGGAACCCAGGTGAAGTTGTAATTGTGGTACCTCGCACAGGACATCAGAGGACAGGCTGAGGAGACTGAGCACGCTCCTTTTGTACCAGGGGTCAGTCATGCCTATCAACTGGGCGATGTCAGTGGTGCTGTCCTCAAGTATAACTCCATTTGACTCCTGGATGTGACAGCAAATATAAGATAAATTGTACAAAGTTAGGGTTAGGGTTAGGGAGTGATTATAAGCTCTCATTATCTTATCTAATGGCACATCATACTTTTTTTTGTCTTCTGTACACAACTATGAAGTCAGCTGTAGACAATGCTCTTGTCCTCTTCTGGAAGAACCAAAAAGCTGGCTATTCTCACCGTAGATGGTGGGCATTTCAGTGGACTCCCTAGGTGCCCCTCAGGCACTGTGGTCACTCCTCCTGGACCTCCCAGGTTCCTCCTCTTCACAGGGACAAAGTAGAACTGCAGCTTGCAGGCCCTGGTGAGGCGAGGACACCTGCTCTCCCTCTGCTGAAGGTCAGTGTAGGCCCTGGCCAGCCTCCCTGCCTCCCGGTCCTCCCCAAACACCACCACCCTGACCAGGGTGGACATCTCTACCCCATCCCCCTCCTCACAGCTCAGGATGGGCCTCTTCTGGACACACACGTGGTGACTCTGGGGAAACGGTCCATCTGAGGTGGGGGCGGGAACCCCTGAACTGCGAGGCAGGCGGACCTGTCTAGGCAAGGACTTGGATCGCTTGAACCGCGCTCCAGACGTGCCGACTCTAATGACATCACCATGGGAGCCCATGCTCTGGGCACGTCGACAGAGGGAGGAGCTGCGTTGCGACTTGAAGAGCATGGAGAAACGCTGGCTGAGGTGAGCTTTTGACTTAGGTTTCCTCCTGGTCTCTGGTTGGCCGTCATCTATCTCCAAGTCCTCGCTGAAGTCACTGTCCACCCCAGAAGACTCAGACAGGGTGGTGGGCACAGACCAGCTGGAGGACAGGGAGTAGCTGGAGAACATAGAGTCTCTGGAGCAGGTGGACACAGTGGAGATCCGGTGGTCTGTGTATCGGTTCTTTATTGTTTCCTCCTCTTCATCATCCTCCTTTCCCTTGTCTCTGGGAAGGTTAAGGACTGGGAGCTGGTCCAGCTCACTCTGAAGAATGTCATTTAAAATGTCTGAACGAATACACAGAATGACATCATTGACAAGCCACAGACACAAAGGCTATACATATTTTACAGTATGGCATTGAAATATACTGTCTTGGACTTGGAGAAAGAAGCAATGGGAAAAAAGCTAATTACCGAAGTTGTCCTTATCCCAGGAGTACATGTGACATTTGGCTAAGGGCAGCATCAGTGTATGGACATTTCCTAATAAGAAGAGAAAGAACAAAGACTAATCAGATCAAGCAGGATCAAGCAATGTATGTGACACTGAGTTTCTCAGAGTCATAACTCAAAATTTGACTTCTTCATCTGTCCATCTCTAATCATCTCCAGTCAGTCCTGTTTGCCCAAAGTTGACCAGCTTATAGGTTCCAGGAACATCATAATCTCAGATGGTGAGATTATGATGAAGCATGTAGTAAAGTTCTCTCACCAGGGCCTGTATTGCAGTCTGTAGGGGGTATTCCAATGCTCTCCACCAGCCCATTCAGGCTCTGCAGTAGACTCTCTCTGGCTGTGTCTGGGTCCCGTGTAGAGGCTGCTTTCTCCAGGGCCTCTGTTACTGCAGTCACAAGCTGCTCCAGATCCTCTGCCCCTTTTGACTGTTAGACAGATACAGATATTGTATAATCTGTTTGCGAGCAGTATATGTACAGCTGAAGTCGGAGGTTTACATACACTTAGGTTGGAGTCATTAAAACTCGTTTTTCAACCACTCCACACATTTCTTGTTAACAAACTATAGTTTTGGCAAGTCGGTTAGGACATCTACTTTGTGCATGACACAAGTCATTTTTCCAACAATTATTTACAGGCAATTATTTCACTAATAGTCACTGTATCACAATTCCAGTGGGTCAGAAGTTTACATACACTAAGTTGACTGTGCCTTTAAACAGCTTGGAAAATTCCAGAAAATGATGTCATGGCTATAGAAGCTTCTGATAGGCTAATTGACATCATTTGAGTCAATTGGAGGTGTACCTGTGGATGTATTTCAAGGCCTACCTTCAAACTCACTGCCCCTTTACTTGACATCATGGGAAAATCAAAAGAAATCAGCCAAGACCTCAGAAAGAAAATTGTAGACTTCCACAAGTCTGGTTCATCCTTGAAAACAATTTCCAAACACCTGAAAGTACCACTTTCAACTGTACAAACGATAGTACGCAAGTATAAACACCATGGGACCACGCAGCCGTCATACCGATCAGGAAGGAGACGCGTTCTGTCTCCTAGAGATGAACGTACTTTGGTGCGAAAAGTGCAAATCAATCCCAGAACAACAGCAAAGGACCTTGTGAAGATGCTGGAGGAAACAGGTACAAAAGTATCTATATCCACAGTAAAACAAGTCCTATATCGACATAACCTGAAAGGCCACTCAGCAAGGAAGAAGCCACTGCTCCAAAACCGCCATAAAAAAGCCAGACTACGGTTTGCAACTGCACATGGGGACAAAGATCGTACTTTTTGGAGAAATGTCCTCTGGTCTGATGAAACAAAAATATAACTGTTTGGCCATAATGACCATTGTTATGTTTGGAGGAAAAGGGGGCGGCTTGCAAGCTGAAGAACACCATCCCAACCATGAAGCTCGGGGGCGGCAGCATCATGCTGTGGGGGTGCTTTGCTGCAGGAGGGACTGGTGCACTTCACAAAATAGATGGCATCATGAGGAAGGACAATTATGTGTATATATTGAAGCAACATCTCAAGACATCAGTCAGGAAGTTAAAGCTTGGTCGCAAATGGGTCTTCCAAATGGACAATGACCCCAAGCATACTTCCAAAGTTGTGGCAAAATGGCTTAATGACAACAAGGTCAAGGTATTGGAGTGGCCATCACAAAGCCCTGACCTCAATCCTATAGAAAATGTGTGGGCAGAACTGAAAAAGCGTGTGCGAGCAAGGAGGCCTACAAACCTGACTCAGTTACACAAGCTCTGTCAGGAGAAATGGGCCAAAATTCACCCAACTTATTGTGGGAAGCTTCTGGAAGGCTACCCGAAACGTTTGACCCAAGTTAAACAATTTAAAGGCAATGCTACCAAATACTAAACTTCTGACCCACTGGGAATGTGATGAAAGAAATAAAAGCTGAAATAAATAATTCTCTCTACTATTATTCTGGCATTTCACATTCTTAAAATAAAGTGGTGATCCTAACTGACCTAAGACAGGGAATTTTTACTAGGATTAAATGTCAGGAATTGTGAAAAACGGAGTTTAAATGTATTTCGCTAAGGTGTATGTAAACTTCCGACTTCAACTGTATGATACAGATTCTCTTCAATAGTGTTGGTGCACCATGCATAATGCATAGATGCATAAATCCAAAACGAACAACCAAAAATACGTTCACAAACCATGGAGCTAGAAAATGGTGAATGGAAAAAGGTAATTCATGACCCTTGGGTACAGATAATCATATACAAATGCCTACCTGACAGTAAGTAAAGTAACTGAACTGTGAACACATAATTTAGGAATCACATATAATAGGACATACCTGCAGTGCATTATGCAGTATGTGAAGGGGGTACTTGGTCCCCAGGGCAGCCTGGAGGGCATGTTTGATCAGGGTGATGGAGGTGTCCCTCTGGGAGTGACAGACACCACTCAGCTGCTCAGAGACAGACAGGAACTCAGGAGGGACGTCCTCGCCTGGGCTCATTAACAACACCGTCCTAATACAGTCACACATACACACACATACATTATGAATACACACACAACAAAGAGGAGAACGGTGGTTTGTGTTTAAATGTTTCAAGTTGGAGCGATGTTGAATGATTTAATCACGGTTGGTCTTTGTTGGCCTGTGTTGACTTACATCGTTTTGGAGTGATTGGTGGTGGTGGTCAAGCCCTGTTCTTCTCTCACTAGTCTTTGAAATGAGATACCTGGTGGAAATACAGTATAAGGGATGGCGTTACCTCTTGTATTGTTTAAACCAGGGCTCTCCAACCCTGTTCCTGGAGAACTACCCTCCTGTAGGTTTTCGATCCAACCCCAGTTGTAACTAACCTGATTCAGTATATCAACCAGCTAATTATTAGAATCAGGTGTGCTAGATTAGGGTTGGAGCGAAAACCTACAGGATGGTAGCTCTCCAGGAACATGGTTGGAGAGCCCTAGTTTAAACAATAGTGCCTCCATGTGGAAGAAAATGGAATTTGAATCAGGACAGTGACAAGTGAAAGATGATATGAGACCCAGACCAACAGGAAGGCTGTATAGCCTAGGGTTCAATACCTGGTGCCCTGAGCTCCTGCTGGATGAGGGAGAGCAGGTGTCGGCTGGTGCTGCAGCAGGGCTCCGGCCAGGACAGGAAACAGTGGAACACTTCACAGGCCTCCTGCAGCACCCCAGAGTCAGGGGAGAAGTGAGGGGTCTGAAACAGAGGAAAGATACTAACTGGATCATCTGAGAACTATGGTATATTGGACTGGTCTGAGACTTAGAAGTTGTCCACACATGGGTTTCTGGACATGGTTGGTGATGATGAGTTTCTGTAGTGTGGTGGTCTAATGTATCTGGGCTCACCTGCAGAAGAGTGGAGGAGAACAGGAGAGCCAGTGGGATCACCAGTTCATCCTGGCACTGCTCTAGAACCTACAGAATATAGAATTACAGTTACATTACAGTTACATTACAGTTACATTACAGTTACATTACAGCTACATTACAGTTACATTACAGTTACATTACAGCTACAGTAAATTACACAGACGTAGAACACTTTATTACATGGAGAGCCATACCTCTCGTGTTTTCCTCAGAATCTGCTGTAGCAGGATGATGAAATTTTGTGGATCTCTCTTCACTAGTTCCTCTAAACTCCAGCGGTTTATGCACAGGCCAGCTAAACACACAGACAAACACACAATGTAGGAAAAATATACTATCTTACTTCCCCTTTCAGTAGGAATGGTGTTCAAATCCAATAAATCATACTGTGTACATAAAATTGACACTGTGCTGTCCATATTTAATAACCGTTTTTTTAAGGGGATGTGTACAAATGTAAAGTATTTATATCACATTGTCACTCAGGAGTGCTGTGATAGAGCCTGAAGCTTCAAATACCATTTGTTCATTTGGAGTGACTTAGGCCCTAGAAATTCTCTTGAAATGATCTCAATTTCCTGTTTGACCTGTGACCTATGTCCTCACCTCCTCCTCCCCATGTGTCATCTCTTTCATTTCCCCTTTGACTCATGGCGAAACTAGATGACCCAACGTTTGAACACTGTTTCACAACAATGGGAGTATTTTTAATGAATGAAAACTCACATGATTGACTACATAACCAATGCACCACATTCATTAACATTCAGATGTGGAAGTGGTTAAATTTCACACTGATTAATCATATCCGGAGATTACATTTGGATTTAGAGATGATTGAACTTCCTTCTTAAGAGATTTTTTTCAAAGACCATTAGATCAGCAACTCTAAGTGATGAGGCTTACCGTTCCAGGGCTGTGTGTTGGGAAGGCTGTTGCCCAGGCCATAAAGGCACATGTCCAGGGCGTGGTGGATCCGGTCCTCTGTGCACGAGGTGTGCTCCATCTTAGATTATCTCCTGCAGAAGCATCACAGGAATTTCAGTAGTTGAACAACATTTATGTTTGTCTTAATTACTTGTGGCCTTCCTGCTCAAACCTGCAATAATATACTGCTGATGCCAGTGGAGATGCAACCACAAGTGTTCATCCTGTGGATGACTCAAAGCTGTAATAAAAAAATGGTAATGGAGAACACTTCCATGTTTCAGCAGTGTGAACTCCCCTGGCTCTTTGTTAATCCACAGACTGATGATCAGATCGGGCATACATTAAGTAGGAGCCTTAGGCCCAGAGTAAAGCTGCTGTGGCCTCCCACACAGACCTGTGTCCCCATGGGGCCCTATATTTAGCCTGGAGGGTCTCTTTCTTCATGTGTGCAGACAGGAAGGTGTCATTGTGAAGTACAGCTGGGGTCCAAAGGCAGCCCTGCCACTGTTGCCATGCAACAGGGACTGAGATGTAAATAGGAAACTGAGGGTCACCTGTGGCAGAACAAACAGGAAAAGAGCCTCCCTATTATGACTACTTGGAAGGTGACTAAGGAAGCACCCCGAGGGTGAAGTTCATACCCTACATGAGATAAGGAGATATGTAAATGTAATGGCAGTTAAAGATGCACTCTCAAAATGTTGTATAATTTCAGCCAGTAGTTTTGAAAGTGATGCCCACAAGCAAAAACTGGTCCCCGTTTTTTGTGTACTACGTCATCCAATTATGTACTACATCATCCATTTTGTGTGATATGTTACGAATTGTGCAATTTGTATGATACAATATCATACGAATTTAGCAATTTGTGTGATATGTTACAAATCCAATTTGTGCAATATGTTACAAATTTGTAGTGCTTAAGATCCCGGAAGGCAGGAATGTGATGACATGGAATAATAAAATTACGTTGTCCTACTCACTGAAACCTTTCCTGTGCACACTTACCATATTTACAGTTCTGTTGTGTGAACTTGATGGTAGCTTTTCACCTATACTACATGACCAAAAGTACATCTCATTCCAAAATCCTGGGCATTAATGTGGAGTTGGTGCCCCCTTTGCTGCTATAACAGCCTCCACTCTTCTGGGAAGGCTTTCCACTAGATGTTGGAACATTGCTGCAGGGACTTGCTTCCATTCAGCCACAAGAGCATTAGTGAGGTCGGGCACTGATGTTGGGCGATTAGGCCTGGCTCGCAGTCGGCGTTCCAATTCATCCCAAAGGTGTTTTATGGGGTTGAGGTCAGGGGTCTGTGCAGGCCAGTCAAGTTCTTCCACACCGATCTCGACAAACCATTTCTGTATGGACCTCGCTTTGTGCACAGGGGCATTGTCATGCTGAAACAGGAAAGGGCCTTCCCCAAACTGTTGCCACAAAGTTGGAAGCATAGAATCATCTAGAATGTCATTGTATGCTGTAGCGTTAAGATTTCCCTTCACTGGAACTAAGGAGCATAGCCCAAACCATGAAAAACAGCCCCAGACCATTATTCCTCCTCCACCAAACTTTACAGTTGGCACTATGCATTGGGGCAGGTAGCGTTCTCCTGACACCCAAACCCAGATTTGTCAGTCGGACTGCCAGATGGTGAAGCGTGATTCATCACTCCAGAGTCCAATGGCGGCGAGCTTTACACCACTCCAGCCGACGCTTGGCATTGCGCATGGTGATCTTAGGCTTGTGTGCGGCTGCTCGGCCATGGAATCCTATTTCATGAAGCTCCCAACAAACAGTTATTGTGCTGATGTTGCTTCCAGAGGCAGTTTGGAACTCAGTAGTGAGTGTTGCAACCGAGGACAGACGATTTTTACGCGCTACGCGCTTCAGCACTCGATGGTTCCGTTCTGTGAGCTTGTGTGGCCTACCACTTCATGACTGAGTCATTGTTGCTCCTAGACGTTTCCACTTCACAATAACAGCACTTACAGTTGACCGGGGCAGCTCTAGCAGGACAGAAATTTGACAAACTTTCTTGTTGGAAAGGTGGCATCTTATGACGGTGCCACGTTGAAGGTCACTGAGCTCTTCCTTAAGGCCATTCTACTGCCAATGTTTGTCTATGGAGATTGCATGGCTGTGTGCTCGATTTTATACACCTGTCAGCAGTGGGTGTGGCTGAAATAGCCGCATCCACTCATTTGAAGGGGTGTCCATATACATTTGTATATATAGTATATGACTTGTGAATCAATGAAGCTGGATATTTTATCTCCATTTGGTGCCTCAGAACACTTGTGCTTTGAGCTATGACACACTAACTAACACAAACTCATTGACAAAGCCTCCTCTGGTCTGATGAGCACCTTTCTACTTGACATTACTGTACTGGCCCTGGCCAGACTTCCAACCTCAGCCAGCAGAAAAGTCATTGTCTGCAGAGGAAGCAGGTGTCAACCTATTGTCACCCTGTCACACTGTTCCTGTGATCCATGGTGCCGGCTGGAGGACTCCCACATAACACAGGGACAACAACATTGTACTGGGAGCAACAATAACTGAGTGTGTTGGAGTACGTGAAGCATATGTCCAACACCACAACTATCATGTTGTGACTTGGTTTAGACTGTTGTTGACAGATTGTGTGGATGATATGTTGAAAGAGGAACAGGAAACAAAGGCCTTAGCAACACTTTATCTTTGCAGCAACATTTCTTGGAAGATTTTGAAATTTCACACCTCTGAAAAAAAAAATCTAAGAAAGCTAAGCGACTGATCTTGGTTTGCACCCGAGGTGAGATCAGTGTTGTTGTTGGGAATGGCACAGAAGTTATCAACACTGCACACACACTCAACTGCAGTTTAAACTGAAGTCTTGAGTTTCAATTAAGTCTTGAGTCAAGATATACACCAACAAGTTCTTACAAAGTGTCTAACTTATTCTAGGAGAAAGGACCTGCTGACATTTCATCAAAGCAGTAGACCAGACACTGAGTGAAGTTTGTTAAGTCTTACCTGCAGCTGTCCTGAAGGGTCTGTGTCATTCAGTATTGCTTTATATCCCAGAGTTTTTGATTCCATCCAGCTGCAGCTCACTAGTGGAAGGGAAATGAATACAGCGACCACATCCTTCACTGTGTGTGCTGCCACAGCCCAACGAAAATAGATGATGCCAAATGCAAAGTCAAGTGAGCATATGTAGCTAAACAGGAACTGAATGAAAGTCATGTTGAGGTGGTAGTTGGCAGGCACATTTAATTTACGTAATTTAGCAGACACTCTTATCCAGAGCGACTTGCAGTGGTGAGTGCTTACATTTTCATGTTTCTTCATACTGGTCCCCCTGGGAATCAAACCCACAACCCTGGCATTGCAAGTGCCATGCTCTACCAACTGAGCCACATGGGACCTAGTATCTCAAATACATTTACCTCATTTGACATCTTGTCAAGAGATTGACACTGTCAACGTAATTAAGTAGGCCTACTTCTATCTAAGAATCGGACAGATTATAATGTCTTAAAAATTGCATGACATTGACAACTTCTGGTCAACTGAAACTGTAAAGCATCTTTGAAGGCTTAAAGGTAGACTCAGCGATATGACATATGAAGTAGATGCAGAAAGTAAACAGCATAGTGGGTGTCCACAAGATAGCACAGCCACAAAGTCAACATAGTCTATATCATAAAAATTCATGAAAACAAACATTTGCTTTTTGGTCTTAATTTAAGGTTAGGGTTAGGCATAAGATTAGCAGAAGGTTAGGGTTAAGGTTAGGGTAAGGTTTAAAATCAGATTTTAAGAAGATAAATTGTAGAAATAGGAGGGGTTTAGCCATAATTATGACGTTGTGGCTGTGGTAACTAGTAATGACCAGCAGTGGGTCAATTTCCGTAACAACTAAGAGCGTTGAAGTGCTAGGCTCAATTTCTCTTCTGTTTGGGTGCCCTGGCTAATACGCTGTGAACAGCGTGACGCGAACCCATGCACATGCGCTGTGTGTGTGACTGTGTGAGAGTGAAGTATTGCATCTCGCTCCTCTCAATATCTGGGTTTTATCTAGATGGGATACCGCTTTTGTCAGATTTGACTTTTCATAGCAGGTTAGGAGAATTTACGCAGAAGGTTAGGATAATTAGGTTAAGATTAGGAAAAGGGTAAGGTTAGCTAAAATTTTAATTTGACAAAAGTTGTATCCCTTCTAGCCATGAACACTTATCTGCGGTGCTGCTTGTGGCAACATCATTTCGCTGTCTACCTTCAATTTTTTTATGTCTGAAAAAATTTGCCACACAAAATTATACTTTTTCAATATGGGAAAATGTGTCAAACAGTTAAAGAGATGTGACCTTGGTTTGCTTTTGGCCCATTCTTTTCCATTTTCCCAATCAAGCGTTTACTGAGCTTCAGAGTAGCCAACAAAGGCGGGCACAGTCAGCAGTAATCTCTCAAGGATAGATTACTTTGAATTCCTTTCTCGTGACACTACTTCCCGCCACCGCACGATGTCGCTGCTTGCGTGTAATTTACTGAAGCTTGGCGGGACTTCTATCGTTAAATTTGAGGCAAATCTGATCACAACGTATCCTACTAAAGTACTTCAATAATACGGTTAAGGCTGAGATGAAACCTGTTGGGTTGGCACTTTTGTGAGATTCAAGTTAAACGTTTTTTTTAATGATTATTTATCAGTTATACCTGCATCTGCTATCCTGTTGTGGCACAGGTGGTAACTTGAGAAGAACACTGAAGTTATCTAGAATGTTGGCTACAATTTGTCATAATTTGTCATTGGACCTGCCAGCTGTGTGATCTTGCAATAATTCAAATAAGAGGAAAAAAATCCTAATTATCATGGTTACTTTACAAACATATTTCAAATACATTTGAGTCGAGGTATATTTTATTATTTAATTACACACACCAGTGGATGTCGTTGTTCTGTCTTTCAGCTCTGCGAGCATCTCCATATGACCTCAAGCTCTGCTGGATAACAGGGTCTCACTTTTCTGTTCAAACAGTGAGAGCGTCAGAAAGGGAATGGGACAGACAAGAGACAGAGGTAGACAGAGGTGTGACTGAGTGGAAGACAGGGACAGGGAAGCTAATAGCGAGCTGGTCCTTCCAATTTATGTCTAGAAACCCAGAAAAAGCCAAACTAGCGGTAGATTTTCGTGCGTAAAAAGTAGGCTGCCCTCTAAATTCTTACGTTTTACAACACTTCTCTTCCAGGCTGAACAGTTATTGCGAGGTAGTGTCCTCTGTGGAGTTTTCTTTGTCTCGTAAGATGATTTCATTCACATACATGTGCATGACTGTTTGTGTTTCATCTGTTTATGTGTGGAGAACAAAACACAGAAATGTACATAGGCTATTGATTTAATAGTAACATGTGTGAATAGTATTCTGCTGGTTTGTCTTCATCATGGATAATTTCAGATGTAGGCTAAATAGCATTTATATATAAATGGTCAAATATATATATTTTATAGGCTATTCATTTTATAATGCATGATATGATAGTGTTCCTCTAAATCTATGTAACAAACATTTTAAATATGTCTCTCTTTTTCTACGACTACATTTCAGCGCAAGAGACACTAAAGAGCACGGATTACAATGATAAGGATTTTAGAGGTTTGGGTCACTTTGGTGGCCATTTCTCTGCTGGTTAAGGGGGCTCTTGGAGGTTATGGGATGAGTATGTTTGCTGCCCAGTCGTCCCCTCCAGACCCATGCTATGATGAGAACGGCAACCCCCGGAGGTGCATCCCCGATTTCGTGAACTCCGCTTTCGGGAAGGACGTGCGCGTCTCCAGCACCTGTGGAACCCCGGCCTCAAGGTACTGCGTCGTGACCGAGAAGGGAGAGGAGAGGACTAGGGATTGCCACACCTGCGATGCAGGGGACCCAAAGAAGACTCATCCACCCGCGTATTTAACTGATCTCAACAACCCTCATAACCTCACCTGCTGGCAGTCAGAAAACTATGTCCAGTATCCTCAGAACGTCACTCTCACTTTGTCCTTGGGTAAAACATTTGAGGTCACCTATGTGAGCTTGCAGTTCTGTTCACCCCGACCCGAATCTATGGCTATCTTTAAGTCCATGGACTATGGCAAATCCTGGGTTCCTTTCCAATTCTACTCTACCCAGTGTAAGAAGATGTATAACAAGCAGAATAAGGCGGCAATTACCAAGCAGAACGAACAAGAGGCGATTTGCACGGACTCTCACACGGACATGCACCCGCTGACAGGTGGGCTCATTGCGTTCAGCACCTTGGATGGCAGACCCTCGGCGCACGACTTCGACAACTCTCCCGTGCTGCAGGACTGGGTGACAGCCACCGACATCAAGGTGACGTTCAGCCGACTGCACACGTTTGGGGATGAGAACGAGGACGACTCGGAGCTGGCTAGAGATTCCTACTTTTACGCGGTATCAGACCTGCAGGTTGGCGGGCGGTGCAAGTGCAACGGCCACGCTTCAAAGTGCGTAAAAGATAGGGAAGGAAACCTGGTATGCGAGTGCAAGCACAACACCGCGGGGCCGGAGTGTGACAGGTGCAAACCTTTCCATTATGACCGTCCTTGGCAGCGCGCAACCGCAAGAGAGGCAAACGAATGTGTTGGTATGTTAACTATTTACCTTTATAATCAAAAGCTTTGTGTTATAACGTATTTTTTTCGAGATGTAAATGTACTTTCTAAATTACAAGACTTATAATGATCGAAAGTATTTTGTGTGAGTGGGCATGTTTCTTATTATGCCTAGAAAAATGAATTTTACGCATAGCCTAACGCAGACCTGATTTGTTAATTATTCAGTTTCTTAAATTCAAATTCAATTTAAGCATCTCACATTGATCCAATATGAATTAGGCTTTGTAAACCACCGATTGTTTTTGGCTAATTAATTTGATTTAAATCGTTGAATTGTGTCAAATAAAACTAATGCACCATGCATTCGTAATGGCCTATAAAAAGCACATTCTCCTTGTTTACACCAGTAAATTAGTTACCCTGTTCAAATATGCCCTATTTGATAACGAATCAAAATGGGAAACCACAGTAATTGGGAGGAGGGGAAATAATTAACATATATCAACCAATTTGAAAAAGTTAGCATAATTTATATCAAATGTTGTAGCCTAAAACCAACTTATTGTGTTAATGTAAAAAAAATCATTTTGTTGAAAATCATTTAATTGAATGATTTGAATTTAATAAAGGGAGGCCTGGTCCTTGTTCCAAACATTGTTTTTATCATCCTGTATGGAATTGAATTTACTGACAATTATCCACATAAAACCAAACGCTGATTAGCTACACATTGCAATGATTTATGCAAAACGTAAATCAAAACCAAAATACAGATTTTTATGAAAAATAAAACCACAATGTGTTGGCCTAATTACAATAATTTATTTTTTTTACGTTGTTTTATGATATACTATATTACACTCATATCAAAATGGACTGTATTATTAATCAACTTTTGACTAAACCTTGGCTTAATTTACATTTCAAATCACTCAATTAAGAGATTACAAATTAACATAAATCATGAACTTCATCCTCCTTTAAAAATAATGGACAATTTTCAATTCATGAATTGAATAGTATTTAATCTCATGTTGACACCAACATGCCAATGACATGTTTGTACTGTTTAGAACAACACATCATATATATTTGTTTGAAGTATGTAACCACATCAGTCATTGGAGAGTAAAATAGTTAGATATTGATATCAACAAATGGAAATCCCCCCCCCAATAAAAAAAACATGTAGCATGTAGCTCAGTTGGTAGAGCATGGCGCTTGCAACGCCAGGGTTGTGGGTTCGTTTCCCACGGGGGGCCAGTATAAAAATGTATGCACTCACTAACTGTAAGTCGCTCTGGATAAGAGCGTCTGCTAAATAACTAAAATGTAAATGTAAATAAATACATTTATAAACATGTAATTTTGGGATACTATCCATTTTGGAAGACATGAGAAACACATGATTACTGTTTAGTTTAAATGCTTTATATTGGCCTCTGATTTTATATTTCTCTCAGAAAAAAATCCCTGAAAGAAAAGGCAGGAAGTTATTTCTCCAAAGGAAGTGCGGGTGCCCAAGTACGTAATTACATTTTGAGCAGCGTTTCCGACTGTAGTAACAGTTCAATAGGAAGGAAACATTGCAGCTGTAGAGATAGACTGCAGAGGCATGTTGTGTTTCCATAAGCAGGTGCTTTTATCAGATTGGATGGGCGATTAAGGTGGTTTTATTGACACTTTTGGCAGTAGAGAATAAACTGCCACTTTGGGCCAAGTCAACTATTCAGAGAGGGACAAAACATTAGGTACTTTGAAACCAGAACTAAGTTTAATATCATCAGTAGAGTATATTTGCTGTGGTGCTTATTTTTCAACAGATCTGAGTGCTTGTATCTGAGTGCTAAATGGCATATTATTATTATTATTATTATTATTATTATTATTATTACTTGTATCAACAGTACCACACAGAACAAACCTCATCTACAGTGAACCAAAACCTGGAAAATAAACAAGTTCTGACATTGCCATGGTTTGTTCAATGACACAGAACAAGAGAACAAGTTGTTCCCCTTGCCCTCTGCATTTTGCCTGTGCAGGGCCGGCATGTCAGTGTGTTTTGCTGAAACAAAAGGTTGTCACTTGTGGCATCCATCATGCTGTCAGCATGAGGCCCCTTTCACCACCTCACTTTCTATGTCATCAGATAAAGCGTCAGAACAGCCAGAATAAGCATGCAGTCCAAGGGAAGGGAAGGGAATTATAAGGGTGGCCTGACACCTCGTTGTGTGTATTGGGCGAGGGGAGGTTGTTATTCACTGGGCTACAGCCCAACTCAGTGGTCTGGCTAAAGGGGCTCAGAATGGCTGCTGCTAATGATCTTTCTGGGATTCCGGTTGGCCCCTGACTTAGAGTACTATCAGAAAGAGAGAGAGAGCAGTGGATAGACAGAGAGTGGTGGAGAGACAGAGAGAGATGGAGAAACAGAGAGAGAGATCGAAAGACAGAGAGAGAAGTGGAGAGACAGAGAGAGAGATGGAAAGACAGAGAGAGAGTTGGAAAGACAGAGAGAGAGATGGAAAGACAGAGAGAGATAGAAAGACAGAGAGAGATGGAAAGACAGAGAGATATGGAGAAACAGACAGAGAGATGAAGAGACAGAGAGAGATGGAGAAACAGACAGAGGTGGAGAGACAGAGAGAGATGGAGAAACAGACAGAGGTGGAGAGACAGAGAGAGATGGAGAAACAGACAGAGAGGTGGAGAGACAGAGAGATATGGAGAAACAGACAGAGAGGTGGAGAGAGAGTGAAGTGGCGAGACAGAGTGAGATGTGGATATGGGAGAGTAGTTGGCTACACTGCAAGTGCTGCACTGGGGAAGTAAAACAATGTCCATTTCCCATGGCTTTGCATGCGGGGAGGCCATCATATTTAGTGGAAATGCATTTTTACCCTCCCATTCCCATCCAATTTTTTTAAATTTATTTTTAATTTCACCTTTATTTAACCTGGTAAACCAGTTGAGAACAAGTTCTCATTTACAACTGCAACCAGGCCAAGATAAAGCAAAGCAGTGTGATAAAAACAACAACACAGAGTTACATATGGGGTAAACAAAACATAAAGTCAAAAATACAACAGAAAATATATATACAAGTGTGTGCGAATGTAGTAAGTTATGGAGGTAAGGCAATAAATAAATAGGCCATAGTGCAACAATAGTTACAATTTCGTAATTAACACTGGAATGATAGATGTGCAAAAGTTGATGTGCAAATAGAGATACTGGGGTGCATATTAGCAAAATAAATAACAATATGGGGATGAGGTAGTTGGGTGGGCTAATTTCAGAATGGCTGTGTACAAGTGCAGTGATCGGTAAGCTGCTCTGACAACTGACGCTTAAAGTTAGTGAGGGAGATAAGAGTCTCCAGCTTCAGAGATTTTTGCAGTTCGTTCCAGTCATTGGCAGCAGAGAACTAGAAGGAATGACGGCCAAAGGAGGTGTTGGCTTTAGGGATGACCAGTGAGATATACCTGCTGGAGCGCAGACTACGGGTGGGTGTTGCTATGGTGACCAGTGAGCTAAGATAAGTCTGCTAAATGGCATATTATATTATTATTATTATTATAAGACAGGGATTTGCCTAGCAGTGATTTATAGATGACCTGGAGCCAGTGGGTTTGGCGACGAATATGTAGTGAGGGCCAGCCAACAAGAGCGTACATGTCACAATGGTGGGTAGTATATGGGGCTTTGGTGACAAAACGGATGGCACTGTGATAGACTACATCCAATTTGCTGAGTAGAGTGTTGGAGGCTATTTTGTAAATTACATAGCCAAAGTCAAGGATCAGTAGGATAGTCAGTTTTACGAGGGCATGTTTGGCAGCATGAGTAAAGGAATAGGAAGCCGATTCCTATTAACGAAATAGGAAGCCGATTCTAGATCTAACTTTTGATTGGAGATGCTTAATGTGAGTCTGGAAGGAGAGTTTACAGTCTAACCAGACACCTAGGTATTTGTAGTTGTCCACATACTCTAGGTCAGACGGTGGAAGCAGCTCGGTTGAAGAGCATGCATTTTGTTTTACTAGTGTATAAGAGCAGTTGGAGGCTACGGAAGGAGTGTTGTATGGCGTTGAAGCTCGTTTGGAGGTTTGTTAACACAGTGTCCAATGAAGGGCCAGATGTGGCATGCAAAGCAAGTTAGTTAATTTAAACCAAATTAAAATCTTCATGATTGGATTTGCCTTTAATTTAGCATCTTAGATGCTATGAGAAAATACATCTGCATGATCTGCTTCATCTGTTACCACCATACCCCCAAAGGCCAGTGATTGGTTTATCATTGAAGAGATAAATGAAGGAGAGAAATTGAGAATCGGCTCCTCCTCTGACCATCAGGTTTTCTCTTCCAGAAGAAGCACATCTCTTAAATTCATCCCAGCTGCTTTGTATTCCACCCATGCACAGCGTAGCACTGACCCTTTCGCGTCAGACCTACTCTCCTCACTTCGTTGACTGATGGGGTGTGAAGGAAACTGTGGGAAAGACTTGCCTGCCAAGTGGCTTTGGAGGCAAGTTGAAAATGGTAGCCTTAGTCACTCATACGTGTAATTTTGCACTTGTTCAACTTGAACTTTGTATTGAACAGAGGTTAAATGCAACACTATTATTTAATTGAGATGACCTTACCAGGCTCGTACAGTTGTGGAGCATTTGTGCATCCAAGCCTAGTTATTGATTTAATGTTCTCCTCTTTAATGTACATTATAGGCTTTTGGCCCACTGATGTAGAGGGAGAGTTGGAAAGTTCCTGCCAAGGCCTGGTAATTCAGCATGGCCTTCTTTTCTCTCTGAGCTGGGATTCTCTGGCAGAGGGGCAGTATCAGTCACTTGCCACTGGCACCTCCGTTATGTTTGACCTGTTGCCTTAGACAGATCTCTACATGTGTCTAACCCCCCTAAATTAAATGCATTGCCTATCAACATAACAAAGAGCCTGTCACAAAGAACCAGAGAGAGAAAGCAATTGAAAAGAAACTGTCCAACCCCCTGGTTTATAGTACATATTACAGGAAAGGACAAAAGTGAATTTACATTTAGATTGAAATAGGATACAAATTATGCATGTCATGTACCTGAATTCACATTTTGACAAACCGATGAAACAGCCACATTCTCTCATAAGATATTTTTTTTTCTCTAATTGTTATCAGCATGTTTTGTACACTGTTGAAAGTATGTGGCAGCTATCGAACATAAACAGAAGTCATTCTTGGTTTGGACTGACACGTCTACCACATACAGTGATGTTGAATGGGATGTAATTATGTCAATAGCCCACTGGCTCACCTCCCGGGCAGTCCAGCACGTACTTGTGTTAGACCAACACTAAAAATAGTGTCAAAGTGTGCTGAATCTTTATGTGAGCTCTTAAATCTCCCCGAAAGCCCATTAGATTGCGTTCACTATGTCTCAAAGGGAACAGTTTAGAGAGAGCATTTTTAAAGTAGAAGTTCATGTTCTACTGCAGAAGCTTTTCAGTCAAAAGACCCAGTTATAGAACACAGAGCTTTGTTTAAACTGTGATATCGCTGGTTGGGCTATCCCACCTGTTTGGTAAAAAGTGAATAGGAGATAGGCTCTAACAAACCCCAGACCTCTGATGGACCCCATGTTGACGAGGCCTTCTCTATGTGTGCAGCAACTCAGTGAGTCTCTCTGCAGGCCTGTTCTTTCTCCATGTGGCTGACTGGGACCATTGACATTGTTTCTGCTGACTCCAGTCCTGCTGCCTTCCCATGGACTGCCAGGCTGGGTCGGGGCCGGGGCTGCCCACCATCTGGGTCTCATTCCGCTTCCTTTATAGCCCATGTGACAGGGAAAATAATTTATTGAAAGATGATGTCATAGATGTTCTTGTAGAGGAACTCTTCGGCCCGAAGCAGCCATTATCTACTGCCAGGGTTTAGGTCCAGTCCATCTGGATTTGGTGACATGTTTGTAGGTTTTGATTTGTCAAGTTATTAATCCCTATTTTGAATAATTTTATATTATTGTTATTTCTGTTATAATATAATAATAATAATAATAATAATAATAATATGCCATTTAGCAGACGCTTTTATCCAAAGCGACTTACAGTCATGCGTGCATACATTTTTGTGTATGGGTGGTCCCGGGGATCGAAACCACTACCTTGGCGTTACAAGCGCCGTGCTCTACCAGCTGAGCTACAGAGGACCACGATGTTATGTTATGTTAATAACCTTTATTTTGTCAGTTTTAACAAATATTTTGTTGGTTAAAGAATGTAGCATATTAAGTGAAAGTATATTGGAGCAAACAACCACTGAAATGCTTTCTCTTTATTGAGTTACTTGTTTTTTATGGATAGTTACTTGTTTTCATAGAATACTGTATTTATTAGTGAACACAGCTAGTAAAGAAAGGTCTCATGGGCTGAAAGAATGCACCATTCAATTATGGGTACCAAGCAAAAGGAAATGTCCCATGCAGACCTAAAAATACATCTCTGTAAAATAAATGTTTTTTGAATGAAAGAGAAAAATAACCAACAAAAGAAAACACAAAAATGAAAACAAATACATGCGGCAGGAGAGCTTTTTGAATAGTTAATTGGAAGCAGGTGGGTTGCAGCCAGGTCAGTATTGGGAGTCTCTCACAGACAGATGAAAACTCAGACACCTTTAAACACCCCACTGGGAGTAGAAGGTCAGTTAGACTGCTCTTAGATTGAGCAGGACTAAAAACATATCATTAGGTCATCTGAAACTGTGGGTATAGAGCACAGTGCCTGGAGGGAAATATGTACATTGTTTGGCCTCTAGGATTTTTCAAGGAAAAATTATGGTCTGCGCATTTGTAGAGACAATTACTGCATATAAAAAAAGAATATAACATTTGCAGTCTAAAGAAAATACAATAATCTGCAGTCAATATCAGGAGTTCTAAAAGTCCACACGATGGACCTCTATGCTAACAAGGCAATGAATAGCAGTACATTTGGGCTGTTACTCATTCCAAAACATCCCCAAACTAGTTCTGTTCCATAACTGAAGTGGAAACTACAGTGTATCTCCATATGGTGGGCCTGCAGGACAGTCCTTTTGGCACATCAGCCTGTGTGGCTGTAGTGAGCTGGGAGGTTTCACTGTATACAAGGAGACTAAAAAACAAAGACGTGTATTTTTGGGATCTCAAAATCCAAGCTCTGGTGGAATCCAGTGTCCTCTGGGCAAATGCTTCATGTTTTGGGGGATTTTGTTTTGTTGAGCTCATAATTCAAGACAGACATGAACGTAGAGCCAAAAAGGCTTTACTCTGGCTTTTAAGACAATAGAGAAAATATTCTATAGCTATGTTGTGGACGGCGGTTTGGAGAGGTGGCCCTCAACATTTGGAAGGAAATGTTAGCTTTGGTTTAAGATTCATTTTCTCTTGACTCTGACGTCAGATGACCATGAGGGGTCATTTCACACTGCTTCAGTGTGTCAGAGGACATACAGGTCCAGTCTCTGTGAATCTGGGTGTGCACTCTCATCTCTTCAGGAACTGAAACAGTTAATGTATTGTCTAGTGTTACTAATACGTGATAACTGCTGACAAGTGTTGCATTACACATATCACAGGTCACATTATGAATGCTTGAGGTGCTGTATCACCAGCCAAGAGGAAATTGTAGAGACTGTATAAGTCAGAGATCTCACAGTGAAAACGGAGACAGGTGGGTCTGGCAACTAAATGGAACAGCCGCACACGTGGCTAATCTGTGACCTCATTATCTCTATGGGGTAACCATGCTGAGGTACAGTGGTGGGGGGTGGGGGTGGGTTAAATAAATACAGGCTTAAATATATAAGGGTTCTTAATGGGCACCAGAGGAGGGGGAGCACAGGTAGAGCTGGGAGTCTGTCTACTATGTATCCATCCTGTGTTGGAATATAAACTGTCCACCAGAAGAAAATCTGCACTCTTCTAATTCCAAAGTAGAGAACAGGGGATGTGGAGGATTGAGAGGGATTCAATAGTGTGTTTCACTGGTTGCTAGATGTGATTATCTTCTAGTGTCTGAAGAGAAGCCAAGGAAGAGATTGCCACTTCTGTCAAAACAAGCAAATATGCAATATTTATATCTGTTGATAACCGTGTGTGATGGAATGAATGTGTAATAGTTTGTTTATCTGTGTGTGTTGTTTGAGTGTATCTGTTGACATAGGCATGGGAAGCTGATGTGTGTTTGTGTGTTTAACCTACGTGGGTTTAACCTCCGCCACCCTCTGCCCGCCTGGGCTGCCACGGCGGCGACAGGACCACCTAGCGTGAGTGTGAGCGCATGGAGCCCCTACGCGGCGCTGGAGCTGGGGAGTCTGGGAATGATTAATGGCCCAG
Source organism: Coregonus clupeaformis (assembly GCF_020615455.1). Taxonomy (NCBI): domain Eukaryota; kingdom Metazoa; phylum Chordata; class Actinopteri; order Salmoniformes; family Salmonidae; genus Coregonus; species Coregonus clupeaformis. Next base: position 25,617,295 of record NC_059198.1, read on the forward strand.
TGAAATGACACGCTCCGCGCTCCACTGCTCAGCTACAGACCCCCCACCAGCTCCCCCACCGTGCTGCCACCCAACACAGCCAGTACTGGGATGTTACCACCCCTTGCCCACACACACACACACACACGCACGCACACGCACACACACACACACACACACACACACACACACACACACACACACACACACACACACACACACACACACACACACACACACACACACACACACGCACACACATACTTCCCTGTGCAATGGCATGGCTGGTTATTGCAATTACCCTATTACCTCAGCATTGTGAAATTCCCAGTAGAAGCCGAGCTAACAGCCCTTGGCTGATGCCATCCTCCCTGCTGTTATGTGGATACAGGGCCTTTTTAACTCAAAGACAAAGACAACAAATGACAACTGGCTCTATTATGGCTGAATGAAGGCTTGATACTCATTAGAATCTGAGACAGTCAGCAGGGGGCTTTTCATTTTCTGGACATCTTTTTCACCATGCAGTTTGGGTCAGAGCTAAGGAGTTTTCCAACAACTGCTGCTATTACACCAACAAATTGGACCAAAAAGTAAACATTTTTGACTGGTTGAAGGCTTTGACTGATCCATACTGTTGCATGATAGTGCTACCACAGTATCAACACTCAATTAATTTCAGCTGGAAAACATGTCTTCAGATACAGCGAAGCTCGTGTAGCGTCTAATTGTTAAACTTCTCTCTGCTCAGTTCACATGTGCAGACTTCAGCGATGCTTCTCGTCCTCCTAATTAAAAACCACTTATCTCCAGAACGTTGTAAAACAAACAAACAGCAGACCCAATCACCACCGTGATAAAGAAATGGAGTTGTTCCCACTTTTATTTATTTGTCCAAATAAGTTCTGCTTGGGCTTCTCAAAGGATCTTCGGTACTTTTAAATTGATTTCAGTCACCCCCCGACACCACGTCTTTCTCCCATACCCCAGTGACCAATTCCTTTCTCCGAATAAGGAACCACTTAGTGGATTTGGGGGGAAATCCAGGAGGATAAATAACAGTAGGATAGAATCAGTAGAGCTCGAGGAGGATGGCTACCAGACCCCCATCCTTCCCCACAGAACTGTAAATATCCCAGGGTTCCATCTGCTGTAAGAAGTTAAAACCTGGGGATTCATCAATCGTACTCCTCCTCTTCCTGCTGCTGCTGTGCTGTGTGGAGCAGATCTCTGTTCTGTTGGCTCCTGGAGCATGGAACCCTGCACAGGCAGAGGATTACACAGTCTTTCATAAGTCTTACAGTCCTGGAGAAGATGGACGAAAACCAGGGTGGCTGTCATATACTCTGGGCAAGGAACCAGCACTTGCCTGGGGTCATGGTCGCTCCACACACCCCAAACCCTCAGGCGTGACTTCCTCCCACTCCTGCTGGTCCAAACCCACAGGCAGAGATAACATCCTCCCTGTCATGCTGATGTCTTGGGTGATGAACACTGACTGTACACGTGTGCGTGTTTGTGTGTGCATATAATGTGTGTGCATGGGGTTGGTGAGGCGATGGGGATCATTGGCCCGCCCTCTTTTCACAACCCTTTTCTTTATGCCAGATGGTTTATTTTCCAAGATACTGGGCTTCATTTCTTCAGGATAGTGAGTTTGAGATGTGATATCTGGTTTCCTCACAGACGGGTGGGAAATGGAATGAGCTAAGAGGCCCAATAACAAACACAGACCAAAGCCCAAGTTAGATTACGCTGTGATGTAACAATGGCAGGGTCTGGGCTCCGTAATGAGATGTTTTGAACTTCAAGAGTGACATTTCCTCAACACGTATCAAACCCAAAATGGTGGACTTGGCCCATTCCATCAACAGATGGAGATGATTCAAAGGAGACAAGACCATTTCAATGACCTTAAAGGTCACAGCAACTTCCAGGCCACAACCTCAGTGTCCACGTTCAAATCACAATGGAAACAGTAGCCAGTAGCTTCAGAAGGGTTTCACTCCGTATCTCAGGGAATTGCATAAATTACAGTAAACCCTTAAAGTTAACAGGTCGTATACACACTGCATCATAGTTTAAATTACCCCCACAAAGATCATTAACTAACCCTGGTAGGCCTTTAAGCCTATTTTACTGTTTCGTTCTAGTTTGTCTTTGTCCCCAATCACTCACAACTGACAGAAAAATCAACATAACAAGCCAGTAGCACATAGTGTTACAATGAAACACATATTGGAACTGTCAGAGCTGAATAAGTCATTGTGAAAAGCCAGACAGTTCTGTGATATCTTATCTGGAGACAAGTTGATAATTCTGACCTAACTGAAAGTGACAGAAATGGCAGACATCAACGTGATGTAAGTCTATGTGAAATGTATTAAATTGTATTTGACAGTGATTGGAACCAGATGGTTCAAATGCACAGGTTAGATTGGTGTATTTTCTATCTGGCTCAGGACGTAGTTACTGTAGGTTGATTGGGTTCCCTAAGACAACAAACCGTTGGCGTGCAAAAGGAGGAACCTTGCCTTTTCCTCTCCAGCCCAATTCCATCTCCTGAAAGCCACCTAGCAACCAGAACAAACTTTGGGACTTTGGTGAAATTAGTATGAAAAAACACAACTCACAATGACTTCTCAGTGTTTCCACGAAAACAATAATTAACAATTATTCCATAACATTTTCCTTCATCTCGCTAGAATGGACCTACTCAGTCCCTTTTCCCAAGGCAAGCTGGAACCCCTAGGGCTCAAACATTTCCTCATTTATCTCACATTATGAGCTTTCCACCTGTTTTGATTAATATAGAAAGCTTAAGCCACTAAAAGGAAAGCCTCAAACAACCCTGGGATAAGGACCTTTAATGATCCTCTGATTATTGAGAAAGAAAATGGCTGGCCTGACACATTCAAAAAAATATAACATATTTGAGAGAGATTTTGACATCGGGGGTTTGCGTGGTTATATATGAGCACATGGAGAAAAGGGGAGAAAAGCACAATAAACACGCCAGGGTTACGATGGATCGTCATTTATGATTTACAGCTCAGCGGATTCCTGCTCGCTCGCTCGCTCTCCGCCACGGGGGAGACAGTGTGGAGGGCGCGCGTGGCGGAACGCAAAAAAATCCTCCCCGCGCTGTGGGGAGGATTGGACTGGAGCCCACCGCACCGCAGCCCCCAAAGTTCCAGAGTGCCCAGGGCAGGACATGTTCACTGCAAGCTTTCTATTTTATCTCCTCTGGTCTGGAGACTGAATGAATGAGAGACTCCCCTCTGACCACACGCTTCACCACAACAGAGCCTGTTTACATTCTGATCACTGACACCTCCAGCCTCAGGACATGGAATAATAATAATAATAATAATAATAAGAAGAAGAAGAAGAAGAAGAAGAAGAAGAAGAAGAAGAGAAGAAGAAGAAGAAGAAGAAGAAGAAGAAGAAGAAGAAGAAGAAGAAGAAGAAGAAGAAGAAGAAGAAGAAGAAGAAGAAGAAGAAGAAGAAGAAGAAGAAGAAGAAAGGGACCTATAAGCCAGGATATGACAGAGGCTGTGTAGAGATGTTGTGTTCATGGATGTGCAGAACGAATTAATCTCCTGATCTTCATTGGCAGTCGTGGACCTTCTTTGCCTCTCTCCACTAATCAGACCATAGTGCACTGTCTGAGATACTTGTGGTTAATGAAGAAATCAGCTAGTAAAACCAATGGGCCTCACAAGCTCTGAACTCCTGATGAATGGTGGTGATAAAGATCAGGTCCTTCACCCCAACCTTAACCACCATGGACACCCTGGCCCCCCACTATGTCATGCCCACCTCACCACCAACTGAAGTTATTTTCACGGCCAGTAAATTACCCTGAAGAAGGCCCCCACTGTAGAGCTGCTGCATTCCAATAAAACAGCGTGGAGGCTTGTGAACGTCCACCAAGGCCAGTAAATCCTGTGGAGAGGAATGGAAGGCAATGCAGGAGGACGACATCTGCACCAGGAGAGGGTCGCTCCCTGGACCATGACCGCATGGTTCTCAGAAGGAAGGTCTCAGAGATGAGATGATGAGTGGATGAGCTATAATGCTGCACATCTGTTGAACTGCCTGTCTTACACCTGAGGGAAAGGGGATGCAATGCTACTAGAGATAAGCACTCCTGAAAATTAGGACCTCTTGGTTATGATGGATTTGTTATTGGGAAAAAATCATATTCACTTTGAAAACCTTAGTGTGGAGGGTTTCCACTTTCCAGTCTTAAAATATGTCTTCATTTATTTGGGGGTAATGATATGCACATTCAAGCATTTTGTATGGAGTATAGGAATTCAGGAAATCAATGGGACTGTAACACAGTCTTTTTGTTGCTAGATTGTGACATTTGGATGTTTGTTTATGTCATTATGGAAAGTATTTTGACATATTTGTTTTCCTTCAAACTATATAAATTGTCTGCTCAAATGGTTAAGAAGCCAACTGTGGTTTTGTGTGTCGTCAGCACTACACTAATCATTTCATGATCTTGACTCAGTAACAGTAAATGAAGTCAATTGTGTGACTGACTTGTGACCTCTGTTCACTAATATCTATATAGTTTCTGCTGCATTAGGGCTGGTGTAGTATATGTTGCTATACACATTTATAGTAAATCAAGAAGAACTTGAGCCATACCTCTCATCAACTGACCATTGTGAAAGTTCAGGAAGAGTGTAAACTTTGCTTATTGAGCTTAGTGAGCAAAGGATTTTATATCACTTCTCTCATAAACTCAAAGAAATAAACCTGAGGAAGGAAAGGAACAGCCTCCCTGTCAGTTGGTTTCTTTACTTACACACTGGATGTATTACAGTACAGTTATGAAAATAAACACCTGCACAGACAAAATATAGACAAATAAATCAGAAATTAATACGTTGTTCATAAGATGATTACAACACCCATGTTACAGCGCTGAGGTATATTTCATGCTGGCATGTTTCCTCACCGGTGCTGTACAGTACATACGCTAAAGCGGAAATGTTCCCCAGATGACCCGTCAAACCGACACCCCCTCATATACACTTGTTTATTTTCTCCCACCGCCCGGCAGCTCATGACACTACAGGACGCTCTGCCACTAGCACGTCAGCCTGATACTTTAATTGGAAATGTTATAGTCCAATGTTTTCCCGCATTGACCGCCCAGGCAGCAGCAGAGTTCACATAAGTTACAATTACCCTTAACGTGGCCGCTAACAGCTAATGCACACGCTAAGTCTCAGCGACCTTTATCATTCAGAAGTAGCTCCCCGGAGGTGATGATGACTCCTGACTGTGGGGACCTGGAGTATTTAAATAGAGCGTGACTCATTCAGACCAGAGGCCATGAGAACAGGCCTGTCGATTGGGAGAGTAGCAGTTTGATTGGGCTCTGTTTGATAGCGAGTTCATTTCCACTGAGGTATTCTCCTGCCTGCTCTCGTCCTGTTCCCAGCCCAGTGCAGGCAGGATAAATGGACTGAGATATGCTGCTCATTATATATTATTATTCACAAGACATGGTGTATTATCATTGGCACCACAACTAGTTGTTGAGGGGAGGGAGCAGAGCTCTCTGGCTATTACTGATTGCACAATTATACAATTTTGCTGTTCCAAAGTGTCAGGTCTTTTTTCTTGTAGTTAAGGGTTGTGATACAGAGCAGTCTCTGTGGGTTCATGTGTAGGTGATGTGTGGTTCCACTTGAGCTATTCTAAAAGGAAAAGGCAGCATACCATACAGTAGCTATGCCTTTTTAACTGATAACACAAGCAAAGGAATACCTGGGAAAGACACATACATTGTCATTGAGATCAACAAGCACATTGTAATGGTTTTTGAGAGGCTTCCAATGAACTCTCATACAACATGATCCAACCTCAACTTCTCCATGGTTATGACATCTTGTGTGCAGCAGACTGGCATCATTTAGGCCAATTAACAACTGGTTTTGACAGTGGCACCAGTCACCACCCATCACACATGATACATTAGCATTCACTAATGTTACATTACATTAGCTAATGTTACGCTCAGAACAGCAGAATCACGGTTTGGTTTTGCCTTCGTTCTTAGAGCATGGCTTGGCCTGACTTTGGGTGGCTGTTTTTGTTGAGACGCCATGTGCCCGTTCGCCAGGCAACCGCTCTGTTTTACGAGGAGTTACTCACACAAAAGCAGGGGAGGCCTGATTGCTCAGCTAATTGATCTCCGCCAGAGATCACAGAGCTGCGCTTGTAAAAAGAGAGCGCTCCCCATGACATCACTGCGTAGCGAGGCGGAGGGGAGATGCCTTCCCAGACTGCCTCTGTGTGAGAGAGAGCCCAAAGGGAGAGAGGGGTATGGTGTCTCACTGAAACGGGGAACAGGGAGAGAACACACACAAACACACACATTGCTATTAAACCGGCGTTAGTAGTGGGAAATGGGATTCCATTAGGGAGGCTTTGTTGTTGCTAAACATGGCCACAGGGGTTGGTTGTATAAAGGAGATCCTATTAGTCCTCAGGCACACAGTGCTGCTCAACATACTTCACTTCTGACACTTTGCTGCCAGGCCAAAGGGCCTTTATAAGGGAGTTTTCTGTAACATAGAAATTGGGGCCACTTGAGCTAGGATACATAGGACAAGTGTTTTTCAGACTTTCAGTCATTTAGAGTGCAAGTTATCATTATGGTACACTATCATAGTCCAGATCTGTCATGGTGTTATAAAACATTGTTGTTGTACTATACCTCAAAGTATAGGCAGTCTGATTGAAGTTTGATTGGAGCTTTTCATGACCATGTAGTGGCTACTGAAGTTTACGTTTAGCTTCAGTAGAAGGTCTTTAAAATTATTCTTGTTGTATTCTCTTGGCAAGAGTGATAGCTTAAAGCTGAAAGGTTATCCTTGGGAGTTTTCCCTATAAGCTTACACTCTGACTTGGTATAAGGCAAGCAGTTACTGATAAAATCAGCATTTACCTTTCTGAAGACTAAAATGGGCTAAGCGTATTGACCCACGCCTTGGGTGAAATGGAAAAGGATCAGAATCAAACACTGTTTCATAACACAGAAATCCATTTCATTAGCCTGGCTTATCTCTTCCATCTGTTGTCTTATCTCAGGGCACAAAGTGCACTCTTGTGTGGTTTGGCAGGTCTTCAAAGGTTAAAGGTGAGCTGAGTGATTGATCATCATGTCTCACTCAGTGCTGTTATGGTAACAGAGCACAAGCCATAGCAGGGATTAGAAATATTGACACTAATTGGATATCCTAACACATCAGTTTGATAACATCTCTGTAGTAAAATCAGGCCTCCTGTGCTCATCTGCTTCCATCATCCACCCACATGTACATATTACCTCAATTACCTCGACTAGCCGGTGCCCCCACACATTGACTCTGTACTGGTACCCCCTGTATATAGCCTCCCTACTGTTATTTTATTTTACTGCTGCTCTTTAATTATTTGCTATTTTCATTTTTTACTTATCTATTTATTACTTAACATTTTTTTTCTTTTTCTTTTTTTCTTAAAACTGCATTGTTGGTTAAGGGCTTGTAAGTAAGCATTTCACTGTAAGGTCTACACCTGTTGTATTCGGCGCATGTGGCAAATACAATTTGATTTGATTGATTTGAGTTCTTCCATGTTCTTCATGGATGAGCAATATTTCCATCAATGCCTGTGTGCATTCCTTCTAAAAGAGAGAGTGCTACTGAATGCCAAGTGTCAGTGGTATGGTATGAGAGGCCAGTAAGGGGGACAATGCAGATGTTAGACCTTCCAGCGTAGAGAGGTCAGAATTTCCATTGAGTTCCCATAGCTGAGGAAGGAACTGAGACAGGTGCTGCTTCCACTGCAGATGAACCCCAGCCCCAGGGTCATTCATCACTGCGTCCTGTTGAAACCTCCTCCCCCACCGCCTCCAATGTGTGTCTCATTAAAAACAAATCATACATGCTAAAAGTCCTCGTGTTCAAACAGTTGTTTGTCTCAACCTGTCAGCTCTGCTCAGACTGATCAAAGTCTTTATATGCTCTTTATCTGCACTCTCACTTGTTTATTTATTTGTTTGCATTACGCCAAGGTGACGGGTTGAATCAGTCCTCCAAATAAGAGAAGTTTCTTCTATTTTTATACAGTTTCTGTCTTTTCACCACAGCTAAAGTCATCAAAAGCATTCCGGAAACTCGTAAAATGATTCATCATCTGGATAGCTCATTCCAAAAGGCCTTTGTTGTTTTTTCTCCCTCATCAAAATAGCAGCTGCTCCAGCAATGTGCAATCGAAATATTTATTGTAGGAAAATGTTGAGTGTGTCTGGGGCATGAAGCTAAGAGCTTAAGGGTGACTGATCTAACGGGAGTGCCCCACAGAAGACGTTCAGGGGCATTTGCACCATTAAAGTCATGCAGTACATGTATCAACAGACCAAATGCACAGTTGGATCTTAATTCTGTGACAAATCCCTTGGCCCATAGAAATGTAGTCATATTACAAGTAATGTTTCAAGGCATGTCTGCTGATTTTTGCATGTTTTTGGCCCCAAAATGTATAATATATGTGTTTCTTTATTAAACCAGATATTTATGACAATGATGTATTAGAACTTCATATGAGTAATGTAGGAGTGATTTTCAGTCTGTTGTAATGGCAACATATAGTATCATCCACTTAAAACTATTGCTATAATTCTTAATGAGCCAAATATTGACTTCCATGTCCCTCTCATTGAAGCCTATATAATCCCATAGGCTCTCATCCTTAATAAAACATAACGATTGATTCATTATGCTTTCATAAGTCAGGCATGTGTAACAGATGTATATTGTACTCTCCTTGCGTTGTGTTTTCTCCTAATAAATCACATCAGCCAGTGGTCCCAGTTGAGCATCATTTATTTATGTTGTTAAATGGGAAACAGCACGTTAGTTGTGCAGAGCTTAACAATATGGATGGCTGTCGATGGCAAAATCCCTTGCATCACATTTTCATACTGGGCGAACAAAATACAAAAATACAATACAAAATATAACATGTGTAAATACCTGCTGTTAAATGGGAAACAGCATGTTAGTTGTGCAGAGCTTAACGATATGGATGGCTGTTGATGGCAAAATCTGTAGCATAAAGGCAACTGTGTTAGCAGTGGGCTTATGTGACCATTACGTCGGTGTATGCTAGCTAACACACTTATCTACAGCAATCATATGCCAAAGCACATCCCAGAAAGCCCCTCAATCCCTAACAGGTACCATATACCCACACATGTATAAATCAGTAACGTACAGCAACCTTGTACACATTGTAAAATATAAAACAGTATTCAGAACATGACCTACCCCTTGCATCACATTTTCATACTGGGAAGACCTGACGTTCGCGATCTCCCCCTAGCTGCAAGCGGGGCCAATCACAACACGCCTTATTATCATCAGAGTTGAACCAACCAATAAGAATGCTTGAACATTAAATACACATTTCTTTAGAGGCAAGTGGAAACATAACCAACCCTGTTACACATGCTGTTAGTCACTTGTCATTTTTCTTGATTTAGTTCAATAGTTACTTGACTTAACTATTACTTCATATATTACAGTTCCATTGCAATTTTGATATTTATGGGGGAAGGAGTGGTAACACTTTGATTTCATCAGTGCTTTATGAATGTTAATGAATACTTGTGACTCATTTTCTGAAGCTTCACCCACACACCACGCAGGTGTTATGCAAGTATTATGCAAGCATCATGTAGGCTTTGTAACAAGCACTTTGAATTAAATGTCACAAGTAGATTTTTCTCTAATTTCAACTAAAACCGTTTATTAGTGTAACTTCGCATGATGCCAGGATTTGTTTTACCAGCACATTGAAACAAAAGCTGTTTAACAAACTGCATAGCTCATAAAATGTCCTATAAACATGTAAAATGTATACATCTATTCTAATTGGGAAATCACTTCAATCGCTGTGTCTGTAGTATCTCACAGTTAGACCTAATGCACAGCCACCGCAACGGGAGGTTTACAGTAAGCAATGTGGTAGAGGAGGAAAACAAACCCAGCGCTCAGAAATATCAACCTATAAAACCAAGTGTTGTCATGAAAATACGGCATTGGATACCTCGGAGAGAATGTGAGGGAAAAAAGTATTTGATCCCCTGCTGATTTTGTACGTTTGCCCACTGACAAAGACATGATCAGTCTATAATTTTAATGGTAGGTTTATTTGAACAGTGAGAGACAGAATAACAACAACAAAAATCCAGAAAAACGCATGTCAAAAATGTTATGAATTGATTTTCATTTTAATGAGGGAAATAAGTATTTGACCCCTCTGCAAAACATGACTTAGTACTTGGTGGCAAAACCCTTGTTGGCAATCACAGAGGTCAGACGTTTCTTGTAGTTGGCCACCAGGTTTGCACACATCTCAGGAGGGATTTTGTCCCACTCCTCTTTGCAGATCTTCTCCAAGTCATTAAGGTTTCGAGGCTGACGTTTGGCAACTCAAACCTTCAGCTCCCTCCACAGTTTTTCTATGGGATTAAGGTCTGGAGACTGGCTAGGCCACTCCAGGACCTTAATGTGCTTCTTCTTGAGCCACTCCTTTGTTGCCTTGGCCGTGTGTTTTGGGTCATTGTCATGCTGGAATACCCATCCACGACCCATTTTCAATGCCCTGGCTGAGGGAAGGAGGTTCTCACCCAGGATTTGACGATACATGGCTCCGTCCATCGTCCCTTTGATGCGGTGAAGTTGTCCTGTCCCCTTAGCAGAAAAACACCCCCAAAGCATAATGTTTCCACCTCCATGTTTGACGGTGGGGATGGTGTTCTTGGGGTCATAGGCAGCATTCCTCCTCCTCCAAACACGGCGAGTTGAGTTGATGCCAAAGAGCTCAATTTTGGTCTCATCTGACCACAACACTTTCACCCAGTTCTCCTCTGAATCATTCAGATGTTCATTGGCAAACTTCAGACGGGCCTGTATATGTGCTTTCTTTAGCAGGGGGACCTTGCGGGCGCTGCAGGATTTCAGTCCTTCACGGCGTAGTGTGTTACCAATTGTTTTCTTGGTGACTATGGTCCCAGCTGCCTTGAGATAATTGACAAGATCCTCCCGTGTAGTTCTGGGCTGATTCCTCACCGTTCTCATGATCATTGCAACTCCACGAGGTGAGATCTTGCATGGAGCCCCAGGCAGAGGGAGATTGACAGTTATTTGGGTCTTGTAGCCCATTCCAGCCTTGTGTAGGTCAACAATCTTGTCCCTGACATCTTTGGAGAGCTCTTTGGTCTTGGCCATGGTGGAGAGTTTGGAATCTGATTGATTGATTGCTTCTGTGGACAGGTGTCTTTTATACAGGTAACAAGCTGAGATTAGGAGCACTCCCTTTAAGAGTGTGCTCCTAATCTCAGCTCGTTACCTGTATAAAAGACACCTGGGAGCCAGAAATCTTTCTGATTGAGAGGGGGTCAAATACTTATTTCCCTCATTAAAATGCAAATCAATTTATAACATTTTTGACATGCGTTTTTCTGGATTTCTTTTGTTGTTATTCTGTCTCTCACTGTTCAAATAAACCTACCATTAAAATTATAGACTGATCATTTCTTTGTCAGTGGGCAAACGTACAAAATCAGCAGGGGATCAAATACTTTTTTCCCTCACTGTATATGAATCTGCTCACGGCACTGATATTGTGTTTTCCTCAGATCGCTGCAGGGTGAGGATGAGAGGCTTGTTTGGCTTGGCACACGTCATCCTCTCATAATATGGGCCACTATCATTATGGGCCTTCACTGACTGAGGGACTCATTAATAATAATATGCCATTTAGCAGACGCTTTTATCCAAAGCGACTTACAGTCATGCGTGCATACATTGTTGTGTATGGGTGATCCCGGGGATCGAACCCACTACCCTGGCGTTACAAGCGCCATGCTCTACCAACTGAGCTACAGAGGACCTGAATTGAGCCTGGGTAAACAATAATTTCATTGGAATTCCTTTCCTCTTCATCCTTGAACAAGCGCAGCATTCCTCTCAATACAAATCACACAACTCCTCTGTATGCAGTCTAGGAACATAGGCAGCCATACACACAGGGTGTTTGGTTAACATCAGACACCTGGTGACAGGTAAGTTATGTTTGTCTGTGGCAGGGAGTCCCTGCAACAATCCAGGACCTGGTATCAATACAGGGCATGTATGGCCTTTATATTCTCTCACAGAACACAGAATATGAATCCACCTACAGCAAGCTGTGGGATGATTAATCATGTTAGCGTCTCACACCTACCATGTCCTTCACTATACAGTATTACAACACTTGAACATAAATAGATTTAAATGGTGTACCTCTAAGTAGGTTCTACAGTACTTCAAATAACAACAACAATTATTGATGTGAAATGACAGAAATCACATTTCCTCCCATAATTGGACTAAATTTACACTCTTATTGAACACATATTGAAAACTAGGTAGCATTTGTTTGTTTCTTCACTTGTTGTTTTGTTGTCAGGCGCCCACAGTGTGTGTTATAGATGCTGTGAGGGACATTTTGGGCTAGCTGGTCTAAATATAGTTTATTAGTACTTGAGGCCTTGGCACTGATGGACAATTAGCGGAGTGATTGGAGAGCAGGCCAGGGAAGTGTGTATGAGATAGCACAGCACTCATTAGGAGAGGCTGGGGACAGCCAAGGAGATAACGCTTATTAATCACATGATGCAGACACTCTCTCACACACACATAGACACCACAACGACGCCACACACAGTGGGTCACACACAGGCTGAAGCATTATTGGATACACACAGACTGTGATACACACCGCACAAAGACTTGCTGCTTGTCAAAGTAATAGGGAGATTCGGCCTATATTGCATGCAGAATGCATGTGCCCAGATACTTACCTGGGTATTTCTTATCTCTCAACTTTCTATCTGACTCACTGTGAAGATTAAAGTTACAGTACCAGCATACAGGTAACTGCCAAAATAAAGGAAACACTTGAGTAAATGAGGGATACAAAGTATATTGAAAGCAGGTGCTTCCACACAGGTGTGTGTCCTTAGTTTATTAAGCAATTAACATCCCATCATGCTTTGGGTCATGTATATAAATGCCCACTTACCCATTATTTTGGTTACCATGGCTAGAAGAAGAAATCTCAGTGACTTTAAAAGAGGGGTCTCAAAGATGCGTGTGTGTCTCAGTCATCAGATCTCAACCCAATTGAACACTAATGGGAGATTCTGGAGCGGCGCCATTTTCCACCACCATCAACAAAACACCAAATGATGGAATTTCTTGTGGAAGAACAGTGTCACATCCCTCCAATAGAGTTCCAGACACTCCAGAATATATATCTGTTCTGGCGGCTCGTGGTGGCTCAATGCCCTTAAGACACTTTATGTTGGTGTTTCCTTTATTTTGGCAGTTATCTGTAGGATGTTTTTCTCTGGTTAGAAAACTAAAAGCATTCCATTCCATTTCCCATTCATAAAAAATCCCATTACATTTGTAGTAACACTTCCACCCAAAGTGGAGATAACATCTGGGATAAGAAGGCGGTAAAGAGCAAGGGGGAGAGAGAGGGAAGGGAGGGGGATAGAGGAGGAGGGAGGGAGCACGCTTCAAAGCTCCGGGGGTCTGGTGTGCTCTGAGTGTGTTGATCGGCCCTGGGGTTTGAGGTGTGATAAGCCCATGACAGCTGCCAAACACCTCGGTTTGTGTGTGTGACTGTGTGTGTGACTGTGTGTGATAAAGCCTCAATTTAGAGGAAGCCGCTCTGAATACCACCCACCTGCCAACTCTGGTCCCCAATGGCAGGTGTGAGTTGGTTGATACGTGATTGGGAGTGCTGATGAACGTGTAGCATATGTGCCCTTATCGCTCAGATCTTGTGGCTATAACCTTAAGGCAGGGTGCACTGATGGAGAGATTATCCACAAATAAGAAACCATGGGGGCTTCTCCTCTTCCAGCCCTATCACAGCAGTACGTGCCTGGATGACACTAAAACAGAAAAGCTCAAATGCAAGCCCAGAAATTGAAGCTCTTTCACAGTGCTTTGGAAGATAATATCACTAGAGCAGAGGTGGAAAGTCCACCCTGGCTCTAACACACAGAGAGAACTGATGAACGGAGGAATAAATCACCCTATTTAATTGGGAAGGTATTCCTCATGATGTTATGACAATAAAACAACTAAGAGAGTTAGTAAAGGCTGCGAGATCTGTGGGAAAGGAAATCTCTCTCCTGACGTCACTATGGGTCAGAGGTCAAATCCATAGGCAGGTGGAGGGGAAAGGAGAGCGTGGAGTCAGACCACACCATTTAACTCTTAGAAACTGGATCGCTCACAGCCTGGCCAGGCCATCTGTTTTAAAAACCCATTGTCTCCAAATGACATGTCTGACCAGAGGACTTTGACCCTCTGATGTCATTAAAGTAACAGTAACTTTCTCAGGGTCCCCATACACTACACTTCACTAGCTGTTATTTGGTTCCCCTCCACTAGCTTTTTGGAAATTGGAAAGTAACATGGTCAACACCCTACCATGATATACTGTACATGTGAATTCGTTTTTCAGTTCCAGCTTATGAAGCACTAGACTAGCTGAACTGCAAGGTTGCATGGTGGGAGTTATTTTGTGTTGAGTGTTGAGGTTCAGGTTCAGGAGGCCAAAGCCTTCGTTAAGTGTACTCAACACCTGTGTAAAAAGCATGCGAACCCACTGACCTCTGTGTTATTCTCCCCCTCACCTCTCTTTCTCTCCCCCTCTCTCCATCTTTCTGCAGCCTGCCACTGTAACCTGCACGCCCGGCGCTGTCGTTTCAACATGGAGCTGTACAAGCTATCTGGGCGGAGGAGTGGCGGAGTCTGTCTCAACTGCCGCCACAACACGGCCGGACGCCACTGCCACTACTGCAAGGAGGGCTTCTTCCGGGACATGTCCAAGGCCATCTCCCACAGGAGGGCCTGCAAAGGTATCTGGGCTGGGCGTCTGCTGGGTGGGCTGCTCAAAATGGCTGTGTGACACAAAAACCTCACACTAGCTGATATTCTGCTCCAGTTTTGGATTATTATTACTTTTACCCCTTTTTCGTGATATCCAATTGGTAGTTACAGTCTTGTCCCATCGCTGCAACTCCCCTATGTACTCAGGAGAGGCGAAGGTCGAGAGCCATGCGTCCTCCAAAACACAACCCTGCCAAACCGCACTGCTTCTTGACACACTGCTCGCTTAACCCGGAAACCAGCCGCACCAATGTTTCAGAGGAAACACCGTCCAGCAGGTGACCGAAGTCAGCTTGCAGGCGCCCGAAGTCAGCTTGCAGGCACCCAGCCCGCCACAAGGAGTCGCTAGAGCGCGATGGGACACGGAAATTGTGCACCTCCTCATTGGTCTCCCGGTCACGGCCGGCTGTGACACAGTGACGCCTCAAGCACTGCGATGCAATGCATTAGACCGCAGCGCCACACGGGAGGCCCCAGTTATGGACTTTCTTGACGCATGTTGTTGGAAAACAAGTTGAATTGTTCTGCCATGATATCTAGAAATTCAACACATTATCAGCAGGAAACAAGTCTTCCAACAACCTTTGATAACCTTTATGCGTAGAACTTTCCACTACTTCACTACTATTTATTATTATGTGAGACAGGGGAAAGAGAGTTGTAAAAGAAAAGCTCCCACCTGTGCCAGTGTGAGTGTTGCTGACCTGTGTGACTCTGGTACAGTGGGGGAAAAAAGTATTTAGTCAGCCACCAATTGTGCAAGTTCTCCCACTTAAAAAGATGAGAGAGGCCTGTAATTTTCATCATAGGTACACGTCAACTATGACAGACAAATTGAGAATTTTTTTCTCCAGAAAATCACATAGTAGGATTTTTAATGAATTTATTTGCAAATTATGGTGGATAATAAGTATTTAGTCACCTACAAACAAGCAAGATTTCTGGCTCTCACAGACCTGTAACTTCTTCTTTAAGAGGCTCCTCTGTCCTCCACTCGTTACCTGTATTAATGGCACCTGTTTGAACTTGTTATCAGTATAAAAGACACCTGTCCACAACCTCAAACAGTCACACTCCAAACTCCACTATGGCCAAGACCAAAGAGCTGTCAAAGGACACCAGAAACAAAATTGTAGACCTGCACCAGGCTGGGAAGACTGAATCTGCAATAGGTAAGCAGCTTGGTTTGAAGAAATCAACTGTGGGAGCAATTATTAGGAAATGGAAGACATACAAGACCACTGATAATCTCCCTCGATCTGGGGCTCCATGCAAGATCTCACCCCATGGGGTCAAAATGATCACAAGAACGGTGAGCAAAAATCCCAGAACCACACGGGGGGACCTAGTGAATGACCTGCAGAGAGCTGGGACCAAAGTAACAAAGCCTACCATCAGTAACACACTACGCCGCCAGGGACTCAAATCCTGCAGTGCCAGACGTGTCACCCTGCTTAAGCCAGTACATGTCCAGGCCCGTCTGAAGTTTGCTAGAGTGCATTTGGATGATCCAGAAGAGGATTGGGAGAATGTCATATGGTCAGATGAAACCAAAATATAACTTTTTGGTAAAAACTCAACTCGTTGTGTTTGGAGGACAAAGAATGCTGAGTTGCATCCAAAGAACACCATACCTACTGTGAAGCATGGGGGTGGAAACATCATGCTTTGGGGCTGTTTTTCTGCAAAGGGACCAGGACGACTGATCCGTGTAATGGAAAGAATGAATGGGGCCATGTATCGTGAGATTTTGAGTGAAAACCTCCTTCCATCAGCAAGGGCATTGAAGATGAAACGTGGCTGGGTCTTTCAGCATGACAATGATCCCAAACACACCGCCCGGGCAACGAAGGAGTGGCTTCGTAAGAAGCATTTCAAGGTCCTGGAGTGGCCTAGCCAGTCTCCAGATCTCAACCCCATAGAAAATCTTTGGAGGGAGTTGAAAGTCCGTGTTGCCCAGCGACAGCCCCAAAACATCACTGCTCAAGAGGAGATCTGCATGGAGGAATGGGCCAAAATACCAGCAACAGTGTGTGAAAACCTTGTGAAGACTTACAGAAAATGTTTGACCTGTGTCATTGCCAACAAAGGGTATATAACAAAGTATTGAGAAACTTTTGTTATTGACCAAATACTTATTTTCCACCATAATTTGCAAATAAATTCATAAAAAATCCTACAATGTGATTTTCTGGAGAAAAAAATTCTCAATTTGTCTGTCATAGTTGACGTGTACCTATGATGAAAATTACAGGCCTCTCTCATCTTTTTAAGTGGGAGAACTTGCACAATTGGTGGCTGACTAAATACTTTTTTCCCCCACTGTATTTGGAGTCTATTGGGAATTCCATGACAACACAAGCAAAACAAACTGAAGTGATATGTGAGTTGATCCGCTGTACAGTTGAGTGGAATCAGATCTTGCTATCATCCCCCACCCCCATACACACACACTCACAGGTGTGAGCACATAAGTCAGGTTTGAGTCCATGCTGTCCAGGATTAGTGTGTGGAGGAGAGAAAAGCTTCACTCCCTTTGTCTCCCTGCACCGTGGGGAGAGGAGACAGGCTCTGAGGCACTGAGCAAACAAGCACCTGTCACTCACACACACACACATGCGTCCACACACACATGCGCACACACATGTGCACGCACGCACACACACACACACATTAAATCACATGCAATCACACAAACACCAGCACAACCAGATGCTGAGGCAGGTTTGAGTGAGTGGATTAATAAAAAGCATATTCATTTTGCACATTTACCTCAAATGCATTAACTTCTACCGTTGTTCCTTGTCCAAGTCATAAGTTATCTCTCTCAAATAGAGGTTACATGTTACAGTAATAACAGCATTTCTGTGGACAGAGCCTATGAAACAATGTAGTTGGAGTACCTTTACCACTAAAGCAGGGGAGGATCCCAACACTCGGTCCCTAGTGACCACATTTTATTTGCTTAACTTGGAGAACTATAATGAGTCGCCCTGAATATCTGTGAATTGTAACGGGGGAGGGGAAACCTCAGAGGATTTCCCTGGAAAAAGAGATGAGTGGCTAACAATAGAAGTGAGGTCTGCCATGGAATTCAGGAGTACAGGAGTTGATTCAAACAGTCTCTTTGAACAAGCCAGCATCAGATCCACCAACATTACACTTTACCCTGAACTGGATGACTTCTAGTCTTTCCAAATATTTATCATACAGCAATATCCTACAATCTTAGAAAAAAGGGTTATTCGGCTGTCTCCATAGGATAACCCTTTTTTGTTCGAGGTAGAACTCTCTATGGAAAGGGTTCTACCTGGAACCAAAAAGGGTTCTTCAAAGGGTTCTCCTATGAGGACAGCCGAATAATCATTTTATGTTTTAGATAGCACCATTTTTTCTAAGCGTGTAATATCCTCCTTGTATGAAAGACAGAATATTGTTTCAAGTCGTTTGTTTCCAGTCCCATTACAACATCCCAATGTGCTGTATTACACTGGGACCCAGCTTGCGCTTCAGTGACAAGTGAGTGACTCTGTGCAGACCCACATATTGTGGTCTCCGTGGCTGCATTCCTATTGGCTCAGAGCGGGGTCTCGGAGTACCTATCCTCCAGTGCCCTTTAGCCTGGTACACCACTGGCCAATTAGTCACAGGAACTGCAACATATTACATTTCTTACTGCAGACCACAATAGACCTCCACTCTTAACTCATTCTGACTATTCCAAGTCTAACGGAGTGAAAGTATCAACACAGTCCACCATCATTTATAAAACACAGCCACTTACCCAGTCTGTTTTGGGGTTGTTTCACAGTGGTGGCTGTCAAAGTTCACACCTAATTGGAGTTCAGGGCAAACATAGTTCATGTTGTGCTGTTGTTCTGAACACATTTGATGGATCTTTTGCACTTGAAAGTGGCTAATGGTTGGGAGCATCATTGTTTCACTGCACGCTGCCAGCCCAAACATTTTTACAGCCTATATTTGGGATGCAGTTAGGGGCAGGCAGAGGATGAAGCTATGGGCAAGTTAGTGTTACAGAGGTTCTCTCCTTCCCTAATGAGCTTACCACATACAGCAACCTGTCTTAGGCTTTCTAGTGGGCAGTATCAGTAATGTGACGGCTTCCAGCTCTGCCCCACCATTTACTCTGGTCCATACTCTGGGATCAAACCCAAACAGCCTGATTGCTGTGCTCTCCTCAGATGACAAACTCAGCGCTTTGTGACATAAGTTAGGGCCCAAGGTATTTATTGTTCAACTCAGCCAACCATCTCGCTCTGCTGTTTTTGGACAGGAAACACAATGCTGTGCCAACACAGCCAGGAGGAAGTCTGCTTTCATTCTCCAACCTGAACCCCCAAAATTTAGGATCACCACTCTCAGAAAGGTGGAGGTTACGAAATAGACCCCTCCGCCATATAGGCCGAAACACCAGCGTCTCCAGTGGCAGTGTGGAATGCCTCATGTTTTATTTCCCAGATTAACGACTTCATCCCTCATCAAGCGCAGTGTAAACACGGCTCTCGGAGTGCAGCGCGGCCCCCGGCGGCCCCCAGCTCTAACGGTTTGTTTTATTCCCCGTCCTCTCGTCCGCTCCGCCGTATAAGCCTTTCACCAGGCACAGGGAGCCCACAGCAGTGGAGCAGCCACACGGTCCACTGCACTACACTCCCCCTCAACCTCTCAGCAACTCTTTACCTCCACACCGCAGGCAGCTCCACACACGCATGGGGAAATTAATTAATGTTTCCAGTTGGTTCCCAGTGTAGGACTCAGAACATTAAGAGCATAGTGCAGTGGTTTGAGCTCAGAGGACGAGGACTAGATGGTAGTGGATGGATTGAGTGGAGACGCAGTGGTGCATCTCTATTGTGAAATAATATAAAGCAATACAAAAACAATAGTTATTTTGATGTTGCTTTCAAATACAACCCCTTAACCCCTTAAGAAATAGACACAAAACTTTAGAATACACATGGATGTTACCCACATGCCGTAGGGAGGGACAAGAGTGACCTCAGGTTTTTTTTTTTTTATGGTCTCACCCTGCATTAAAAAGTCATTTGTAAATGCTTTAGAAGATAATGCCCATGAAATAAACGGAAAGAAAGAGCAAGCCTACAGTTTCAGTCCATGTACCGTACAGTTTAGAATCATGTTTTTAACTTAATGCTCATATAACCGTGGGCATATTTATTGTATTCCTACTGTGTGACGTAAGAACCATAAGAACATTCTAGATGGGAAAGATGGAGGACTTGATTAGAAACATGACTTTTCATTCATGACCTTCTTGTTTATTTTATGCTCATTTAATTATACCTCAATAAAATGTGTCAAACAGACTTGACAAAATGTACTTATACTGCAAATTGAGTAGAAAGAGGACAGAAAAGTTTTCGTTTTTTTTATTTAACAAGTGACTTCTAATATTCATGAAGCCCATTGTATCCCAGCTAATAGCACCCAACTCCAGCCTCTGTTGGACCACTTAAAACTATTTTCAAATTACTCTTCTGCTACATAAAACACATACAACTCTAATGGAGAGAGCTGGGCTTCAACTTCAAACACAGGCTTTATGGTAAACGTTTGGCAGAGCACATGCACAAAACGAAATTCTCACATTTAATGTGCGATCCTCCCGACTAACAACTTAAACAGACGGCTTTGAAGTGTGTTCCACTCTTCCATTAATGGGGAACATTATTCAGGATATATTTGCGAGGAGCTCTTTGCCAAAAAGCTTTAGATTGTACACTCAATCTGAGAGGCGCACAGGCTCTGCTCTGCCCACCGTGGATCACAACGCTCCACAGAGAGAACACAAAGACTGGTCACACACGGCTCACACACACGGCTCACACACACACGGCTCACACACACACACGACTCAAACACACACACACGGCTCACACACACACGGCTCACACACACGGCTCAAACACACACACGGCTCACACACACACGGCTCACACACACACACACACACACACACACACACACACACACACACACAGGTGCAGTCTCAAAGTGCTAACAGACCAGGCAGAGAAATGTGATATTATTTGATAATGTAATATACTGTTCCTCAATACTCATGCCTGATGGTAAGGCCTACAATCATTAAGGAAAAAGGGAGTAATCGTAATTTGTTTGAGGTTTACTGCTGGTGCAGGTCCCAGTCACCATCTGTGGTGTCCTGGGAGTCACTTTAAGCTTGTTCAAAGCTTACTTTGAAGTTTAGAGAGTCAACATTGGAGGAACGAGAGGCACAGTGAATTGAGAAGGATGCTTTATGCCTAATTGGTTTTAAATATTAAACCAATACTAGTGAAGACCTAACAGATTTCATATAATCTACATTTTGTTGATATCATCTCATTTGTTATCTCTGTTTTCTCCTGCTCTTTCCTCCTGACAGCGTGTGATTGTCATCCAGTTGGCGCTGCCGGCAAGACCTGCAACCAAACCACCGGCCAGTGCCCCTGCAAGGACGGCGTTACTGGCATCACCTGCAACCGCTGTGCCAAGGGCTACCAGCAGAGCCGCTCTCCTATCGCCCCCTGTATAAGTATGACCTGCCTCAGTACTTAGAGATCTGTCCTCAGATAGACCACACAAGTCAGCCCAACCATAGCCCAGCTAGTAACAACACTGGCCCCATCAATTGGAGTAGTCGCTGACAAGTACTTTATCGCGCCAAAACCCATGCTTGTTATACATGAATTCATGGCCTGAGTTCATTTCATTTGGTTATTTCCCCGTGTTCCTTTATTTCTTTGGATGGATATTTTACTGTTTGACCAGAGCTTAAGTAAACAGGCCATAATGTCTAGGCTAACATGGCCTTGTGTGTTGCAGCACCGTTAACAGCCCATCTCCCTATAAATCCACCCAGCCAGTCCAGGGGAATGATGACTGATAGGTTTATTCGCAGTATCAGCAGCCCATAGATTCCAGCCTCTTGCCGATAAACGAAACCGCCACACACAAGATGGGCTAATGGGTGGCTAGCACCGCCAACGCAGCTGGCATGACCAGATAAGATAACGCTGATGGCTGGGACACATAGACATTTACAATTGGCCACCATTTTATACAGCCGTTTCAATTGGTGACATTTCCGATAAAGTTGTATTTGGAAATTCAACAAAGCCATTGTGGAAAAGGAATCAGTGTGATATGTTTGGCCAGGATCCACAGCGATAAAATAAATCTGTGAACCCACTGGAACAGGATTTCTTTAATTTTGTTGGGAAAGTAACAAATTTAGTGTAAAAGTTGGAGCTGAAAATATTTGGTTTCTCGTATATTTTCTAGATAATATGTTTTAGGTTTAATAGCTTAATATTACATTTTTGTGATATCAAACTTCCTGCCAACTTCAATTTTAACAAGGCCGGGGGGCCTGGCTCTCTGTACCTGACAATACAGCATGCCACGAATACAAGACAATGAAACACAAATGGGAAACTGGCTATTAATGTGTATTCCAAGCACAATCTCTGTGTCCTAATCAGCCATCAATAACATGACAAGCTATTAAGGCATCCCTGAGAGTATATCACCAATGCTCTGAGGTTCATTTAAGCCCCAAGGAAGGCGAGCAGGAAATTGAACTGAGACGTTCTAACAACTTTGCTCCTTTTTCCACATATGAAGCTGTCAAACTGAGTAGTGATGTGAAATGTCATTATGTTTGTGCTGTGTTCTCTCTGCTACAGAGATTCCAGTTGCATCGCCCACCGCCACCTATATCAGCTCTGAAGAGCCCTTAGGTGAGTTTGTGACACTATTGAGCCATGTGGCATCCACAGAGTATGGCAATTACTAAAGCATTACATAACAAATATATTGTATTTTAGTACATGCACAATTCTTATCATTGCACAGTTTATATTTTTTATGTTTTTCTATTTCTACATCTTATTTCGGTTCAGGGTCACCTTCATAATTGTAGTATTTTAAGGGTCACCTTCATAATTGTAGTATTTTAAGTGGATATCTATGTGTCAGGAGATGTTTTTGGTCAGCTCTCTCTCCCCGGCCTCCCATTCTGTATTCCCACTCAGCCTCAAGCCCATAATCTGATTGCATGCTTCATTCACACCCGAAAGTTTTTCAATCAATTCTCGCTGCGCTGAGAGGGAAGATAACCCTTCCCTTGCTTACTTATTTACACCCTATTGTTCAAATGCACAGCTCTAAGTCTGCGTGCTATAGTGCAACACTGATTTTAAATGACTTACCACTGTAACATTTAGCTCATACTTTGTCACTGCTCAGTGCATGCGTGTGAGGAGAAAAAGAGAGACCTTGAGCAAAGTATTGGTCTCTAAAACCTGTTGCCTAAGCCAACTTGTTTTTGGTCCAACTTAAAGGGATACTAGCATGCTAGCAGATACCCATAGACTTCCAGTCATTGCGCTAATTCTAGTTAGCATTGTCTCGAGAAACTACCTCTAACTTCCTTCATACTGGACACAGAGACATCATCTGACTCTGGGGAAGTAGAAAAAGGGCCTCATTGCCAAAATCCCGAAGTATTCCCTTAAATTGCCATGCTTGTAAAACATATACAATACCAGTCAAAAGTTTGAACAAACCTACTCATTCCAGGGTTTTTCTTTAATTTCATTATTTTCTACATTGTAGAATAATAGTGAAGACATCAAAACTATGAAATAATACACATGGAATCATGTAGTAACCAAAGAAGTGTTAAATCAAAATATATTTTATATTTGAGATTCTTCAAATAGCCACCTTTGCCTTGATGACAGCTTTACACACTCTTGGAATTCTCTCTACCAGCTTTATGAGGTAGTCACCTGGAATGCATTTCAATTAACAGGTGTGCCTTCTTAAAAGTTCATTTGTGGAATTAATGCGTTTGAGCCAATCAGTTGTGTTGTGACAAGGTAGGGAGGGTATACAGAAGATAGCCCTATTTGGTAAAAGACCAAATCCATATTATGGCAAGAACAGCTCAAATAACCAAAGAGAAACGACAGCCCATCATTACTTTAAGACATGAAGTTCAGTCAATATGGAACATTTCAAGAACTTTGAAAGTTTCTTCAAGTGCAGTCACAAAAACCATCAAGCGCTATGATGAAACTGGCTCTCATGAGGACCGCCACAGGAATGGAAGACCCAGAGTTACCTCTGCTGTAGAGGATAAGTTCATTAGAGTTACTAGCCTCAGAAATTCAGCCCAAATAAATGCTTCACAGAGTTCAAGTAACAGACACATCTCAACATCAACTGTTCAAAGAGGACTGTGTGAATCAGGCCTTCATGGTCGAATTGCTGCAAAGAAACCACTACTAAAGGACACCAATAAGAAGAAGAGACCTGCTTGGGCCAAGAAACACGAGCAATGGACATTAGACCAGTGGAAATGTGTCTTTTGGTCTGGAGTCCAAATTGGAGATCTTTGTTTCCAACCGCTGTGTCTTTGTAAGATGCGGTGTGGGTGAACGGATGATCTCCACATGTGTATTTTCCCACCGTAAAGCATGGAGGAGGAGATGTTATGGTGTGGGGGTGCTTTGCTAGTGACACTGTCAGTGATTTGTTTAGAATTCAAGGCACACTTAACCAGCATGGCTACCACAGCATCATGCAGCGATACGCCATCCCATCTGGTTTGGGCTTTAGTAGGACTATAATTTGTTTTTCAACAGGACAATGACCCAACACACCACCAGGCTGTGTAAGGGCTATTTTACCAAGAAGGAGAGTGATGGATCTGATCTCCATCACCTAGGACTTGACATAGATTAAGTAGATTAATCAAATCTCACATTGTTGTCAATTTCTGCTCAATTTGCATGCTTTCTCAATCAGCTTTAACTGTATGTGCACTCGTAGATCAAGTTATTTCTCGAGTTGGGCTCTGGGATATAACAGCCGTTGAGTATCGGATTTTATGGTGGATTGTGGAGGAGGGGGGTTGAGTGTGTTGGAGTATGTGCGTGTGTGCTGGTCTGGCATCTGTTGTGGGGGGGGTGGGGATGTTGGGGGGGTATGGGATGGACCGCGGGAATTATTTGCTAGGATAATAATTGCTTGTCAATGAATTAAATGTAATACAATGGCAATCCTGGTTATATGTTAGAATCCTATGCGTGAACTGCCGACATTATTACGCATATTAATTGATAATGATGGAAAATAGGATATGCATAATAAAAAATAAAAAAATTGTTATATAGATATATATATATAGAGGTGAAAGCATTGGAAATGCTTTTGGCGGTTAACCTGCTTCTGTTTTGTGGGTGGCACTGTGTGCTGTTTTCGATGGATGGGTCCTGGCCTCTCGGGGCCTTAGGGATACGGAGGGACGTGGGGGGATGCTGATCACTGGGATGACGGCTCAACTTGGGATGGGGAGGGGCTTTAGCGGGGGAATTAGTGGAGAACAATTGAAGGGTTACTCCGTAGCAATGCAAATATCACGGTACAGCTATATGGACACTCAATCATTACGCTATTTTTTATTGGTAAATTTACAAACATATATAATGATAAATAGACTTGAAACTTGTATCTCATTATGGTGTATGGTGAAATAAGTATAGCCAGTTATAATTGTAATGGCTTAGCTGATAATAACAAAAGAAGAACAATATTTACATGGCTCAAAGAGAAGGAATATAATATCTATTGTATACAGGAAACTCATTCAACAATTCGAGATGAAGTAGCGTGGAAAAAAGAATGGGGGGAAATATACTTCTCCCATGGGCAAAGAAATTCAAAAGGGGTGATGATATTAATTAATAGTAATTTCGATCCGAATGTGCAAATTGTCCAAATAGATACGCAAGGTAGATGGATTATTTTAAATATGGTATTGGACCATAAACAGATATGGCTCATTAACCTTTACGGACCAAATAATGATGATCCACAATTCTTTGACAATATATATAATAAATTATCAAGCCTGCAAGCAACTCAAGACAATATTATTATGGTGGGGGATTATAATACTGTTTTAAATAGCTCAATGGACCGAAAAGGAAATCACACCACAAACAATCACCCACATGCTCTTAAGGAAATTGTGAATGTCATGGATACATTAGAACTAGTAGATATATGGAGGCTTAAATATGCTGATCTAGTGAGATATACATGGCGGAGACTGAATCAAGCTAGTCGTCTTGACTTCTTTCTTATCTCATTCTCGTTGGCACCAAAAGTAAAAAAAAGTGTTGATAGGGGACAGAATGCGGTCGGACCATCATATAATAGGCATATACATTACTCTGACTGAATTTCCACGTGGGCGAGGATATTGGAAATGTAATCAAAGCCTATTAGATGATAATTTATTTATAATTAGAACAAAGGAATTTATAACTGACTTTTTCCAACATAACATAGGTACAGCGAATCCCCTTATTGTATGGGACACCTTTAAATGTGCCTTTAGAGGCCATGCAATTCAGTACTCATCTCGAAAACAAAAGCAATTTAGGTCAAAAGAGTTTATACTAAGAAAGAAATAGAAAGTCTAACAGAACAGATAGATGGCAATAAAAACTGTAACATAGAGGCTCAGAATAAATTAGAGGAAAAACAAAAAGAAATGGAAAAACTTATTCAAGAAAGATCAAGTGTAATATATTATAAAAATAAAGCAAACTGGATGGAATATGGGGAAAAATGCACAAAATTCTTTTTTAATCTTCAACATAGGAATGCTACCAAAAAGAACTTAATGAAACTGGTTACAATTGACGGAGTCACCCATAATTCACCTAATGATATTTTGAAGGAAGAAACAAAGTATTTTAAGCATATGTTTTCTTTTCAGTCGCCTCCATCTCCTCTAACTGAAGCTAATTGTAGAGATTTTTTTCCTATTGATAATGTCAAATTAACAGCCACACAGAAAGACTCATGTGAAGGTGAAATTACAGAGGAGGAACTTCTGGATGCAATTAAAGACTTTAAGTCCGGGGAAAACTCCAGGGTTGGATGGCATACCAATCGAGGTATACCAAACCTTTTTTGATATACTAAGAGGACCGTTATTAGCATGTTTTAACCACTCCTATGTAAATGGTAGATTATCTGGCACTCAAGAAGAAGGTCTGATCTCATTATTACTGAAACAGGATACAAGTGGAAAATATAAAGATCCAGTCCATTTACAAAATTGGAGGCCCCTTACACTTCAGTGTTGTGATGCAAAAATCCTAGCAAAATGTATAGCGCATAGAATTAAAAAAGGTATTGTCGGATATTATTCATTCTAATCAGACAGGTTTTTTACATGGAAGATACATTGGAGATAATATAAGGCAAGTATTGGAAACAATAGAACACTATGGAAGATATGGGAAACCAGGCCTGCTATTCATAGCAGACTTCGAAAAGGCATTTGATAAAGTTCGACTGGAATTTATATATAAATGCCTGGAGCATTTCAATTTTGGAGAATCTCTTATAAAATGGGTCAAAATCATGTATAGTAACCCTAGGTGTAAAATAGTAAATAATGGCTATTTCTCAGAAAGTTTCAAACTGTCAAGAGGAGTGAAACAAGGTTGTCCACTATCGGCATATCTATTTATTGTGGCCATCGAGATGTTAGCTATTAAAATCAGATCCAATAATAATATCAGAGGATTAGAAATACAGGGCTTAAAAACAAAGGTGTCATTGTACGCAGATGATTCATGTTTTCTTTTAGATCCACAACTAGAATCCCTCCACAGCCTCATAGAGGATCTAGATACATGTTCTAACCTCTCTGGATTAAAACCAAATTATGACAAATGTACTATATTACGTATTGGATCACTAAAAAATACAATTTTTACATTACCATGTAGTTTACCAATAAAATGGTCTGATGGTGATGTGGATATACTCGGAATACATATTCCAAAGGAAATAAATGATCTCACTTCAATAAATTTTAATAGAAAGTTAGCAAAAATAGATAAGATCTTACTACCATGGAAAGGAAAATACCTGTCAATTTGTGGAAAAATCACCCTGATTAACTCTTTAGTATTATCCCAGTTTACCTATTTGCTTATGGTCTTGCCTACGCCTAGCAAACAGTTTTTTAAATTATATGAGAAAAAAATATTCAATTTTATTTGGAACGGCAAGCCAGACAAAATTAAAAGAGCATATTTATATAATGAATATGAATTCGGAGGACAGAAATTATTAAATATTAAAGCATTAGACCTATCACTAAAATCTTCAGTCATCCAAAAGTTATACTTAAATCCGAACTGGTTCTCAAGCAAATTAGTAAGATTGTCTCACCCACTGTTCAAGAAAGGCCTTTTTCCCTTTATTCAGATTACAACCTCTCACTTTCAGTTATTTGAAAAGGAAATAATCTCCCAAATGTCACTATTTCTAAAACAAGCCATAGAAAGTTGGTTGCAATTTCAATTTAATCCTCCAGAAACGACAGAACAAATAATGCAACAAATATTGTGGTTAAATTCAAATATACTAATTGACAAAAAACCTTTATTTTTTGACAGAATGTTTAAAAAAGGTATAATCTTCGTAAATGATATCATTGGTAGGACTGGTGGAGTTATGTCGCACATGCAGCTAACAAAAACATATGGAAATGTCTGCTATACCCAAAATTACAACCAAATAATTGCAGCCTTACCGCAAAAGTGGAAGAGGAAAGTTGAAGGGGGAGAAAGTAAGGAACTTGTCTGTCGGCCTTGCATTAAAGAACATAATTGGTTAAGGAAAACTGTGATAAATAAAAAAGTATATCAGTTTCACTTAAGGACCAAAGGATTGACAGCAGTCCCATATAGATTGCAAAATAGTTGGGAAGAGATCTTTGACGTACCGATCCCATGGCATAGTGTTTATGAACTGACACGCAAAACGACACCGGATTCAAAAATTAGAATCTTTCAATTTAAATTATTATATAAAATTCTTGCTACCAATAGAATGTTATTTATATGGGGGATACAATCTTCCCAGCTCTGCAGATTTTGCTGTGAAGAGATAGAATCATTAGATCATTTGTTTTGGTTCTGTCCATTTGTAGCTTGTTTTTGGACACAGGTCCAGGAATGGCTAAAGGATTGCAATATTTACCTGGAACTAACCTTGCAGATAGCATTACTGGGTGATCTGAAAAGTCATAGTCAATCAATCAATAATATAATAATACTTTTAGCAAAAATGTTTATTTTTAATTCATAATCTGTAGAAGCAATGAGAATAGAAAGGTTCAGAACTTTTGTAAAACATCACAGTATGGTTGAAATATATATGGCAAATAGAAATCCTATATGGATGGTGTTAAGAGATAGATGGGAGGTATTGAATAGAGTTGAAGGATGGGACTAATAACAAATAACAACAAATAATAACAAAGATAGCTAATAATGTAAGCATACTGTGTCCATAATAAGTATATAGGTTGTATGTTGGGAGCTTTTGGGAAAGAGCACAGTTAGAAAGATATGGCATTTAGAAGCAAACCGGATGGACATCATGAAAATGATCGGAGAGGTTGAGAGTAGAAGAAGTTCAGGAGCAAAAAAATAAATAAATATATATATATATAGATATAGAATTATTGTAAAATTAACTCTGTCCATAAGGTGTAGATAGTAAGTATAGACCGGAAGTAGAGGCCTGGGCGTTGTTGTTCACTAATTTACTCCAAGTAGGGAAAGGATGGTGGGGTTGAAAAGTAATAAAGGGGAATATATATATAAAAAATTAAAAAAACATGGGGGATTGGAAGTGATGCAGACAATTACATTGATAGAAGATACAATCTATCTGCAATATTAAGCTGATCCATCCCCCCGAAAAAAAAAAAAAAAAAAAAAGAAGGAGAGTGATGGAGTGCTGCATCAGATGACCTGGCCTCCACAATCCCCCGACCTCAACCCAATTGAGATGGTTTGGGATGAGTCGGACGGCAGAGTGAATTAAAGCAGCCAACAATTGCTCAGCATATGTGGGAACTCCTTCAAGAAGGTTGGAAAAACATTCCAGGTGAAGCTGGATGAGAGAATGCCAAGAGTGTGCAAAGCTGTCATCAAGGCAAAGGGTGGCTATTTGAAGAATCTCAAATATAAAATATATTTTGATTTGTTTAACACTTTTTTGTTTACTACATGATTCCATATGTGTTATTTCATAGTGTTGATGTCTTCACTATTATTATACAATATAAAAAATAGTAAAAATAAAGAAAAACCCTTGAATGAGTAGGTGTGTCCAAACTTTTGACTGGTACTGTAGGTTCTGTCATTTTTTATCATTATCATCATACTAACAGTGTGGTGCCACATATTTCACTGAGGTGAATGGCCAACCTGCTACATACGGTGGCAACCAGCTGCAATGGGGTTTGGAGTCTTGTCAGGAGCCCCACACAGACACCAACCTCCTAATTAAGAGCGGTGTGGTCCCCAGGGACCCTGGAGAATGGCGGTGGCCCCGCTCGAGAGGCCACACAAAGGGGACATTTGTCCTCCCAGCGGGGGCCGAGGCCTTAATGAGAGCTGTGGGTGTGATGGCCAGTGCTGGGATTGTGCTGCTGGGCTAATGGGCAATGGCAGCTATCAAAGGGAGGTACGATGAAGGCCTCCAGGGGCCAGGGGGAGACAAATGGGCCCCAGCCCTCACCACATTTACATGGAAATCAGGCGTGGTCGATATGGACTCGTCAAATTCATTTACTTTGGGATTTCCCTTCCCTTTTTTCTATTTCTACACCACCCGAAAGCTGCCAGGCGTGTCACTAGAAATGTTTTCTCCACATACATGCACTCCCCATCCCCCTGCCTCCGCCCCAATCCTCCTTTTTGGGGGGAGTGCGTTTTTTTCTCACTCCGCTGTTACCCGGGCAACCTCATTCACACTGAGTATAAAGGGAAAGAAAGGGGAGGACTGGACAGAGGGCTGGAAGAAATAATGAAGTTTGTCCATATTCAGGCAAGCTGAAAGGTCCCCTCTCTCCCAACTGCTCCCCCTTTTCCCCTGGCCGACCAGCCCCTCGTTCCCACCCCACCAAAAAGAGCATGGGGCTTATTACACTGGGAGGGGGAGCAAAACCAGGAGATGTTCTGGTTACAATTTGTGTCAGTAAGTGGAAAAGTGGAGGGAACAAACGATTTCCATTTTCAGTTTGGCCTCTCGTCCCAGCCCCATCTCCCCCATTACAAAAGGTGCCTGGCACCCTGACAACACGACGGTCGGCGGACATCGATAAAGCCTCTTGGCACGCCTGCGAGCCCAGGTCAACACAGCCTGGTGTCAAAGGGATAGCACCAGACCCGAAAGCAATTAATCATAACTCTATGAGCTCTTTCTGGCCGCTGGTTTGCAGCAGGCTCCTCTCAAAGGCCACAGAGAGATCGGCTCCGGCCAACGTGAGAGTATTCTCTTTCTCGCCTCAAGTGTGTTGGATACTGTTTAGGCCCCTGCTAATTTTTGGTAGGCTACTAGCTAATTTCCCTCAGTGACCTCCTTTTGTAAGAGACCTTCCCAACCATGAGTGCTGACACAATGGATGCCAGGACTCTGACAGGCTAGGAATTCTGTGTGGAGAGGTTGGAGGAGGAGAGTGGGAGAGAGCTGACAATAGGATATGTGTAAAGGCGTCCACATGCTTCCCATCCTAAACAGCTCGGAACAGTTTGTGCATATACACTGAGTGCACAAAACCATAGGCTGACCAGGTGAATCCAGGTGAAAGCTATGATCCCTTATTGATGTCACCTGTTAAATCCACTTCAATCAGTTTTTGTGCACTCAGTGTATTATGACGACATTGTGTGACGTTTTTGTTTGTTCTGGTCTTTGGCAAGTTTTTTGTTTCCAGCTGTTCGGGCACACAAAAAATGTTCTCGATGCTATCCCAAGTTCGGGAGCCGAAGTCTACGCCCCTTTGTCGGTCATTGGTCAACAGTAGGGATTCTTCAATGAAGTGTTTGTTGACATTCAATGATAGACAACTCACTTTCATGCACATTTTGTTCACTTGAGAAATACTAAACCAAACATCTTAGTTAGATGTAAAACTGTGCGACAAAGATCTCCTCTGCAAAAACGTCAAAATTAATGACAGATTTCTTGAGTTATCTTAGATTTATTCAAACTATTTTGAGGAACTGGCTACGGCGCCTCAAGATGAACAAACAGTACTATTGACGATTCTTCTCATTTTTCAAGCGAAGGTCTTGTAAGGGAGTATGTGAGCACACTCGTTCGGTTTTCCTAGCCAAGTTCGGCTAGGCGCCAGCCGAACCGAAGCATGCGGAAGCCTTAAGCCTCCACCAGCTCCACAGGGACACGATAACAGCATAACATGAGACAGTGGACCATAAGTACACTAAAATGGCCTGGCAATATATGTAAGCTTTCAAACCCTTACAGTGGGGGTAGTGTGTAGACCCTTGGATGTACCTAAAAAGCATTTATTAGATAACATAATTGAGGTCAGTCCATAAACCATTTGAGAGAGAGAATAATTCAAATCTAGATGTTTGTGATATGTTGGGTGTGCTGTAACCTAATCCACCCATTCTTTCCCTCTCTTCCACAGACTGTGATTCTCACTGCAAGGCATCCAAGGGCAAGCTAAAGATCAATATGAAGAAGTACTGCAAGAAAGACTATGGTGAGTCCACTATGCAGGAATATTATGCCCAGGCGTCGACCAGCGGTTGAGGGTCAGATGTATTTATTAATCTCAGGCATGTCCACTCCCAAGCCCCTCTCTGTGGTTTATTCACGCTCCCAGGATTAGAGTCATTGCATCAAAGGGAAATGGTCTCAGAACTGAGCCCAGGGGACCCCGATGATGGACAGGCCAGCCAGTATTAGACTGAGAAGTGCTGCTTTCTGGGAAATAATACATGATGGAATTTTTTTAAATTAAATATTTCCTGAAGGTCATGTTCAAAACCAGACAGCTTTAGACTGTGTTTGAGCCATGATGGTGTAAAGCACATTAACAGATGTATCCAGTCTACTTACACTTTGATTAGTTTATATGTAAAACATATATACATATTATTATCTATCATCTGTAAGCTAGCCACACAAAACCTATGTCTAACATATCCTAACATCCCTGCACTGACATACACTCATTACTATGTGAGATTCATTGGAGGGAGAGGGAGCTGGACAGAGAGAAGAGTGTTTGCTGGGGGCATCCTCACCGCAGGGCCTCTACTTTTATCACCAAAGATAGAGATCAGTGGCATCAGTGTCTGGGCAGAGAAACAAAGGGATTATTCAACTCTATCCTCTACATCTTGAGCTCATATCAGTTCCTCCACTCCAGCTGAAACTGTCCACAGAGAGAGGTTGTGGCACGAGCCAGCCCCCCTGTTGGTTTGGAGAGCTGCAAAGCTCCGCTCTGCCAGGCTTTAGCTGGAACTCTTTGGATTTGTTGTTCCACCTTGACAGATGTGTGTGTGTGTCTTAGGGGAGTTGTACCTCATAAAGCCAGGGCTCTGAGCTTCAAAAGGCCGCAGAACAAGCTCCCACTGCGTCCTCTCACAGTCCCTCTCAATTACAGCTAACGGACCATTTCCTCTCCCCTTCCACCTCCCTCTAAGCCCTGTGGATCTGCTCACCCTGGCTCCTGCCCATGGTCTGGGGAAATCACTACTTTCAGGCCCGCTAGCCTCTGTGGGGTCCAGTATTATTGCTCCATGGTGAAAGGCTGGTGCACCCTGGGAGCATGAGGCTCTGGCTGGGAGCTGGCTCTTAGGCATTTTCAGCAAGCCCCATATTAATAATATTAGCCAAAGCGCACAACAAATATACTCTGTCATCAATGACTCCACAGGAATTCATCTGCATCTGAAATACTTCTGATTAAATGTGCCATTACAAATGTGCCAGTATGAAAGCATTCACTTCCAAGCCAAATACAGGTATTAAACAGCTTGTGTTCTCATGCCTTGCTTTTTTAGAACTGTTTCACAAATGAAATAACTTCTATAACTTGAAGCTAAATGGACATTTGAGTTTGAATGATTGATGATGCTGGACTTGTATCATTATATTCTGAATCAGCACCAAAAAACAGCAACACTAGATCTAAAAACAGATCAAAAAGAATGAGAAGGGTGGGGGGTAATGTAAGAGAGACAGTAGGGGACAGTAGGGACAGTCCATGGATGATATCATAGGCCAGGCGGCCTCTAATATAGTGTTTCATTGCGCTGTACCACTGTGTAGCCTCCATATCCCCATAAGGAGAGTAATTCCCTCCCCTCTGAGGGTTTCCATTCCATTAATCACAGTAGTAGTATGGTGCAGATCTCCTATCAGCAGATTCATGTCTGCTAACCACTGTACAAATCTCCCCAGTCGCAGCAGCAGCACAAACCCTGAGGCATGTCCAGCGCTCTGCCACCATGGGAGAACAGATCATACTCCCTATCACCAAATATCCACTAAAGTTTCCTTTATAAAAGACAGTGCAAGCTCTCTTAGACTCCTGGCATGAGACCTAACTGTACAGTAGGCCTATATAATATTGAATATTTTGGTCACCAATTCCTCTGTAGTTATACCCTTGTCCATAGACTGCTTACAGGGTAAGTACACCAATGTGTCATATTTTAATTTGGGTGAACTTCCCCAAACCCTGTGTCACGCCCTGACTCAGGGGATGCTTATATGTTGAGTCAGGGTGTGTATATTCCTTGTTGTGCTTTTTCTATGTTGTATTCTAGTATGTATAGATCTATGTTGGCCGGTGTGGTTCCCAATCAGAGGCAGCTGTCGCTCGTTGTCTGTGATTGGGGATCATACTTAGGCAGCCTATTGGCACTGTGTAGTTGTGGGATCTTGTTCTGTGTGAGGTTTGTTGTGTTTTACCTTTGGACGGCACGTTTCGTTGGTTTATTGTTTTGTCGTTGTTTATTAAGTTTAAAATAAACATGTATGCATATCACGCTGCGCCTTGGTCTGACCCGTCTATGAAAGAACGTGACACCCTGATTATAGCAGATATGGTGAAACACATCCAGCTGCATTGGCCACACTGTTCCCCTTCATAGCTGTCACATGTCCAAAAACCTCATCATCAATCATAGTTCATCAATCAAACAGAGCGATACGTCAGAGACTTTTAACAAAGTTCCAATGCATAAATGGCCAAAATGTTCTTCTTTTCTCAATCAATATTGTGCAACACAGAGAGAGAGACAATAATTTGAGCTCCTTGTTTCAGTTCACCAGAAAACTGAACAGTCATCAGAATCCATATTTTCATGAATTTAATCTTGCTAGTCATCCAACGCATCTATAAATCACAAGACTGATTCATGAAAAGCAGGAGGTTCCTATTGGTTTCTCCGGAGTTCATCAAAAAAGCTGAGCGCTGATGATTCTCCTGTGGCTGAGCTAGAGCTGTATGGAGAGACCATTCCTCAGGGGGCTTTTTCTCTGCCTCAATCTAATTCATTCTCAGGGCTGTCCCTGGGCCTTTGTGGGATTCACAGTGTCTCTGTTCTTGGGGGCCACGACCCCCCTGTGTGAGTGGCGCTGCGGGCCTCCAAGGGTCACGGGAAGAGGCCCCCTGTTTAAACACAGTGGTGCACTCTGCCGGCTCTGAGCAATCCACAGGGCGCAAACAGGTGGTAAATTAGGCCGACGCTGATGGATTGCCACCCCGGAGAGAAATAAATATGTTGTGTTTATTCATTTTTGTTTTCCATCTCGGCCGTAGCTATGGAGACGGCAGCCACAAACGGTTATATTCTGGGCTGACACCCCTCCAGCGGGGAGGACAATGAATCAAAGAGCTTTTACAGACGTTCAGGGCCAGCGGTGAAAGGAAGGGTCACACAGCCCCGTCACCCAGCGGCCCCTGTGAGCTCACCCTGGGGGCAGCAGGGCCCAGATCAGTCACTCAGCTGATAACCAGATGGGACAGGGGCCTCAGTATTGAAATTAAACACCCTCTAATTTGATTAGAGCCCCCTTGTTGGCGGTGTGCAGGTCAAGCCCCAGCACACTGCTCAGAGAGGGGACCCAGCGGGAGGCTTGGCAGCCATTGTGCTATTAAACCCCTCTCTTTCTCCCTCTTCCTCTCTCTCCCTCCCTCTTCCTTCCTCTTCCTCTCTCTCCCTCTTCCTCTCTCTCCCTCTTCCTCTCTCTCCCTCTTCCCCTCTCTCCCTCTCTCTCCCTCTTCCTCTCTCTCCTTCTCTCTCCCTCTTCCTCTCTCTCCTACTTCCTCGCACCTCTTCTCCCTCTTCCTCGCACTTCCTCTCTCTCCCTCTTCCTCGCACTCCCTCTCTCTCCCACTCCCTCTCTCTCCCTCCCTCTGTGCCACCCTGCTAAGATGGTCCAAGTAGTACTGATGTACCCGATTGTCTGCTAGAAAAACAGATGTTTAGTTTCCTAGATCTCCATTCATGAGCTCAATTCAACACCAGCCCCATGGGCGTTTTGGACTTCATTGGGTTAGGAGCAGGACTGAAGCAATGTGCAGAGGTTTGAGGACAGAGGGTTCTGCATTGGTGTCAGACAGCAGAGAGTTGAGTCTGGTCCATTCACCCGGGAAGCTAGTTAGCCAGTCGGTCAGTAAGAGCGACCCGGAGAGAAGAGGGCTATCTCTGCTGGATTCTCACGCTGCTCTGGGATGGGGCTCTGGGAGCAGAACCTGGATAGCTCATGAGGTCGGGACACATCCCGATTCTTCTGGAAGCCTCTCTGTGGCTGGGAAGATAAATAGTGGCCCACTCCACCCCCCCACACACCCTTTATGTGTTTGGATGAAGGAGTAGGCTCCAGCCCAGAGACACATTGTTAATGAATGGCAGGACTGTGAGAGCATGCTCTACTCAGCCCAACAGGCCTCCTTTCTTCTGAAATGGTGTACAATTTGCTCACACCAGCAGGCCCCCCCCCCCCCTCCGTTCTCTTAGAACGTTCCAGGCTGTTATGGGGGACAATCGATGCGGCTCGCAATAGAGAACGTTGGCATTCAGAGAGAGACAAGTAGAAAAAAATACTTCCTGTGCTATTTTCAGACACCTATATTCTTCTAACATTAGCCCACACACAGGTGTGTGTGTGCACTCGTGTGTCTGCGTGTGCGTGTATACATTTGTGTGTGTGTGTGTATTTATTAGTGTGTGTGTGAATCTTGAGAACATTTCACACCATCCACACACTGTTTTCCAAATTGGGTCAATTCAAACAATTGTGAGTGGAAACTATTCAGGTTGGTTCATTTTCCCCCTACTTTAGTCCAATCGTTAATAGCACATTCCCAGCTAAGCCACTTTACCTCAAGCACAGATTAGCTCCTACCCCAGTGAGTTCAGTTGTTTCCCCCTTGTTGCGATGACTGAGGCGTTTTTGCAATCAGAGTGATGAAGTAATGGTAGATTTATGTGACAGAGAAATCCATGCAGGGGAGCTGCTGCAGGGGGGGGGGGTTCAATGGCTACCAGGTCCAGGTTGCTCTAGCCTAGGGTTCTTAAGATGTGCAGTCCTGCTTAAATCCTGCTTAACACCTGAAAGGCCATTCTATCAAAAGCACAAGAATGGCTTTGCTTCAGAGCTTTTACCTCAAACAGATGTGGTATTTTTGAGGTTGAATGCTGCATTTTCACTGTTGGACTTTCTGAGTTGAATCCGGTATACTCACCACTTCTTTTTCTCCAGGTTTGTCAGTTGAGGAAAGGAAAGTGTTTCTAAGGATACGTCCACAGTAGTCAAACATTACAGCCAGTCTCAGGGAGGTGCTCATTCAAATGTACTCAGCGGGCACCCATTGTCTTTGCCCTGTGGAGCACTATGGCAACTGTTGCTGTAATACGGAGTATGCTAGCCAACACAACAAGGAGAGGTCAGGGTGATGGCTAAGGGGAGGGACCAGGGGGAGCAATCCAAACACACTGGGTCAGCAATTCCTGAATCATACTCAAACATTGGAGCAGTTATTGGAGCTATAGTAAAACAGGACATTTACAGCTGAGCGGTCACCCCCAGGCCAGTCTGGACCCCAGGAACAGAAACCCACAGGCTGCTATGGATTCCCTGCTTAGTTACCCTGTGTTTTATTAAGAGGGATCTATGTTTTACTGTACATTAACTTTTAACTGGATCTCTTATACTCAAGAGTTGCTTGCTTTATTGTGACATTTTCTCATTCCCCCTTCACTCCTTCTTCTCATTGGTCATCCAGCTGTCCAGATGCACGTTCTCAAAGGAGACAAGGCAGGGGAGTGGTGGAAGTTTACCGTCAACATCATCTCTGTCTACAAGCAAGGTGAACAACGCATCCGGCGCGGTGACCAGCTCCTGTGGGTGCGTGCCAAGGACGTGGCCTGCAAGTGCCCCAAAATCAAGCTTGGCAGGAAGTACCTGCTGCTGGGCACGGATGATGACTCCCCTGGGCAGAGTGGCGTGGTGGCGGACAAGGGCAGCCTGCTCATCCCCTGGAAGGACCTGTGGGGCCGGAGACTGAGGAAGTTCCAACAGCGCGACAAGAGGGGCAAGTGTTAAGAGGAGCCAGAGAGGAGAGAAAGAGAGGGGGCTCACCTCGAGTCTGAGGAACACAGGAGGATAGAGAAAGAAGGAGGAAATACCAGAGGGAGAGAGGAAAGAGGGAGAGGTGAAGTGAAAAGAGAGAGAGAGAAAGTGACTGAGTGCTGCTGCTTTGAGTGGAAGCAAAAAGAGAATATTAGTGATTTTAGAAACATTCCTGTGAAGGAGCTCTTTTTACAGTTGTTGTTCTGTTTGTCCTTCAAGGTTTGTTTCGTTGTGGAATTGCAGAGTTTGCACCTAATATTTCAAATAAGTTACTTATTTTTTGTTTTATTCATGATACCGTTATTTTTATATTTCCAGTTCATTTCTACAGAACATCAGAAAACAATCTACTGTATCACATTTCTGTGTTTAAAGAGGCTCTTTATATATATATATATATATATATATATATATATATATATATATATATATATTGTAAAGTGTTTTCTAGCAAGCTGAGGTGGCATGGCATGGCTTAAGGGGAATCTCTCTCATGTTTAATGAGTGGCTCCTGCTTGCCAGGCCTTGTCAAGATAAACTGTGTAAACTGCTAAGAGTGTTAACACGTTAAATTGATCATTTAAACTAGGTTTTACTGTGGTTTCAGCATATACTTGTACAAATTGGAGAAAGAGAAAAAACAAGCCAGCTATTGCCAGTTACCTTTCTTCTTTAAGAGCTCCTCATGTGGGTGTTACCTCATTATTACAGCTGATGCTTTACTATGTAATCAACATTAAAGTGCCATGAAGAAGTTGCTCCTCAGATACTATCATAGAGAAAGTCTATTAAATGATACATTTCCTTGCCATCCTGACAGTGTGGTTGTGACCTCAGCTAAATAAAAGTACCACTAAGCATGACATAATTATACAATATCATTGTATTTAGACAGCACTCTGTTCTCAACTAGAAGAACTAAAATAGAATGAGTTGACCATGCACTTAATGTTTAGTCCTTTATTATTCAACAGTATTCAGAACATATAAGATATGTTCAGTGTTTAATGGCACTTTGCAGGATACAAACTAACATACTTGTATGGTTTCAGAAAAATCATCAAAGAACGAATGTATGTCCATTCATGATTGTTCAAACTGAGATCACACATTTGACTGATCATCTTGTGCTGCCTTTGGCCTTTGGTCCTGGAACCTAATGTCCACTGACTCTGTCTCGTTGATTGATGCATTCTCTAATCATCCACAGACTGGTTTGATGATACTGGTTTCTTCAACAGTGAATCACCTCATGTTGTTTGATAAGACCTATCAAAAGGAACCTACGTTTTGTTAAAATAATAGATGCATGCTGACTACTTAGCTGACTAAGCTAACCAAATTGTGGATGACAGTATGTACAGTATGTGTGTGTGTGCTGTATACAGATACATACATTATGTTGTGAAAGATAACCTGTGGAGTGATGAAATATCACAGGAGTCAAGCTGTGTGATCAACACACTGTGCCAGCGTCTGATTCTCACTTCAAACCTTGCAGACATTCAATTTTCAAAACGTTACTTGGTACTCAACAAAAGGGGTGACCGGCTGTTTAAATGTTATATAGTTGTATAGTTTGTTACTATTTTTTGTTAAACATTTACTAGATTTATGTCCATGTGTTATTAACCAGAGTTTTAAATACCATAGGCTTAATAAATGGGTAGACAAATGACTGAAAAAGAGGCATATTTCTCTTGTTTACGAGTTATGCCTACCCAGGAGTGTATTGCAGCAGAGAGAGGCTTATCTACAACCTGTAATAAACGTTCCCAAAAATATTTGAGAAATACATAAACACACATAAATGCAAGCAGATGCACACGCACACACTTTTTTTGGACATATTTGTATTGACATTTTTATTGCAATCCATTTAAACTGTTCTTGTGCCAGTGCATCCATCTCTGGATCTACACATATCAAAGCTGTCAGTGGGTCCACTGTGTAAATTTAGACCAGTTTCACACACATTTGGAGAATGGTACTCAGTCATGACCAGATATCTGCTACAGAAATATATCTAAATGTTGCTTGTGTTCATACTTGCGCTTGTAAATGTTGTTAAGCTTTGTCCATTGCAAAGGTTTGTGTAATGTCCTGTAATGCATACTAATATATTATGTTTATCACAAATGAATATATTTAATGACACATGAAACAATGTGGCTTTTGTTTTTGCCTGTTTTTATTTTTGGTTACTCTTTGCTTTGGATAATAGACGGCTGTAATGAAAAAGTAAAAGTCTGTAGCTATTGAACAGCCTAATAAATCTGAAATAAAGCTCTGTAAAAGTACTTGTGGACTTTGAACTGTTTCTCATCATCTCATCTGTGTCTCATTGGTAGTTATGTACTTCAGTGTAGTGAGTCATTTGGGATTGACATGGGCTAAATGGTGTGGCCCAATATGACCACAGTCTGTCATTACTCTATGAGACCGCATCAGCCATTGTCTATTTTCCTCCTGCAATAACAGTGAATTACAATTGGGAAAATGTAATTAAACTTTTAAAAATCTGATAAAGAACTAACAAAAACCATTATATATCTAAACAGCACCAAGTTACAAGTTAAAGAGGTCATTTCAGCACAGTCAGCACATTAGGTGACTACAGAAAACAGCAATACTAAGAGTTGTTCATTGAGGAAATGTATTCAACATTTATTAGACATTACCGCCCAAGAGCTCCAGTCATTTACAACAACACAAAGTAGTTAACTCAGCAATTCCTTCTCATCATTGGTTTTAGATCCCTGAACTCTATAAACTACACAGACAATAAGTACTGGATATTAAGATGATTATATCACCAAGCTTTTAGTTCATGCACAGCACAGATGGAACTGTGAGGTGGAGGCATCATAGTCATTGGATGACATCCTAAACTCCATTCTCAACAATGTGTTCATGGCCAAAAGTAGCCCTCATACAATTCAAGTCCTTAGTTCGTTTTTTGTCTGTTATGGGAGTTTGTATCAACACTACAGTAGGATTGATTGGTCATAGGCTAGGCCTACTCAAGGGAAGCCCAATCCAAAATACTCCCAAGTATCCAACCAACCGCCCCTTTATAAAAGGCTGTGTTCTTCATTAGTGAAAGGGACCATAACCACTAACATGACTGGCCGACATGGCCGTAAAATGATCCCAACTAACAAGCCTTAAAGATGGAGGAGAGAAAGACAGAGGATGAGGTCACTATGGATGAGTGTAAACTCATAACGCTCATTCAGACACACAAAAGATGTGGTGTGTCTAGAGTTGCACAACAAGCCTCTTGTTCCTTTCTCTATGTGCTGCTATTGGTTTCTATTGGTTTTGGTTTTGCTGGCTGCCAGGATGACTGTTCTAGCTATCCAAGCCCCATGCCTCCTCCACAAAAACACAGTTCAGTCCTGAACACCCAAAACATGAACTCTTTCACTTCAGACTAAAAAGTTCTGACTGTTTTAAGACACTCTTACTGTTTTAAATCACAAGGGTTGTGATGTGCTCTCTCTCTATACACTGTGTCATAGGGAGGGATGGGAAATGAGGTGAAAAGGGATCTGGGTGTGTGTGTCTCACTCTCAGTGTGAGAACAGGAGAATCTGGAGCAACACAAGGCTCTACTCCAGGATGCAGAGAGAGAGAGCTTTGGAGTGACATTGGGAGGAGGAATGAGGTCAGCTCCCATGCAGGCAGTCTCCAGTAGACTGCAGCAGGGTGGGATTCCCGCTTTTAGCCCTGTACATTCCATAAACATCCAGCCCAGGGCCAGGCACACTCCTGCTATTGTTTCCCTGTGAACAGGCTGCAGACTCCTGCGAAAACAAAGGCTTCCGCCCGCACGTCTGACAGGGACCAAGCTGACAGCAGGACAGGACAGGGCTGGACAGTGTCCCTATACCCCCCACTGGTCTACAGCATTCACTGACACTGATGGAGGAACCTCCCATCACATGACCATCCATGTTCTCAGTTCCCATAACCCTGAGACCATTAGGGGTGTCTGCAGTTTTGAGGGGCATATAATTACCAACTGCTTCCCCTTTCTCTGTTGCTGTGGAGACAGTGATGTCCAAAGGTAAAATGAAAATAAGGTTCTAAATGAAGCAAAGGACCCCTCCACCTGCTATTAGTAAATTAGAAGGTAGTAGAAACAAGGTCTGAGCACATCGCTGATTAACTTTTCACATCATATCCAGGAATAGATCACCACCCCCATTCTCCTGTTTCACACCTCTTGTGAAGCACCACTTCACTGTTATGATTAACTCACACGCAACTATGACTCACACACACACTCAAGCCTCCCGCCTACACCACCCAACACCATTGCACACCATTCGGAGGCTGTTTGAGATGCAATTGACAGGAATGCTATGGGGTTGGGTGGGTGGTGAAGGGCTGAGGGGAGGTCTGAGGCTTGGAGAGTGGATTAGCCTGGAGAGAAAAGGTGCCGTGAGAAACTCCTAGACCCAATCCAACCAGGGCCCTCAGCAGGCAGTAGGGCCTTTAGCGCCACCATGGTTCATCTGACACTAGTAAAGCCCTTCCTTTCTCCCCCTCCGTTCCTCTCCTCTCCGCTCCGCTTGAGGGAAGTGACTCTGTGAGGGGAAGTGACTCTGTGAAACAGAGACTTCATTTAACTTTTTAGAAGAGCGCATCCACATTTCATTCAAGAGAAAGCTTTAGGGTGTGTTTAAATCAGGTAGAACCAGAACCATGGGGTTCTGATCCCCTTCTCTCTGCTGAAAACTAGATGCAATCAGAGCCTTTGTTTCAAATCAAAATGTATTTGTCACATGCTTCGCAAACAACAGCTGTAGACTAACAGTGAATTGCTTTCCAACCATGCAAAGAGAAAAACTGAACAATTATGGAAAGATAACACAATAAATAAATACACAATGAGTAACGATAACTTGGCTATACAGTGAGGGAAAAATGTATTTGATCCCCTGCTGATTTTGTACGTTTGCCCACTGACAAAGAAATGATCAGTCTATAATTTTAATGGTAGGTTTATTTGAACAGTGAGAGATAGAATAACAACAACAAAAAATCCAGAAAAACGCATGTCAAAAATTTTATAAATTGATTTGCATTTTAATGAGGGAAATAAGTATTTGACGCCCTCTCAATCAGAAAGATTTCTGGCTCCCAGGTGTCTTTTATACAGGTAACGAGCTGAGATTAGGAGCACACTCTTAAAGGGAGTGCTCCTAATCTCAGTTTGTTACCTGTATAAAAGACACCTGTCCACAGAAGCAATCAATCAATCAGATTCCAAACTCTCCACCATACCCAAGACCAAAGAGCTCTCCAAGGATGTCAGGGACAAGATTGTAGACCTACACAAGGCTGGAATGGGCTACAAGACCATCGCCAAGCAGCTTGGTGAGAAGGTGACAACAGTTGGTGCGATTATTCGCAAATGGAAGAAACACAAAATAACTGTCAATCTCCCTCGGCCTGGGGCTCCATGCAAGATCTCACCTCGTGGAGTTGCAATGATCATG
The DNA here is from genome assembly GCF_020615455.1 of Coregonus clupeaformis. NCBI lineage: Eukaryota > Metazoa > Chordata > Actinopteri > Salmoniformes > Salmonidae > Coregonus > Coregonus clupeaformis. The sequence goes on from NC_059198.1 coordinate 25,661,378, forward strand.
AGAACAGTGAGGAATCAGCCCAGAACTACACGGGAGGATCTTGTCAATGATCTCAAGGCTGCTGGGACCATAGTCACCAAGAAAACAATTGGTAACACACTACACCGTGAAGGACTGAAATCCTGCAGCGCCTGCAAGGTCCCCCTGCTCAAGAAAGCACATATACATGCCCGTCTGAAGTTTGCCAATGAACATCTGAATGATTCAGAGGAGAACTGGGTGAAAGTGTTGTGGTCAGATGAGACCAAAATGGAGCTCTTTAGCATCAACTCAACTCGCCGTGTTTGGAGGAGGAGGAATGCTGCCTATGACCCCAAGAACACCATCCCCACCGTCAAACATGGAGGTGGAAACATTATGCTTTGGGGGTGTTTTTCTGCTAAGGGGACAGGACAACTTCACCGCATCAAAGGGACGATGGACGGGGCCATGTACCGTCAAATCTTGGGTGAGAACTTCCTTCCCTCAGCCAGGGCATTGAAAATGGGTCGTGGATGGGAATTCCAGCATGACAATGACCCAAAACACACGGCCAAGGCAACAAAGGAGTGGCTCAAGAAGAAGCACATTAAGGTCCTGGAGTGGCCTAGCCAGTCTCCAGACCTTAATCCCATAGAAAATCTGTGGAGGGAGCTGAAGGTTCGAGTTGCCAAACGTCAGCCTCGAAACCTTAATGACTTGGAGAAGATCTGCAAAGAGGAGTGGGACAAAATCCCTCCTGAGATGTGTGCAAACCTGGTGGCCAACTACAAGAAACGTCTGACCTCTGTGATTGCCAACAAGGGTTTTGCCACCAAGTACTAAGTCATGATTTGCAGAGGGGGTCAAATACTTATTTCCCTCATTCAAATGCAAATCAATTTATAACATTTTTGACATGCGTTTTTCTGGACTTTTTTGTTGTTATTCTGTCTCTCACTGTTCAAATAAACCTACCATTAAAATAATACACTGATAATTTCTTTGTCAGTGGGCAAACGTACAAAATCAGCAGGGGATCAAATACTTTTTTCCCTCACTGTATACACAGGGTACCAGTGCCGAGTCGATGTGCAGGAAATTGAGGTAGATAGCTATGTACATATAGGTAGTGACAAGGCAACAGGGTAGATAATAAGCAGTAGCAGCAGTGTATGTGATGAGTCAAAGTTAGTGCTAAATGGGGGGTCAATGTAGCTAGTCTGGGTAGCAGTTTGGTTAACTATTTAGCAGGCTTATGACATGGGGGTAGAAGCTTTTAGGGTCCTGTTGGTTCCAGACTTAGTGCATCGGTACCACTTGCTGTGCGGTAGCAGAGAGAACAGTCTATTAAATTAAAATTAAATTACATTATTTAGCAGACGCTCTTATCCAGAGCGACTTACATGAGCAATTAGGGTTAAGTGCCTTGCTTAAGGGCACATCGACAGATTTTTCACCTAGTCGGCTCAGGGATTAGAACCAGCGACCTTTCGGTTAATGGCACAACGCTCTTACCCACTAAGCTACCTGGCGCTGCTGTCTATGACTCGGGTGGATGTAGTCTTTGACATAGAGGTCCTTGATGGCAGGGAGCTCGGCCCCAGTGATGTACTGGGCCGTACACACTACCCTCTGTAGTGCCTTGCGGTCGGATGCCAAGCAGTTGCCATACCAAACAGTGATGCAGTCAGTCAAGATGCGCTCAATAGTGTCACTGTAGAACTTTTTGAGGATCTGAGGGCACATAAAAAATATTTTCAGCCTCCTGAGGGGGAAGAAGCGTTGTTGTGCATTCTTCCCAACTGTGTTGGTTTGTGTGGACCAATGTTCCCTCAAATTTTTTTAGGGAATGAGCAAATTCCAGGTCTGCTGAGTGCAAACTTGAACGTTGTGAAAATGTTGTGCACTTATTCTAGCACACGTTTATTGTGAACACTGAGGCTGTACCCGTTTTAAGTTACAGTTATAACAGTGGCCAAGTAGGCTACTGTGGCTATTTGATCATGATGTAGGTCTATCAGAGTGGCCTACCATCAAAAACAATGGAGAAAATGCATCCCATAACATTTTAACATGGAAATAGCTGTTCTATCATTCAGCCTACAGTAGCAGCCAATGTGTGGTGTTCAATGTAGGCCTACATTCCATGAGTCTATTGGAAAAAATATGCAGGGCTGACATTAACCTGTTTATCCACTTGTCCTTCAGACAAGGAGGTGACTGAAAATGTGTTGTTTGATGCAAGAAACCACTTTAAAAAATAAAGTTCGTTATTATTCCCATACCATTATTACAGAGAATCAGGCAAATTATGCTACCCTCTGCCTATTGGCTACTTAGAATATTCAAGCCTGTCTCAAAATACAACACTGCCCCTTTAAGACAGAAAAAATGCTCTTTACCTGACTCACTTTTCAAAGATAGCTAGAAAACCACACGTTTTGTGCTCTTGTAGGAAGCAACCACTCCCACAGTGCTGACTAGAAATGAGCTATAACTGGGCTAATAACTCACTGACTAGCTAAGAATATGAACAAATGTGCACACATGGCTACATGCAGCTCTCGCTTTGATCTCAAAACAAGCGCATCTACTCGCCACCACTCATGCTGTAAACACAGTCCAGTTCAAAGTGAATGGCACAGATCCATATATAGCAATAGTCTATTTGCATATAGGGATACTGCAGCTGATTGGACATGCCGCACCGGTCTGTAGAGTACGGCCTGAGTTGTGCCTGTCAATGCAATAGAATCCTACTCTGGTGCATTCTGCATACAAGAAAATCTCTTGCATAGTTAGTTTTGCATACTAAGCCTTTCATAGTTTGTTTTGTTTCGGTATGTATTGGTGTGCATTGAAATCAAATCAAATCAAATTATATTTGTCACATGCACCGAATACAACAGTGAAATGCTTACTTACAAGCCCTTAATCAACAATGCAGTTTTAAGAAAAATAAGTGTTAAGTAAAAAATTGATAAGTAAAAATAAAAAGAAGAAAAATAGAAAAATAAATAATAATTAAAGAGCAGCAGTAAAATAACAGTAGGGAGGCTATATACAGGGGGTACCGGTACAGAGTCAATGTGTGGGGGCACAGGTTAGTGGAGGTAATTGAGATAATATGTACATGTTGCTAATATTAGCAATTCCCACAGTAGAGAGAAATGTTGATAGTGTTAACTAAAGGGGAAAACTAGAAAGTTGAGTGAAGTTCAATCGGTTTGTGGTATTAAATAGACAGCTACAAAAAATATACGGTAAATAGTATGGTCTGCAGCTTATCATGAGCTATTCTAACTCATGCGAGCAAAAACTCAAGACTTCCTTAATATTAGAGATCTCGCACCAGCTGCTGTTAACAAAGGGACTTACCCCTCCCCCCTAGCCTTACCCGAAGCTGCCGTCCTGTTTAGACGACGCATATAGAACCCGCAAGATATATATTATCCATGTCCTTATTCAGCCAAGACTCAGAGAAACATATGATATTACAGACTGTACATTCTCCAACAGAACAGAGTGCAATGGCAATCTATTTGTTCGCCAAAGTAATCTCGTTAGGAGGCTGCCTCGCCTGCCTCTTTTTCACCGCAACTTCCTCTTTAGAGTCCCAGGGATTAGGGCCTGGTAAGCAGAATGTTTAGAGCTGCCGACTCATTGAAGTAGAAATCTTCATCCAAATCAAGGTTAGTGATCACTATTCTAATGTCCAGAAGCCATTTTTCGGTCACAGGAAATGATGTACATTATGTAAAAAAAAAAGTTAAGATCAGCATAAAAAAAAACACAAAATAGCAGAATTGGTCGGAAATATAAAACGGCTGCTATCCACTGTAGCGCCATCACAAATACATTTTTGTATTAATTTTAAATGTTTTAAAGATATCAACTCAGAGACATTAAATAAGACTGGCTAGTCTTGTCTCCTTGAGGAACTTCTGCACACCAGGTCTCGTACACATACAGTAACATGGTTAAGATGCTGTGCACACCAGGTCTCGTACACATACAGTAACATGGTTAAGATGCTGTGCACACCAGGTCTCGTACACATACAGTAACATGGTTAAGATGCTGTGCACACCAGTGCCCTGGACTCCAATTATACAAAGCAGTTATACGAGTCTATTCACCAGTCAATAGTTTAGAAATAAAACACATACACAACCTTTCCGGTTTCTATTTTCCAGGCCCTCTTCCATCCCTCAATCGTTCACACCCTTCATTCACAGTGAGGCTTAAGCATGGGAGAATGGGACTCCATGAAACAAAGAACGAAGCACCTTAATGGAGTCTAAATCGAGGGAGGCCTCAAAGAAGCACTTGATGTCATCCCTCACACACACACACACACACACACACAGCCTCTTGGATTCCAAACGCGTTACACCCTCAGCATTTGACACTAACACCCTCAGACCCCCCCTTCACTCACTTAATCACTCTCTCCCCATCTCCCTCTCTATTTCTCTCTTTCTTTCAACGCCTATGGTTCAAAAGCTGTATTTCTGGCTTACTAGATTGGAGCACAAAGGCTTTTCTTATGCATCTTGGAGAAGCCCCACTAGAGGCCTACATTCCTGCCTGGGTACCCAAGAGCACATAGAGAGGGTTGGCTTTCTTTCTAATCATGACCATTTCCATACAGGATTAAGCCACTTGGCTTTTGGATGGTGTATACTATATTTTTCAGCCACCCCCCTCACCATTCTCAGAGGCCTGAGGGGAATTATGGGTAAGACAATCAGCTCATAAACTAGCTCTTTTAATGTCTATTCACACACACTGTCAGAGCCAAAGTAGGTATGAGTGGAATAACATCTCAATGGTGGTGAAAGGATCTGCTCAACTAGGAAAGCATTTCAGCTGCCTCACAGTAAACCGCTTTTCTTCCACCATTTAAATAGACTATCCAAGAGGAGACCAAACAAAGCTAGGAAGAGACTATCAACAATTCTTTGCCACTATTTCGGACACCTGATTGATGTGAAAATTACATTCAGACATGTCTAAACTTTTCTGCTGTGAGAATTCAGAAATAAATGGGTTAAACAAAACAGGGAATAGGGTCAGAGAATGGTGGGTAAAATTGGATTGTTCCCGGCCCAGAATCCCCCTCTTTCCCTCTCTCTTTATCAGAATACATTAATATCCGCAAGTATTGGCTCAGGACGAAAAATACTCATGGACTAAACAAAGTGCACAGTGACTTTGGGGTCTGGGATCTTCAAATAAACCCTCACTGGGTGTCATGGGGACCAGGAAGTGGAATTAACTGCTATATTAGCTGACCTTCATCTTGTTGTTTCTCCAGACCTGCCTGGCTGGGCCCCATGGTGGCCTGTAACCACGGTCTCCAGGCCCAACAATGTGGGCATTTCCCTCAGCAAAACACAGGCCTGGGGTTTACTGAGCAAACAAGCCGAGCCCTGCCAAATACCCTCGCTCCCACATTTCACAATCACTTTTTCCCTTGCCATTTTTTCCTTTTGCTGTTGCACCACAGTGGAGCCAAAATAAACCACTGTACAACTCTCGGTATATATAAAATCAAATCAAATCAAATTTCATTTGCCACATGCGCCGAACACAACAGGTGTAGTAGACATTACAGTGAAATGCTTACTTACAAGCCCTTAACCAACAATGCAAAGTAAAACAAATAAAAAAAGTGTTAAGCACAAAAAATTAAGCAAATAACTAAAGAGCAGCAGAAAATAAAATAACAGTAGGGAGGCTATATACAGGGGGTACCGGTGCAGAGTCAATGTGCGGGGGCACCGGCTAGTCGAGGTAATTTAGGTAATACAGTGAGGGAAAAAGTATTTGATCCCCTGCTGATTTTGTACGTTTGCCCACTGACAAAGAAATGATCAGTCTATAATTTTAATGGTAGGTTTATTTGAACAGTGAGAGACAGAATAACAACAACAAAAATCCAGATAAACGCATGTCAAAAATGTTATAAATTGATTTGCATTTTAATTAGGGAAATAAGTATTTGACCCCTCTGCAAAACATGACTTAGTACTTGGTGGCAAAACCCTTGTTGGCAATCACAGAGGTCAGACGATTCTTGTAGTTGGCCACCAGGTTTGCTCACATCTCAGGAGGGATTTTGTCCCACTCCTCTTTGCAGATCTTCTCCAAGTCATTAAGGTTTCGAGGCTGACGTTTGGCAACTCAAACCTTCAGCTCCCTCCAGGACCTTAATGTGCTTCTTCTTGAGCCACTCCTTTGTTGCCTTGGCCGTGTGTTTTGGGTCATTGTCATGCTGGAATACCCACCCACGACCCATTTTCAATGCCCTGGCTGAGGGAAGGAGGTTCTCACCCAAGATTTGACGGTACATGGCCCCGTCCATCGTCCCTTTGATGCGGTGAAGTTGTCCTGTCCCCTTAGCAGAAAAACACCCCCAAAGCATAATGTTTCCACCTCCATGTTTGACGGTGGGGATGGTGTTCTTGGGGTCATAGGCAGCATTCCTCCTCCTCCAAACACGGCGAGTTGAGTTGATGCCAAAGAGCTCCATTTTGGTCTCATCTGACCACAACACTTTCACCCAGTTCTCCTCTGAATCATTAAGATGTTCATTGGCAAACTTCAGACGGGCCTGTATATGTGCTTTCTTGAGCAGGGGGACCTTGCAGGCGCTGCAGGATTTCAGTCCTTCACGGCGTAGTGTGTTACCAATTGTTTTCTTGGTGACTATGGTCCCAGCTGCCTTGAGATCATTGACAAGATCTTCCAGTGTAGTTCTGGGCTGATTCCTCACCGTTCTCATGATCATTGCAACTCCACGAGGTGAGATCTTGCATGGAGCCCCAGGCCGAGGAAGATTGACAGTTATTTTGTGTTTCTTCCATTTGCGAATAATCGCACCAACTGTTGTCACCTTCTCACCAAGCTGCTTGGCGATGGTCTTGTAGCCCATTCCAGCCTTGTGTAGGTCTACAATCTTGTCCCTGACATCCTTGGAGAGCTCTTTGGTCTTGGCCATGGTGGAGAGTTTGGAATCTGATTGATTGATTGCTTCGGTGGACAGGTGTCCTTTATACAGGTAACAAACTGAGATTAGGAGCACTCCCTTTAAGAGTGTGCTCCTAATCTCAGCTCGTTACCTGTATAAAAGACACCTGGGAGCCAGAAATCTTTCTGATTGAGAAGGAGACAAATACTTATTTCCCTCATTAAAATGCAATTCAATTTATAACATTTTTGACATGCGTTTTTCTGGATTTTTTTGTTGTTATTCTATCTCTCACTGTTCAAATAAACCTACCATTAAAATTATAGACTGATCATTTCTTTGTCAGTGGGAAAACGTACAAAATCAGCAGGGGATCAAATACTTTTTTCCCTCACTGTATGTACATGTGGGTAGAGTTAAAGTGACTATGCATAAATAATGAACAGAGTAGCAGCAGAGTAAAAAAGGGGGACGGGGTGGGGGTGGGGGGGCAGTGCAAATTGTCCGGGTAGCCATGATTAGCTGTTCAGGAGTCTTATGGTCTTGGGGGTAGAAGCTGTTGAGAAGCCTTTTGGACCTAGACTTGGCGCTCCGGTACCGCTTGCAATGCGGTAGCATAGAGAACAGTCTATGACTAGGGTGGCTGGATTATTTGACAATTTTGAGGGCCTTCCTCTGACACCGCCTGGTATAGAGGTCCTGGATGGTAGGAAGCTTGGCCCCAGTGATGTACTGGGCCGTACGCACTACCCTCCTGGCACCACACAGCAAGGTCTCTGACCTCCTCCCTATAGGCTGTCTCATCGTTGTCGGTGATCAGGCCTACCACTGTTGTGTCGTCGGGAAACTTAATGAATGTGTTGGAGTCGTGCCTGGCCATGCAGTCATGGGTGAACAGGGAGTACAGGAGGGGACTGAGCACACACCCCAGAGGGGCCCCCGTGTTGAGGATCAGCGTGGCAGATGTGTTGCTACCTACCCTTACCACCTGGGGGCGGCCCGTCAGGAAGTCCAGGATCCAGTTGCAGAGGGAGGTGTTTAGTGCCAGGATCCTTAGCTTAGTGATGAGCTTTGAGGGCACTATGGTGTTGAATGCTTGTCACACCCTGACGTATGGGACTCTAGTATGTTGAGTCAGGGTGTGGAGTTCTACGTTGTATTTTCTATGTTCTCTTTCTAGGTTGTGTATTTCTATGTGTGGCCGGGTGTGATTCCCAATCAGAGGCAGCTGTCGCTCGTTGTCTCTAATTGGGGATCATACTTTAGTAGCCTGTTGGCACTAATTAGTTGTGGGTTCTTGTTCTGTGTGTAGGCTTGTTTTGTGTTTAGCCTGAGGACTTCACGTTACGTTGGTTTGTTGTTTTGTTCGTGTGTTTATCGTTGAAATAAACATGTACGCATTTCACGCTGCGCCTTGGTCTGACCTGTACTTAAACGAACGTGACAACGCTGAACTGTAGTCAATGAATAGCATTCTCCCGTAGGTGTTCCTCTTGTCCAGGCGTGGAGTGCAATAGAGATTGCATCATCTGTGGATCTGTTGGGGCGGTATGCAAATTGAAGTGGGACTAGGGTTTCTGGGATAATGGTGTTGATGTGAGCCATGACCAGCCTTTCAAAGCACTTCATGGCTACAGACGTGAGTGCTATGGGTCGGTAGTCATTTAGGCAGGTTATCTTAGTGTCCTTGGGCACAGGGACTATGGTGGTCTGCTTGAAACATGTTGGTATTACAGACTCAGTCAGGGACATGTTGAAAATGTCAGTGAAGACACTTGCCAGTTGGTCAGCGCATGCTCGAAGTACACGTCCTCCGTCTGGCCTTGCGGCCTTGTGAATGCTGACCTGCTTAAAAGTCTTACTCACATCGGCTACGGAGAACATGATCACATAGTCATCTGGAACAGCTGGTGCTCTCATGCATGCTTCAGTGTTGCTTGCCTCGAAGCGAGCATAGAAGTGATTTAGCTCGTCTGGTAGGCTTGTGTCACTGGGCAGCTCGCGGCTGTGCTTCCCTTTGTAGTCTGTGATAGTTTTCAAGCCCTGCCACATCCGACGAGCATCGGAGCCGGTGTAGTACGATTCAATCTTAGTCCTGTATTGACTCTTTGCCTGTTTGATGGTTCGTCGGAGGGCATAGCAGGATTTCTTATAAGCGTCCGGGTTAGAGTCCCGCTCCTTGAAAGCAGCAGCTCTAGCCTTTAGCTCAGTGCGGATGTTGCCTGTAATCCATGGCTTCAGGTTGGGGTATGTACGTATGGTCACTGTGGGGACGACGTCATCGATGCACTTATTGATGAAGCCAGTGACTGATGTGGCGTACTCCTCAATGCTATCTGAAGAATCCCGGAACATATTCCAGTCTGTGCTAGCAAAACAGTCCTGTAGCTTAGCATCTGCGTCATCTGACCACTTTTTTATTAACCGAGTCACTGGTGCTTCCTGCTTTAGTTTTTGCTTAAAAGCAGGAATCAGGAGGATAGAGTTATGGTCAGATTTGCCAAATGGAGGGCGAGGGAGAGCTTTGTATGCGTCTCTGTGTGTAGAGTAAAGGTGGTCTAGAGTTTTTTTCCCTCTGGTTGCACATTTAACATGCTGGTAGAAATGAGGTAAAACGGATTTAAGTTTCCCTGCATTAAAGTCCCTGGCCACTAGGAGAGCTGCCTCTGGATGAGCGTTTTCCTGTTGACTTATGGCCTTATACAGCTCATTGAGTGCAGTCTTAGTGCCAGCATTAGTGCTTTTTCAGCCCTAACGCCAGGTTCTGCAATTTACCTGTCTTATATCAGCTCGCTTGCGCTCAGATAGGTGGGGTGGAAATATGGTCCTTTAAAACATGATCCACAGGATATTTTTTCCCCATTTTGTTTTATTTGATTAAAAACCAAGCATAGCCTCCCCTCCTCTCAATGAAGGCTTTTTTTTTGTCTGCCCAATGCAATCGCGAAGTAGTCAAGACTATTGATAAAAGGTTTGGCTCCTGAGACAGCTTGGAAATAAATCTTAATCACCAAAGCTTTATTAAAATATCAAGTTTGAGAGGAGTAAAACAGTGAACTGACATTCCCTTTTTATCTATGTATTGTAGGCAGGCCCACATTATTTTAGCCATGCAGGTCCTGTTTTGCGTAAAACCCCCTCCATGATGTAGGCTACATAAATGAGAGATGAGAACCTTCGGTGAATACCGGTGAACCTGGTATTAAGAATTAATCTGTAACCTGTAAAAAATTGCTTGTTTTCCGTTTCATATGTTCAAAACCCAAGGCGTCCCTTAGGCCTACTATAACGAAGGCTGGTTCAACAGCAATGTATGTCTTTTATATACTGCCGATTTTATGATATCATTACATTTTACATGTATTTATTGTTATTCATTTTATTACAACCAAACTTATTAGAATGATTCACCTTCCTGGTATTATGGTGACAATGTCCGTGGCTCGCTTGCAATGCAACTTCTGGAGATGTGTGAATGCGATCTGATCTGTAAGATGGTTCCGATTATGTTCATAAAACATAGGCCTATTTGGGAGCAGTATAACGGTGTGTGGACATTCTCCCTTTCTATTTATATTGGATCTTTGTCCAGCTACTGTAAAAATGTTGGATGTGCGTAAAACCATCCATAGTCTGGATTGTTTAAACATTATATGGCCAAGGGGAGAAACTATGGTACCTGTAAGTGTGACATAGCCTATTTAAAACAAGTTGTTGTTTCGTTTTGTTTAGAATTTCATTAAAAATTGTGTTCTCTTTTCAGGCCTTATCAATAATTTATTTAATCTTGATTATTGACAATGTTTGGTATGTCCATGCTCAGCCATAATGCAATTTACAGTAAGCCTCTATATCAGTGTGAATGCTATTGAAGCCATTCAATTACTTAGAACAATGTGGAATGCAAGTTAACATATTTAGCAAAGATAGGTCTACATTTTGTTATTTCGTTTCTGTAAGCCATTTAACAAACTATAAACAGACTAACATTGGAATTGGAGTTGATGCCAAGGTAATACATAAAAGACTGTAAATACACAACTTGAAGCAACCACATATTTCGACTATGGAGCACGTTCTGATTGGCCAGTGAGGGGCCAAGCCTCAATATACCCACAACTTGTTTATTCATAAAAAAACAGCCCTTTTGTGCCAAAGTCAGCAAGTGCGCCGATAATTGTGATAGTAAAAATAGCACAAATATTTCTGACACACCCCTGAACCTACAGCGTTAACGCCTGCGCTTAGATTTACCATTGCCTTAGGTTTGTTAAAATAGAGCCCTAAGAGTATTTTTTATTTTGTATTAAAGCAGTGTTAACATACAATAGTTAAAGGTGTTGTTATGGAATCTTTACAAATGGCTCAAATGCTTATTGCCTTGCTCCAAAGGTCGCCAGCATTCCTCTCTTCTCATGCATGGAAAGGCCTGTGATGCCAGCTGTGATCGGTGGACAGTCAGGTCAATCCCTGTCATTACAATGCTATGGAAGGGTCAGGAAACCAACACAATGATTCCTGGTCCCACCCAGTGCTGAACATGTCATGTTTGAGATGCCTGACTGAGAGAGAGGGATGTAGACTGATGGTTCCCATCTGGACACAGCTCCTTCTTTCCATTGTGATGGTGGACAGAGTGTGATAAACATGCCTGGGAAATGGTCGTCTTTGTCGGCCCAAAGATACCAGCCCGTCCATCCTCGTGAAATAGCACAGCTCTGAAACCCTTTCAGTTCAATGGTTCTACATGGGGTGACACTGTGTGACACCTGCCACACACACACGCACACGCATGCATGCCGGCCCCGCACACAAACACATTTATTTCACCATTTACAGGCTGAAAAACGACAGAGAAAGCCATGAAGTATATTTTCTGTTTACTGTACACTGCACGTAAATCAACAAGTATTATATGTGTTTTGTTGAGAAAATAACAAGCACTCAACATCCAGAACATTTTAATTTAGAGGCAAGCTGATGAACTGAATCCCTCTAACGGCACGGTTCCACTAATGGTGTGTGGCAGTGCATCTCAGGCCAAATGTACTGCTAATCACACAGAGGGTGGCGTGAATCTTTCAGCATCTTAATAAGCTGTGTCTAGTCGTCTCCACCTGAGTCACTGCATCATACTTATTACCCTGTGTTTGGTAAAACAACTCCCACTAAATGGAAAAATACTTTTTATCATATCATTGAGATTGAAATGCAGAAACTCAATGAAAGTCTAAAGGGGAAGTTCACCCATTTTTACGTGGCATTATTTAAATTCTTTCTGTGCTTATAGTTGATCACCCAAACCGTTTTTTAAGTATTTTGATTAATTACAGAGAAAATTGGTTGTCACATTTTGCTGAGTCATCACTTGCCATTGATTATAATGCAATAAGCAAATATGTTTAACACATATTAGAAAACACTCTAAAACACTCATTTACATTACATTTCATTTACGTCATTTAGCAGGCGCTCTTATCCAGAGCGACTTACAGTTAGTGCATACATTATTCTTTTTTATTTTCATACTGGCCCCCCGTGGGAATCGAACACACAACCCTGGCATTGCAAACACCATGCTCTACCAACTGAGCTACCTCCCTGCCGGCCATTCCCTCCCCTACCCTGGACGACGCTGGGCCAATTGTGCGCCGCCCCATTGGTCTCCCGGTTGCGGCCGGCTACAGCAGAGCCTGGATTCGAACCAGGATCTCTAGTGGCACAGCTAGCACTGCGATGCAGTGCCTTAGACCACACCAACTCATATTACACTCTTATAAAAAAAGGTTCCAAAAGGGTTCTTCGGCTGTCCCCATAGGAGAGCCCTTTTTGGTTCGAGGTAAAACCCTTTTGGGTTCCATGAGGAACCCTCTGTAGAAAGGGTTCTACATGGAATCCTAAAGGGTTCAACCTACAACCAAAAAGGTTTATTCAAAGGGTTCTCCTATGGGGACAGCTGAAGAACCCTTTAAGGTTCTAGATAGCACCTTTTTTTCTAAGAGTGTACATCAGAATCCCATGTCTCTGCACTAACTTTTTGAAAACATTTTCCACTGTGCCATAAATCCAAGTTTGAATGATGCTGTTTACAACAACAACAAAAATATGCAAATATGGAACTTTAGTGCAGAGACATCATTCAGAATGGGATTCTGATGTAATATGAGTTGGTTTGGAGTGTTTTGGAGCGTTTTCAAACATGCTTTAGACATATTTTCATAATGCATTATAGTCGAGGGCAATTGATGACTCAACAAAATGTGCACAACAAGCTCACACACAGTCAGCCAATTGACGGTGTGCGTGTTTCGCTGTGTTGCATACAGAGGCTCAGGGTCAGTCTCCTGGGCTGTTCCTGCACGATGACTCATCTCACCTCATTATTTGTAACTAAGTGATAACCATTAAAGCCTAGTTTTTCTCTTAGATCACTTACACTCTTTTCCCCTTTAAGTCTGTGATTACATCCAGCAGCCAGCTATCCTTTATGACCCAGAGAATTCATTGGTGCTCACCCCCTTCCTACATCTCTGAGGTGGCTGGTCTCCAATGAGAAACACCCTCTTGGGCTGACTGAGGATGTATGTGATACCTCTCCTCTTTGATCCTGACAGAACCAGGATGTAATACAGAGAAAAGGAAAGGTAACATGGGGATTGGTGACAGTCACATTCCAACTCTGTGTGCTGTGGTCACTCACAGAGGCATTCTCGCAACATCACCACATACTGCATCACTGCAGAATGCCTATCATGAAGCAATTGTCTCTAAGGAAGAGGTCGGACTCCTTCATTGGCCCTCCAGTCACTACACCTTGTTTTCCTCCATTGTTTAAATTTAACAGTGTCTGTAACAGTGTGACCAAACCCAGTGCTTAAAGACTGTGTTATTCACACTTCTGTTTAGAGTTTACAAGGTTTCTATATTTCACGTATTTCTCGTAAGCCACCGTTTATTATACACAAAGCCCCAAATAACAACATTCAACTAAAGGCTAATATGTGAAAAACTGGCCTTGTTTGAAATTAATAGGCAATGGATTGTGTGGACAAAGAACCGCATGAAAGCAGAATTAATACGCCACACCCAATAAATACATCACAGTGCTGTGAGATCCATTATTGGCCTCCTATATGGTTTGGGCATTCATTAAAGCTGCATGTTTCATATTATATCGAAGCCATCACAACACCTTTCAAGCGCCTAGCCCAAGTATTACGATATTTCCAACAGCCAAAGACCAAATTGAGTAGATCCAGTGACTGTTTACTCCTATATCAAGGTCATGCATTATTTTGATAATATTTAGCACTTTCAATGGACTTTGCTCAAGAGAATCTTAGGTCAAAGTGTCCAGACATTGACTTCCCTTGGAGCGATCCTTCCGATGGGGGGATTACTGGTATGACAGCTGTAACATACTGAAGGATGGGAATCATTAACCACTTTAAATAAGATGTCAGATTCTTGAGGACAGGACAGCATCAATAAGACTGCAGACCCCGAGCACCGGAACCTGTATGTGACTTTTACTGGGACAGGCAGATCATATCGAATAGATAGATGTGGGCCAGAATCCTATTTAATCGAGTAATTCACCTCACGTGCCACATCAATGAAAAATAGTCTGGAAACAGTGGAAACACTCTCCTCATAGACGCAACAAAGGATCGGTGTCTCTGAATGTGTACGTGTGTTGTGTGCGTGAGAGTCTGTGTGAGCTTGTGTGTCCATGGGTGCGTGTGTGTATACACTGATTTGTATGTGCATGTGAGTGGCCTGACCATGCTCCCCTCTCCTCTCTGGGGGATGTGGTGTGAAAACTCCAGGGCGTCTCTGCCCCCCTCCCCCAGCATCTGTCTCTCTGAAGTGTCTGTGAACACATGGAGTCATTAATTCCACCTCCGGCTGGACCCCTGCCTGCCTGATCCACACTGATGTGATCTCACAGAGGCCAGGGCGGCAGGGCGAGCCCTCCCCGGAGACCCATAACCACACAGGCACCAGAACAAATAGCTCAGTGCTTACTCATGTCTCTGGACCTATTTATGGCAGGTGATTTCTACCCTTTTCAGAGATTGCTGAACTTCAAAGTACCGCCAGTCACCCCATTCCTTCTCTCGCCTTTCTCTCTCTTCCCTACTCACAGCGCCACGGAGCTGATTCCTACTCATAACTGAGTAGTGAGACATAAAAACAATAAAGGCAGGAATCATTGAGCTATGTGTTAGTATGGCCACTTTGAAGCTGAGGGGGATCTTCAGCATTGGACCACAAGGTGAATTGGGACATCTGGAGGATGCTGTCAAAGTGTTGGTCTTAGATATACTCCCAATCTTATTCATATGAGAGACTTTCGTATATCATAGCATATTATATTGTCAATGCAAACAAAAGTCAATCAGTTTTGATCCATTTGATCAGTTGATCAAGGCATTTTGTGAAAAACAGTGATAATTAAGCTGTCATTCTTGTCAGCCTTGGAACATGGAGCCAGGAGTTGATCAGTGACCTGATACTATTGAAGTAGAATAAAGGCTGAGAGATTACTGTACAGATACAAATATCCCTTTGAATAGTCAGCTCCCATTCCCTTCGAGTAAATCAACATCTAGCTGCCTATATGATAAGCTGTCAGAGGTGGGTGGTAGATACACCTGCTGTACAGATGTGAGCCTCTCCATCGTTACCAGTAAAGAACACATGATCTCACCCCTCTAAGGTCAGACCTGTCTTTAACTATTCACCACAGGACAAATCCTACATTCTAAGCCCATACTATGTACAAGTTAGGTGACTGTCGGTTGATCCTGTACAATATGCCACATACTATATCTATTAAAGTGGTATTACCTTAACTCCACTATTTGTTGATATGTAACAAATGCATACATATAATTGGAGGCTGCTGTTGACGATACTATACCCTAAGCTTTGCATGTCTTAATGTAATCTAGCACTTGCTGGATCAAAGTTAAAATAACAATTTGCTTGATGTGCTTCATTAGGTAGGAATGCCTTTTATTTTATATTCGTTTAATTTCCTTCAGCCTGAGATCATGGAATAGAGAGAGCCAGCGTATAGGCTAACATGTTGGCCATCTTTTGAAGAGTTGAAATGGGGGAAAGGAGGAGATGGAGAGCGGGAAATGGATGGCAGAGAAGAGATGCGTGAGGCAGTGGAGGTTATCCACCAGCTGAGGAAACACTGAGGCTGGCTGGGAGAGGTTGTTTGTGGTGAACACAAGCTCTGCAGCCAATGGAAATGTTTTGGTAGAAAGCGCTTGAAACAACTTCCCATCAGCACAGGAAGAGAGACCCCTCTTCAGTGATAGGAAACACTCGTACTTACACACACAGACAGACATAACTGACATAACGCATGTCATCTTCTTCGCTTGGTGGGCATGATTGATTTGGACCAGAGGTAATCTGCACCATCTGAAAATAGCTCACTACACAATAATTGCACTATGGAGGATCTTGTTGTGGACATTTCTCCGGTAACTTCCCCACTATGTGTATAAACAATCCCCTAGATCACAGGTTAATAATCTCCATTGGTCCTTGGGGATAAAGGGAACTCCTGTGGTGCCATTGGATGGTGTTTAATAGGCTGCCTGCTGTGACCTACTGCCTCAGCCTCTCTTCCCTCTTCCCAGTCAAATAGGGGAGCACGCTTCCTCCACTCTGCCATGAAATCAGGGACACTATCCCCTCGCTGAGCCAGCACACGGCCTGCTGCGGCCACGCCAACAACTGCCTTACGCTACGTTACTAATGGCCACTGGCACTCACAGGAAGACAAGCCAAGCAGCCACTGGTGTATCTCTTCTCCTCTTAAACTTTTAATGGTGCAAATGTATTCAAATGGAAATGTATTTCAAGGCAGGACATACAGTACCAGTCAAAGGATTGGACACACCTACTCATTCAAGGGTTTTTCTTTATTTTTACTATTTTCTACATTGTAGAATAATAGTGAAGACATCAAAACTATGAAATGGAACATATGGAATCATGTAGTAACCAAAAATAAATGTTATATTTTAGATTCTTCAAAGTAGCCACCCTTTGCCTTGATGACAGCTTTGCACACTCTTGGCATTCTCTCAACCAGCTTCATGAGGTAGTCACCTGGAATGCATTTCAATTAACAGGTGTGACTTGTTAAAAGTTAATTTGTGGAATTTCTTTCCTTCTTAATGCATTTGAGCAAATCAGTTGTGTTGTGACAAGGTAGGGTTGCTTTACAGAAGATAGCCCTATTTGGTAAAAGACCAAGTCCATATTATGGCAAGAACAGATCAAATAAGCAAAGAGAAACGACAGTCCATCATTACTTTAAGACATGAAGGTCACTCAATCCGGAAAATGTAAAGAACTTTGAACGTTTCTTCAAGTGCAGTAACAAAAACCATCAAGCGCTATGATGAAACTGGCTCTCATGGAGGACCGCCACAGAAAAGGAAGACCCAGAGTTACCTCTGCTGCAGAGGATAAGTTCAGTATTGTTAACTGCACCTCAGATTGCAGCCCAAATAAATGCTTCACAGAGTTCAAGTAACAGACACATCTCAACATCAACTGTTCAGAGGAGACTGCGTGAATCAGGCCTTCATGGTTGAATTGCTGCAAAGAAACCACTACTAAAGGACACCAATAAGAAGATGAGACTTGCTTGGGCCAAGAAACACGAGCAGTGGACATTAGACCGGTGGAAATCTGTCCTTTGGTCTGATGAGTCCAAATGTGACATTTTTGGTTCCAACCGCCGTGTCTTTGTGAGACGCAGAGTAGGTGAACGGATGATCTCCGCATGTGTGGTTCCCACCGTGAAGCATGGAGGAGGAGGTGTGATGGTGTGGGGGTGCTTTGCTGGTGACACTGTCAGTGATTTATTTAGAACTCAAGGCACACTTAACCAGCATGGCTACCACAGTATTCTGCAGCGATACGCCATCCCATCTGGTTTGCGCTTAGTGGAACTATCATTTGTTTTTCAACAGGACAATGACCCAACACACCTCCAGGCTGTGTAAGGGCTATTTGACCAAGAAGGAGAGTGATGGAGTGCTGCATCAGATGACCTGGCCTCCACAACCACCCGACCTCAACCCAGTTGAGATGGTTTGGGATGAGTTGGACCGCAGAGTGAAGGAAAAGCAGCCAACAAGTGCTCAGCATATGTGGGAACTCCTTCAAGAGTGTTGGAAAACCATTCCTCATGAAGCTGGTGTTCAAAGCTGTCAAAGCTGTCATCATGTGTGCAAAGCTGTCATCAAGGCAAAGGATGGCTACTTTAAAGAATCTCAAATATAAAATATATTTTTATTTGTTTAACACTTATTTGGTTACTACATGATTCCATATGTGTTATTTCATAGTTTTGATGTCTTCACTATTATTCTACAATGTAGGAAATAGTCAAAATAAAGAAAAACCCTTGAATGAGTAGGTGTGTCCAAACTTTTGACTGGTACTGTACATATAGTGTCTATTTTACTATTCATATTTTAAACTTTTTAATCTATCCCTGAAAGCTGTGAAAATGACTCAATGGCTAAACCAGTCACACAATTCATGACTTTTAGAATTTGTTTACTACACTGCTCAAAAAAATTAAGGGAACACTTAAACAACACAATGTAACTCCAAGTCAATCACACTTCTGTGAAATCAAACTGTCCACTTAGGAAGCAACACTGATTGACAATACATTTCACATGCTGTTATGCAAATGGAAAAGACAACAGGTGGAAATTATAGGCAATTAGCAAGACACCCCCAATAAAGGACTGGTTTTGCAGGTGGTGACCACAGACCACTTCTCAGTTCCTATGCTTCCTGGTTGATGTTTTGGTCACATTTGAATGCTGGCGGTGCTTTCACTCTAGTGGTAGCATGAGACGGAGTCTACAACCCACACAAGTGGCTCAGGTAGTGCAGCTCATCCCAGCAGCAGGACTGCTACCTCCGCCTTTGTGCAAGGAGGAGCAGGAGGAGCACTGCCAGAGCCCTGCAAAAATGACCTCCAGCAGGTCACAAATGTGCATGTGTCTGCTCAAACGGTCAGAAACAGACTCCATGAGGGTGGTATGAGGGCCCGACGTCCACAGGTGGGGGTTGTGCTTACAGCCCAACACCGTGCAGGACGTTTGGCATTTGCCAGAGAACACCAAGATTGGCAAATTCGCCACTGGCGCCCTGTGCTCTTCACAGATGAAAGCAGGTTCACACTGAGCACATGTGACAGACGTGACAGAGTCTGGAGACGCTGTGGAGAACGTTCTGCTGCCTGTAACATCCTCCAGCATGACCGATTTGGCGGTGGGTCAGTCATGGTGTGGGGTGGCATTTCTTTGGGGGGCTGCACAGCCCTCCATGTGCTCGCCAGAGGTAGCCTGACTGCCATTAGGTACCGAGATGAGATCCTCAGACCCCTTGTGAGACCATATGCTGGTGCGGTTGGCCCTGGGTTCCTCCTAATGCAAGACAATGCTAGACCTCATGTGGCTGGAGTGTGTCAGCAGTTCCTGCAAGAGGAAGGCATTGATGCTATGGACTGGCCCGCCCGTTCACCAGTCCTGAATCCAATTGAGCACATCTGGGACATCATGTCTCGCTCCATCCACCAACGCCACGTTGCACCACAGACTGTCCAGGAGTTGGCGGATGCTTTAGTCCAGGTCTGGGAGGAGATCCCTCAGGAGACCATCCGCCACCTCATCAGGAGCATGCCCAGGCGTTGTAGGGAGGTCATACAGGCACGTGGAGGCCACACACACTACTGAGCCTCATTTTGACTTGTTTTAAGGACATTACATCAAAGTTGGATCAGCCTGTAGTGTGGTTTTCCACTTTAATTTTGAGGGTGACTCCAAATCCAGACCTCCATGGGTTGATAAATTTGATTTCCATTGATAATTTTTGTGTGATTTTGTTGTCAGCACATTCAACTATGTAAAGAAAAAAGTATTTAATAAGATTATTTCATTCATTCAGATCTAGGATGTGTTATTTTAGTGTTCCCTTTATTTTTTTGAGCAGTGTATAAATGAATGGGCATTAAATAAGCGTTGAAAATGAATGTATTGTTGACACTTGATTATTGAAATGCCTCTGCCTTACAATGGTCCAAACCTTGCACCCTATGACACCCAGCAGATGTTCTCGCAGTGGTAGGGAGAGGGCATTGAAACCTCCAACAGACACACTGGACATGCTCTGTCTCCCAGAATGATAGTTGGACCGATGTTCCCTTTTCCCTGTACATCTCTTTTCCAACAACTCTTTTGCCTTCTCCGTAACCTCTGACCTCAGCCGCTGTGATGGAGACCCTGGTCCATTCCATCACTATCTGGGCCACAGCCCTCCCAGAGCCACTGACTACTATTGAAGGCCCCTCCACTGAGCCTAACCTGCCAATAATGGATGCAGCCAAGAAGAGGAGAAAGGAGGTGCGATCCTGGTGGTGCACACATCTGCTATCCTCAGTGGCTGCCATTCAACTGGGGGGAAGTTTCAAAATCCTCATCCATCAGACCTGTCTATGACTGATCAGGATAGAGGTACGATTCAATCTCCAACTAGTAAAACATCATCATCCTATCCGATCATTGCGAATAGGTTGAGAAGAACTAAAGAGATTGTTCTCAGTGACAGAGGAACAGTTGGACAAGGAGCAAGAGAAAAAGAGCCAAAGGACGAGCCCAAATCTGTTCTGTTGAAACTTCACACAATGGAGGTGAGAAAAACAGAGACTGTGGACCTGTGGATGACATCACTGATCCAGGCTCTGTTGCCAGACAATCAGTATAGGAGAGATTTCTGCCAAAGCTTGGCAAGAGGGATATGTACACACAAGCCTTTTTCATTACTATTTACCCCTCTGCCAAACCTTGTTGAAAGCACATAGTTGGAGAAGATGGATGAATGTGAAACCGAAACAAGACTCCCAGTACAGTACTCTTGCCTCTACAATTACTCAGCCCTCTCTCAGTTTAATCCTGAAAAATGTCTCTGTCTTGCTGGCAGGGACCCAGAGTTTATCATGTAGATACAGTATTTCCCTCCTAAGAGACCACAGAGAGTTGTGCTGTTACAGTACAGTAGTATCTCATCATGCTGCCAGTAGAGGTGCTGAGGGACTGCAGCATCCCACCACTGAGTCTGACCCATAACCCGGCACTGTTCCGCCACCCCACACTTTTCTAAATATGTACACGAGTGCCGTGGAGAGGGGAGCGGGCCCGGAGGAGATTGGGCCGCCATTCGCCACTCCACCCGCAGATCATAAATCCATTGTCAGACAGGCAGGCTGAAGCCGGAACGTTTAGGCACTGTGAGTCAGGTGATTTATTGATCGATATAACCTCTGGAGTTTAAAAATAGAGAATGAGAATGAAGCACTTCTGAACTGATATAACCACTTTGGAGAGTTTATCCACTGTAGAGGTGAGTTATGGGTGACAGACAGTGATGTTTTAAATGAAATGGTGGTGTGGAATCAGAATAGCACAGTCGACTTACTCTTGGACTCAGCTAGACACAGAGGCAGTTAATAAAAGCCAGATAACAGAATAATTGGACCTTACAGTTAACAGCTCTGTTGCTCACCAGTTCAGCCAAACCAATTTCCTTACATACTTCAGTGTTTCAGTTTAGATCTAAAGTACCTCCAGTCCAACATCACTCATTCCTACCAAGACCACCTTCCCACCCTGAAGGCAGGACCTGCAGGACATGGGGACTGAGTGTAACTCATGTTATGGCAGGTCCCAGGGTCAGGGTCCGGCTGTGTGAAGACCTCCTGCACCAGCATTTATTCTAAATGACATATCCTGTTCTTCCCTGTATCCTGCTCTTCAGGGGCCCAGCCTCCCCTCCATATTTCTCCAGGCCAAATGCAGCTATACCTACAGCCTGAGCCCAGAGGTCTTATTTCATCAACAGAGCTTCTAAATGCTTCTGTAAAAGCTACTGTAGTCAAAGTTGTCTGGTATTCATAGACTAGGTAGAGACAATCAAATGTTGTATATCAATAAAATGATTTCATCATGACCAACCTAAGTGTTCCAGAGTATAACGGTCCACTTGTGGGATGACGTATGGTTTTGGAAACTAGTCTTAAGTCCCTACTAGTGCAACACACAGATGTGTTTGGATTATGTTCACCCTGCAGTTTCTTTTTTTATAACGACATTCTCTATTCTCAGTAACAGCCTGTTCATCGTCTATTTTAAGTTCCTAGTATTCCTAGAACAGCCTGTTTTCTTTCGTTATGTAAAGAAAAAAGAAGAAAAACATGAAGCAATGTTGAATTGATCTTCTTTCTACGAAAGGTAAGATAAGTGAAAACAACAGTAAAGTGAACAGTGCCAGATGCTGTTATCACAGCCTAGTCATACCAGGATTACACATTTTATTGTTGGTATCCTGAGGCTTTGTAAATCTTGAATGTAATATGAAAGAATAGGCCTACAAGACTAAAGAAATACAGAGCGCTGTTGTTCTACTCATCACTCAAATAGCACACCGTGGTAGGTGGTGTGTACCTGTTACGTTAAAAAACGTACAGAAAAGCCCTGTTCCCCTACCGTATACAGATGTCATCACCCTCATTGGCAAATCTAGATGAGCAGAAAAACACTACTCATGTCCTTGCTGTAACACATAGGGAAGAAAGGCCCTATTTAGTGTCACAGCAGCATTGTAATTACTCTGTCAGCAAGGAGCTGATGAACCTGGGACTTGCATTCTTTCAGCATGCTCTACTACTCCAGGCTGCTGTCGTGTCCTAAATGATGCTCTACTACTCCAGGCTGCTGTCGTGTCCCCTATGATGCTCTACTACTCCAGGCTGCTGTCGTGTCCTAAATGATGCTCTACTACTCCAGGCTGCTGTCGTGTCCCCTATGATACTCTACTACTCCAGGCTGCTGTCGTGTCCCCTATGATGCTCTACTACTCCAGGCTGCTGTCGTGTCCTAAATGATGCTCTACTACTCCAGGCTGCTGTCGTGTCCCCTATGATGCTCTACTACTCCAGGCTGCTGTCGTGTCCTAAATGATACTCTACTACTCCAGGCTGCTGTCGTGTCCCCTATGATGCTCTACTACTCCAGGCTGCTGTCGTGTCCTAAATGATGCTCTACTACTCCAGGCTGCTGTCGTGTCCCCTATGATGCTCTACTACTCCAGGCTGCTGTCGTGTCCCCTATGATGCTCTACTACTCCAGGCTGCTGTCGTGTCCCCTATGATGCTCTACTACTCCAGGCTGCTGTCGTGTCCCCTATGATGCTCTACCACTCCAGGCTGCTGTTGTGTCCTAAATGATGCTCTACTACACCAGGCTGCTGTCGTGACCTAAATGATGCTCTACTACTCCAGGCTGCTGTCATGTCCCCTATGATGCTCTTTTACTCCAGGCTGCTGTCGTGTCCCCTATGATGCTCTTTTACTCCAGGCTGCTGTCGTGTCCTAAATGATGCTCTACCACACCAGGCTGCTGTCGTGTCCTAAATGATCATCTCAGGTGATGCTCACCATTGACAAGTTGATGGTCCTAAAATAGAGGTCCTCCAAACACACACAAACTCATTCACATGCAAACACATTCACAAGGACATCTCCACCATCTGGAGAAGTTGAACATGTGGTTCAAACAGCTGGCAACAAACCACCACCCCAAATGGAACCCATATACCCCCTGTGTGTCCTCTTCCCTGGTATATGCCATGCCTTAGCCAACACGTTCAGCCACCACTGTGTAATATGTTGATATTTGAACATTTATCAGTAATGCATGGTTGTATGCTATGTGTGATAGGCTATGTGTGAATGGACTCCAGATTCATAGGGAAACATTTGACCAACTTATGGCTATAGTAACTGGAGAGGGCTGTTTGGAAATGCATTTACAGGACGTAAGAATAAAAAGATTACCACTCGCTCCCGGATGAGTGGAGGAGTGATCAATTACACTATTTTGGCCTGTGTGGGTATACTTTATAAACACTTCTGTGCTGTGTCAGAGAAGCCTGCTGGAATGACAGTCTACAGGCAGTGCCGGGCCATTGAGGCCAGATGAGAGAGAGCTTATTTGTGGTTTGGTAAAAAAAAAAACTGTATGCCACAGAATGTGGACTTTATGTAAATTGAGGCAATCCAAGTAGCATAAAAGAGACTTCAACACTTGTCTGCATTAAGTCCTTTTAGAAAAAAAGAAAGTTTAAATCTCTAAATTTAATGTTACTTGAATTACGTCTGATTCCAATCAAAACATTGATTAAAAAATCTGCTTACATGGAGGTCAAAATGCCAGTATAGTATGTTGCTTTTCAACCCCCCCACATACCTCACAGTCCCCAAATCAGATTAAATCATTGTTATCTTCTGAATGCAACCTGTTAGCTATCTTTAGTGAGTCATGTTTCTGTTGTCCATAAGGATATTGTGAACATTACACCCCTGAAATGTTTGCTAACTATTGTACCAAAGGACTGATCTCTGCCTCCCTGTGCCTCTGATCCAGCAGGGCGGCAATAGTGTGAAGATTAAAAGCTTATCCAATTAGCCACCCGCTGAGACTTCCTGACCCAATCAGGCGCACCTAAAGCCCGTGGTCACACTGGAGTGCTGCCGGGCAGGCCCAGATCAGCAGGGTCAAACAGAGGAGAAGGTCTCAGGGCTGCCCATGCAGGAGGAACTACAATGTCTTAGAATGGGGGAGCCCTGTCTCCTCTCTTTCCTGGCTAATCTTCAATGAACATGCTGTCCCTCAAATAGTTATTGAACAACGATATCAGAGGGGGGAAAGCGTGGATTACTAGAGCTTGAGTTACGTCACCACTGCACACAGAGACCCCACACGGTGCTTTTTAGACCACTGTTTTTAGGCTGACTTAAAATTGAAAAGTCCTGTGCTTCAACATTGTTTGAGGGGTTCTATGTATATTTCAATTATTTGTGGATCAATTTAAGATCCGGCTATGTTTTGTTGATCTAGGTATTTCAGTGATAAAATGGTGTCCTATTGTCCTACACCTCTTCTGTCTTTTTACACAACCATCTGCGGGAATTGCTGTGTTCTGACTCTCCTCAGGTTTTATCTTCTGGACTGAAATGTCATTGTTGCATCCAACAATATGACTCAACATTGCGTTCCCTTTACTTGAACTATAAAAATAAAGACAGGATAAAGATAAGAGGATATGAGTCAATGGGCACTAAAATTGACACTCACAAAATCACAGTGAGACCATTGTGAGAAGGTCCCTGACACATTACTACCAATCATATGTCTTTACCTAGGCCTCTTCGTCCTGGGTGGGACATAAAGCCACAACAATCTTCTTCCACTGGGGTCTGTCTTTGGCCACAGTCCCATGTCAGTCATAACAAGCAGGGAGCTCATTCATCAGGATTTGCCCTGATGCTGACACTGTGGTCACAAAATCTGGAGAATGAAAAACAATTCACTGAACCCATCGTTTCCTTCAAAACACTGCCCTCTGCAGGAAATGAGGAGTAAACAGAAATCAACGGCATTTGCCAGAAAAGGTATTTCAGGCTATGATATGCATAAAGAGGTCTGTATTAGGCTATACCAAATACTTAATCTTTGGTGTTAGCCATTCTAAAGAGGGAGTGAGTCTTGTATCTTCAATGTTCTTCATATTTCTCCTGACGATGCGAGTCTAGAGGTCAACTGCAGCTTTTCACTAGATACGCTCTTTCATTAGGGTGCCAAAGGTCATAGGATTATGACTTTTTTCCCTAATCTGTCATCATGGCAAAGACAAGCCTGCGCTCCAGCTCACATGGTCATGAATGGGTGTCTTCCACACAGCTGGGTGGTCTGAGCCGGATGTGACCCCAATAAAGACCCTTACACTGAACGGTGCCTGCCCTTGAATGACCCTCACTTTTGTTGAGTCTTCAAGGGGCACTGAGTCACAACACATTATGCAAAAAAGGACAGCTATGAATTCAGCCAATGTACCTACCTGCGTCATTCTTGTTCTTGGAGGAGCCATGGAAGGAGAAGCGGAGGAGAGTATGCTTGCCTGGATGGTGGAGCGTAATGAAAAGCGCTATATAAATTAAATATAATATTATTAGAGGTTCTGTCAAACTATTCACACAATTCAAATTGCAGCATGAGTTAATGGACAAAATCATGAGAGAAAATTGAGTCCATTGAATGGTTTGAAACATTGTAATCTCTCCCTCAACGGGGTCAAATATGGGTTAAATATTTTGTCTACCTCGATGGCTATGAAAAAGATACACAATATGTTTCACTTCTTGAGCTTGATGCAGTTATTGGTTATATTGGTACGTCCTTGCTAGCTAGCTAGACTTTATTCGTCTCTTCTGATCTGATTACTGTGTTCATCAATCGATCAGAAAAAATCCTGAATAATATCACATAGCTAGTGGACCAAACAAAAGCTCCATTCAATAGGCTTTGTTCAACGAACCATGGCGGAGTAAGTGCCTACAACAAGATGCCATTATTGCCCTCTATTGCTTTAAGTAAATTTTCTAAACCCAGAGGCCCAACATCGCAACGGGAACACTTGCGAAGCAGACTCGGCAGACCAGACCGGGGTTTGAGAAGTCAATGAGAGAAGTGAAAAAGTATTCCTAGTCTAAAGGCACAACCTAGATTAGAGGCCAATGTCTTAAAAGGAAAATTCCACCCCAAAACGTACTTTTGGTATTTGTTTCATTAGTCCATTGTTGATATAGTCCCAAAATGTATGCTTGCAAAACGCAGCCTCATATGATGCAAAATGCATCATATGGGCCAGATTTCTGTATTTTGAAAGCTACATATTTTGAAACCTTGATTGCTGACAAGCAGAACAATTTGGGCCTAAATCAACAACAGTCTAATGAAACAAACACCAAAAGACCGTTTTTGGGTGGAGTTTTCCTTTAAGTAGCTGAACATGTTATTACTCCAACCTCTTGAAAGTGACAAACTGACACGTTTTCATTTAGTCAAAAACAACTTTATATCAAAGGAGTGCCTTTTATTTGATGGATGCACATGTACAGTTCGGCGCGAGAATACGGTTAGACCCAATGACTTGTATAAACCCTGGATTTCTGATACTATGTATTGCCCATCGAGAGGCTTTGAAGCCACCGGTCGGCCACATTGAGCCCCACAGTGGACGCGTCATAATACCTATAAAACCTAGTGGTCAAACACGAAAATGGTTCCAATAATTTTTCCACCATTAATTTTTCCACATAGGAGATTTTAGAAACACTTCAAATTAAGTATGTGTTTGGTGTAGGCTTACCTTGGCGTGACGTTTCGATAACCATATAATTCCATCTCGGTCAAGGTGAGTTTTATGAATATATTTGCCTCAATTTACTCTAAGAAATTTGAAATGCTAATTAGCAACAGAGAAGACTACAAATTCCT
Organism: Coregonus clupeaformis; assembly: GCF_020615455.1. Classification (NCBI taxonomy): domain Eukaryota; kingdom Metazoa; phylum Chordata; class Actinopteri; order Salmoniformes; family Salmonidae; genus Coregonus; species Coregonus clupeaformis. Next base: position 25,688,765 of record NC_059198.1, read on the forward strand.
ACAAAGGGGAGAAGACCACTATAAGTCTGGCCATGTGGAGAAGTGTAGCTATAATGAGGGGCAATTTACCGGTTTGATCAGGACCAGCATGAGGAATAAAGTTTATCCTGTGTCGGTGAGTGTAGCTATTAAGTTAAGTTTGAGCATCTTAGCAATACAATGTGTTCTATACAGCTGTCAACATTCTACAAGGAAAGAGACACATAATCAACATTATATAATCATTAACCAGATTACCCTGGATACCAGACATGGATGAGTGATAGCTCAGTTCTAGAATGTTGTCATTGATAAGAATGAATCTAAAAAACAAATTTTTATTGTAACCCTGGACAAGCACACCCGATTCCACTTGTCAACTAATCATCAAGCCCTCAATGAGTTGAATGAGGTGTGTTTGTCTAAGGCCACAACGAAAATGTGTACTGTTGGGGGTTCTCGAGGACCAGGGTTGGGAAACACCGACCTAGAAACACATGGAGGAGAGATGTACAGGCAGAAATGACTGAGAATGGCCTCAACTGGCCTATGCTACTTACAGGAGCCATGGGCTTCAGTCAAGTCAGTCAGTCATTTGATTAGTCATGCTCAACAGGTGCGGTCATTGGAACAATGGTTCGTGTTGGGGGAAATGTTGAGCCCCAACAGCCTGAAGAACACCTGGTGGGAATAATAAGGACCTACTAGTGGAAGTGAACCACAACTAGGCTACTAACTAAACACTATGGAGGCAAGCCTCACTCACTGGACAACGAGTTAAATCAATCAATTTTCTTACAACACAGAGAACACCACTTGTGGCAAATGTTTCCCTAAGAATGCTGAGCTGAAAAATCATATCAGTATTTAGCACTATGTGGATGGGACATTCCTGCTGGGATTGATGATTTATCTGGAATGCTCAACTAGATGATCAGGACAGTCTATGGTACTATTTGCTCGAAATAGGTTTTTCATGGTTTGGGCTAGGGCCCTTAATTCCAGTGAAGGGAAATCTTAACGCTACAGCATACAATGACATTCTAGACTATTCTGTGCTTCCAACTGTGGCAACAGTTTGGGGGAAGGGCCTTTCCTGTTTCAGCATGACAATGCCCCCGTGCACAAAGCGAGGTCCATACAGAAATGATTTATCGAGATCGGTGTGGAAGAACTTGACTGGCCTGCAGAGAGCCCTGACCTCAAAATGATAAATTATGTTTAAAGGGATGATGACCTTAGATTTCAGCATTTGTGGCCTCCATTTCAGAAAATCCTAATTTACCTAAAATGTCTCCATTGGTTTTATCATCATTGGTGTTACTACTCCAACTGGTTGCACAAAGTTATCATAATGGTAAAAAATATATATTTAAAGTCATAAAGCTACCATATTAGTTGATTTAGAATGGGAAGATCTAATCAACAAAAAAAATGAAGTTTTCCCAAAATGACATGCCCAAATGCTACCATAATTCAAAAAACGACCCAGCAGCTAGACATCAACACAATTTTTAGTTGATGCAATGATTTTCTCAGTCAAACACAATACCCGAAATACGCTTTGTGTGTCTATTGTGTATAAGGTCGTAATCTTTGGTCTAAAAGTCAACCCTAACAGAGAGCACCTTATCTATCCACTGGGCTACAATATCATCCTCAAAAGCCTGACAAACAAGAAACTGGAGTTTCTACACGGCCACACCAACAATGTCTCCTGTGTCCAAAAGTGGAAAGTATGTTGCCTCATGGTCAGGTCACCTTCATAGGCTTCAAGGTAAAGGACTAATGCTAAGATGTAAGTGTAGCCAACAGTGCAGTAGCCAGTAAGGTATATACACAATAACTTGATCATAAAGAGAAAGAAAAATGGATTTGCAGAAAACTGTGATAAAAGATAATTAGTTGGTCTTCATCATCTTTGAACAGACTGATGTTATAATATGGGACTTTGCCAAGAGAGGAATCTATGCTCACCTGCAGCTCCAAAAAGCCATGTTGGAAGGATTGGCATTCTCCCCCCAATGTCAAGTACATGGTGACCCTTGGGAGCCAGGATGATGGCAGGAACTAGCCATAGCAATAGTTTGTCAAACTTTCTGAAATACTGACTCAGATCCTCTGTTATAATATAGTAGTTACAAATAGGCATATTCATACACTTTAACTGAATAACTGTGTGTATCTGTATTTTCCATACAATGGTGTGGAATATAGAAAACAGAGAAGACATTTGTGAAAGCCTCAGCCCACAGTGGTGGTCACTGCCTTACTCTGTAATACTCCAACACGAGTGACACTTTTTTCTTCATTTATTTTTTGGGTTCATTTGAACTATAATTTAATCCAACAACAAAAAGTACAAGATGCACATTTCAGAACAGTTCTTTTTTATATATTTTTCAGCTTTAATATTGCAGATAGATTGTAACTTCCATCAATGTAATTGTCTGCATCACTTCCAATCCCTCGTGTGTGTTATATATATATATATATATATATATATATATATATATATATATATATATATATATATATATATATATATATATATATATATATATATATATCTCTGTAGCTCAGCTGGTAGAGCACGGCGCTTGTAACGCCAAGGTAGTGGGTTCAATCCCCGGGACCACCCATACACAAAAATGTATGCACGCATGACTAAGTCGCTTTGGATAAAAGCGTCTGCTAAATGTCATATTATTATTATTATTATTTATATACAGTGGGGAAAACAAGTATTTGATACACTGCTGATTTTGCAGGTTGTCCTACTTACAAAGCATGTAGAGGTCTGTAATTGTTATCATAAGTACACTTCAACTGTGAGAGACTGAATCTAAAACAAAAATCCAGATAATCACATTGTATGATTTTTAAGTAATTAATTTGCATTTTATTGCATGACATAAGTATTTGATACATCAGAAAAGCAGAACTTAATATTTGGTACAGAAACCTTTGTTTGCAATTACAGAGATCATACGTTTCCTGTAGGTCTTGATCAGGTTTGCACACACTGCAGCAGGGATTTTGGCCCACTCCTCCATACAGACCTTCTCCAGATCCTTCAGGTTTCGGGGCTGTCGCTGGGCAATACGGACTTTCAGCTCCCTCCAAAGATTTTCTATTGGGTTCAGGTCTGGAGACTGGCTAGGCCACTCCAGGACCTTGAGATGCTTCTTACGGAGACACTCCTTAGTTGCCCTGGCTGTGTGTTTCGGGTCGTTGTCATGCTGGAAGACCCAGCCACAACCCATCTTCAATGCTCTTACTGAGGGAAGGAGGTTGTTGGCCAAGATCTCGTGATACATGGCCCCATCCATCCTCCCCTCAATACGGTGCAGTCGTCCTGTCCCCTTTGCAGAAAAGCATCCCCAAAGAATGATGTTTCCACCTCCATGCTTCACGGTTGGGATGGTGTTCTTGGGGTTGTACTCATCCTTCTTCTTCCTCCAAACACGGCGAGTGGAGTTTAGACCAAAAAGCTCTATTTTTGTCTCATCAGACCACATGACCTTCTCCCATTCCTCCGCTGGATCATCCAGAGGTCATTGGCAAGCTTCAGATGGGCCTGGACATGCGCTGGCTTGAGCAGGGGGACCTTGCGTGCGCTGCAGGATTTTACTCCATGACGGCGTAGTGTGTTACTAATGGTTTTCTTTGAGACTGTGGTCCCAGCTCTCTTCAGGTCATTGACCAGGTCCTGCCGTGTAGTTCTGGGCTGATCCCTCACCTTCCTCATGATCATTGATGCCCCACGAGGTGAGATCTTGCATGGAGCCCCAGACCGAGGGTGATTGACTGTCATCTTGAACTTCTTCCATTTTCTAATAATTGTGCCAACAGTTGTTGCCTTCTCACCAAGCTGCTTGCCTATTGTCCTGTAGCCCATCCCAGCCTTGTGCAGGTCTACAATTTTATCCCTGATGTCCTTACACAGCTCTCAGCTCTTGGCCATTGTGGAGAGGTTGGAGTCTGTTTGATTGAGTGTGTGAACAGGTGTCTTTTATACAGGTAATGAGTTCAAACAGGTGCAGTTAATAGAGGTAATGAGTGGAGAACAGAAGGGCTTCTTAAAGAAAAACTAACAGGTCTGTGAGAGACGGAATTCTTACTGGTTGGTAGGTGATCAAATACTTATGTCATGCAATAAAATGCAAATGTATTACTTAAAAATCATACAATGTGATTTTCTCGATTTTTGTTTTAGACTGACAAAAAGTGCTCTTTACTGACGAGTCGCGGTTTTGTCCCACCAGGGGTGATGGTCGGATTCGCGTTTATCATCGAAGGAATGAGCGTTACACTGAGGCCTGTACTCTGGAGCGGGATCGATTTGGAGGTGGAGGGTCCATCATGGTCTGGGGTGGTGTGTCACAGCATCATCGGACTGAGCTTGTTGTCATTGCAGGCAATCTCAATGCTGTGCGTTACAGGGAAGACATCCTCCTCCCTCATGTGGTACCCTTACTGCAGGCTCATCCTGACATGACCCTCCAGCATGACAATGCCACCAGCCATACTGCTCGTTCTGTGCATGATTTCCTGCAAGACAGGAATGTCATTGTTCTGCCATGGCCAGCGAAGAGCCCAGATCTCAATTCCATTGAGCACGTCTGGGACCTGTTGAATCGGAGGGTGAGGGCTAGGGCCATTCCCCCCAGAAATGTCTGGGAACTTGGTGGAAGAGTGAGGTAACATCTCACAGCAAGAACTGGTAAATCTGGTGCAGTCCATGAGGAGGAGATGCACTGCAGTACTTCATGCATCTGGTGGCCACAGTTGGAAACAGTTTGTCGCAAACAGAGTGACAGAGATCCAATCCTTGACCAATCCAGAGTCATGGTCACATATTGAAGGGAAAACCTCCCTACAAGAGGACAAACTGTTAGAAACTTGACACATAGCCAGCTATGGTGGAACGGACCCAGCATTCTGACATCACCCAATCAGTAGGAGGAGACTGATGACAACAAGGTACCAGAAGAGGTGAATACAGAACTCAAGTCCAGTCGCCAGGTCACTGTACAGCTCACAGCAAACAGCACAGACATCACTGAACCCGTGTTGAAGCTTGAAAGGTAGAGCAAACTGAAAATAGTGTTCAGAGTGACCGCCTGGTTAAAGAGATTCATAGCCAATGCTTGTACAAATAAAGATCCAAGGTGAACTGACTGCTGGCAAACTGTTTGAGGCAGAAAATTACTGGATCAAGGTAACAAAACAACAGTTTCAGTCAGGAGATCAAACTACTGAAGGCAGGAAAAAGCCTAAACAATGACTGTAAAATCAGAGAATTGAAACTATTCAGTGTAGTAGGAAGACAGCAATAGTCCAACTTCACATTCAGAGAGCGGCACCCATGGGTTCTGCTCAACAAGCACAGATACTCAGAAATGCTGATACAGTACCATCGTGAGAAGATTATGCATTCTGGAGTAAGAGACACTAGTACAAATCAGAGAACGATACTGGATCTTGCGTGCTAGGCCGCTAGTGAAGAGCACAGTGGCAAGATGTATAGTCTGCAAGAGATTCAAGGCAAGGGCCGGACAGCAGGTCACTGCGCCTTTACCAAAAGACAGAATAACTGAATCCCCACCATTCGAAGTCACAGGTGTAGATTTTGCAGGGCCGCTCTACGTCAAAGAAAATGGTTCTGTGAAGAAGTAATTTGTTGCGCTGTTCACCGGTGCTGTAACCTGAGGAGTGCATTTGGAACTGGTCTCAGATCAGTCAACAGAGAAATTCCTGTTAGCTCTGAAAAGATTAATCTCAAGGAGAGGAATATGCAAGGTAATCTAGTCGGACAATGCAAAAACGTCAAGAGAGCTGATCAGGACTTGAAAGAGCTGTGGAAGGCAATCAAAGAGCTCCAACTCTTTGCGTTCTTCTCAGAAAGGGGTACCACCTGCAGGTTCATCGCCGAGCGAGCAGCCTGGTGGTGTGGATTCTGGAAAAGACTTGTCAGGTCAGTGAAAACATTATTGAGAAAGGTTATTGGGAGAACTTTGCTCAACTTTGAAGAGATGTGCACAGTCCTGACAGAGGTTGAAGCTATCCTAAATTATAGGCCTCTGACCTTCGTGCACAATGAAGTGGATGAACCACAACTCCTGATACCAGCACACTTTTTTTTTTTTACCCTAGTGGGTAAAAGACTAACCACTTTGCCGCCCAAGCCATTTCCAGCTGACACTTAGCACCCAACACTCAACAAGGAGGAAATGATACGCAGATGGAAGTACAGGCAGAGACTTGTGACCAGCTTCTGGAACAGCAGGTGAAGAGACTACTTGCTGGATCTATTCTATACTTATGAAACACATTCCAAACACTGGCTCTTGCCATCACTGATTTGACAGAGAAATATCACCTACATTGGATAGCCAGCTTCAGCTATCACCTATGCTAGCTAGCTGCTGTCAGCTTGGCTAAACACAAGGTAAGCGCAGGCTTTAGCCTACAGATAGAACTGAATTAGCTGACCATCTTGAGATTGATCCCAACCAGAAGCCATGGATTACAGGCAACATCCGCACCGAGCTAAAGGCTAGAGCTGCTGCTTTCAAGGAGCGGGATACTAATCTGGACGCTTATAAGAAATCTCGCTATGCCCTCAGATAAACCATCAAACAGGCAAAGCATCAATACAGGACAAAGATTGAATCCTACTACACCGGTTCTAACGCTCGTCGGATGTGGCAGGGCTTGAAAACAATTATGGACTACAAAAGGGAAACCCAGCCGCGAACTGCTCAGTGACGCGAGCCTACCAGATGAGCTAAATGCCTTTTATGCTTGCTTCGAGGCAAGCAACACTGAAGCATGCATGAGAGCACCAGCTGTTCCGGACGACTGTGTGATCATAATCTCCGTAGCCGATGTGAGCAAGACCTTTAAACAGGTCAACATTCACAAGGCTGTGGGGCCAGACGGATTACCAGGACATGTACTCAGAGCATGCGCGGACCAACTGGCAAGTGTCTTCACTGACATTTTCAACCTCTCCCTGAACCGAGTCTGTAATACCTACATGTTTCAAGCAGACCACCATAGTCCCTGTGCCCAAGAATGCGAAGGTAACCTGCCTAAATGACTACTGCCCCATAGCACTCACGTCGGTAGTCATGAAGTGCATTGAAAGGCTGGTCATGGCTCACATCAACACCATCATCTCAGAGACCCTAGACCCACTCCAATTCGCATACCGCACAGATCCACAGATTACGTAATCTCAATAAACTCCACACTGCCCTTTCCCACCTGGACAAAAGGAACACTTATGTGAGAATGCTGTTCATTGACTACAGCTCAGCGTTCAACACCATTGTGCCCACAAAGCTCATCACTAAGCTAAGGACCCTGGGAGTAAATACCTCCCTCTGCAACTGGATCCTGGACTTTGACGCGCCGCCCCCAGGTGGTAAGGGTAGGCAACAACACATCTGCCACGCTGATCCTCAACACCGGGGCCCCTCAGGGGTGCATGCTTAGTCTCCTCCTGTACTCCCCGTTCACCCACGACTGCGTGGCCAAGCACGACTCGAACACCATCATTAATTTAGCTGATGACACAACAATGGTAGGCCTGATCACCGACAACGATGAGACAGCCTATAGGGAGGAGGTCAGAGACCTGGCAGTGTGGTGCCAGGACAACAACCTCTCCCTCAATGTGAGCAAGACAAAGGAGCTGTTCATGGACTACAGGAAAAGGAGGGCCAAACAGGCCCCCATTAACATCAACGGGGCTGTAGTGGGGCGGGTTGAGAGTTTCAAGTTCCTTGGGGTCCACATCACCAACAAACTATAATGGTACAAACACACCAAGACAGTCGTGAAGAGGGCACGACAACACCTTTTCCCCCTCAGGAGACTGAAAAGATATGGCATGGGTCCCCAGATCCTCAAAAAGTTATACAGCTGTACCACCGGTTGCATCACCACCTGGTATGGCAACTGCTCAGCATCCGACCGTAACGCACTACAGAGGGTAGTGCGTACGGCCCAGTACATAACTGGGGCCAAGCTTCCTGCCATCCAGGACATATACTAGGCGGTGTCAGTATAAAAATAGTCAAAGACTTCAGTCACCCAAGTCATAGACTGTTCTCTCTGTTACCGCAAGGCAAGCGGTACCGGAGTGCCAAGTCTAGGTCCAAAAGGCTCCTTAACAGCTTCTACCCCCAAGCCATAAAACTGCTGAACATGTAATCAAATGGCCACCCGGACTATTTACATTATATCCACCCCCCTTTGATTTTACACTGCTGCTACTCGCTGTTTATTATCTATTATCACTTTACCCCTAGCTACATGTACAAATTTCCTCGACTAACCTGCACCCCCCCACATTGACTCGGTACCGGTACCCCCTGTATATAGCCTCATTATTGTTATGTAATTTTGTTGTGTTACTTAGAATGTTTGAATTTTTTATTTAGTAAATAACTATTTCTTGAACTGTAAGTAAGCATTTCACGGTAAGGTCTACACCTGTTGTATTCGGTGCATGTGACAAATAACATTTGATTTGATTTGATTGCGAGTCAGTCAGGAGGGGAGAAGTCCTCAACTTCAAAACGTTGTTCTCCATAGCAAAGCTAGCTTACCTTGCTGTACTAACTACTGCACTTGTTTGTTGTGAGTGAATGGCAAAGGCACACCCAAGAAACACCCACATTAAACCACACCCCCAAGACAACTCTTGTTTGCCTTGTCATGGCCCACTAGCATTTCTTAAAGGGATACTTCTGGATTTTGGCAATGAGGCCCTTTATCTACTTCCCCAGAGTCAGATGAACTTGTGGAAACCATTTTTATGTCTCTGTGTCCAGTATGAAGGAAGTTAGAGGTAGTTTCGTGAGCCAATGCTAACTAGCGTTAGCGCAATGACTGGAAGTCTATGGGTATCTACTAGCATGAAAACGAGGCCAAATCAGGAAGTGCAGTTGACCTTTGTCAACATTGTTTGTCTGCATAATTTAAATCTAACATTAATTTGCATGAGACAAAGTCCACTTGATCAATAGTTATTGCTCTAGTATCCTATGGTGCCACTGGTGCCAACGACATATACACTGAGTATAACAAACATTAGGAACACCTTCCTATTATTGAGTTGCACCCACCCCTTTTGCCCTCAGAACAGCCTCAATTCGTCGGGGCATGGACTCTACAAGGTGTCGAAAGCATTCCCATGCTGTCTCCAATGCTTCCCACAGTTGTGTCAAGTTGGCTGGATGTCCTTTGGGTGGTGGACCATTCTTGATACACAAGGAAAATGGTTGAGCGTGCAAAATCCAGCAGTGTTGCAGTCCTTGACACAAACAGGTGCGGCTGGCACCTACTATCATAACCCGTTCAAAGGCACTTCAATCTTTTGTCTTGCCCATTTACCCTCAATGGCACACATACACAATTCCATGTCTCAAATGTCTCACGGCTTAAAAATCCTTCTTTAACCTGTCTACTCCTCTTCATCTACACTGATTGAAGTGGATTTAACAAGTGACATCAATAAGGGATCATAGCTTTCACCTGGATTCACCTGGTCAGTCTATGTCATGGAAAGAGCAGGTGTTCTTAATGGTTTATATACTCAGTGTATAGTGCCACCAACTGGTCTGGTACAGCCATCTAAGGTTGCAGTGACTTTATATTCACAGCTTCTAAGGACATATAAGGTTTACAACCTAATTTCATTGCCACATGTCTATCGGTTCAGTTCTAGTAGCCAGTTGTTGTTGCCCATGGTGGAATCATCCAACCCCCTGGCACCTGAAGCCCCAATGAGCTCCCAAGTCTAGTCGCAAATTATCATTCCGCTCATTAGCTGAGCTGTTTACAAGAAAACGGACAAACACTGTAGCTAGCTAGCAAGCCATACTCGGCGACAATGTTATTGGGACGCGGGAATGTTAGATTGATTTGTCTTTTAATTTAAAGTTAACTGTCACTGAAGTTGGTGGTTGCTACTGGTTTCAGATCCGAGGCAAGGGGGGATGCAACTCAATATTAGGAAGGTGTTCTTAATGTTTTGTACACTCTGTACTTGATTTTCAGGAGAGGGGATTTCATTGAATCAGAATATTACTTTCCAATACAGCTTTCTAATAAAGCACAGTAAATAGGCATATTCACACATCTTACATTTTACATTTCCATTTTAGTCATTTTGCAGACGCTCTTATCCAGAGCGACTTACAGTTAGTGAGTGCATACATTTTCATACTGGCCCCCGGGGAAACGAACCCACAACCCTGGCGTTGCTAGCGCCATGCTCTACCAACTGAGCTACAGGGGACTTCTACTGTATATGCACTCAGAGTTCCATCCTGGCATTAAAATACAACGCACATGTGGGTGTGTCTTCAGGGGCAGACTGTCCAATAACAAGTTACTCCAAACAAACAGTTTTTTCCCCTCGGACATCATTGCACGCACAATAGAAGAGCACAATATGTAGTGCATTTTTTTGTTTTTACCATGATACGCGATGTTTCCTCATCTCTGCAACAAAAACAACCGTAGTGAGGCAGCCGTGGCGCTGTATCCGCCTAATACGGATTCCATCTTTAAGAAAAAAAATGGCCGGTATGGGGGCCTCAGAGGAAACAATGGCCTGGGGTATTTTGTTGTTGTTGATTTATTAGGATCCCCATAAGCCGACACCAATGGTGACAACTAGTCTTACTGGAGTCCGACACATAAATCGCCCGGAAACGATTTCTGGTCCAAGTCCATTCCTGTGTGTCTTACTCAGGGTTTCTGTTAGCTGGCTTTTGGGCGATATTATTTTTTTTTAAATAATTACATTTACATCATTTAGCAGACGCTCTTATCCAGAGCGACTTACAAATTGGTGCATTCAACTTATGATAGCAAGTGGGACAATCACTTTTTTTCTTCTTTTTTTTATGGGGGGGGTAGAAGGATTACTTTATACTATTCCAGGTATTCCTTAAAGAGGTAGGGTTTCAAGTGTCTCCGGAAGGTGGTAAGTGACTCCACTGTCCTGGCGTCGTGGGGGAGCTTGTTCCACCATTGGGGTGCCAGAGCAGCAAATAGCTTTGACTGGGCTGAGCGGGAACTGTGCTTCTGTAGAGGTAGGGGAGCTAGCAGGCCAGAGGTGGATGAACGTAGTGCCCTCGTTTGGGTGTAGGGTCTGATCAGAGCCTGAAGGTACGGAGGTGCCGTTCCCCTCACAGCTCCGTAGGCAAGCACCATGGTCTTGTAGTAGATGCGAGCCTCAACTGGAAGCCAGTGGAGTGTGCGGAGGAGCGGGGTGACATGAGAGAACTTGGGAAGGTCGAACACCAGACGGGCTGCGGCATTCTGGATAAGTTGTAGGGGTTTAATGGCACAGGCAGGGAGCCCAGCCAACAGTGAGATGCAGTAATAAAGACGGGAGATGACAAGTGCCTGGATTAGGACATGTGCCACTTTCTGTGTAATGTAGGGTCGTACTCTGCGAATGTTGTAGAGCATGAACCTGCAGGATCGGGTCACAGCTTTGATGTTAGCGGAGAACGACAGGGTGTTGTCCAGGGTCACGCCAAGGCTCTTTGCACTCTGGGAGGAGGACACAATGGAGTTGTCAACCGTGATGGCGAGATCATGGAGCGGGCAGTCCTTCCCCGGGAGGAAGAGCAGCTCCGTCTTGCCGAGGTTCAGCATGAGGTGGTGATCCGACATCCACACTGATATGTCTGCCAGACATGCAGAGATGCGATTCGCCACCTGGTTATCAGAAGGGGAAAGGAGAAAATTAATTGTGTGTCGTCTGCGTAGCAATGATAGGAGAGACCATGTGAGGATATGACAGAGCCAGGTGACTTGGTGTATAGAGAGAATAGGAGAGGGCCTAGAACTGAGCCCTGGGGGACACCAGTGGTGAGAGCACGTGGTGCGGAGACAGATTCTCGCCACGCCACCTGGTAGGAGCGACCTGTCAGGTAGGACGCAATCCAAGAGTGAGCAGCGCCGGAGATGCCCAACTCGGAGAGGGTGGAGAGGAGGATCTGATGGTTCACAGTATCAAAGGCAGCGGATAGGTCTAGAAGGATAAGAGCAGAGGAGAGAGAGTTAGCTTTAGCAGTGCGGAGAGCCTCCGTGACACAGAGAAGAGCAGTCTCAGTTGAATGACCAGTCTTGAAACCTGACTGGTTTGGATCAAGAAGGTCATTCTGAGAGAGATAGCAGGAGAGTTGGCTAGAGACGGCACGCTCAAGAGTTTTGGAGAGAAAAGAAAGAAGGGATACTGGTCTGTAGTTGTTGACATCGGAGGGATCGAGTGTAGGTTTTTTGAGGAGGGGTGCAACTCTCGCTCTCTTGAAGACGGAAGGGACATGGCCAGCGGTCAAGGATGAGTTGATGAGCGAGGTGAGGTAAGGGAGAAGGTCTCCGGAAATGGTCTGGAGAAGAGAGGAGGGGATAGGGTCAAGTGGGCAGGTTGTTGGGCGGCCGGCCGTCACAAGTCACAAGATTTCATCTGGAGAGAGCGGGGAGAAAGAAGTCAAAGCATAGGGTAGGGCAGTGTGAGCAGGACCAGCAGTGTCATTTGACTTAATAAATGAGGATCGGATGTCGTCAACCTTCTATTCAAAATGAGTCGTCAAGCCACGGAGCAGGAGGGGAGGACCGAGCCGGCCGGGAGGATAGGGGACATAGAGAGTCAAAAGATGCAGAAAGGAAGGAGAGGATCGTTGAGGAGGCAGAATCAGGAGATCGGAGGGAGAAGGATTTAGCAGAGGGAAGAGATGATAGGATGGAAGAGGAGAGAGTAGCGGGAGAGAGAGAGCGAAGGTTGCGATGGCACATTACCATCTGAGTAGGGGCAGAGTGAGTAGTGTTGGAGGAGAGCGAGAGAGAAAAGGATACAAAGTAGTGGTCGGAGACTTGGAGGGGAGTTGCAGTGAGATTAGTAGAAGAACAGCATTTAGTAAAGATGAGGTCAAGCGTATTGCCTGCCTTGTGAGTAGGGGGGGACGGTGAGAGGGTGAGCTCAAAAGAGGAAAGGAGTGGAAAGAAGGAGGCAGAGAGAAATGAGTCAAAGGCAGACGTAGGAAGGTTAAAGTCACCCAGAACTGTGAAGGGTGAGCCATCCTCAGGAAAGGAACTTATCAAGGCGTCAAGCTCATTGATGAACTCTCCAAGGGAACCTGGAGGGCGATAAATGACAAGGATGTTAAGCTTGAATGGGCTAGTGACTGTGACAGCATGGAATTCAAATGAGGAGATAGACAGATGGGTCAAAAATAGAGAATGTCCACTTGGGTATAAGGGTAATAAGCCAATAAATATAATTGTACCCGGCCAAATTGTCCGGGAGAGGCTGTCTATCATAGGCTACACTATGATAGTGTTGACTGGACCTATGGCAGTCTCTATGGGGGTGCCACAGGGTTCAATTCTTGGGCCGACTCTTTTCTCTATGTATATCAATGATGTCGCTCTTGCTGCTGGTGACTCTCAGATCCACCTCTACGCAGACGACACCATTTTGTATACATCTGGCCCTTCATTGGACACTGTTTTAACAAACCTCCAAACGAGCTTCAATGCCATACAACAGTCCTTCAGTAGCCTCCAACTGCTCTTAAACACTAGTAAAACTAAATGCATGCTCTTCAATCGAACGCTGCTGGCACCCGCCCACCCGACTAGAATCACTACTCTCGACGGGTCTGACCTAGACTATGTGGACAACTACAAATACCTAGGTGTCTGGTTAGACTGTAAACTCTCCTTCCAGACTCACATTTAGAATCTCCAATCCAAAGTTAAATCTAGAATCGGCGTCCTATTTCGCAACAAAGCCTCCTACACTCATGCTGCCAAACATGCCCTCGTAAAACTGACTATCCTACCGATCCTTGACTTCAGCGATGTCATTTACAAAATAGCCTCCAACACTCTACTGAGCAAATTGGATGTAGTCTATCACAGTGCCATCCGTTTTGTCACCAAAGCCCCATATACTACCCACCACTGTGACCTGTACGCTCTTGTTGGCTGGTCCTCACTACATATTCGTCGCCAAAACCACTGGCTCCAGGCCATCTATAAATCACTGCTAGGCAAATCCCTGCCTTATCTTAGCTCATTGGTCACCATAGCAACACCCACCCGTAGTATGCGTTCTAGCAGGTATATCTCACTGGTCATCCCCAAAGCCAACACCTCCTTTGGCCGCCATTCCTTCCAGTTCTCTGCTGCCAATGACTGGAACGAATTGCAAAAATCTCTGAAGCTGGAGACACTTCTCTCCCTCACTAACTTTAAGCATCAGTTGTCAGAGCACCTTACTGATCACTGCACCTGTACACAGCCCATTTGAAATTAGCCCACCCAACTACCTCATCCCCATATTGTTATTTTGCTCATTTGCACCCCAGTATCTCTATTTGCACATCATCTCTTGCACATCTATCATTCCAGTTTTAATACTAATTGTAATTATTTTGCACTATAGCCTATTTATTGCCTTACCTCCATAACTTGCTACATTTGCACACACTGTATATATATTTTCTGTTGTATTTTTTGACTTTATGTTTTTTACCCCATATGTAACTCTGTGTTGTTGTTTTTATCACACTGCTTTGCTTTATCTTGGCCAGGTCGCAGTTGTAAATGAGAACTTGTTCTCAACTGGCTTACCTGGTTAAATAAAGGTTAAATAAAAATTAATAAAACACTCCGTATTCACGCATTAGCAACATTCTCTCACTCCTTGTGCACATGTGCGCCTGCTGCTGAGGAGAGCTTGAAAGCGAGAGAGGACCCTTGGCATAGGGTACTGTTAATTGCGAATATAGAGGCCTTTTTTTATTTAAGTAAAAGTTAAATAAAAAAAGTTAGAGGGGAATATAGTATGTCTATGGTGAAAAGCCTACAAGGGGAATGTCCTCTGTGTGGACAAGTTTTAATATTGTAGTGGACAAAGATTAGAAGAAAGTTGGCGCGTCCAAATGCAGGCTACTGTGCAACTCGCTATTTAGGTAGCGAGTTTAGGTATTTTATATTCATATTTATAATAATTTGTTTTATCATTAGCCTATTATTGTATATGGCTATTATTGTAGGCCTATTTATTAATCTAAACCAGTTCTTTAAATATGTAAAACGTGTTTTGTATAATTCCGTTGAGAAATTTTCGTTGGCTAATTTATGTTTGATCTGTGTGTGCTTCGTATTTAGTTTAAAATAGGTTAAAAGTGGGCCTGTTGTCAAATAAATATTATTAGCCTATTGCTGTCATTTGTTGGGTACGGTAGGCACTAGCGTTTGTTGGTAATTGCTTCGCAAGTGTTTTGTTTAATTCTGACATTTTCTTTGGCCAAATTATGTTCCAAATGTATAATGGTGTTTTGGCGCAATATAATAGCCTGCTCGTATTTTGTTCTATAAACAATGACTTGACTTACTTTTGATATGACCCTAATAAAGTTTAGAAACTTTTGTTAAGGTGTGGCTATTAGGCCTATTAACCTTTAGCTGCTGCAGGACTATGATATGAAGGCAGTGCGCACCGAAGCTCCAACTGACTCCGACAGTTGAAGTTGATGTGAGGAAGAATGTTTTAGGCCTTGTCGTATATGAAGATTATGACGTTGTTAATGTTTTTAAGTGGAACCGGAGAGGACGTTATTTTAGTATCAAGAGGGAATGTTTTAGTGTAACGCCACATACAACAGACAGGAAGTGTGTTGTAGACAGGGGATTGGACAGTAGAGGGAGCCACCCACATCTTGGGGAGATTATATATACTGGGGGAAAAACGAAGAACAGGTTAGAGCGACCATTGCAATCTGGGGCGTCGCTCTCCGGGTGGGCATGACACCTGTAAAACTTATGCTGAAAGCTTGTGATATGAATCAAACTTATGATCAAGGTTCAGTATGAGCAGACTCCTTTGTTTATCAGCAATAATTGCCAGCATTTACTCGATACTACAGATGGCGTCACGAAAAGGGAAGGACTGCATCTATCCTTTGTTTCATTCAAGCGCCAAGCTAACTCCTTCTGAAGTCATGGCCAGATAAGGGTGAGTTTTTTTCCACACCGCTTTGGAAGTTTGTTAGTTTGGATGCTATTTGAGTGTGCACTGGAAGGATGTACCGTTGGACCAATGTGTGGGTCGTGTTGCGTTATTGCTGAGAACTGGGGGTCTGGCTAATCATTATAAATGTCCTTTTGCACTGGTAAACAGCGCAAAAGGGGGGAGAGCCTATAGATTGGCTATAGAGATGTGTTGCTTGAATAGGAAGTCAAGAACAATCGGGGGCCAAGATATGTATACAAGTTAGGACATTGCAGGATTTGATAAGCCCTCGGAACAAACGAGGCGACCATAGGGTGGGCCATAAATCCTGGTAACGCGTTAGGGGTTTCAGGTGTGTTCTGGGAACACGGGGTTTGGAATATAAATTCTATTGATGTTACCTCTCAGCTGGTGGTTGACGAAGCATTTGTCTGAAGTAACCTCTCATAAAATATCCAGAACTCACGGCAGCCTAAAGTCAGTAGGAACAAAGAAAAGTAATTTAAGGCGCAATGTCGGGTACATTGTTTTCATGCTACATGGTGCATACAGGCTAATGCTAAATGCTAATATGCTGCATGCTAACATGTGACCTTAGGGGTCCACTGCGATGGAATAAAGCCTCTTAAATTATGTTTGTGTGTGTAGAATTTCGGTTCTAGGTTTTGTGAGCGCTGTTAAATGTTGTTGACTATGAGGGGAAAACGGAGGTATAGCAGGACTGTTAAACTGTCTGTTTGGGTAGGGGAGAGAGCTAAGAATCTCCCTTCCATGGTGAAAAAGTATTTTTGAATGTATCGCGCATGCGTGGGATTTTACTAAACTACAACACGTTTGATTTTACTACACTAGGTTACGACACACGGGAGTTTACGGCACGAGATTATGACACGTTTGTTTTACGGCACTAAACTACAACACGTTGTTTACTAAAACCACAACAAGGGGGATTGTGGGTAAATGGGTCATACTTCTGTTACACTGCAGGGGGAGACAGAGAAACAGACGAGAGGGAACAAAGGCAAAATATTTGAAAATGAATGGAATCTTCTAAGTTGTTAAAGCGGCTGTTGGTTAAAGATGAAACTGGTTTGGTGACCTATTGAATTGATAAATGAGAGAGATATATGTTGACTAATTAAAATAAATAAAATAAAAATAATAAAATAAATAAATAAAATAAAAATGTTATTGAGCTATCTATATTTATTCCTGAGTTGATTCTTAGAGCGAATGTGAACGAAGAAATATTGAATGCTGGAAGTAACTCAGTGATTGCATTAACTACTAAAATCTTTTTCTGTGTCTCTGTTCTTTTGTCATATGAGAGGAACGATAGGACGAGACGAGAGGAGAGAGAGGGAGAAAGAGAGGTGCTGATGTGACATCACGTGACAAGGGGAGGATCGAGTCAAAAGGTTTTGAGGCTGGTTCTGTTTGCAAAATCTTCCCCTACAGGATATTTGATGTTATGACAATTTCACAGAGGCTTGGCAACAGACTGATCATTTGAATAAAATTTGCATTTTAGAGTCTCTGGGCATCACTTGGTTTGATTACAGTTGTGTTGGAAATCGAGTACTGACATTATTCTGTAAAATTAAAATAATTGGGTGCTTATAAAGCAAGGGGGTTTAGGGGTATTGTAGTGATTATAGGGGTAGAGGGCTTTGTTTTTAGGATTGGTAAGATAGCCACTAATTGATAAATTGGTAAGATAGGATATAGAAATAAAAAATTGGTTTTAATTATTCATAATTTTTAATTGATTTTTTAATTGATTTTTTATTTTAATTAAAAATATTTTTTGAATAAAATGTTTAATTGAATTTTTAATATTCATATTTTGGTTTGGTTTATATTAATAATTAAAGGGGGGAAGCCATAGGCTATATAGTCTAAAATAAAATATTTCACAATAAAGGAATATAAAAGAGTTGGTACAAGGGGAAAAACGACATCAAGGCTATGAAGGTGATTACACCTGTTGATATAGTACAAAATAGTAATCCTTTAACTAAAGTATTGCAAGGTTATCCGGCAAATGAAACAAAAGTTGCCCTTCATTCTCAAACAAAAACTGATAAAAGATTCCAGCGATAAGATAAACAAAGGTATAGAGAAAAGGCTAAAGGAAGAGAAGGCGACAGAAAAACTAATGGCAGAAGTTAGTACACCTTTCTCACACACGGATTCAGCAAAAAGACACCCACCTTATGAGAAAGAAGTAGAGCTTAGGGATGTTTATCCTCAGCTTCCAGTGATCATCCAGGAGGGTGATTATTGCATCAGAGATGAAGATGAACGAATAATAGATAGAGGACAAGCAGAAACGACAATAAAAATGAATCCAAAACTCCAGAAGTAAGAAAAAACCGAGATGTCTGGAAACTAAGAGAAGAATGAGGTTCGGAAAGATGAGGATGAAGATACAGAAGAGAAGAAAAACTGCTGAGAAAAGAGGAGAAGAATACATTGAGGTCAAGGAAAGGCCAATAGTAAGAAGATGATGGAAGATGATATTTCGAGGACAAAACCTAGAATATAAGCCTTTGCAGAATACCGATATGTCAGATATACTTGAGAAGCTGCCTACTCTTCAAGATGGAGCATATCCTTGGATTTCAAAGTTGGAAGAAATTACGGTCGGAAAACAGTCTGCCATAGGAGACATTAAGAGACTTTTGGCTAATCTCCTTGGGATTCCAGATATGGAAGAAATTTTTCAGAGAGCTGCTGGACTTCATATATATGTGGGAACTGCTGTGAACGATCCTGAATTGTTGGCTGCAAGTAGGAATCGTCTGTGGAGAGCATTGAAAGATACATTTCCAACAAATGTGCATCCTGATAATATTCTGATTGACCCACTAGGACAACAAGAAAATCCGAGAGCCTATGTGTCAAGAGTTCATCAAGTGTGGAGAAATATTACTGGAAATGATCCAGATGTGAGTCAAATTGAGCAGTCAATTTTGAGAGCTAAACTGCAAATGGGACTGCCCTCACCAGTAAGGAGCAAACTGGCAGAGGTGGTTGGACTTGGAAGCATGACAAAAGGCGTCTATACCGATCATATAGCCCATCAAGTGGATCTGTACAGGAAAAAGGAACACAACCAGAAAGAACAGGACGAAGAAACTCTCAAAAAACTCAATCATACAACTGGTGGAGAAGGAGAAGAGAAGCTTTGGTTAGGAAGAATCAGAGTGCACCAAATCAACAATCACTGCCACAGCTTCAACAGGACCAGTTCCAACCGCAATTGTACCAGCCACCAAGGTCGGTACCAGTTGTTTCATATCCACAGCCAGTTTCTGGACAGACACAGAATTGGAGAGGAAGAGGACGAGAAGGCTTAGAAGGAGGAGGAAGATTTCAGCCACACTTCCAGCAACTTTCAGAAGAGTGTTATAATTATGGACAGGTTGGTCACTTTACCTGTTAATGCAATGCGCCAGGAGGAAACAACAGAGGACATTTTTGAGGAAGATAAAGGAGCAAGTGAAGATCACCTGTTCTCTAGGTGAACCCTTCAAGGATTCTAGAAGTGCCTAGAAGATACGAAGGGGGGTGTCAGCTGATAGCACCGATTAGAGAAGAAGAGAAAATATCTAACAATTGAAGTAAAAACAAAGGACTAGAAGAGGTGAATAGTGGAAAAGCTTTTATCTGTGTTCAGCCTAAAGAGGTTAAACATCTCACTATGTAAAATTAACTAATTAGGATAGGGATTTGAGGTAGTAAAACAGTTAATTACTCTTAAGGAACCAATTGAGCTCTGCTATAAAAATCAAAGAGAAATTAAAATAGACATACTAATATTAGAACATATACCTATTGCATTGTTGGAAAGAGATGCATTGTGTAAATTGAACTGTACAATAAGACGTACACTAGACGGCTGTCTGGTAGAAGATTTTAAAAAGAATAGGGTTTTTGGGAATCATATTTGCTTAAAAAGATAATATCATAGGAAGGATGATAATCTATTAGACTGCCTATTAGACAATCTGTCTGAAAATAAAGTTAAAAGGGGTGACTGTTATTCTGGGTTACATTCCTACACCGAGAGATTTCAGGCTAGGCTAAGGGATGTTTGTCGTTTGCCAAGTCTGTGTGTGAAGAAGTCAGAAGCAGGTGGGGACTTCCCAATCACATATTCAAAAAATTTGGTGGTAAAGGATTTTGTGAATAAATAAGTGGAAAAGGGTTTTTAAAGGTTAGGAGAAAAGATTAGTATGCGTTGCTGAATGATAAGAGAAGATTGAGGGTGATTGAGTATCTATACTTACAGTTCCCAGCAGGAAGATCAAGGTAATTGTAGGTGTATTTTTTATAATCAAAAGTTTGAAAGTCAGGGATTAGAGGTAGGACGGAGAGCTAAAAAAAAGTGACACTAGTGGTGATAGAGGGAAATACAAGTAAGGAGTTAAAAGTCTTAGGGGAAACTAGATGAAGTAACAATTACATTAACACTTCAGCATATTAAAACAACAGTGAGAAGCAATTTAACTCTTTCAACATTGATAGTTATTAAAGCCATAAATATATCACATTTGATTATAAGGGAACCAATAGCTCCAGCACCAATTTTAGGGGGAAAAAGACTGTTATTAGGGTTAGGATGGGGACATTCCTCCCACATGGAGAGATAATTATGGAGAAGAAGTATTATTATCAGGACCAGAAGTAGAAGCTGTTGCACCTAGTCAAAGGAGGTATAGTTTGTACAACGATATGAAGTGGAAGAAAGTTATGAGTGATTGTTCATTTATTTTGCGTAATGTTACAGAGAAAGATCAGGGAGAATATATGTGTACTTATCTAGTGCAAGCATTAAAATTTGTTCCGGTTAAGAATTATTGGTTAAAAGGCTATGTAATTCGTAAAGTGATGCTTATAATGGAAGATTTGAAATCTGTTGAAGCTTCCACAGTCACCGAAGGAGTTCAGGAGGAGTATATTACAGTAGTCACTCCAACAGTAAATAATACACAGAGGATATCGGTAGCTTTCCCACTAGAAGTAGTCAAGGGTGTAATACATCAACTAAATCAACTACTTTAATGGTAACTTTGGAAGGGATTAATGGTGCGACGGCAATGACAAATGTAGGAAGTATGACACCGACACCGACAACAACTTTTCTGAAATTAAAGGGGGTAGCAAGAAGGACTCAGGGGTTTATGGTACGAATAGAGTGTGCTGTCAATGATAGTAAGGATAGGGTTAAAATAGGAGAGCAGATAGTGGTAGAGAACAATATAGATTCATCTGAAATAGTGAAGGATACTATCATGGAGGTACAGGATGAGGTCTTTGATTTTAATGACAGACAAGGAGAGGTATCTGATCAGTACCGCTCGTTAGGGAAGAGAGAAACTAAATGGGTTTGATTCTTCTGTTGTGAAAATTAAAGATGGATGGGCAGGTAGGAATCTTTGGTTCCAGCAGCTAGCTCATTCTGTAAGATCAGTGAGGAATCTTGAGGGTCCATGTCTGTTGAGAATTCCAGCACCAGACACGTGGGGTTCCATTTTAGACGGTCGCTCGACCTCTATCGAGTATGTGTCAGTCTTGGCTATTGTATCAGCAACAATCAGTAACAGATCAAATAATGTCGTTGTCAAAACATTTGTTTAAGCCTAGGTTTAAGTGTTCTTGGTTAAATGAATTACCCTATGGGAATTTGTTAGATGGGAAGGAAAATCAGTTAACAGCGAACCCTGAAGCATTGGAGGTGAAACCATTGAGGGCTAAAAGTTGTTTTTGTTCTAATAAAACATATGATGTAAGGGGTATGTTTATGGGAATATCAGATTGTGAGGATTATCTGATGACTTTGGGTAAGCATGACCTTAAGGGTAGTAATGAGAAATATAATGTTACTTTTTATGTTCCAGGTAGTAAGAACAGCAGGACTTTGATGGTGAAAGATCAGCTTTTGCCTGGCAATGTGACTATTGGGAATTTTAGAGATATTTGGTGGGTTTGTGGTGATAAAGCATATATATTCTTACCCTATGGATGGACAGGATGTTGTTACATGTCAACGTTGAAGCTTCCATATGAGGCTTTTACCATTAAAAGAGGGGTAGCACCGGACACAGATAAATCTGAATCTAGGTTTGGAAATAGGGTGAAAAGGGACATGGCGACATTTCATAGTCTTGAAGCCTATCATTGGAGGATAATTGTAAGAGAGAAGGGGGGACTTTTTCCATGGTATGGTGTAACATTTTTGGCAGATCATATTGATAATATTAGCTATACTTTGATTCCAGATAGTTCAGATAGTATCACTATGCGTTGAAGAATTGGTAGATCTGAAGGAGCTGGATGGTCAGCGAAGTCTTGGTTGCAAGATCAGTTAGGCCCAGTAGGAGCAGTGATGGTTCAGATTTAATAGCAGGTTTGATAGCACTGTGTGTGATGTTTGTAATTTGTTACTGACCTTTGAGAAAGCTATGATATTGAGATAGGTTGGAGTAGTGATGCCTGGAGACAACACTCAGATGCCGTTGTTGACTGTTCCAGATCTGGATGAAAATGGACAAGTGGGACTGGATGGAGTATTGATGATAAATATCCTTTTTGATTTTTTGATCATTTTCCAAAAAAAAATCAATATTAGTGTGATTTTAGTATGATGTTATGAATCAAAGGGGGGAAGTGTATGAATGAATCACATTATCCTATTTCATTATTCTATCATTTATATTGATTCATACATCATTTATATATAATTTTTATATTCTTAGTTGATATTGATGTTTAATTTGAAAGTGTTGTTTTGCAAAAGATACTGTTTGGTCTTTTCTTTTCTTCCAGAAGCATTTGGGGGAAAAGGTAGAGATTGAAATACTCAAACAAGGACAATATGAAGGGACAATATGAAAGGACAATGACTGGAGGAGATGGAACAAGGAAGGTGTGGAAAGGTTCCGATTCCATCATCAACGATGCATTGGAAGAGGAGACTACGGGGGAGATGAAGTGTAGTGGACTACATTCCAGTGTCTGCAATGAAATATAGACATATTTGCATGTGTAATACATAATATGTGTCATATTCTTAGGTATTAATTTTTGTAGAATGATATTTGATGTTATTGGATACATGTGGGGATCTTAGATGTTTTTGTTTATTTCGTGAATGCTTAGGGACAGGGGAGTCTAGGCAGGGATAGAGATTCACTATAGGGTCCGATGGGTTGACCAGCCTTAGAGTGGACATTTTTGGATAGTATTTTGTTTGCAGGGGGCTTACATGTGTATTTAATTGCATCATAGTTTCAAATGCATTGATAAAGATTTATGAATTCATCGGGAGTACCTAGGTGGTTGCCTGGGGCAGAGGGACCGTGAGAGAATTTTACTGTCTTGATTGATGGATGGATTTGGAACGAAGGTTGCCAGACAGTTTTTCGCTCTCACACTCCATAAAGATTTGTTCATATTTCATAGTAATGTATTCACACTTCATAAACATGTATTCATATTTTATAGAAAGGTATTTACACTCTAGAGAATAATGTTTTTTGGTTTAATGTTAAAGATACTCAATAAGATAAATTGTTACTTGTCATAATCCTATTCTGTTTGTTTTCGAGACTGTTTAGTCTCGAAGGGGGGAATGTCGTATATGAAGATTATGACGTTGTTAATGTTTTTAAGTGGAACCGGAGAGGACGTTATTTTAGTATCAAGAGGGAATGTTTTAGTGTAACGCCACATACAACAGACAGGAAGTGTGTTGTAGACAGGGGATTGGACAGTAGAGGGAGCCACCCACATCTTGGGGAGATTATATATACTGGGGGAAAAACGAAGAACAGGTTAGAGCGACCATTGCAATCTGGGGCGTCGCTCTCCGGGTGGGCATGACACCTGTAAAACTTATGCTGAAAGCTTGTGATATGAATAAAACTTATGATCAAGGTTCAGTATGAGCAGACTCCTTTGTTTATCAGCAATAATTGCCAGCATTTACTCGATACTACAGCCTACCAGAGTTACGCCTATAAACAATATAATGCTTATCGTTATAAAAAATATTCTGATTGAAAATTAATGAATAAGCCTCCTTCTGTACACCTATATCTTGCAGACGCTGTAGCCATCTGACAAATGCATGGCGGTGTCGTAGCATGCCACCGGCATATCTCCTCTCTCCGTCTCTGGGGCAAGGCATGAGCTTCTCTTCCTTTACATGTATTTTTTAAATATTAATATCATACAGCGGACGTCTAAGCCTATAGGCATATGCATGCAATGCCCTGATGCATTTACTGCTCAAATTTCCAACAGCTGAAACGTGAGGTGGACAATTATTGTTTTAGGAAAGTAAAAACCAATAAAACAATAGGCCATACATTTTCGCTTACGCTACACATCTAACACACTGAAATAAGTATTTTTGTCATTTGTTATAGGCTGTTTTTAAGGACAATTAAATGTGGCTCATTTGGCCAATAGGCTATCCCTCGTTTATTGATGGCGCTGGCATCGTCAGGTCGGCAGTTTCTTTCCCTCTTTCTTTTTAGTCGGATCTGAATGCATATGGATGTCTGGTAAATTTCTCAAATGTCCGGTAAATTAAAATCTTCCCGGCTATGTTGTCCGGTGCCAAATTTTCCTGACCAAAACCCTGGTTTTACCCTCTAGTTTATAAGGTATCTTTCTGGGCAGTGTTGTTTCCGTCCGGGTGTTTCCTGAAGAACTCCTGGACCCTCCTCCACAGGTCCAGCTGAGCCTGATGGTGGGCTTTAGCCTCTCCCCCAAATGCCAGACGGGCAGTGGGGCATGTAGGGTACCTCCAGGAAATGCCCCGCCCTGGCGTACATCACCACCTGGAGGTGAAAGGAAAAGAGGACAGAACATCAACCAACGCCAAGTTAAGGTGCAGTCAGAAAACATAGAAACATTAAGAATGACAGACAACACAGTTTAAACATATATGGCAAATAGAAATAAAAACTGAAAGGTCTTCAGAGATCGATGGGAGGGTTTGAGGGTAGCTGAAGGATGGGTCTAAAAACAAACAAAAGATAACTACTGTAAATTATACTGTGTCCGTCAAATGTATATAGTATCTATAAGCTGGAAGTACAGTGCAGTCGGAAAGTATTCAGACCCCTTCCCTTTTCCACTTTGTTACTTCTAAAATGGATTAAATGTTTGTTTTTTCATCAATCTACACACAATACCTCACAATGACAAAGCGAAAACAGGTTCATGTTTTTTTATACATTTGCAAAACAAAAATACCTTATTTACATGAGTATTCAGACCCTTTGCTATGAGACTCGAAATTGAGCTCAGGTGCATCCTGTTTCCATTGATCATCCTTGAGATGTTTCCACCTGTGGTAAATTCAATTGATTGGACATGATTTGGAAAGGCACACACTTGTCTACATAAGGTTCCGTGTAGCTCAGTTGGTAGAGCATGGCGTTTGCAACGCCAGGGTTGTGGGTTCGATTCTCACGGGGGCCAGTGTGAAAATGTATGCACTAAGTCTCTCTGGATAAGAGCGTCTGCTAAATGACTAAAATGTAAAAATGTCCCACAGTTGACAATGCATGTCAGAGCAAAAACCAAGCCATGAGGTCAAAGGAATTGTCCGTAGAGCTCCGAGACAGGATTGTGTCAGGCACAGATCTGGGGAAGGGTACCAAAACAGGTCCCCAAGAACACAGCGGCCTCCATCATTCTTAAATGGAAGAAGTTTGGAACCACCAAGGCTCTTCCTAGAGCTGGCCGCACGGCCAAACTGAGCAATCGGGGGAGAAGGGCCTTGGTCAGGGAGGTCACCAAGAACCTGATGGTTACTCTGACAGAGCTCCAGAGTTCCTCTGTGGAGATGGGAGAACATGTGGCTCATATCCAATCCACTCCTCAGTAAGAGACACATACAGCCCACTTGGAGTTTGCCAAAAGGCACCTAAAGGACTCTCAGACCATGAGAAACAAGATTCTCAGGTATGATGAAACCAACATTGAACGCTTTCCCCTCAATGCCAAGTGTCACGTCTGGAGGAAACGTGGCACCATCCCTACGGTGAAGCATGGTGGTGGCAGCATCATGCTGTGGGGATGTTTTTCAGCGGCAGGGACTGGGAGACTAGTCAGGGTCGAGGGAAAGATGAACGGAGCAAAGTACAGAGAGATCCTTGATGAAGACAACGACCCTAAGCACACAGCCAAGACAACGCAAGAGTGGCTTCGGGACAAGTCTCAATGTCCTTGAGAGGCCTAGCCAGAGCCCAGCCTTTTTTTTAATTTTTATTTTATTTTATTTTTTTTTCGGGGGGATGGATCAGCTTAATATTGCAGATAGATTGTATCTTCTATCAATGTAATTGTCTGCATCACTTCCAATCCCCCATGTTTTTTTTTATTTTTTATATATATATATTCCCCTTTATTACTTTTCAACCCCACCATCCTTTCCCTACTTGGAGTAAATTAGTGAACAACAACGCCCAGGCCTCTACTTCCGGTCTATACTTACTATCTACACCTTATAGACAGAGTTAATTTTACAATAATTCTATATCTATCTATATATATATATATATATATATATATAAATATATATATATATATATATATATATATATATATATATATATATATATATATATATATATATATATATATACACACATATTTATTTTTTGCTCCTAAACTTCTTCTACTCTCAACCTCTCCGATCATTTTCATGATGTCCATCCGGTTTGCTTCTAAATGCCATATCTTTCTAACTGTGCTCTTTCCCAAAAGCTCCCAACATACAACCTATATACTTATTATGGACACAGTATGCTTACATTATTAGCTATCTTTGTTATTATTTGTTGTTATTTGTTATTAGTCCCATCCTTCAACTCTATTCAATACCTCCCATCTATCTCTTAACACCATCCATATAGGATTTCTATTTGCCATATATATTTCAACCATACTGTGATGTTTTACAAAAGTTCTGAACCTTTCTATTCTCATTGCTTCTACAGATTGTGAATTAAAAATAAACATTTTTGCTAAAAGTATTATTATATTATTGATTGATTGACTATGACTTTTCAGATCACCCAGTAATGCTATCTGCAAGGTTAGTTCCAGGTAAATATTGCAATCCTTTAGCCATTCCTGGACCTGTGTCCAAAAACAAGCTACAAATGGACAGAACCAAAACAAATGATCTAATGATTCTATCTCTTCACAGCAAAATCTGCAGAGCTGGGAAGATTGTATCCCCCATATAAATAACATTCTATTGGTAGCAAGAATTTTATATAATAATTTAAATTGAAAGATTCTAATTTTTGAATCCGGTGTCGTTTTGCGTGTCAGTTCATAAACACTATGCCATGGGATCGGTCGTCAAAGATCTCTTCCCAACTATTTTGCAATCTATATGGGACTGCTGTCAATCCTTTGGTCCTTAAGTGAAACTGATATACTTTTTTATTTATCACAGTTTTCCTTAACCAATTATGTTCTTTAATGCAAGGCCGACAGACAAGTTCCTTACTTTCTCCCCCTTCAACTTTCCTCTTCCACTTTTGCGGTAAGGCTGCAATTATTTGGTTGTAATTTTGGGTAGAGCAGACATTTCCATATGTTTTTGTTAGCTGCATGTGCGACATAACTCCACCAGTCCTACCGATGATATCATTTACGAAGATTATACCTTTTTTAAACATTCTGTCAAAAAATAAAGGTTTTTCGTCAATTAGTATATTTGAATTTAACCACAATATTTGTTGCATTATTTGTTCTGTCGTTTCTGGAGGATTAAATTGAAATTGCAACCAACTTTCTATGGCTTGTTTTAGAAATAGTGACATTTGGGAGATTATTTCCTTTTCAAATAACTGAAAGTGAGAGGTTGTAATCTGAATAAAGGGAAAAAGGCCTTTCTTGAACAGTGGGTGAGACAATCTTACTAATTTGCTTGAGAACCAGTTCGGATTTAAGTATAACTTTTGGATGACTGAAGATTTTAGTGATAGGTCTAATGCTTTAATATTTAATAATTTCTGTCCTCCGAATTCATATTCATTATATAAATATGCTCTTTTAATTTTGTCTGGCTTGCCGTTCCAAATAAAATTGAATATTTTTTTCTCATATAATTTAAAAAACTGTTTGCTAGGCGTAGGCAAGACCATAAGCAAATAGGTAAACTGGGATAATACTAAAGAGTTAATCAGGGTGATTTTTCCACAAATTGACAGGTATTTTCCTTTCCATGGTAGTAAGATCTTATCTATTTTTGCTAACTTTCTATTAAAATTTATTGAAGTGAGATCATTTATTTCCTTTGGGATATGTATTCCGAGTATATCCACATCACCATCAGACCATTTTATTGGTAAACTACATGGTAATGTAAAAATTGTATTTTTAGTGATCCAATACGTAATATAGTACATTTGTCATAATTTGGTTTTAATCCAGAGAGGTTAGAAAATGTATCTAGATCCTCTATGAGGCTGTGGAGGGATTCTAGTTGTGGATCTAAAAGAAAACATGAATCATCTGCGTACAATGACACCTTTGTTTTTAAGCCCTGTATTTCTAATCCTCTGATATTATTATTGGATCTGATTTTAATAGCTAACATCTCGATGGCCACAATAAATAGATATGCCGATAGTGGACAACCTTGTTTCACTCCTCTTGACAGTTTGAAACTTTCTGAGAAATAGCCATTATTTACTATTTTACACCTAGGGTTACTATACATGATTTTGACCCATTTTATAAGAGATTCTCCAAAATTGAAATGCTCCAGGCATTTATATATAAATTCCAGTCGAACTTTATCAAATGCCTTTTCGAAGTCTGCTATGAATAGCAGGCCTGGTTTCCCATATTTTCCATAGTGTTCTATTGTTTCCAATACTTGCCTTATATTATCTCCAATGTATCTTCCATGTAAAAAACCTGTCTGATTAGAATGAATAATATCCGACAATACCTTTTTAATTCTATGCGCTATACATTTTGCTAGGATTTTTGCATCACAACACTGAAGTGTAAGGGGCCTCCAATTTTGTAAATGGACTGGATCTTTATATTTTCCACTTGTATCCTGTTTCAGTAATAATGAGATCAGACCTTCTTCTTGAGTGTCAGATAATCTACCATTTACATAGGAGTGGTTAAAACATGCTAATAACGGTCCTCTTAGTATATCAAAAAAGGTTTGGTATACCTCGATTGGTATGCCATCCAACCCTGGAGTTTTCCCGGACTTAAAGTCTTTAATTGCATCCAGAAGTTCCTCCTCTGTAATTTCACCTTCACATGAGTCTTTCTGTGTGGCTGTTAATTTGACATTATCAATAGGAAAAAATCTCTACAGTTAGCTTCAGTTAGAGGAGATGGAGGCGACTGAAAAGAAAACATATGCTTAAAATACTTTGTTTCTTCCTTCAAAATATCATTAGGTGAATTATGGGTGACTCCGTCAATTGTAACCAGTTTCATTAAGTTCTTTTTGGTAGCATTCCTATGTTGAAGATTTAAAAAAAAAATTGTGCATTTTTCCCCATATTCCATCCAGTTTGCTTTATTTTTATAATATATTACACTTGATCTTTCTTGAATAAGTTTTTCCATTTCTTTTTGTTTTTCCTCTAATTTATTCTGAGCCTCTATGTTACAGTTTTTATTGCCATCTATCTGTTCTGTTAGACTTTCTATTTCCTTTCTTAGTATAAACTCTTTTGACCTAAATTGCTTTTGTTTTCGAGATGAGTACTGAATTGCATGGCCTCTAAAGGCACATTTAAAGGTGTCCCATACAATGAGGGGATTCGCTGTACCTATGTTATGTTGGAAAAAGTCAGTTATAAATTCCTTTGTTCTAATTATAAATAAATTATAATCTAATAGGCTTTGATTAAATTTCCAATATCCTCGCCCACGTGGAAATTCAGTCAGAGTAATGTATATGCCTATTATATGATGGTCCGACCGCATTCTGTCCCCTATCAACACTTTTTTTACTTTTGGTGCCAACGAGAATGAGATAAGAAAGAAGTCAAGACGACTAGCTTGATTCAGTCTCCGCCATGTATATCTCACTAGATCAGCATATTTAAGCCTCCATATATCTACTAGTTCTAATGTATCCATGACATTCACAATTTCCTTAAGAGCATGTGGGTGATTGTTTGTGGTGTGATTTCCTTTTCGGTCCATTGAGCTATTTAAAACAGTATTATAATCCCCCACCATAATAATATTGTCTTGAGTTGCTTGCAGGCTTGATAATTTATTATATATATTGTCAAAGAATTGTGGATCATCATTATTTGGTCCGTAAAAGGTTAATGAGCCATATCTGTTTATGGTCCAATACCATATTTAAAATAATCCATCTACCTTGCGTATCTATTTGGACAATTTGCACATTCGGATCGAAATTACTATTAATTAATATCATCACCCCTTTTGAATTTCTTTGCCCATGGGAGAAGTATATTTCCCCCATTCTTTTTTCCACGCTACTTCATCTCGAATTGTTGAATGAGTTTCCTGTATACAATAGATATTATATTCCTTCTCTTTGAGCCATGTAAATATTGTTCTTCTTTTGTTATTATCAGCTAAGCCATTACAATTATAACTGGCTATACTTATTTCACCATACACCATAATGAGATACAAGTTTCAAGTCTATTTATCATTATATATGTTTGTAAATTTACCAATAAAAAATAGCGTAATGATTGAGTGTCCATATAGCTGTACCGTGATATTTGCATTGCTACGGAGTAACCCTTCAATTGTTCTCCACTAATTCCCCCGCTAAAGCCCCTCCCCATCCCAAGTTGAGCCGTCATCCCAGTGATCAGCATCCCCCCCACGTCCCTCCGTATCCCTAAGGCCCCGAGAGGCCAGGACCCATCCATCGAAAACAGCACACAGTGCCACCCACAAAACAGAAGCAGGTTAACCGCCAAAAGCATTTCCAATGCTTTCACCTCTATATATATATATATCTATATAACTATTATTATTTTTTTATTATGCATATCCTATTTTCCATCATTATCAATTAATATGCGTAATAATGTCGGCAGTTCACGCATAGGATTCTAACATATAACCAGGATTGCCATTGTATTACATTTAATTCATTGACAAGCAATTATTATCCTAGCAAATAATTCCCGCGGTCCATCCCATACCCCCCCCCCCAACATCCCCACCCCCCCACAACAGATGCCAGACCAGCACACACGCACATACTCACATACTCCAACACACTCAACCCCCCTCCTCCACAATCCACCATAAAATCCGATACTCAACGGCTGTTATATCCCAGAGCCCAACTCGAGAAATAACTTGATCTACGAGTGCACATACAGTTAAAGCTGATTGAGAAAGCATGCAAATTGAGCAGAAATTGACAACAATGTGAGATTTGATTAATCTACTTAATCTATGTCAAGTCCTAGGTGATGGAGATCAGATCCACCCTCTTCACCTGAGACACAAACACTCTGATCCCCTGTTGTAACCATTTTCCCAAGCATCTCCATGCGGTCAGACCTTTGATTATTTTGTGCCACCTGGGCCACAATGATAAACCCCCTCTCTGATTGTCCGAGTGTGACCCCCTCCCCATGGGTTACTGCAGCCAGTGTTGCCAGCACTGCCACTACCTGGGTGGGCGTACCCCACCGGAATCCCCACCGGCTAGGTAAAAGGTCGTCAAGGTTCTCATTAGCAGCTTTGAGAATTTCCTTGTATATTATGCTCTCCCATCAGGGGGCTCTGGCTTTGTAGGACCAACCCTGCCAGGCAGGCTCAGAATCTTGAGGGGGCGGTGCTGCTCAAGTAGGTCTCTGACCGCATTTATTTCTCTATTTAGGCTGCATATTCACAGCAGGTCCATAAAATAGATGGGAACTTCTCTTTGGTGTATGGGTCGCTCAGGTGGGTGTCCAGGTTATAGGGTTAGGGATCTTTCCATCATGATAGGACAATGAATAATTAGATTAGATGTATACTATATTTAAAAATGTATATCCCTCATCTACACAAAATTGAAAGCTCTCTCTCTCACTACCCCTGTTCATAGACCCCCGGTCGGCTCTGGGATATGCAACCATTTCCCCTCTCACTCACTTAACGCCGTACCTTTTCAAACACAAAAATGCACACCACATGGTTGACTGCGGAAGAAATGGGCCGAGCGTGCAAACGCACCCGCATCCACATCTGCTGCAAGGGGGAAAGGACGCCAGAGAGAACACAGGACCAACCACAACAACCATCCGCCAAAACAACAAAAAAAAAAAAAAAAATCCATGTTCTAATTATTTGTATATAAAGATGTATTATTCTGCTTGTTATATAGTTTTATCCATTTATAAAATACTATACTTACTATAAATATTATTTAATATTACAATCCCTATCATTGCTAGTATCAGGTGCTCCAATATTTGACTCCTCCATTACAACTTTTAGAATAGCCATGGAGTAGTCTTTGTGTCTCTGAACATTTGGCTGTCAATATATAATTTATCCACCACTAGTGCAACACGTTTCCCTTTTAATCTGTTTTCCTTGAAGATTGGATACAGAACTTTGCGCCTTTCTACAATCTCCTTCGGGAACTGATCATTCATGCCTATTTTCGTGCCAGCAAGTCTTTTTCCCAGGCTTTTCACCATAGCTTTGTCCTTAAAAAAAGCAAATTTGGCAACGATTGGGCGCTCATATTTCTGTCCTCTTTTTCCGAAACGATGTACACGTTCGAGTTGGATTTTATCGACAGCCTCGAGTGGGATTTGTAGCGCTGTATGCAGGAAGTCCTTCATAATATTCTCTGTTATTTCTCCCTCCTTTTCCTGAATACCCGTAAGTACTAGATTTTCCCTCATCGATCTAGTTTGGATGTCTAGTAAGGCTTCTCTCAGAAGATTGTTCTCCTTTTTTAATTCCCTAACGTCCGTTTCCATTTTAGAGACTGTCACTTTTATTTCTTTGGTTTCTTTCTCCATTACCAAAGCTTTTTTCGTCACTCATTTGAAGACTCGCTTTCAACTCTTTTACGTCTTTACTGACCAGTTCTAATATGCCCAATTTGTCATTTATCGACTTCAACAGGTCGCTTTCCACACTTACCATACCTAGTGGTGAAAAGCATATATCATCTGTATCTGTCGATGAGTCGCGTTTTCTTTTGGGGATCGGCTCTCCACGCTTGTCTTCAGTCATGTTTGGGTGTTGCTTGTTGTAGTAATATTTGTCGATATATTTCTCTAGCCTTATGATCTTATTTCTGTTATTATCCAGATTGAATTATATTAACTGCGAATATATGAAATGCTAATATTTAGTCTAACTTACTGATTTTGAATATTATGTTTTTATCTTGAGGTGTTTTGTACCGATTTCTATTCAATACGCCATCTTGTTTACGCGCCTACTCTGGTCTTGGCACCTGCGCTCTAGCCTCGAACCCACTACCTTGGCGTTACAGAGCCCAGACTTAACCCGATCGAACATCTCTGGAGAGACCTGAAAATACCTGTGCAGCAACGATCCCCATCCAACCTGACAGAGCTTGAGAGGATCTGCACAGAAGAATCTGAGAAACTCCCCAAATACAGGTATGCCAAGCTTTTAGCGTCATACCCAAGAAGACTCAAGGCTGTAATCGCTGCCAAAGGTGCTTCAACAAAGTACTGAGTAAAGGGTCTGAAAACATATGTAAATGTAATAATTCCGTTTTTTATTTTTAACAAATTTGCAAAAATTTCTAAAAACCTGTTTTTGCTTTGTCATTATGGGGTATTGTCTGTAGATTGATGAGAAAAAACCAATTTAATCAATTTTAGAATAAGGCTGTAACATAACATGTGGAAAAAGTCAAGGGGTGCGAATATTTTCCGAATGCACTGTATGTATATTTGTGGCCGTTTCAGCACCAACTGGTAGATTTAAAAAATACTCTGATCTTGTAGATTATTAAGGCACATTTTAGGGTTAGGAAAGTTTGTATGAATAAAAATCAATACTGGTTTGGAGAGTCTTTATGTACTAAATATATTGATCAATAAAAAAGTGGTTTGATTCATCCTGAAAGTTGTCATATTCAAGTTCAATCTATTAAATATTGGAAGGTGAAAAAAAACAATAGGGGTGTACAATAGGGGTTGAACAATAATCCTACCCTAATTCTCACTAATCATGGAACTGTACGACACCGGTCCAGTCGTCGTGAACCGTGCTCCAGGCTCCAGGTTTAACCTGCTACATGGTCTGAGTTCCATAATGATTAATATTCATTGCATGCATTTGCTGTTTGTTTTGGTTGTGTTCCAGATGATTTTGTGCCCGATAGAAACAAATGGTAAATAATGTAGAATCATTTTGGAGTCACTTGTATTATAAATAAGAATAGTATATGTTTAAAAAACACTTTTACATTAATGTGGATGCTACCATGATTACGGATAATGATGAATGAATCTTGAATAATGATGAGTGAGAAAGTTAGATGCACAAACATTATACCCCCAAGACATGCTAACCTCTCACCATTACAATAACAGGGGAAGTTATTGTATGATTATTTCAATAATTTTACTGAGTTACAGTTCATAAGGAAATCAGTCAATTGAAATAAATTCATTAGGCCCTAATCTATGGATTTCACATGACTGGGAATAAAGATATGCATCTGTTGGTCACAGATACGTTAAAAAAATTAAAGGTAGGGGCGTGGAACAGAAAACCAGTCAGTATCTGGTGTGACCACCATTTGCCTCATGCAGTGCGACACATCGCCTTTGCAGAGAGTTGATCAGGCTGTTGATTGTGGCCTGTGGAATGTTGTCCCACTCCTCTTCAACGGCTGTGCGAAGTTCCTGGATATTGGCGGGAACTGGAACACGCTGTTGTGCACGTCAATCCAGAGCATCCTAAACATGCTCAATGGGTGACATGTCTGGTGAGTATGCAGGCCATGGAAGAGCTGGGACATTATCAGCTTCCAGAAATTGTGTACAGATCCTTGCGACATGGAGCCATGCATTATCAAGCTGAAACATGAGGTGATGGCCCATACCATAACCCCACCGCCACCATGGGGCACTCTGTTCACAACGTTGACATCAGCAAACCGCTCACCTAAATGACGCCATACACTGTCTGCCATCTGCCCGGTACAGTTGAAACCAGGATTCATCCGTGACGAGCACACGTCTCCAGCGTGCCAGTGGCCATCGAAGGTGTGCATTTGCCCACTGAAGTCAGTTACGACGCCAAACTGCAGTCAGGTAAAGACCCTGGTGAGGACAACAAGCACGCAGATGAACTTCCCTGAGACGGTTTCGGACAGTTTGTGTAGAAATTCTCCGGTTGTGCAAACCTACAGTTTCATCAGCTGTCCGGGTAGCTGGTCTCAGATGATCCCGCAGGTGAAGAAGCCGGATGTGGAGGTCCTGGGCTGGCGTGGTTACAAGTGGTCTGCGGTTGTCAGCCCGGTTGAACATACTGCCAAATTCTCAAAAATTACATTGGAGGCGGCTTATAGTAGAGAAATTAACATTACATTCTCTGGCAACAGCTCTGGTGGACATTGCTGCAGTCAGCATGCCAATTGCATGCTCCCTCAAAACTTGAGACATGTGGCATTGTGTTGTGTGACAAAACTGCACATTAGAGTGGCCTTTTGTCCCCAGCACAAGGTGCACCTGTGTAATGATCATGCTGTTTAATCAGCGTCTTGATATGCCACACCTGTCAGGTGGAAGGATTATCTTGGCAAAGGAGAAATGCTCACTAAGATGTGAACAAATTTGTGCACAAAATTTGATAGAAATAAGCTTTTTTTGCATATGGAACATTTCTGGGATCTTTTATTTCAGCTCATTAAACATGGGACCAACACTTTACATGTTGTGTTTATATTTTTGTTTAGTATAGAAGTGTTTAGAAACATATTATATTCTTATTTATAATAGAAGTGACTCCAAAATGACACAATACATAATTTACTATTCATTTATATTGGGCACAAAATAATCTGAAACACAACCAAAACAAACAGCAAATACATCCAACAAATTTGTAGAGTCACAAGCTTGATGTAGTCATTGGGTGCAATGAATGTGGGACCAAATACTTAACTTTTCACTACTTTAACACACAAGTGAATGGGGGGACTATGTGCAAAAAGTGCTGTCATTTCTAAACGGTTCACCTGATATGGATGAAAATACCCTCAAATTAAAGCTACCAGTCTGCACTTTAACCTCATAGTCATTGTATCATTTCAAATCCAACGTGCTGTACAGAGCCAAAACAACAAAAAATGTGTCACTGTCCCAATACTTTTGGAGCTCACTGTATATCCTATTTCACTGTGGAAAAGGGGCCACAATACATATCATGTTAATATGATCTTCAGTTTGCTTCCATACGGCTGGTTTCGCATTCGTCTCCAGGGATCATAAGGAAAAATCATCTAAAACAATTGCTATGTGTATTTACAATCCCGGGGCCTCCCGAGTGGCACAACGGTCTAAGGCGGGTCATGTCATCCGGGTTAAGCGAGCAGGTGTTAAGAAGCAGCGCGGCTTGGCGGGTCATGTTTCGGAGGACAGTGATGAGACAAGATCGTAAATACCAATTGGATATCATGAAATTGTGGAGAAAAAGGGGGTAAAATTGCAAACAAAAAAATCAAACAGATTACTAATTTACTAATCTAGCTGTTATCAATTGATAAATTATAGTGCATGGCAAATGCTGTTATTTCTATCAGTAAAAATTAAGTAGATGCTTTTTCCACCTAGAACCGGCAGGTTTGCTCGACCGTATTCATGGTTTCATCGCGCATAAAGGTGGTGAAACTATGAGGGAATTATTCAAGGTCAAAATACGGTGCATTAGTAGACACCTCCTCCACACCATTTATTCGAGCTCCACCTCAAACTAATAGTGGGTGAATAGCATTCAAGGTCAGAATATGCATAGAGAGAAAAACGCATAAAATTGAATTATGTTCCATTTACGGGCACTTAATTCTGGTCGGCATCGGGGCCTTAGAGACTTATCCAGGAAAACTCACAGCTGTTAATTGCTGCCAAATGTGTTTCTAACACAGTGGTCACCAAAACAGTCGATCACCAAGGCATTCCTAGTCGATCACAAAACATTTTCTATAATAAACCCAAAGATAAAGCCTTGCATTCCTGCTTTTTTCTGTCTTGCGCTGTTGGCAGTAGGTGCACTTGATTCAGCTGCCCTGCGCACCGGGTAGATGAAGTGTTTCCACAGTGGTGTAAAGTACTTAAGTAAAAATACTTTAAAGTACTACTTAACTCTGTACTTTACTATTTATATTTTTTACAACTTTTACTTCACTACATTCCTAAAGAAAATGTACTTTTTACTCCATACATTTTCCCATACACCCAAAAGTATTAGTTACATTTTGAATGCTTAGCAGGACAGGAAAATTGTCAAATTCACACCCTTTTCAAGAGAACATCCCTGGTCATCCCTACTGCCTCGGATCTGGCGGACTCACTAAACACACGCTTCATTTATAAATTATATCTGAGTGTTGGATTGTGCCCCTGGCTATCCGTAAATAAACAAATTAAATAAAATGGTGCCGTCTGGTTTGCTTAATATAAGGAATTTGAAATTACTTATACTTTTGATACTTAAGTATATTTTAGTAATTACATTTACTTTTGATACTTAAGTATTTAAAACATTTACATTTAAGTCATTTAGCAGACGCTCTTATCCAGAGCGACTTACAGTTAGTGAATACCTTTTTTTTTTTTTTATTAGCAAAATGAATGATTAGCAAAGTGTATCAATAGGCTTGCGTTATTATTAGCGACTGTGTGTTGTTTTCACCTTCTCTATTCATAGGAGTAACATGAATTTGTGAATGAGACAGAAATAATCGAATCAAATTTTATTTGCCACATGCGCCGAATACAACAGGTGTAGACATTACAGTGAAATGCTTACTTACAAGCCCTTAACCAACAATGCCGTTTTTAAGAAAAGCAAAAAAAGCAACAAATAATAATAATTAAAGAGCAGCAGTAAAATAAGATAACAGTAAGGAGGTTATATACAGGGGGTACCGGTACAGAGTCAATGTGGTTAGTCGAGGTAATTTAGGTAATATGTACATGTGGGTAGAGTTAAAGTGACTATGCATAAATAATAAACAGAGTAGCAGTAGCGTAAAAGAAGGGGATGGGGTGGGGTGGGGGGGCAATGCAAATAGTCTGGGTAGCCATGATTAGCTGTTCAGGAGTCTTATGGCTTGGGGGTAGAAGCTGTTAAGAAGCCTTTTGGACCTAGACTTGGCGCTCCGGTACCGCTTGTCGTGCGGTAGCAGAGAGAACAGTCTATGACTAGGGTGGCTGGAGTCTTTGATAATTTTTAGGACCTTCCTCTGACACTGCCTGGTATAGAGGTCCTGGATGGCAGGAAGCTTGGCCCCAGTGATGTACTGGGCCGTACGCACTACCCTCTGTAGTGCCTTGCGGTCGGAGGCCGAGCAGTTGCCATACCAGGCGGTGATGCAATCAGTCAGGATGCTCTCGATGGTGCAGCTGTAGAACTTTTTGAGGATCTGAGGACCATGCCAAATATTTTCAGTCTCCTGAGGGGGAATAGGCTTTGTCATGCCCTCTTCACGACTGTCTCTTTTTGGTCATAAGAGACGGTAGCAGAAACATTATGTACAGAATAAATTACAAACGCGAAAACACATAATAGTACAATTGGTTAGAGGGCTGTAAAACAGCAGCCATCTTCTCCAGCGCCACTTCTGGGGGGATCACACTGGTCGGACCGTCCCTCAGCTCTCCCCCCTCTGCTAAGACTGACCAAAAAGGGGACACAGTCTTCGAGTTGATGGAAAAACTCAAGTCACACTGCTGAGGGACGGTCCGACTGTGAGATGCGGACCCTCTGATGCTCTCCCTCCACTGAGGCACCTTCAGTCCAGTAAAATAAAGAAAGCAAATTATTTCAACGTATGCTCACTTAGCTGTGCCTTATAAGTAAAACAACAAATGATGATCTATTACCAGTGTGATCATATACCCTCGTTTTGAAATATAATTTTTAAATGTTCTGAGAAGAACAACATTGGCAGGGAAATTCAAGCATAGCCAATATGTAGTGATAATGTATTGGGCCTATAGCCTACAGCACAAATAACTGTTTTTAATAGGTTAATAATGTTGCATAGGCTTATGTTTAAGTCATGTGAGCGGTAGATCTCAGCCTGCATTTTGACTAAGAAAGTGATCTCGGCTCAAAAAAGGTTGGTGACCACTGTTCTAACATGAATTGACTCAGGGGTGAGAATAATTATGTAAATGAGATATCTGTATTTCATTTTCAATAAATTTGTTAAAGTTTCTAAAATCGTGTGTATCCAGAGCATCAATCCAGAGAATTCTAAACATGCTCAATGGGTAACATGTCTAGTGTCTAGGCCATGGAAGAGCTGGGACAAAGGCCTTGAGGCCGATACGTAAAGCTTGACAAAGAGCAGTGATACTAGCAAGAGCAGTGTGCGGATTTCTTCTTTTTTCTCAGGCTTTAACACAACAAAATGTAGAATAAGTCAAGGGATATAAATACTTTCTGAAGGCATTGTATGTATAGAAGGTTTCGTTCAAATCAAAATGGGTACTGTCAAAAAGTGATTAAAAATGGATTTACCCCTATGCAAAGCACTCTGTCACTCAGAAACTTCTCCTTTCAGTGTCTGCCTGCCAGCTAGTTTTCTAGGCTAGTTAAGAATCCTATAGTTATCACGTTACACATTGGATTTATTAACTACAAAAAGGTAAGACGTGTTTTGAATTCTGGTGCGGCTGCACACACAAGCTTGTTAGCTAGCTCTGTTCCAGGGCGTTGAGCTAGCCTCGGCATTGAGCAAACTCTGACATTCAAAGTTCCTCCATTTTAGCTGCTCCTCCGTAGGCATCTAGCTAGTAGATACAGTTGAAGTCGGAAGTTTACACACACTTAGGTTGGAGTCATTAAAACTTGTTTTTCAACCACTCCACAAATTTCTTGTTAACAAACTATAGTTTTGGCAAGTCGGTCAGGACATCTACTTTGTGCATGACACAAGTAATTTTTCCAACAATTGTTTACAGACAGATTAATTCACTTATAATTCACTGTATCACAATTCCAGTGGGTCAGAAGTTTACATACACTAAGTTGACTGTGCCTTTAAACAGCTTGGAAAATTCCAGAAAATGATGTCATGGCTTTAGAAGCTTCTGATAGGCTAATTGACATCATTTGAGTGAATTGGAGGTGTACCTGTGGATGTATTTCAAGGCCTACCTTCAAACTCACTGCCTCTTTGCTTGACATCATGGGAAAATCAAAAGAAATCAGCCAAGACCTCAGATTTTTTTTTTTAGACCTCCACAAGTCTGGTTCATCCAATTTCCAAACGCCTGAAGGTACCACGCTCATCTGTACAAACAATAGTACGCAGGTATAAACACCATGGGACCACGCAGCCGTCATACCGCTCAGGAAGGAGACGCGTTCTGTCTCCTAGAGATGAACGTACTTTGGTGCGAAAAGTGCAAATCAATCCCAGAACAACAGCAAAGGACCTTGTGAAGATGCTGAAGGAAACAGGTACAAAAGTATCTATATCCACAGTAAAACAAGTCCTATATCGACATTACCTGAAAGGCCGCTCAGCAAGGAAGAAGCCACTGCTCCAAAACCGCCATAAAAAAGCCAGACTACGGTTTGCAACTGCACATGGGGACAAAGATCGTACTTTTTGGAGAAATGTCCTCTGGTCTGATTAAACAAAAATAGAACTGTTAGGCCATAATGACCATAGTTATGTTTGGAGGAAAAAGGGGGCAGCTTGCAAGCCGGAGAACACCATGCCAACCGTGAAGCACGGTGGTAGCAGCATCGTGCTGTGGGGGTGCTTTGCTGCAGGAGGGACTGGTGCACTTCACAAAATAGATGGCATCATGAGGAAGGAAAATTATGTGGATATATTGAAGCAACATCTCAAGACATCAGTCAGGAAGTTAAAGCTTGGTCGCAAATGGATCTTCCAAATGGACAATGACCCCAAGTATATTTCCAAAGTTGTGGCAAAATGGCTTAAGGACAAACAAAGTCAAGGTATTGGAGTGGCCATCACAAAGCCCTGACCTCAATCCTATAGAACATTTGTGGGCAGAACTGAAAAAGCATATGCGAGCAAGGAGGCCTACAAACCTGACTCAGTTACACCAGCTCTGTCAGGAGGAATGGGCCAAAATTCACCCAACTTATTGTGGGAAGCTTGTGGAAGGCTACTCGAAACGTTTGATCCAAGTTAAACAATTTAAAGGCAATGCTACCAAATACTAATTGAGTGTATGTAAACTTCTGACCCACTGGGAATGTGATGAAAGAAATAAAAGCTGAAATAAATAATTCTCTCTACTATTATTCTGACATTTCACTTTCTTAAAATAAAGTGGTGATCCTAACTGTCCTAACACAGTGAATTTTTACTAGGATTAAATGTCAGGAATTGTGAAAAACTGAATTTAAATGTATTTGGCTAAGGTGTATGTAAACTTCCGACTTCAACTGTAATTCAGTGAAGTAATTATAAGCCTACTACAAATATCCTAGACACATTAAAATGCAAGTCATATCAAGATGCCCAGCGCTTCAAGCCAAGCCTCCTCCATGTCCACCGCTCTCTCTCGCCATCTCCCTACGCTGCAAAATTTCAGTCGCATCTCGCGCCCAACACTTGTCTGTCATCAAGCATGTAAACAACTAGCTTGCCTGGTCCATAGAAAGCTGCTCTATCTGCAGATTCTGCACTGATTGGTGGAGTAATTTAATAAGCTAAATGTAAAAATGTCGATTTCACAAATTAAAAGGAACCGAAAGGAATTCTATAAACCAGTTATTTTTTCTGGTACGAACCGGTTCAGAACTTTATTATGCTGGTCGGAACAATGGAACAGAACAAAATAAATAGTGGTTCTGTTCAGAACGAAACTATTGAGGAAATAATTTCAGTTCCAACCCCTGCTATTGAGTACAGGCAGTTTTGAGGCTGAAACATCATGTGTTTATCTAGTACTTAATTAAACTTTTTGCTAAGAAAATGTTCATGTTCAGGTTTATTTCCTTACCTCAAAGTTCTCTTTCCCATGATGCCTCAGCCGGGTGGCGGCCTGTTGGGCGAAGAGACAGCTGTTCCAATTCCTGTCGTCCTCCGAGGCGGCGAAGAGGAACCTAGAACTGGAACGTTCTATTGGGATCACAGAACCGCTGTTCCCCTCAGTCTCTGGGTCCGGTAAGGCGTCTCGGATGTCGAGGAGGCCGGACGGTGACGTTCTCTACGATAGGCGTGACCGAAGGGATGACGAGGTCTTTGTAGTGCATTGGCGCCACCATATTAGCATTGCTGCCGTTGATCCAGGCTATGGCTGAGATGCCAGAGAGAAAAGAGGCCATGGACAGAGCCAGGTCCCCTCTCTTAGAGATGGACAGGATTCCTATTCCTGGACCTAGAGGAAGAGAGTGTTTTAAAAAATTTTTTAGAATAAAAACATTTTTATTGTCAACAGGGGTTAAAGCAAAAAAAATACCATGACTGAAACTTAAGTCTATCTCAGATCGATTGTCTGGGGCCAAGTTAACCTCCCCTTTAATGTAGGAAGTCATGACTATCATGCTTTTAGGAAAGAGGATCA
This sequence comes from Coregonus clupeaformis, assembly GCF_020615455.1. Classification (NCBI taxonomy): domain Eukaryota; kingdom Metazoa; phylum Chordata; class Actinopteri; order Salmoniformes; family Salmonidae; genus Coregonus; species Coregonus clupeaformis. The sequence continues at coordinate 25,731,602 of NC_059198.1, forward strand.
TTTTGTTAATTTATTAAACTGCGGTTTTGACCAATTCCAGTCCCCTTGCTTAGGGTCTGGGATCCTCCTCGGGAGAATTTAAATGTAGAAGGACTGAGAAGCTCAGTTCTGGTGACTTTTTAAAAGTATATTCTACTCAGAAATTAATGAAAATACAATGATGCTGACACCATCTAAAATCTAATTTCCACCTCCAGAAATGAGCCAAATAACAATGTTAAAATTATTTGTACATATTGGACCATGGCATGCATATAGCCTATGCATGGTCTATATTATCAGATGTGCTAATAGCAATAAGAATAATCACCTGTAACCTAACTGACGCAGCATAGTGGCTATAAAACGTACATAGGCTGAAGCATGGGGTTTGTCCATCTGCATTTACCCCATTGGAAACAACATCCTGATTGTTATTAATTATTAATACTACTGGAAATGTTAGATTTGTTTTGTCATTGCCCGTTTAAGAGCTCGGTGTTGCGCAGCTGCGCCTAAAGGGCTCTACACCTTCTATGCAAAGGGTTTGTCACTAGTTACCACAACCACAGTCATAAACTCCGCCTATTTCTACAATTTATCTTTTTAAAATGTGATTTTAAACCTAACCTTAACCACACCAAAAATAAAGAAATTGTTTTCATGATATATATACGTCCAACCGGTCTCACAACCGCAGACCACATGTAACCATGCCAGCCCAGGACCTCCACATCCGGCTTCTTCACCTGCGGGATCGTCTGAGACCAGCCACTCGGACAGCTGATGAAACTGAGGACTATATCCGTCTGTAATAAAGCCCTTTTGAATCAGCTTTACACCCTTTGGGGTCCCGAGGACCGAGTTTGAAAAACGCTGCCCTAAAGGGTCCTGATTTATACCTGGTTAGGTTACCAGATTAGGAAAAGCTCCAGGCCCCAAGGGAAACAATTTGCCCCACCACTCTGGAACCTGTGGTGCCAGATCTGCATCAGGGCATCATCGGTCCCAAAAATCGTTGCAATCGTAGAGGTAGTGGGGGAAAAAAAGGGATGCAGTTTGTAAAACATGTGAGTCCAAAATCACTGATGTATTGCAATTGCAATGAAATTGGCATAAAACACTTAACCATTGACTTGAGGACTCGAAACCCAAAATTAGGGACTTGTGACTTGACCTGAGCTGTGGAACTTGGGACTTTACTTTAGATGTGTCCATTATTACTTGGGACTTGACTCGAAGGTTAAGACTTGCAAAATTGTCACTTGGTCTCATCTCTGTTAGGTGGTCCCTGATGAATTTGCTAACACAAATGGGGTCCCGGCCCCAAAAAGGTTTGAGAACCCCTGGTGTAGAGCAAACAGCAGCCACTAGATGGTAGCATTTACACAGCTAACAAAATATTGAAGCATAGTGAGAGGAACCTCAAGATGACATTTTCTTCTCATGGAGCAAATGGCCCACATTCACAATGTGTCTCAGAGTTAAGAGTGCTGGACATTATATGGACATGAGGAACCTGTTCCTAGATCAGCACTCCTACTCTGAGATGTTTTATGAATACAGGCACTTATCTTTTTCCTCCACTAACCTGTGGCTGTCGCCTCAGGAAAGTGATGGCCTCTTCAAAGTACTCCAGGTCAAAGTATTTAGGCATGGTTCTGGGCAGGTCCTGGAAGCCATAGTAGGCCAGAGCCAGAACCACAAAGCCTTTGTTAGCCAGCAGACTGGCCCGGACCTCTGTTATACCTCCAACCAGAGTATACACATCCAGTACACCGGGGAATGGACCCTGCCCTGTGAGGATGGGGGAATGAAAGAGGAATAGGAGAGAGAGAATAACAAGAGAAATGTAGGACTGTTACTGTTTTGTCACTCACTGCAGGTGGAGATGGTTTCTGACCTACCTATATAAAACCCACGCAATGCAAAGTAGGCTTTGTTATCTAATGCAAAGGCCTAATGCCTCGATCACACCGACAGCGTCATTGCATTTTGGTACACCAGAAGTTCATTCATTTCCAATGGAACGCTGCGTTTGCCTTGCAGCATTACGTTGCAGAGGCAGTTCGTTCTGTGTGGTGCATACGTTGTATTTATCGAACGTATGCGTCAAACTGTATGTGTAGACGGCTTGACAGAAATGGTAGCAGAAAGTGAATATTGAACTTTTGTTGCTTACATATCCAGATGATGCTGCTTACCATTTTGCACAATGACGCTGTCCGTGTGATCAAGGCATAAGCCTATAGGCCTTCTACACTGTAATTTGTGTTTTTCTTAGGAGAGTTCACAACAACATATTCAGACACTTTTCAATCATCAATATAGGCCCTTTGATTAAAAAGGTATGTGTAGGCCTACAGTACATACAATTAATGGATTTCCATTTCCTTAGAACAGTGTTTCTTAATCCTGGTCCTGTGGACCCAAAAATATAATTTCCCACTTCAGAGCATTTTGAATCACCTTCTAACCGATGGTAGAAAGAGGACTCCCCGAATTCTCCCTTCTTTCAATCCCAACAGTTTTCTCCTTACCCCTTCCGTCATGAACCGCCTCTCGTTGGTCTCTGTGGCCAAGAGCTCACCTGTGTCCCCATGCAACACTTCTATGTCAACCATCATTGAACCCAACACATTTTTTTAAAACAGTTTGCTGTGTGGAGTCTCGGCCGCCATGGCCCAAAACAAGCCCATGGATTCAACTCCCGTGTAGCTGCCGCCCAGAGAGGGAGAGCGGCACAGGTCCACCTGTCCGCTAGGATCTGCAGCGACCAGAGCGGAAGCGCTGAAGATGACTCCTTTATCATCCCTGAGTTTAGACCTCAACTCTACTTTCTGGTGCGGAGAAAGTCCATCTACCTTCACGTGCACCGGTTCGTCGAAGAAACAGCGAGGGCTGGGGAGAAGCCGGACGCAAACCTGCTGCGAATTCGACCTCAGTGTTGTTTGAAACCGTATAAACCATGTTTTTGAGAGCACTTCCCGGTAACCCCGTTGGTGCAACATGACCCCAGATAGAACAAGGAGGCATATGTTTCACCGGATGTATAAATCGGAAGCATCCGGTTGAAATTTCCACTCGGTTTTGACTAGATCAGGGGTGTCAAACGTCCGGCCCGCGGGCCGGTTCAGGCCCGCAAACGGGTTTAATCCGGCCCGCGAGATGATTTTGTAAAGTATAAAAATGCGCTGCAATTTTTCAATAAAATAAACTGCTGTTCCAATTGCGTCCACTGGATGGCGCAATAGCAATTGTGTTAAGCAAGCAAACTGTTTATACCGGGGCAGAGCAAGTAGGTCAAGTCTGTGTTTACTCACAGCCGAGACATCAGTGACGCTGCAGTGAAAGCTAGCTACCTCATTGCTAATGAAATCGCAGTGGCTTCAAAACCATTTAGTGAGGGTGAATTTGTAAAAACATGCATGATGAAGGCAGCGGAGATTGTGTGCCCTGAAAAGCGTCAGGCTTTTGTAAATATCAGCCTGACAAGAAACACAGTTGCAGACAGGATTTCCGATCTTTCAGTGGATTTGGACAGCCAGTTGAAGCAAAAAGGAAAGTCATTTATTGCGTTTTCGGTTGCAATTGATGAAAGCACGGACATTACAGATGTTGCACAACTGGCCATTTTCATCCGCGGAGTTGATGACACATTGACCGTCACCGAGGAGTTCGTGGAGTTGGTGCCGATGACAGATACAACGACAGCAGCTGATATTTTTACCGCACTTCGTCGGGCGCGCTGGACAGGGTCGGAGTGGACTGGTCCCGCGCTGTCAGCCTGGCTACAGATGGTGCGCCCTCAATGATCGGGAAAAAGCAGGCGTTGTGACAAAGTTCAGAGAGAAAGTGCAATCTGCAAATGGAGGACGTGATTTTTTGACTTTTCACTGTATTTTGCACCAGGAGGCTTTGTGTTGCAAGTCATTAAAGATGGATAACGTCATGAAGGTGGTCATCCAAACTGTTCATTTAATCCGATCCAGAAGCCTGAATCACCGTCAGTTTGACAGCCTTCTCAGAGAGAAAGACCACATCTATGGCCTGCCATACCACACTGAGGTAAGATGGTTAAGCCGAGGTGCTGAGGCGTTTCTTTGATTTACGAGAAGAAATTGAACAGTTCATGGAAGAAAAGGGCAAACCAGTGTTAGAATTCCATTCCGCAGAATGGATGCAGGACCTGCATTTATGGTGGATGTTACAGAGCACCTGAATAACTTGAACAAACAGCTGCAAGGGCGCAACAAAGTTGTCACGCAGTATTATGACAGCATACGTTCTTTCAAGTTGAAGCTGTCATTGTGGGAGACGCAACTTGCCGGTGGTGATGCAGCTCACTTCCCCTGTCTGAAAAATGTGTGCGCGACCCAACATGTGGCAGACATGAAGCGGTTCAAAGATAAAATAACGGGACTGTTACGGGAGTTTGAGCAACGCTTTCAGATTTTTGGTGAACTGGAGAAAGACTTCAACGTTTTTTGCTCGCCAATCACCGTGAATCCCTCTGATCTGCCCGTCAGCATCCAACTTGAAATAATAGACTTGCAGTGTGACTCGGATTTGAAGGGCAAATTTGCTGCAGCTGGCTTGGACACATTTAATCAGAATCTCTTGCCAGGTTACCCCAACTTGACAGCCCTCGCTGCAAAACTGTTGTGCATGTTTGGAACCACATATCTTTGTGAGCAAGTTTTCTGTAATGAGCATAAATAAAACAAAGCTGCGCTCAAGGCTCACGCACAAGCACTTGAATCACATCCTGAAATTGGCTGCCACTCAGGATGTGACGCCTGATATTGATGCGCTGGTGAAAGCTAAAAGATGCCAGGTATCAGGAGTCAAATAAACTATGCAACCCCACTTAAAGTGCTACATGAGACACCCTGATATAGTTCTGTGATCTGTGATATACTTCTGTGAATCACTGAGGCATTGTGTGTTTGTGTGTTCTTTGTCCTCAGAACTTTCAAATAACTTGAGGTGTTTTATGATTAATAGTGATGTTGTGCTTTTGGACACACTGTCCTCAGGCTCCAGTTTTATGTTTATATGTTTTTATGTTGATGTGCTATTGTTTTTAATTTATTTTATTTTATTTGTATATTTAACCTATTCTTGACTCTGTGGTTCTTGCACTTGTTTGGGGAACAGGATTTCATTCTTTTTTATCTACATTTCTGCCTGAGAAATGACCCCTGATATAGTTCTGTGATCTGTGAAACAGTTCTGTTAATCACTGAGGCATTGTGTGTTTGTGTTCTTTTTCTTTAGAATTTTCAAATAAACTTGACGTGTTTTATGATTAATAGTGATGTTGTGCTTGTACTATTTTGGACACACTGTCCTCAGGCTCCAGCTTTATGTTGTATGTTGATCGTATTAAAACAAAGAAAACAATCTGAAGTTGTTGTTTTTAAGTTATATATACCATGATTTTTCCGGTCCGGCCCACTTGGGAATAGATTTTCCTCCATGTGGCCCCTGAGCTAAAATGAGTTTGACACCCCTGGACTAGATGGATACAGCTTTTGTCATAGTTGACTTTTCGTAGGTTAGGAGAATTAACATAGCAGGTTAGGATACTTAGGTTAAGGTTAGGGGTAAGCTAATATGCACTTTTGACGTTAATTATAAAAAAATTGCCACAGGATACTGTAATAATATAATAATAATAATATGCCATTTAGCAGACACTTTTATCCAAAGCGACTTACAGTCATGCGTGCATACATTTTTGTGTATGGGTGGTCCCGGGGATCGAACCCACTACCTTGGCGTTACAAGCGCCGTGCTCTACCAGTTGAGCTACAGAGGCTGTCTTCGCTATATCTCTTCTGTTCTAGCCATGACCTTTCCACTCCCCGCCAAATATGGCAAAGTATCATTGGCCGTATTCAAGAGCATCAAAACGACAGCAGGCGACTCCCGGATCTACAAATCACCTTGCATCATAAATAAGGACTCATTATAGTTTGTAGGTCTGTCAATCACAATGGTACATTGCGGTTTTGATCCTCTCGAACACGGTCATTGTCTTACGTCAACTCGCCTTCAACCAATCTTGGGGTCATGGCTAAAGGGTATCCAGCTTTTGTCAAATTAACGTCCGATTTGACTTTTCGTATTAGTTTAGGAGAATTTACGCAGCAGGTTAGGAAAATGTACGACGCAGGTTAGGAGAATTAGGTTAAGGTTAGGAAAAGGGTTGGGGTTAGCTAAAATGCTAAAAAGTTCGGCTTTTGACGTTAACTTGACAAAAGCTGTCTCTCTTCTAGCCATGACCCGATCTTGGTCTGTTTCGCGATTATGGCTAGAAGGAATCAAGCTTTAGTAAAATTTACATTTTAGTTAACCCTAACCCTTTTCCTAACCTAAACCTAATTATCCTAACCTGCTACGTTAATTATCCTAACCGGCAGAATATTTTTTTGGTCAGCACTGAAGACATATATATCGTCAGCTAATACAGGACTAGTAAAGGCCAAGTGTAATACTTGTATTGGGAGTGTTTGTAACTTGAGTCTGAGCGTTATCTGTACAAAACAGTTAATCTGATAATACTTGTGGAATATAAAAATGCTTGATATATGTTTTCCAGTTTCTTTAAATACTTTGCAAATGCAACTTATTTATATGTGAAAAATGACCCTCTAGACCCTCTTATCCAGAGAAACTTACAGTAGTGAGTGCATACATTTTCATACTTTTTCGTACTGGTCCCCCATGGGAATCAAACCCACAATCCTAGCATTGCAAGCACCATGCTCTACCAACTGAGCCCCATCATCACATCACTAGTGGTGGAAAAAGTATGATTTATACTACTTGAGTAAAAGTCTAAAAGTATTTGGTTTTAAATAAACTTCAGTATCAAAAGTAAAAGGAATTGCTCAAAATGTACTTAAGTATCAAAAGTAAACGTATAAATCATTTCAACTTCCTTATATTAAGCAAACCAGATGGCACAATTAAATTTTTTATTTTTTATTGACGGATAGCCAAGGGCACACTCCAACACTCAGACATAATTTACAAAAGAAGCATTTGTGTTTAGTGAGTCCGCCAGATCAGAGGCAGTAGGGATGACCAGGGATGTTCTCTTGATAAGTGTGTGAATTGGACCATTTCCCTGTCAAAATGTAACGAGGACTTTTGGGTGTCAGGGAAAAATTTATGGAGTAAAAAGGACATTATTTTCTTTAGGAATGTAGTGAAGTAAAAGTTGCCAAAAATATAAATAGTAAAGTACCCCAAAAAACGACTTAAGTAGTACTTTAAAGTATTTTTACTTAAGTACTTTACACCACTGCACATCACATCATTACAAACCACTTGATGTCTCAATGTACTCAATTACTGTATTGTGCGTTGTTTTTCTTCATGGTGATGGACAGTCTACAGGTACCAAACCTAGATGACCAGCCTATGTACAATACAGTAATGTACATTTACATTAAGTGATTTGTAAGAATGGTAAATTAATACTACACAAAAAGTGTATTTTTTCCATGTTATTTGATCAGGAAAAATATTTAATTTGATGTGGATGTTTTACGTCTTTGGCCATAACGTTGCACCTTTTGATGTAAATGTTTGAGGACAGGGTTTTGTTCTTTCTGGATTCCATTAGAATGACAATCACAGAGAAAGGGACAGTGAAAAATAGGGGTAGGGTTGTAGAGAATCGAAGGGGCATTAATGTAGTAAGAAACCTTAGGTGCTGGATTAAGGCCGGTAGCAACCACTACATAATGTCCGTAAAAACAAGCATGAGGAGGATGTCCAGGTTAAGGAGAGTTTAATGGAAGAAGATGTCCACATTCACACACACATCTGACCACTCATGGTTCAGTTAACTGAGAATCATGTCCAGTGAGAACTGACATTAACTATGTGGTTGTTTCGATACACACACAATTAAACATCAGACATACAGGGATTCAGTCCACAGGAGGACAAGTTCAGCAGGAGGGAAAACTGTGGAAGTGCTCATCAGGATGGGGAAAGCACGTTTCTGACCGCACAGCGTGCTGGGGTCATAGACTAAGTGAAACTGAAGTCCCGGGACTCAAGGCCACTGATAGGCTGAAGGAGATGTGGTGATAAGTATTTGGCGTGACCTTGACCAATAAAACACTATCAAAAGTGGGGGTCCTCTGACTGTAGGGGCCAGTGCAGGCTGTGAAGCAGTTCTGGAAGAGGGGAGCCAACAAGATGCGGTGGTGGATCCGGTGACGGCTGCCTCCTCTGCCCAGGTACAGGCAAAAGGAGTAGCTCAACGGTGAGGGCTTTTAAGACCCCAAGGGGAGGAGCTGGAGTAATATTGACCCCAGGCATGGTGTCAGCTAAGGACATCAGGACGGAAGACCACATGTCCACAGCGGCAGAGCTCGATGAGGGTCTCAGGACTGGAGACCGCAGGGCTGCAGCAGCAGAGCTCGATGAGGACCCTGGGACTGGATACGTAGGCAGCTGGAGCCATGAAGCAGCAGCGGGTGGTGGCCACTGGACAGGTGGACCCAGGCAGAGCGACCAGCTGAGGGCCCCGGATCAGGATGTTGGGCCGCAGCAGCAGAGCTCGATGATGGTCTCAGCACGGCAGGTGGCGGAGGTTCGGCCGCAGGTCTCGACGATGCTCTCGGGACTAGAGACCACAGGTCCACAGCAGCAGAGCTCGATGAGGGTCTCCGGACTGCAGATGACGAGGCCGCCCCATCGGCGACAGGAGAGGCCCCAGGGACAGGAGTTGGGGTCGGCTGGAACTCCACAGCAGCGACGGGCGGAGATCTCAGGACAATAGACTGCCGGACCACCACGTCAGCGAAAGTAGAGGGCTCTGGGACCGGAGCTGAGATCAGCTGGATCCCCCTGACGAGCCGGCTGAGGCATGGGAGTCTGACGAAGTGGCTGAGGCATGGGAGCCTGACGAGCCGGCTGAGGCATGGGAGCCCGACGAGCCGGCTGAGGCATGGGAGCCCGCCGAGCCAACCGAGGCTTGTGAAACCTCTGGAGCCAGCTGAGTCATGGGAGCCTGACGAGCTAGCTGAGGCCAGCTGAGGTATCTCCGGTTGCTTCGGCAGCGGCACCCGGACCCGACGTCACCAACAAAAACAAACCTTTGGTGAGGTGTTATTCTGTAACGTGTACGCTGGGAGTCGGGAAGCAAGTACAGGGAGTGAATTTAATAATAAATGAAACATGGAACAAAACAAGAAACACGAGTAGCGTACAGACATGAAACACAGGAACAGAATCAATAACGCCTCGGGAAGGAACCAAAGAGAGTGACATATATAGGGGAGGTAATCAGGAAGGTGATTGAGTCCAGGTGAGTCTCATAGTACCGCACAGGTGCGCGTAACGATGGTGGCAGGTGTGCGTAATGAACAGTCAACTGGCGACCTCGAGCGCCGGAGATGGGGAGTGGGAGTAGACATGACAGCAGTATGCCCAGAACATTGCTTTGAGACCGAAAGGGGTTATCTCAGATTCAAGGTCTCAGCTTGGAGAGAGGAATCCTCGTGAGGTATTGGTCAGTCACATGCATGAACCAAACGTTAATGATGAATTAATGATAAATAATGAATAATGTAAATCATGCAAATATAACTTGTCTGTGTAAGCTGTATATAAGAGAACTAACGTGACTGCCCCAGCGGAGCTCCCGACCAATGTGTACTAAGTGTACCGATGTGTACGACCGATGTGTACTAAGTTTGTTGGAACCTCTCCAGCTTGCTGATAATAAAGAATGATTCATTTAATATTGACTTCAGGTGTCCCTGGTGGTAATTTCCACAACATATGCATGAAGGGTTTCAGTAAGTGTTGGAATGTATGAGGGACGTTTACCGGCTGCACCAAGTTGTTGTGTTGATGTGCCTTGGCTCCAAGATGGTGTCACCTCTGTGCGCTTGTGTTCTGTCCTCCGCACAGGATCCGGATGGGAAATCTCTGCAGAAAAGTGGTACATTGGCCTTGAAATTAATTCCATTATTCTCAAACATCGGCAAAGTATTGTAAAGATATGGATAAACAGGAAGAAGCCACACCAAAGGCAGCAAAGCACAAGGACAAGAAACAGAAACCTAATTTAAGTCTATTGGGAGTTTTGTGAATGAAATTATCAGAATTTTGGGAATTTTTACCCACTTAGGAGACGTTGAAGAGCAGGATACAGAGGACTACGTTGGAGGGTTTCGGGAAGGGATAGCTTACACATACAGAATCAGTCAAAAGTTTGGACACACCTACTCATTCAAGGGTTTTTCTTTATTTGTACTATTTTCCACATTGTAGAACAATAGTGAAAATATCAAAACTATGAAATAACACACATGGAATCATGTAGTAACCAAAAAAGTGTTAAACAAATTAAAATATATTTTATATTTGAGATTCTTCAAATAGCCACCCTTTGCCTTGATGACAGCTTTGCACACTCTTGGCATTCTCTCAACCAGCTTCATGAGGTAGTCACCTGGAATGCATTTCAATTAACAGGTGTGCCTTCTAAAAAGTTAATTTGTGGAATTTCTTTCCTTCTTAATGCGTTTGAGCCAATCAATTGTGTTTTGACAAGGTATACAGAAGATATCCTATTTGGTAAAAGACCAAGTCCATATTATGGCAAGAACAGCTCAAATAAGCAAAGAGAAACGACAGTCCATCATTACTTTAAGACATGAAGGTCAGTTAATACGGAACATTTCAAGAACTTTTAAAGTTTCTTCAAGTGCAGTCGCAAAAACCATCAAGCACTATGATGAAACTGGCTCTCATGAGGACTGCCACAGGAATGGAAGACCCAGAGTTGCCTCTGCTGCAGAGGATAAGTTCATTAGAGTTACCAGCCTCAGAAATTGCAGCCCAAATAAATGCTTCACAGAGTTCAAGTAACAGACACATCTCAACATCAACTGTTCAGAGGGGACTGTGTGAATCAGGCCTTCATGGTCGAATTGCTGCAAAGAGACCACTACTAAAGGACACCAATAAGAAGAAGAGACCTGCTTGGGCCAAGAAACATGAGCAATGGACATTAGACTGGTGGAAATCTGTCCTTTGGTCTGGAGTCCAAATTTGAGATTTTTGGTTCAAACCGCTGTGTCTTTGTGAGACGCAGTGTGAGTGAACGGGTGATATCCGCATGTGTAGTTCCCACCGTAAAGCATGGAGGAGGAGGTGTTATGGTGTGGGGGTGCTTTGCTGGTGACACTGTCTGTGATTTATTTAGAATTCAAGGCACACTTAACCAGCATGGCTACCACAGCATTCTGCAGCGATATGCCATCCCATCTGGTTTGGGCATAGTGGGACTATTATTTGTTTTTCAACAGGACAATGACCCAACACACCTCCAAGAAGGAGAGTAATCCAAGATGGCATAGCAGTGTGGTCGTGTTTTCTGTAGTGTCCTCATGTAAATAGCCTGTTTTTAGTTTTTAGTTTGTCTTTTTCATATATATTTCTCAATCTCACTTTCCATCCTTTAACTAAATATACTTTCCTGCAACCCGCCTCACCCAATGTGGAATGGATTCTATTATTTCTTCATACATTTTTAACCAGAACCTCTGGCTGAAACTATGGCCTATTTATTGCCTTACCTCCATAACTTACTACATTTGCACACACTGTATATAGATTTTCTATTGTGTTATTGACTGTACGTTTTGTTTATTCCATATGTAACTCTGTATTGTTGTTGTTTTTTCTGCACTGCTTTGCTTTATCTTGGCCAGGTCGCAGTTGTAAATGAGAACTTGTTCTCAACTGGCTTACCTGGTTAAATAAAGGTTAAATAAAATAAAATAAAATAAAAATTAAATTAAATGGAGTGCTGCATCAGATGACTTGGCCTCCACAATCCCCCGACCTCAACCCAATTGAGATGGTTTGGGATGAGTCGGACAGCAGACTGAAGGAAAAGCAGCCAACAAGTGCTCAGCATATATGGGAACTCCTTCAAGACTGTTGGTAAAGCATTCCAGGTGAAGCTGGTTGAGAGAATGCCAAGAGTGTGCAAAGCTGTCATCAAGGCAAAGGGTGGCTATTTGAAGAATCTCAAATATAAAATATATTTTAATTTGTTTAACACTTTTTTGTTTACTACATGATTCCATATATGTCATTTCATAGTTTTGATGTCTTCACTATTATTCTACAATGTAAAAAATAATAACAATAAAGAAAAACCCTTGAATGAGTAGGTGTGTCCAAACATTTGACTGGTAGTGTATATCAGAGGATGTCCTGGTCACTGGGATCATTCTGTTACGCCTCAATCACACCTACAGCTTCACTGCGCAAAATGGTAAGCAGCATCATCTGGATATGTGTGCAACAAAGTTCAACATTCACCTTCTGCTACCATTTCTGTCAAGCAGTCTACTCATACAATTTGATGCATAAATTTGATAAATCCAACTTATGCACAACACAGAATGCACTGCAATGCACGACAGCCTTATTGCATTTTGGTACACCAGAAGTACATTCATTTCTGATGGAATGCTGCGTTTGCCTTGCAGCGTTGCGTTGCAGAGGCAGTTGCAGTGTGTTCTGTGTGGTGCATACCTTGGATTTATCAAACGTATGCATCAAATAGTATGCGTAGACAGCTTGACAGAAACAGTAGCAGAACTTTTGTTGCACACATATCCAGATTATGCTGCGTACCATTTTGCGCAAATAGGTGTGATCGAGGCATTAAGAAGATCTCAATAGCGTCTTTCAGTTGCTCAGTGAAAGAAAAGCTTGTATGGTGCTATGGTGGCAATATTCCAGGTGTTCTAGGCTTGAAAAATCACGGGAACACCTGTTTCATGAACGCCGTGGTCCAGTGCTTGAGCAACACTGACCTGCTCGCAGAGTATCTCAGGTTGGAACGGTACACATTGAATTTGAGTCAAAGGAGAATTAATGGGATTGTTAGTGAAGACATGCAGAGGTGAAGTCACTGAGCAGTTGGCATCACTTGTTAGGGAACTCTGGACTCTGGAATACGTCCCGCAACTGTCAGTGGAATTCAAGGTAGGCTGTTATTAACGTTCATAAAAGTAGGTTAAGGTAAAAGTAAGTAAAACGTTAAATTAAGTTGATCTTACACCTAAGTACTACTATGTAATAAACTCAGGACAAGCTATTTAAGTACAAGAGAACCAGTGGTGGAGATATTTGCTGTATTTCCATTTACCCCTGACCTGATCTGGGTCATTCTACAGATTCGGTGACATTTCAGTATTGTCAGTGTCCCAAGATGTACTAGTGTTATAACTTGTCAGAACATTTATCAAACTACACTTAAATTACAACATTTCAAAGTTTTACATGTTTTTAATATGGAGTAGAGAATATGATTTTAAACAGAGATGAATTTCAATACTTATATGTTTGCTTTTCTTAGGAGTATTAAGAATTTCGCCTGTCCCTATTGACCATCATGCAAATGGCGTGACTCATTTTGAGTACACAGTGTTAAATAATAATGCTTTTTTTTGTTAAATTAATTGTATATGCCCCCTTATTATGCATAATCCATTTTCTCAGCATAAGACATTTTATTTTCTGAGAAATTCAGGCTTTTACCCCTGTCCTTGTATTTCTTTCAACCCCGTAACGCAACAATACCCCCACTCACAATTAAATAATGGTTTGATCCTGTGGACATCATTTATGAGGAAGTGACATCATACAAGTCTTCAGAGAAGCCTGGTGTGACAAGTGGTAAGCTGCTCTCTCACTTTTTATAAATATTTCATGTTTTTTAAGCACATATGGGCTTTGTCAATCTCAGGTATTCAACTCTGTTGGGGGGGAATTCATAGTTAAGATTTTACCAAGAATTGTTTTTATAGCTATGAAGTATAACAATGTCTTTTGTTGAATAAGGCCATGTGGCACACTGCTAGCTGCTAGCATCCCGAATTAGCAACAGATTAGCACAAAATCTTCAACCCTGTCACATTCAACCCCATCACATTTTTCAATGTTACAGGGTTGAATGGCTGTTACAGGGTTGAATAGCTGTTAAATTTAGCAATATTTAATGTATATTGCTTAATACCAATCATATTTTCTTGTTGAATGTTTGTTGTTTACGGTTTTACAGTATCAACTAAAAGTACGAGGAATTTTTGAAAATAATAACTTAAAAAAAGTGACAATTAATTTGTTCTCTCTCCTATATACATTGACATATTTAGGAGTATTATCTGCAAGTTCATGTTCATTTTACTACATAGTGATTAAAAGGATACAATATTTAGTCTTGAAGAGTAAGCAGGTCATTGACTTGACCTTGACCTACAATTTCAGATTCAACAATGGGAAAAAACAGCAGCAGAAAGGAAACACACATAGAGAGGAAGGTGAGGGACATCCGCGCGCCGGTGGTCAGGTAATTCTCCTGGAAATGTAAGATCTTTAAGACACGAGGTGGTGGTGGTCATGGACACACAATCAACAGAAAATAAAGTTTTGTTGCTTTAAAGCATAATTTGGTAATGCATAAATGCACCAGATGGTGTTGGTGCAACCCTAAAAAGAACCGCAGACAGGCTGATTAGTCAAGGATGTGACATCCCAAATGCTCATACTCTGTACAGGGTCTTAGAGGAGAACAACACTGCCATCAAGCTTTACTTCATTGAAGACGAGGCCATCGAGAAAGCCGTCCAAGGTATGCCAGCCAATTTGCCAGTAGTTCCATCCACAATGCGGATCCACCAAGTTGTTTGTGTGGCTGCAAGGCAAATTGCCTACCGTGATGTAAGCTGTATGTGCACAGTCCACAACAAGAAACTGGAATGCCAGTGTTTCAATACACAACATTTCACATTTACCCCTAAAGTTACATCAGTCGTGTCACAGAGGGAGGTTGATTGGGCAAATCCAGACATATGCGGGAAATGGTGCGTGGCCAAATATGATGACGATTTCTATCCCGGAATAATTCTAGCCACAGATGAATCCCATGTGCAGGTCAAATGCATGTGCTGTGCTGGACCAAATAGGTACTTCTGGCCACTTCTTGATGATATCCTGTGGTATCCATTTGAGGACATCTTGGAACACATTGATCCCCCTAAACCGGTGACTTCTAGGCACATGGAAATACAGAAGGAAGTGTGGGCTAGGCTCTCAGTAAAAATGGTGAACAAACTGTAGGCTTACCTATAGGTTATTAATGTTAAGATGTTTGCTTAATGTTCAAACATTCAAACAACACAGACATTCCTGCCATTACTCTGGATATTTCTATGAAATCAATGAAATGTTGTAACTGTTGTTAGTTTATTAATGTGTTTTAATCTGTCTAGATTTCATCTTGATTGTTTAAACTTTAAAAGCTATGTTGACAGTAGTTTAAAATGTAAAAAAATGGCAACATGTGACCTATATAGGTTATCAATGTTAAGATGTTTGCTCAATGTTCAAACAGACTCCTGCCATTATCAGATGGATATTTTTATGAAATCAATGAAATGTTGTTACTGTTATTAGTTCATTAATGTGTTTTACTCTGTCTAGCTTTCATCTAGATTATTTAGATTTTAAAAGCTATGTTGACAGTAGGTTTAAAAATGTTTAAAATGTTAAAAAAAATGGCAACGTGTTAGTGATCTCAAAAGATAAAACATATGACACATGATGCTTTTCACTCAACCCTGTTACATGATTTTCAACCCTGTTGCGGTGCATTCATCCCTGTTACGAGATTATTTTTTTACATTTTTTGTATTAAATACACAAAATATAACATCAATAGTGTTTTTATTGTGTGTATTAAATCAGGGTAAATAAGGCTATTTCAATTTTGTCAGGAATTACGCAGCATTCTTGCACATTTCTTGCGAAAATGTGGAGTTAGATTAGAAATTTCTTCATCGTAAACTGGAAAGGATGGTGCTGGTCAGTTTTTCTTGATTTTCTCTTTAATTACAATATGCCATTATTTACAAGGGACATCTAAACTGTCAGATTATGCCAGAAGCTGATCTCAAGCTTATTGGAAAAATGAATAGTTGAATAACAAAATGATTGTGACGGGGTTGAATTAAATTGGGACTTGTTTGAGAAAATAATACAGAATAATAACTTAATACTCTACATTGAGATGGGAAAAGGTATTTTCTATCAAGTACACACATTACTTTGTCACATCAAATAAAAAAAAGTTTAAGATTTTAATGTTCATTGTTTCATCCTCCTCAATCACAAAAGGCACCGAATCTGTAGAATGACCCATCTACGAACTACTGCTGTATACTTTGATTGCACCTTGCCCTACCTTGATATGAAACCTCAACATAAAAAACAATGCTGCTGTCATTCCTAACATGATAAAAAACTATTTGTTTGACATTTGCCTAAAATATTGAGGGGATTTACAGAACATTTGATCATATTGGTCAATAAGCATTTCACCATTAGTCTACACCTGTTGTTTACGAAACATGTGACAAATAACATTTGATTTGATTTGATATTCCAAAAATGCTGCCTGAAGCACTATCCATGACATTGGAGTTCATAAGATGTATTAGCCTATAGGTAACCTGTTTATTTTTTCCAGGAAATAACTTTATGAAGTCAGTGCATCAGCGAGTGTCGATAGCCACGCTGAACTCGGGTTCATCTGCACAGTGCTTTTATAGTCTGTGGTTTTACCCAGAAAGCTTTTAGTTCACCACATAATGAGGTGGCTGCCTGGTACAGTGTGTCCCTGGAGTCTGAGAGCATGGGGTTACCAGGTGTCTGTCTGAAGCGGTGAGCTAGCACTTTGTTCTGTCAGACACTCACTTACACAGCACAGAAGAACTTTGAACATAAACAATGGACTTTAAGTGCTGACATTGGGGAATTTTCTTTGTAATTTCCCAGGTCTTGTCATAAAACAATTCTGGAAATGTGCTCCCGGGACAGTCCTGGGATCCTGGTTATCCCCATGTTAATCCCTACCGTATACAGATGTCATCACCCTCATTGGCAAAGTCTAGATGAGCAGAAAAACACTACTCATGTCCTTGCTGTAACACATAGGGAAGAAAGGCCCTATTTAGTGTCACAGCAGCATTGTAATTACTCTGTCAGCAAGGAGCTGATGAACTGCTTTCAGCATGCTCTACTACTCCAGGCTGCTGTCGTGTCCTAAATTATGCTCTACTACTCCAGGCTGCTGTCGTGTCCCCTATGATGCTCTACTACTCCAGGCTGCTGTCGTGTCCCCTATGATGCTCTACCACTCCAGGCTGCTGTCGTGTCCTAAATGATGCTCTACTACTCCAGGCTGCTGTCGTGTCCTAAATGATGCTCTACTACACCAGGCTGCTGTCATGTCCTAAATTATGCTCTACTACACCAGGCTGCTGTCGTGTCCTAAATGATACTCTACTACACCAGGCTGCTGTCGTGTCCCCTATGATGCTCTACTACTCCAGGCTGCTGTCGTGTCCCCTATGATGCTCTACTACTCCAGGCTGCTGTTGTGTCCTAAATGATGCTCTACTACACCAGGCTGCTGTCATGTCCTAAATGATGCTCTACTACTCCAGGCTGCTGTCGTGTCCCCTATGATGGTCTCTGGTGATGCTCACTGTTGACAAGTTGATGGTCCTACAACAGAGGACCTCTAAACACACACATACGAGCACAAACACACACTAACTCATTCAGACACACACAGACGTATACACATTCACAAGGACATTTTCACCATCTGGAGAAGTTGAACATGTGGTTCAAACAGCTGGCAACAAACCACCACCACAAATGGAACCCATATACCCCCTGTGTGTCCTCTTCCATTTTACATTTACGTGATTTAGCAGACGCTCTTATCCAGAGCGTCTTACAAATTGGTGCATTCACCTTATAGCCAGTGGGATAACCATTTTACAATATGTGTTTTTTTTGGGGGGATGGGTGGGGTAAGGGGGGGTAGAAGGATTACTTTATCCTATCCTATCCCTTAAAGAGGTGGGGTTTCAAGTGTCTCCGGAAGGTGGTGAGTGACTCCGCTGTCCTGGCGTCGTGAAGGAGCTTGTTCCACCAATGGGGTGCCAGAGCAGCGAACAGTTTTGACTGGGCTGAGCGGGAACTGTGCTTCCGCAGAGGTAGGGGGGCCAGCAGGCCAGAGGTGGATGAACGCAATGCCCTCGTTTGGGTGTAGGGACTGATCAGAGCCTGAAGGTACGGAGGTGCCGTTCCCCTCACAGCTCCGTAGGCAAGCACCATGGTCTTGTAGCAGATGCGAGCTTCAACTGGAAGCCAGTGGAGTGTGCGGAGGAGCGGGGTGACGTGAGAGAACTTGGGAAGGTTGAACACCAGACGGGCTGCGGCATTCTGGATGAGTTGTAGGGGTTTAATGGCACAGGCAGGGAGCCCAGCCAACAGCGAGTTGCAGTAATCCAGACGGGAGATGACAAGTGCCTGGATTAGGACCTGTGCCACTTCCTGTGTAAGGCAGGGTCGTACTCTCCGAATGTTGTAGAGCATGAACCTACAGGATCGGGTCACCGCCTTGATGGTAGCGGAGAACGACAGGGTGTTGTCCAGGGTCACACCAAGGCTCTTTGCACTCTGGGAGGAGGACACAACGGAGTTGTCAACCGTGATGGCGAGATCATGGAACGGGCAGTCCATCCCCGGGAGGAAGAGCAGCTCCGTCTTGCCGAGGTTCAGCTTGAGGTGGTGATCCGTCATCCACACTGATATGTCTGCCAGACATGCAGAGATGCGATTCGCCACCTGGTTATCAGAAGGGGGAAAGGAGAAGATTAGTTGTGTGTCGTCTGCGTAGCAATGATAGGAGAGGCCATGTGAGGATATGACAGAGCCAAGTGACTTGGTGTATAGCGAGAATAGGAGAGGGCCTAGAACTGAGCCCTGGGGGACACCAGTGGTGAGAGCACGTGGTGCGGAGACAGATTCTCGCCACACCACTTGGTAGGAGCGACCTGTCAGGTAGGACGCAATCCAAGAGTGAGCCGCGCCGGAGATGCCCAACTCGGAGAGGGTGGAGAGGAGGATCTGATGGTTCACAGTATCAAAGGCAGCAGACAGGTCTAGGAGCCAAGAGCAGAGGAGAGAGAGTTAGCTTTAGCAGTGCGGAGAGCCTCCGTGACACAGAGAAGAGCAGTCTCAGTTGAATGACCAGTCTTGAAACCTGACTGGTTTGGATCAAGAAGGTCATTCTGAGAGAGATAGCAAGAGAGTTGGCTAAAGACGGCACGCTCAAGAGTTTTGGAGAGAAAAGAAAGAAGGGATACTGGTCTGTAGTTGTTGACAACTGAGGTTTTTTGAGAAGGGGTGCAACTCTCGCTCTCTTGAAGACGGAAGGGACATAGCCAGCGGTCAAGGATGAGTTGATGAGCGAGGTGAGGTAAGGGAGAAGGTCTCCGGAAATGGTCTGGAGAAGAGAGGAGGGGATAGGGTCAAGCGGGCAGGTTGTTGGGCGGCCGGCCGTCACAAGTCGCAAGATTTCATCTGGAGAGAGAGGGGAGAAAGAAGTAAAAGCATAGGGTAGGGCAGTGTGAGCTGGACCAGCAGTGTCATTTGACTTAACAAACGAGGATCGGATGTCGTCAACCTTCTTTTCAAAATGGTTGACAAAGTCATCCACAGAGAGGGAGGAGGGGGGGAGGGGGAGGAGGATTCAGCAGGGAGGAGTAGGTGGCAAAGAGCTTCCTAGGGTTAGAGGCAGATGCTTGGAATTTAGAGTGGTAGAAAGTGGCTTTAGCAGCAGAAACAGAGGATACTGGTATATCTTCCCTGGTATATGCCATGCCTTAGCCAACACGTTCACCACTGTGTAACATGTTGATATTTGAACATTTATCAGTAATACATGGTTGTATGCTATGTGTGATAGGCTATGTGTGAATGGACTCCAGATTCATAGGGAAACATTTGACCAACTTATGGCTATAGTAACTGGAGAGGGCTGTTTGGAAATGCATTTACAGGACGTAAGAATAAAAATATTACCACTCGCTCCCGGATGAGTGGAGGAGCGATCAATTACACTATTTTGGCCTGTGTGGGTTTACTTTATAAACACTTCTGTGCTGTGTCAGAGAAGCCTGCTGGAATGACAGTCTACAGGCAGTGCCGGGCCATTGAGGCCAGATGAGAAAGAGCTTATTTGTGGTTTGGTAAAAAAACAACTGTATGCCACAGTATGTGGACTTTATGTAAATTGAGGCAATCCAAGTAGCAAAACAGAGCCTTCAACACTTGTCTGCATTAAGTCCTTTTAGAAAAAAAGAAAGTTTAAATCTCTTAATTTAATGTTATTTGAATTATGTCTGATTCCAATCGAAACATTGATTAAAAAATCAGCTTACATGAGGTCAAAATGGCAGTATAGTATGTTGGTTTTCAACCCAACTTGCTGTGTTCATTTTCCCTCAGGTAATATCTTCTGGACTGAAATGTTATTGTTGCAACAAACAATGACATGGCTCAACATTGCTTTCCCTTTACTTGAACAGCCAGTACTATCAAAATAAAGACAATGGGCACTAATGTTGACACACAAAATCACAGTGAGACCATTGTGAGAAGGTCCCTGACACATTACTACCAATCATATGTCTTTACCTAGGCCTCTTCGTCCTGGGTGGGACATAAAGCCACAACAATCTTCTTCCACTGGGGTCTGTCTTTGGCCACAGTCCCATGTCAGTCATAACAAGCAGGGAGCTCATTCATCAGGATTTGTGCTGACACTGTGTTCACAAAATCTGCAGAATGAAAAACTATTCAGTGAACCCATCAGTTCCTTCAAAATACTGCTCTCTGCAGGAAATGTGGGGTAAACAGAAATCAACACAGTTTAGCATTTGGCACAAAAGGTCTTTCAGGCTATGATATGCATAAAGAGGTCTGTATTAGGCTATACCAAATACTTGGACAGAGGAAGTTAATATTTGGTATGAGACATTCTTAAGAGAGAGTGAGTCTTGTATCTTCGATGTTCGTCATATTTCTCCTGACGATGCGATTCTAGAGGTCAACTGCAGCTTTTCACTAAATACGCTCTTTCATTAGGGTGCCAAAGTTCATACATGACCATGACAGGATAATGACTTTGTTCCCTCATTTGTCATCATGGCAAAGAAGCCTGTGATCCAGCTCACATGGTCATGAATGGATGTTTTCCACACAGATGAGTGGTCTGAGCCAGATGTGACCCCAATAAAGAACCCTACACTGAACAGTGGCTGCCCTTGCATGACCTTCACTTTTATTGAGGTGTCAAGGGGAGTTATTGGACAAAATCATGAGAGAAAATTGAGTCCATTTAAAGGTTGAAACATTGTAATCTCTCCCTCAACGGGGTCAAATATGGGTCAAAGGTTTTGCCTGCGCATGCACAGGGGTGCTCCTGGGCCAACCGTTGCTACCTGTGAAAAAAGTTTAGTTGGCAGTCTGTGTCGAAGCTAAAAAGTGAGAGTGCTTCGTAAACGTTTACCAGTAGGCTGCCAACTTCTTGAGCTTGATGCAGTTATTGGTTATATTGGTACGTCCTTGCTAGCTAGCTAGACTTCAGTCATCTCTTCTGAACTGATTACTGTGTTCATCAATCGGTCAGAAAGAAATCCAGAATAATATCACATAGCTAGTGGACACTACAAAAACTCCATTCATTTTCCCATAGGCTTTGTTCAACGAACCAATGGCGGAGTTAGTGCCAACTAAAAGAAGCTATTATTGCACTCTATTGCTTTAAGCACATTTTCTAAACACAGAGGCCCAACATCGCGAGACAATCGGGAAGCTATTGAAGCAGGCTCGGCAGACCAGACCAGGGTTTGAGCAGTCAATGAGAGATGTGAATTTACAGGAAATTGTATAGCTCTATGTACTCTCAGGAATCCACAGATATGTTTTTTGACTCACTGAATAATGTTCACTCTATCAGTGATACAGAATCTAAACAGTGTGATGAACCCATCATAGTTGAAGTGATTATCGAATCTATCAAACATCTAAAGAACAATAAATCCCCAGGTATTGATGGAATTACGGCAGAATTTTACAAGTTAATTTCTGAACAAGTAGCTCCCTTCCTACTTGAAGTCTTTAGAGAGTATTAAAAACAATGTTTTCCCTCCTACAATGAGTCAGGGGTTAATAACACTGATACCTAAGCCTAAAAAAGAAGTGCTGCTTATCGATAACTGGCGTCCAATGTGTCTTCTTAATAATGACTATAAGATATTAGCCTTAAATAATTAAAGAAGTCCTGGATGCAATCATTGATGAAACACAGTCTGTCTTTATGAGGAGCAGACATATTTCTAACAACATCAGACTAGTATTATACATACTTGACTACTCAGACCTAATAACCAAGGATAGCTTCATATTATTTTTTGATTTTTATAAAGCATTTGAGACAGTGGAGCATCAGTTCCTCTTCCACTCACTTGAGAAATGTGGCTTTGGGGATTGTTTCTGTAAGGCTATTAAGACTCTCTATAAGTATGGTAACAGCTCTATCAAACTGAAACCTGGCACCTCACCTATATTTTAGTTAAAGAGAGGAATTAGGCAACGTTGTCTCACCGTATCTTTTTTTATTAATCACCCAACTTCTTACAAATTCTTTAAATAATAGTCCTGTACAAGGTATTTCCATAGCTGGTAAAGAAATTATTATAAGCCATCTGGCTGATGATACTACACTTTTTCTGAAAGACGCTAGTCAGATTCCCATATCGATCAATGTGATAGAATCCTTTTCCAAAGCATCTGGTCTATGTCTTAACATTAATAAATGTGAACTCATGGCTGTCAAAGATTGTGTGACACCCTCATATTATGGTATTCCAGTGAAAGAAGAACTTACATATTTAGGCATATGTCACATCTGCTCCTGCAACGCCCTCTACTGCTCATCCTGTGTCTCCTTGACCTCCCACCACTCCCCCAGTACTCTCTCCCTCTCTGTGTGTGTGTGTGTGTGTGTGTGTGTGTGTGTGTGTGTGTGTGTGTGTGTGTGTGTGTGTGTGTGTGTGTGTGTGTGTGTGTGTGTGTGTGATTGTGTGGGCGGAGACAGGTGTGCTGGAGTCAAAGCAGATCCCCACCAGCTGCAACCTGTTCCATAATCAAGACCTCTACAAATACTCAGTCCTGCCACTTCCACACTGCCATATCGTAATCTCTGCTCAGTCAGTCTACGGTTCTAGCCATTTGTTACTATTCAGATCCTGTTGTGCCTGTTTTCCTTGCCTGACGCTGTTTTCCTCTCCACTATAGTTCTGCCTGCTCTGACTCTGGTCCCTGTCTCCAGTCCCACGTCTCGTCATCCTGCTACTCTGTCCTGGATTCCCCACTCTACTACTCCCTTGGATTCCCCTCCGGACCTGCTCACCCTGTCTCAACCCCCCTCGCTCCAGCCGCAGCTGCCGCACCTGGTTTCCAGCAGTTTCCCCTGACCTGCACTCCATCTCCCCCCTGTGTCTCAATAAATACCTTTGTTACTTCATCCCAGTCTCCTCGTCTGAGTCTGCTCTTGGGTTCCCCTGTTCCACTCCGCTTAACAGCATAACCATTACTAAGGATCAGAAGTCTAGAGGCTTACTACATTTTAACCCTCTTATTAAAACCCCCCAGATGAAGCTAAACCAATGGCTACAGAGGGACTTATCTTTAAAAGGAAGAGGCCTAATAACCAAGGCTGGAGGTATCTCTAGACTAACATATGCCGCTCTATCTTTATATCTTGACAGTAAAAGAAGCAAAGAGATAGACCAGATGCTTTTCAACTTTCTGTGGAGAAACCGTACCCATTACATTAAGAAATCTGTTGTAATGAACACTTATGTGTATGGTGGGCTGAATTTTCTGGACCTTAATACCTTAAATAATACTTTTAAGATCAATTGGATAAAACAATTCCTAAGAAGAGCCACTTCTTTGTGGAACTTTATTCCTCATCATGTCTTCTCTACTTTTGGTGGCCTTAACTTCATGTTGGTTTGCAATTATAATATTGACAAAGTTCCAGTGAAACTCTCTGCTTTTCATCGGCAGGTTTTCTTGTCATGGTCCTTCATTTAGAAGCATAATTCTTCTCCACACAGATATTATATATGGAATAATCGGGACATGTTGTATAAAAATACTTATTTGGTTTTAGAATATTGGTTCCGAAATAATATCCTATTGGTGAGCCAACTTGTAAATGCAGAGGGTATTTTACTTAATTATAAGGAATTCTGATCACTTTACAAGATCCCTATAACACCTAAAGATTTTGTAATTGTTTTAGATGCCATTCCCTCAGGTGTTGCTTTATTATTCAGGAATGTGTCAAGACCCTCAGAACATACCTTCAATTAACCATGTTGACTCATCAGTAGGAAAGATCTGTTTGTCTTTTAGTTCATTCAACAACAATAGAGCTATACGAGCCTTGTTTCAGCAGGATGTTGTATCTATACCTTATGACATGCTTTATTGGAATGGTTTTATTGATAATATCTGTTGGAAAAAAGTTTGGATGTTGCCACACACATACCTACTTATTAACAAAATTAAGGAAGTTTCTTTAAAAATTATTCATAAATATGTTTAAAAAATAAAAAACATACATTCAAATTGTACCTTTTTTAATGACCACCCAGAAACAGTGTTGCATATTTTTTGGCATTGTATTCATGTAAGGAATATGTGGCAAGACATCAGTAGATTTATAATTGAACACATTTATGAAGATTTTACACTATTATGGAGAGATGTACTGCTTGGATTCTTTACTTACGATAGAAATACGTTGAAACAATTTTACGTAATTAATTTCATTATTCTTTTGTCCAAATGTCATATTCACATACAGTGGGGAGAACAAGTATTTGATACACTGCCGATTTTGCAGGTTTTCCTACTTACAAAGCATGTAGAGGTCTGTAATTTTTATCGTAGGTACACTTCAACTGTGAGAGACGGATTCTAAAACAAAAATCCAGAAAATCACATTGTATGATTTTTAAGTAATTAATTTGCATTTTATTGCATGACATAAGTATTTGATCACCTACCAACCAGTAAGAATTCCAGCTCCCACAGACCTGTTAGTTTTTCTTTAAGAAGCCCTCCTGTTCTCCACTCATTACCTGTATTAACTGCACCTGTTTGAACTCGTTACCTGTATAAAAGACACCTGTCCACACACTCAATCAAACAGACTCCAACCTCTCCACAATGGCCAAGACCAGAGAGCTGTGTAAGGACATCAGGGATACAATTGTAGACCTGCACAAGGCTGGGATGGGCTACAGGACAATAGGCAAACAGCTTGGTGAGAAGGCAACAACTGCTGGCGCAATTATTAGAAAATGGAAGAAGTTCAAGATGACGGTCAATCACCCTCGGTCTGGGGCTCCATGCAAGATCTCACCTCGTGGGGCATCAATGATCATGAGGAAGGTGAGGGATCAGCCCAGAACTACACGGCAGGACCTGGTCAATGACCTGAAGAGAGCTGGGACCACAGTCTCAAAGAAAACCATTAGTAACACACTACGCCGTCATGGATTAAAATCCTGCAGCGCACGCAAGGTCCCCCTGCTCAAGCCAGCGCATATCCAGGCCCGTAAGAAGTTTGCCAATGACCATCTGGATGATCCAGAGGAGGAATGGGAGAAGGTCATGTGGTCTGATGAGACAAGAATAGAGCTTTTTGGTCTAAACTCCACTCGCCGTGTTTGGAGGAAGAAGAAGGATGAGTACAACCCCAAGAACACCATCCCAACCGTGAAGCATGGAGGTGGAAACATCATTCTTTGGGGATGCTTTTCTGCAAAGGGGACAGGACGACTGCACCGTATTGAGGGGAGGATGGATGGGGCCATGTATCGCGAGATCTTGGCCAACAACCTCCTTCCCTCAGTAAGAGCATTGAAGATGGGTCGTGGCTGGGTCTTCCAGCATGACAACGACCCGAAACACACAGCCAGGGCAACTAAGGAGTGGCTCCGTAAGAAGCATCTCAAGGTCCTGGAATGGCCTAGCCAGTCTCCAGACCTGAACCCAATAGAAAATCTTTGGAGGGAGCTGAAAGTCCGTATTGCCCAGCGACAGCCCCGAAACCTGAAGGATCTGGAGAAGGTCTGTATGGAGGAGTGGGCCAAAATCCCTGCTGCAGTGTGTGCAAACCTGGTCAAGACCTACAGGAAACGTATGATCTCTTTAATTGCAAACAAAGGTTTCTGTACCAAATATTAAGTTATGCTTTTCTGATGTATCAAATACTTATGTCATGCAATAAAATGCAAATGAATTACTTAAAAATCATACAATGTGATTTTCTGGATTTTTGTTTTAGATTCCGTCTCTCACAGTTGAAGTGTACCTATGATAAAAAGTACAGAGCTCTACATGCTTTGTAAGTAGGAAAACCTGCAAAATCGGCAGTGTATCAAATACTTGTTCTCCCCACTGTATGTACATTTACAAACAAAACACCACATTTATTACCTTGCAAAAAGCAATTGAACTCTATTTTAAGACAATTAAATACTCTGCCAACAAAAATGCTGTTAGAATTATAAATGTGTGTATGCCCCTTAAGGTCCTTGTGTAATGTGATATTGTACACCCTAGCTCAAATGTGAACAATTCTTCCTAGTTGTTCAAACCTAGATTCAAGACAGTCTTAAGTAGGTGAACATGTTATTACTCCAACCTCGTCAAAGTGACAAACTGACACGTTTTCATTTTCGTCAAAAACAACTTTATATCGAAGGAGTGCCTTTTGATTTGACGGATGCACATGCGTAGTTCGGGGTGAGATGACCCTTAGACCCAATGATGTGTATAAACCCTGGATTGCTGATGTTAGGTATTGCCCATTGAGAGGCTTTGTAGCCACCGGTCGGCCACATTGGCAGTAGGAGCAGTCCTCCATAGGAAGGAATGGAATTCTACAGTACTTCAATTAAATGTTTCAAGGACAAAATTACATGTATTTAAGTGTTTTGCTGTTGTAGTGGGGACAGTAACATTACTCTAAAAACACATACTCTAAAAAAGGAAAATGTTTTTATTTTTATTTTGTAGTTTTATGTTTACCTAACATAATATAATTTCAGAGTATGCATTAAGGTGTCTGTAATATAATAAATGTGTCAAAAACGAATGTAGACATTAATAAATGCATTTCTATAGCTTCCAAAATCTTTTTTACAATGGAGGAGTAAACGCTCCCTGTCAGTCACCCAGAGTTTATATACATCATTGGTTAGACCTGATGACGCGATCAGGGAATTCTATTGGAGAAGCAGTTTCTACATATTACATTCTCATACATAACCATTTTTGCTTTTAGTATGTCATAAAGTTGAGGATTCCACTGATAATTTGGTGTTAGCCAAGGGGGAAGGATTGGCCTTCTCCCCCCAATGTCAAGTACATGGTGACCCTTGAAGGCCAGGATGATGGCAGGTACTAGCCATAGCAATAATTTGTCAAACTTTGTGAAATACTGACATTTGACTCAGATCCTCTGTTATAATATAGTAGTTACAAATAGGCATATTCATACACTTTAACTGAATAACTGTGTGTATCTGTATTTTCCATATAGTGGTGTGGAATATAGAAAACATAGAATACATTTGTGGAAGCCTCAGCCCATAGTGGTGGTCACTGCCTTACTCTGTAATATTCCAACACAAGTGACCATCTTTGTGTAGGCAGAACAGTATGTATATCTAAATAGAGCTATTTTTGTATAATTTTGGTTTGGCACACCTTCTAATGAAATGTCACAGCTATAGGCCTATAAGGATATTGATAATCTTCTTGTAGCGACACTCTCCGCATTTAGGAACTTGATCTTCCCGACAAGATTAGGTCCACTGAATGTCAGACAGGGCAGACGAAAACAATTGTGAAATGCATTTGGGTAATTATAATATCAGAACATAGAGTGCACAAACACATGGCTATACACAGGGCTCTAAGCTGACCTTTTATACAAGGAGCACGTGTGCACCTAAGTTGAAAAATGTAGGCACTCACAAAGAAATTTAGAAACACAATGAAAGATATTTGAGATATTAAAGCTATAATCCTATATTTTCTGAGGCTACTAAATTTAAATTCCAGTTCGCACAGCAAAATATGTACCTAGGCACATGTGAGTAAAATTGTCACACTGTAGAGCCCTGATACATTTAAAAACATGAATAGTATGACCCTTTGTGAGAGTGCTATTTCCTCAGCATACTGCAGTAACTAAGTCTTGTAGCAGTTTGCAGCCTGAATAACTTCCTGTTACTTCATGGTACAGATCCTTGAGGAAGGCAGCTATTTCTACTGTGACACCAGTGGGGATATCCTGAAAGTCAATCTCAAGACCAAGCTTCTTAATGGGTCGTGTCCCAGTGAAACAGAAGTTCAGCAAGGTGGGTTCAAAATAGGAACACGGTAAGAGGAGTTTAATATCTGGCTTAGTTAGATAGACTGCAATACAAACCTCAGAACTCAGCATGAATTTCCCGTTGTTGTCTACAGGGGGTGAACACAATCATAGTGATGAAGACAGGCGACATTTTGGTGGACTCAGGAGATGGCATGTTCACTCTGTTCAGGATCCTCATCCAACTTCAAACACATCAAGTGAGTTGAGTGTCTTTAAAGGAGGTCTTTATTAACTTTTATAGTTATTATTTCAATCCTGTGTGCATCTTCCAAAAGCATCTAAAACACCACTGTACTACAGTACTACAGAATGAATACTACCTGTACATGTATTCTTTGGTTTCTACACTATCGACCAGTCTATTGTGTTCCTTTGGCAGGAAGGTTCAGCTGGAGAGGGGGTGACATCCATAGCGCTCCATGGTGAGGGTCACCAGTTCTTTGTGGGCACAAAGGCAACACAGATCTACTGTTTAAAACTATGCTGACTTCAAAGAGGAGCTCATCACCTGATCACCACCAGCCATGGACGATGTGGACTTTCATTAGTGAGTGACACAACAGGCTTAAAGGTCACATAATATAAGGCATCACATTCCATATGTGTGCAGGCTCAGTCCCCTACTGAATGCAAATAGGAAACTGATTCTGCATGACTGGCTGTTTATTTTGAAGCCAATTTGCCTTTTTAAATGACACCAGTAGAGGGGGCCATACTATCATTTACTGTAAATCAAATGTCCTGTGTCCTCCAAAGTAGATTTTGTTAAGCATTATATTGATCATATTCATGGTCAGTAGCTAGATTAATTCATTATGGACTGATAAAAAGTGCTTTAACTTA
This sequence comes from Coregonus clupeaformis, assembly GCF_020615455.1. Lineage (NCBI taxonomy): Eukaryota > Metazoa > Chordata > Actinopteri > Salmoniformes > Salmonidae > Coregonus > Coregonus clupeaformis. The sequence continues at coordinate 25,760,874 of NC_059198.1, forward strand.
ACGTGTATATCTTGGTGTATATCTCACAGTGGCTGGTCGGAGCTCTTTGCCACATGTTCTGAGAATGACATCCGGATGTGGCATACGGAAAACTCTAAAGAAGTGCTACGTATCACTGTGCCCAACATGACCTGGCTGCAATGCTGTGGAATTCATGATTGATGGCAGGAGCATGATCAGTGGTGGGTTTCCCATTCCATTTCTTAGCTGCACAAACTCTGGGGCTTTCTATTATAAGTTGTGTCTGCTGTCTGGAAATGGAAAAGCATTCCTCTGTTCACTCCTCTGGAGGTGATTTAGTTGGCTAACAACAGTTGTGCCATTTTTAACTCGGATGAAAGGAAAACAATACTTTCTGTCACGCATTCGTGTTTGTATTCCCCCCAGTCATTGACTTTTTGTGTTGTTTCCTTTCAGCCTGGAATCATGGTAAGATCCGTGACTTCACTCCTGAAACTGGCAGGCTGATGATGACTGTGCACAACGCCCACAGCATGGGTGTGAGTGACAGCCATCGCCACCACCAGAGACTGCAAGAGGATTGCCAGTGGGGAGGGGAGGGACAGGTAAAGATCAAGAAGATAAAGCACCATGGAGATAAAGATAAACAACAATGATGGAGATGAAGGACCATCAGTATTACAAAGTACAAATAGGGTCGCTGTTGATAATGGCAGACCCTGGCCGTGAACCCACTCTCCAAGGGTGTCAAGGAGAGTTGGGATATGCAAAAAAACAAATTTCCAATTCACACATGCGTATTAATACACACTTTTACATGCGTGAAATAGGACGAATATAAGCACCTACCAAATTATTTTTTTATAGATACCTGCATGCATTAGAAGGTAATTAGTGGGCATGAAACCACTGCACTGTGTTAGGGCCTACCAGATAAACAACGTTTAAAAAAAAACACAAGCATTGCACGCCTTGGCTCATGTTTATTCATAATAGAATCTGGTTACAATGCTATTGATATGAAGAAAGGACTACTGGTTTAACAAATAGAAACAAATACTAACAGTGAAACACAGTGAAACAGTAAAACTGATCATGAAACAAATAGAAGCAGCAGATATACTCTGCTACCACCCTGAGGAGTACCAGATCACCACTAGTGGCACAGACAGAAAGGTCCATCCACCACCACAGTAGGATATAGAAGAGTATTTACTGAGGTCAGACTCATTTGTGCCACAGACTAAAGTATTGAGGGAGAATTCAACACTGACTGGGTTAATGACTACCATAGTATTTATTTACAGTTATTACCATGGGTTTTGAAACACAATGAATGATTGATCGCATAGTGAGTCATGCGTGAGCGCCATCTCCTTGTCACTGGTCATATTTTAGCACCAGATGTCATAGTAGTGTAATGCAGTGACAATGACAGTGCATTGTATTCATTCTCTGCTAAGGGAATGTTTGTTCCTATAGCAGACGGCATAGCTATGACTCAGGCGACCAGATGGTCTCTGCCACCCACTTCATCTAGGATGATGTTTACTTCTTCACAGATAAAACCTCATTGGAATATGATCTCTCCTTGTTTAACTTAAAAAAAAAATATTTCACTGGTGTACCAGAGCAATCCATTGAGTAGCACACTAACTTCACATAAAATATTATTATTTTGAGGTATTCCACAGAGATAATTTCTCTTGGGGCTTTCATAATATTAAAATGGAGTATTTCATGAGTACAATCCATGTCTTCATGATGGAAGTTTGGACCTGATTTTTTGGCCACAGGTGGCTGGTTTAGCAGAAACCTATAGAAGAAGTATCATAGTTGACTTTACAGTACCAGTGAATTTGTCCCTGCATCTTATTTTGATGTCTATTTATAGCCCATAAGCCCTTCTGTCTATTTTTAGGAAAGAGTGTACCAATGACTGTTCAGGACTCTGGATTAAACTGCAGCACTTCCAAAGAAACACACTTCTCTCTATTTTTAACTGAGGGGGAGTGTTTTGTCTATAAATAGAATGTACTTTTTGCTTTACATCAAAGGACTAGGTATCTCTAAACTATAGAGTACTGGAACGCGTGTTTTTTCGTGAAAAGTGGTGAGCACAATCACATAGGATGTAAAATCTACACTCTTCCTGAGCTCCTTCTTTGTAAGTTAAATTACTTTTCAACAAGGGAAAAATAGAAAGGCACCTGCGTTTTAAAAGGGAAATGTGGTATTTGTGGTCTAAAAATAACTTCAAATAACAATTGCAACGGGAGGCCGAAGCTAGAAGGAGACAGCTGCCAACCCCTGAGATGATTATGGCACATTCACACACACAACCATGTTTTAACCACTGCATGTTACTATTTGATAGACGGTAGCAGTTCTCATTTGCATACTGTGAAGGACTCATTAGGAGAAAGTCAAAGCTTTAGTTCTAAATCTCCCAAAATGATTTACTAGCCAATAAATGCTAGCGTGCACAATACATCTGCTTATAATTTTTAAAACAGGAGGAGAGATTTTGACACAGACTTGCATTGATTAAAAAGTTTCAATAATGAATACTGGTCATTGTGAAAGACTCTGCATATTATAATCCTGGTTGAAAAATAATGAGCATGCGCTTTTGGAAACTGTTGGGTGGATTTTATACATTTTTATTGTCTGCATTTTAATGAGAGTTCTTCACACAACTATTCTACGATCCTCGTTTACTGCACATCAAGGCCTGTGATATTTATCCTACTGTATCTTTTCTGAGACAGATTGGCTATTGGGAGGTGTATGACGGGTTTGCCTTACGAGAACTAGAAGGGTCCCACTCAGGATCCATTAATGGAATACACATCACCCTCGACGGAGACCATTTTGTGACAGATACAGATGCGTTATCTTAATTTGATCATCCTGTTGTTGCAGGCATTTTTGTTGCAGGCTAACTTGTAGTGTATTCCTGGTTTAAAAAGTATTGTAAAGTTTGTAATTTCCACTTTAAAGTTTCAGACTTGATTTTCCCTAATGAAAAATGTATATTAATTATAATCCACATAATAATTCACATTTCCTGTTGCTACAGGATTATTTTCCTGCTGTGAGAAACTGGCTCAAATTAAGAAACGGCATATGTATGGTTTATACAGTTGGCTCTTTTCAAAATCTATTTCATCTCAGGCCACAACATTTCATTGTCTCTCACAGACATCATTCATCAAGCCTTTGTAAGATGAGACAGTCTGTACTGTACCCATTGTACTGCTCTGACTAAATGAAACACTGATATCCCATAATAATGTATTGCTTTGTGTCTCCACATAGGTGCCGAATGGCGATGACAAGCTGGTGAAGGAGTGGGGGTACTCTGAGGGGGAGGTGACAGACATCGGCACTGGGCACAGTGGCAGCATCAACAGCGTCAAGATCTGCTCCAACAACAAGTACGTGATCAGCATCAGTGTAGATGGGTCCATACTGCCATGGAGGTACACTCACCTGCCCTACTACCCTGGACAACATTCTGCCCACCCTGATTCCCTCAGTCCATCACTGGTGAGGAGAGTTGGTCTGGATATGGGAGTTCTTCTTTATTACTCAATAAATCTTCAATTTAGAGTTAATATGCCAAAATAACAAACACTTGTAATAAAGGTCCAGTGCAGTCAAAATGTGATTTATATATATTTCCATACTAGGTTGGAATAATACTGTAAAATTGTGAAATTATGATAATGCCCTTTTAGTGTAAGAGCTGTTTGAAAAGACTGCCTGAAATGTCAGCCTGTTTTGGTGGGAGGGAGTTTTGGCCTTCCATGGTGACATCACCTTGTGGTAAATTACTTAATAGACCAATAAGAAAGAGAGTTCAAAACCTCTCTGCCAATAACAGCTACATTTCAGTTTTCCCCTCCCCACTCAAACCACTCCCAGACAGTCCTAGCAAAATTCTTGCTTGAGAAATTGCTCTTTGCTAAGAAGCTTTTTTTAAATGTATTTTAATTTTAATTGAAAACAGTCACAGTAAGGTACTTCATTGTTACCCAGAAATGATTTGATATTGAGATAACAACGGCTGCATTGGACCTTTAAAGATCCTATTCCCATTAGTGTTCCCATTTCATTGCCTGAGTATAGCTTAACAAGATATTATTGCACAAGGTCTCCATTTCTGCCAGAGCATTCCCCAAGGTATTGAATGATATTGTCGTGAATGTAAAAGGAATGCACATATGCTTACAAGGTGGCCTACCAGAGCTTTTGTAAAGATAGTGGACCGTTTTTTTCCCCCAACCAACAAACTCCATAAAGTACATGTTTGAGATTAACCAGATTTAAATATGTCTGCTTATTTTCTATCATATCCTTCTATCTTGTTGTGTATGTTCCGGGTAGCCGCTGATTCGGTGAGTGGGTTTATAAGGAAGTGTATAGGAGATGTCGTACCCACTGTGACCCTAGTCATAGACTGTTCTCTCTGCTACCGTACAGCAAGCGGTACCGGAGCGCCAAGTCTAGGTCCAAAAGGCTTCTTAACAGCTTCTACGCCCAAGCCATAAGACTCCTGAACAGCTAATCATGGCTACCTGGACTATTTGCACTGCCCCCCCACCCCACCCCCTCTTTTACGCTGCTGCAACTCTGTTTATTATTTATGCATAGTCACTTTAACTCTACCCACATGTACATATTACCTCAATTACCTCGACTAGCCAGTGCCCCCGCACATTGACTCTGTACCGGTACCCCACTGTATATAGCCTCCCTACTGTTATTTTATTTTACTGCTGCTCTTTAGTTATTTGCTTTTATCTTTCACTCATAAATGTTTTACTTAACACTTTTTTTATTGTATTTAAAAAATAAATAAAAAATAAAAACTGCATTGTTGGTTAAGGGCTTGTAAGTACGCATTTCACTGTAATGTCTACACCTGTTGTACACCTGTTGTATTCGGCGCATGTGGCAAATACAATTTGATTTGATTTGATTTGAGATGCACAATTGAGAGCATAGTCCCGTGTAGCTCAGTTGGTAGAGCATGGCGCTTGCAACGCCAGGGTTGTGGGTTCGATTCCCACGGGGGACCAGTATGAAAAACATTTATGCACTCACTCTGGATAAGAGCGTCTGCTAAATTACTAAAATGTAAATGTAATCCTGTCGGGCTGTATCACCGCCTGGTATGGCAAATGCACCGCCCACAACCGCAGGGCTTTCCAGAGGGTGGTGCGGTCTGCACAACGCATCACCGGGGGCAAACTACCTGCCCTCCAGGACACCTACAGCACCCAATGTCACAGGAAGGCCAAAAATATAATCAAGGACAATTACCACCTGAGCCACTGCCTGTTCACCACCATCCAGAAGGCAAGGTCAGTACAGGTGCATCAAAGCTGGGACCGAGAGACTGAAAAACAGCTTCTATCTCAAGGCCATCAGACTGTTAAACAGCCATCACTAGCACAGAGAGGCTGCTGCCTACATACAGACTTGAAAATCACTGGCCACTTTAATAAATGGAACACTAGTCACTTTAATAATGCCACTTTAATAATGTTTACATATCTTGCATTACCCATCTCATTTGTATATACTGTATTCTATACTATCTATTGCATCTTAGCCTATGCCACTCTGATAATGACATTGCTCATCCATATATTTATATATTCTTATTCCATTCCTTAGATTGTGTGTATTAGGTTTTTGTTGTGGAACTGTTAGATATTACTTGCTAGATATTGCTGCACCAACCAACACTCGATCCCACTGATGTCAACAACTACAGACCAGTATCCCTTCTTTCTTTTCTTTCCAAAACTATTGAGCGTGCCGTCTTTAGCCAACTCTCTTGCTATCTCTCTCAGAATGACCTTCTTGATCCAAACCAGTCACGTTTCAGGACTGGTCATTCAACTGAGACTGCTCTTCTCTGTGTCACGGAGGCTCTCCGCACTGCTAAAGCTAACTCTCTCTCCTCTGCTCTTGTCCTTCTAGACCTGTCTGCTGCCTTTGATACTGTGAACCATCAGATCCTCCTCTCCACCCTCTCCGAGCTGGGCATCTCCGGCGCGGCTCACTCCTGGATTGCGTCCTACCTGACCGGTCGCTCCTACCAAGTGGCGTGGCGAGAAGCTGTCTCCGCACCACGTGCTCTCACCACTGGTGTCCCCCAGGGCTCAGTTCTAGGCCCTCTCCTATTCTCCCTATACACCAAGTCACTTGGCTCTGTCATATCCTCACATGGCCTCTCCTATCATTGCTACGCTGACGATACACAACTAATCTTCTCCTTTCCCCCTTCTGATAACCAGGTGGCGAATCGCATCTCTGCATGTCTGGCAGACATATCAGTATGGATGACGGATCACCACCTCAAGCTGAACCTTGGCAAGACGGAGCTGCTCTTCCTCCCGGGGAAGGACTGCCCGTTCCATGATCTCGCCATCACGGTTGACAACTCCGTTGTGTCCTCCTCCCAGAGTGCGAAGAGCCTTGGCGTGACCCTGGACAACACCCTGTCGTTCTCCGCTAACATCAAGGCGGTGACCCGATCCTGCAGGTTCATGCTCTACAACATTCGGAGAGTACGACCCTGCCTTACACAGGAAGCGGCACAGGTCCTAATCCAGGCACTTGTCATCTCCCGTCTGGATTACTGCAACTCGCTGTTGGCTGGGCTCCCTGCCTGTGCCATTAAACCCCTACAACTCATCCAGAATGCCGCAGCCCGTCTGGTGTTCAACCTTCCCAAGTTCTCTCACGTCACCCCCGCTCCTCCGCACACTCCACTGGCTTCCAGTTGAAGCTCGCATCTGTTACAAGACCATGGTGCTTGCCTATGGAGCTGTGAGGGGAATGGCACCTCCGTACCTTCAGGCTCTGATCAGTCCCTACACCCAAACGAGGGCATTGCGTTCATCCACCTCTGGCCTGCTGGCTCCCTTCCTCTGCGGAAGCATAGTTCCCGCTCAGCCCAGTCAAAACTGTTCGCTGCTCTGGCACCCCAATGGTGGAACAAGCTCCCTCACGACGCCAGGACAGCAGAGTCACTCACCACCTTCCGGAGACATTTGAAACCCCACCTCTTTAAGGAATACCTGGGATATGATAAAGTAATCCTTCTACCCCCCTAAAAAAAAAAAAAAAAGGTGGTTATCCCACTGGCTATAGGGTGAATGCACCAATTTGTAAGTCGCTCTGGATAAGAGCGTCTGCTAAATGACGTAAATGTAATGTAATGTAATGTCAGAACTAGAAGCACAAGCATTTCGCTACACTCGCAATAACATCTGCTAACCATGTGTATGTGACCAATACATTTGATTTGATTTGATATTTGTATGGTTTGCTCTTCAGGTGAGCACCTCACCACTGCCCTTAATAATAATAAATAATATGCCATTTAGCAGACGCTTTTATCCAAAGCGACTTACAGTCATGCGTGCATACATTTTGGTGTGTGGGTGGTCCTGGGGATCGAACCCACTACCTTGGCGTTACAAGCGCCGTGCTCTACCAGCTGAGCTACATGCCAGTGGGTTGAAACAGCAGAGGGCTCTCAAACATTGGGAAACCCACATAACCTACTTGAATCATGTCTACACATCATTAATCCATTTATAATTGGCTAATATGTGTGTGTTCTAAATGCAAAAACTTGTCCATGACTAATCCATATACTTAATATTAACAGAGAAAACCTGCCAAACAGAAATTATGACTGTTTCAACTTTGAACCATGAAAAACTGATTGTTTTCATGAGAATAAAAGTTAAACCTGGAAACATCAATGTGTGCGTCAGCGTTTATGTAGCCTACTATGCCAGCGTTAACTACTCTGATGATTAGGGGACTAGAATCAAAGTGGGAGGGATTAGTCGCACACTATGCATTAAGAATGCACGCCTCTTTAGATGCGAAGTTCGAAGCGATGGGTAAGCGCGTGTGTAACGGCTGCAAGTAGAAGGCAAGGAAAGGCGCGGGTAGTGTTTAACATCGATGGAGCTCGTGTAATTTGGTCTACAAGCATGAAGGCTTTCAGTAAGTATTGGAATGTTTGAGGGACGTTTACCGGCTGCACTGAGTCGATATGTGTTGATGTGCCATGGCTCCGCGATGTTATCACCTCTGTGTGCTTGTGTTCTGTCCTCCTCACGGTATCCGGATGGGAAATCGCTGCAGAAAAGTGGCACAGTGGCCTCGAAATTAATTCCAGAACTCTCCAACATTTGCAAAGTATTATAAAGATATGGATAAACACTGCAGAGTGAAGGAAGAAGCCACGTCAAAGGCAGCAAAGCGCAAGGAAAACAAACAGAAACATGGACGGCTTTTTCGAAAGAAATCATTGAAGTCGGTTGGGAGTTTTGTAAATAAAATTATAAAAACTTTGGGCACTTTTACCCACTTTGGAGACGTTGAAGTTCAGGGCGTAGAGGATGACGATGGAGGGTTTCGTGACGGGACACCTTGCACACTCAGCGCCAACTCAGGAAATATCAAAGAGGATGTGCAGATCGCCGGGGATGATCCTGTTAAAAATAATTCGATAGCTTCTTCCCGTTGCTCGGTGAAAGAAAGGGTTTTATGGTGCTATGGTGGCAAAATTCCAGGTGTTCTTGGCTTGAAAAATCACGGGAACACCTGTTTCATGAACGCCGTGGTCCAGTGCTTGAGCAACACTGACCTGCTCGCAGAGTATCTCGGGTTGGAACGGTACAAATTGGATTTGAGTCAAAGCAGAATTAATGGAATTGTTAGAAGTGAAGACACGCAGCATGCCAGAGGTGAAGTCACTGAGCAGTTGGCATCACTTGTTAGGGCACTCTGGACTCTGGAATACATTCCGCAACTGTCAGTGGAATTCAAGGTAGGCTATAGTTGGCTATTCTTAAATTAAGTTGCTCTTATACCTGTGTACTAACAATATACTTACTATGTAATAAACACAGGACAAGCAATTTAAGTACAAGAGAGCCAGGGTCGAAGATAACTGCTGTATTTCCATTTGCCCCTGACTTCACCTATGACCTGAACTACGAACTACCTTGATTGAAACCGCAACAAAAAAACAATGCTGCTGTCAATCCTAACATGGTAAAAAACAATTTGTTTGACATTTGCCTAAAATATTGAGGGGATTTACAGAAAATTTTATCATATTGGTCAATAAGCATTACACTGTTAGTCTACACTTGTTGTATACGAAACGTGATAAATAACATTTTATTTGATGTGATATTCCCAAAATGATGCCTGAAGCACTATCCATGACATTGGAGTTAATAAGATTTATTAGCCTATAGGTAACCTGTTTATTTCTTTCTCCAGAATTGATTACTTTATAAGTCAGTGCATCAGCAAGCTTTGATAGCCACTACAGTGCTTTTATAGTCTGTGGTTTTACCCAGATGGCTTTTAGTTCACCACTTACTAATGAGGTGGCTGGCTGGCATAGTGTGCCACTGGAGGCTGAGGGCATGGGTTATCAGGTGTCTGTCTGGAGTGCTGAGCTAGCACTTTGTTCCTTCAGACACTCACAGCACAGAAGAACCTTGAACGTAAACAATGGACTTACTATACTCTAAACAGATTTTCGTTAGCCGGTGTGTTATATTGAGCGTTGTCCAGGTATGGCGGCTTTGGACACTTTAATATTCCAGTCGCTGAGAGGATGAACATAGCACCTGGCTGACTCCATTTACAGTATTGGAGTGTTTCTGAGTAGGACACACTTCATTATGTTAGTTAGGCAACATTGTCATAGAGAAGACTGTTCATTGAGAGGAACACTCTCCATTAAAGGATCTGAGTGTGGATCTGAGTGTGGATCAGGAGGCTGTGACAGTATCAGTTTCCCCTCAGGCTTTCCCACCCTGCCCACGCTAAAGAGGAGGAAAAAACTATTATCACACTCCCGCGCCTGCAGTGCTAAGCTCCTATATAGTTCAAGGCCAGATAAAGAGAAGATGATAAGGGGTAGGACAATAAATTCACAATGGATTATTCTTAGAAATGCTAATTGCTCTGTGAGGAGAAGAGGTGTAAGCATAGCTAGATGCACACCTTCACCCTGCGTGGTGCAAAGCCAGGGGCTCCATCACTTTGCCACCCTCTGGCTCAGTGTAATGTACTGGAAGTAAAGGAGTTCGAGACGTTTGGTCTGGGTGGTGGTCAATGAGGGGCAGATTGAGAGTGCCCCACCACAATACCAGACTAAAAACCATCCAGAGATGATATTACCTTTATTGTGCAGTCAGTGCTGCACCTCCTGTCAGAGAGGTCTCAGGGGAGAATCATTCCTAACTAGTTTACTTTGTTTTCTGTCTGACCCAATGTTCTGTGTGACCGTTCCTGTCCTCCAAAAAGTAACTATTTCTCACACTCTCACACTTCTCTGGACACCCTGCCAACTCCTCACCATCTATAGCCACTTCCTTCTCATCTTGTGGGACACTCCTATCAGATTTTGAGAGGACAATAATCTGAGCTGGCTTCATGTAGTCAAGGTAGTTGAGATCTCAAGATAGCTGTAATGAAAAACACTCAATGCATGTGATGAGATCTTTCCTGTGTTTAAGCACACACAGGCGTGCATCTTGGCTGTGGCTCTGTGACCAGAAGGGTCCTGAGTTCATGTCTGGCTGTCTAAAACAGTCTTCTACGTAATACCACAGCTGCCTGGAGACACCATGAGATAATCAGATAGCTGTCAGGCCCCAGTCTGAGCCCATAGGCCATGGAAGCATCAGACAACACAACCAGCCATCTATAAACAATCAAAAACCTCACCCCGTAATTTAAATGGCCCACTTCATAATTATCTCAGAGCAGAGTTCTCAAACGGTATTATCAGTCACTCCACATGCCTCTGACAGAGTAAGAGGAGATACGGTGAATAGCATAGACAAGGAATAGCAAAGAAGGTGGATAAGTGTTTGCGTCACATCCCATAAAAAAAATATACAAACACAATTTTGGAGGAGAAAATGAAGTAAACTTTATGATGTAACACAATGTTTCAGCAAAAGCAATTCGGTGGTTGCACACATTTGTGCTGTTCAGCCACAGGCTAATATTCACTAATATGCACTCTAAGTAAACTCTAATGTGAGAATGACTGACAGCCTGACAGAAAGAGCTATACAATGCAAGAGGTGACTTTTCAGTCCTCATTATAAGTAGGCAAAATGTATTTTGAGTGAATTCAGAAGAGATGTCCTTGGTTGATTTAGAAGCAAAAAGTTATCATTAAATGGTGATCTGTCCCAGTGTCCTCTCAGGCAGGTTGGTGGTGCAGACAGGAGAAAAATAAAACAAAAAGGTAGCTATCGCAGCGCAGGATGACTGGCACTGAGCCACATTCCAGTAGCACCTGGCAGGACTGACGCTGTAGGGGGAGGGTTACGTAATTGTTGTATCGAAGGTTAAGCACAGTGGCCACAACTTTATATATATTCTGCCCCTTCATCATGTCCTGCCTGTCACTGTCCTCCGATCTGAGGGCTTCATTCTACCTGCTCTGGGATCAGAATCAGATGTGTGTTTTAAAGAGTATCTGATATGTTTGTCCTAGTGCATTCTCTGAATCCCTCCTGGTGGATTTCACTGTTTGCATAGAGGGGCCAGAGAAGGTTTGAAAACAGAAACTCAAACAGTTACTCAACAGCTAGTATATAGGTTTCCATAACATGGGAGAGGCCTAGGACAAGGGTCAGGGAGGGTAGCGAGGGAGGGATGAAGGCCTCTTGAGCTGGAATTCAGTCCTCCCTCCCTATGGAGCAGATGGACTATCTGGTCGTGATTGGAGGCTAAATCAGTTTAGAGTTTTGACATGTTTGTGTGATGACTCATCACGCTGACAGTGACTCTGCTTCCAAGTATGTGTCAATATTTGAGTTCTCCAAGTTGGTCTTTTAATGATTAGGCTATCTGATCTGGCAGAGCTTTTGGTTTCAGGACTTTAAATATGAAGTTAAATGACTCGGTGAAGTCGCAGGGAAATGACACTTGTTCTTGTTCTTTAAATCTTATCTTCAGGCGTACACAGGGGTTAAATTGGGCTGGGTCCAGCACCCGGCACCTATGATTCAAATGAGAGCCAGCCAAAGCTCAGACCCGGTACCTTTGGTCAGGGGCATCATGCACCCCGAAAATCTGAGGGGGCACAAAGTAAATGAGGATGGCTGGGGGGTGATCCGTATTGGGGATATGTCCCCTGTCCGGAACTTGGAGAATTTAGCATTTTTCAAACACCTGAAACAGCTTTTTGCTGCAATCTAGAACCATAGTAATTATGCTTAATTCTATGTCAAAACTGTTCCTTTTTCTGCATATCTAAGCATAGGTTACCTCTTCAGCTGTCTGTATCCTCCTGACTGCCTTTATTTTTTTAAAGAAACGAAATATGCTTTTCTGCATCTCTGCAAAAATGTGTGTAAAATATTGAAAGTAATGTGAGTCTTATTCAGTACATAAAGTAATTGCTTGCGTTTCTAAAGGCATGCCAGCTAAGATAGTTAGATTATCTATCTACTCTAACTTGATTGATAGCCTGAAATGGCTTCTTGGTAGCTAGTTATGAGGTTGGGAGATTGGGAACCTATCTGGGGATAAAATTGCTAGGTGGCTAGTAGTATTACAGAAAAAATGTCATAATAATAATAATATATATAAACAGGACAAATCTGTGGGGGCACGTGCACCTGTGCCCTCTATGGGCATGACACCTCTGCCTAATTTTGAATTATATAATGAAGAGTGAAGAGGCTGACCTTCTAGGCAGAGTTGCAAAGAAAAAGCCATATCTCAGACTGCCCATCTTAATCTTTTCTTTTTATTGGCCAGTCTGAGATATGGCTTTTTCTTTGCAACTCTTCCTAGAAGGTCAGCCTCTTCACTGATGACGTTGAGACTGATGTTTTGCGGGTACTATTTAATGAAGCTGCCAGTTGAGGACCTGTGAGGCATCAGTTTCTCAAACTAGACACTAATGTATTTGTCCTCTTGCTCAGTTGTGCACCGGGGCCTCCCACTCCTCTTTCTATTCTGGTTAGAGCCAGTTTGCGCTGTTCTGTGAAGGGAGTAGTACACAGCGTTGTACGAGATCTTCAGTTTCTTGGCAATTTCTCGCATGGAATAGCCTTCATTTCTCAGAACAAGAATAGACTGACGAGTTTCAGAAGAAAGTTATTTGTTTCTGGCCATTTTGAGCCTGTAATCGAACCCACAATTGCTGATGCTCCAGATACTCAACTAGTCTCAAGAAGGCCAGTTTTATTGCTTCTTTAATCAGCACAACAGTTTTCAGCTGTGCTAACATAATTGCAAAAGGGTTTTCTAATGATCAATTAGCCTTTTAAAATGATAAACTTGGATTAGCAAACACAACGTGCCATTGGAACACAGGACTGATGGTTGCTGATAATGGGCCTCTGTACGCCTATGTAGATATTCCATAAAAAATCAGCCGTTTCCAGTTACAATAGCCATTTACAACATTAACAATGTCTACACTGTATTTCTGATCAATTTGATGTTATTTTTATGGACAGAAAAATAGCTTTCTTTCGAAAACAAGGACATTTCTAGGTGACCCCAAACCTTTGAACGGCAGTGTATATTGTTTAGACTAGTATATTATATCACCCCTTACCCCCGGGCGCGCCCCGAACTAGGGACCCCCCACCTCCCAAACCCCAGTTTAACCACTGGGCGTACATACGGTATGTCACATTATTTTTCCAGCAGAGTTTTACAGTACCAGCACCCACTATAATCATTATCATGCTTAAGTTGCTTGATGATGACACTACATAGAAAGAGGCAGTGTATAACAACATTCGGATGTCATCTAATGTAGCTGCTGTTACAGTAAAGAGCCCTAGCAGTGGGACTGGTCCATATTAATTGTCAGTTTGAGTCAGGTACCTCATAAACAAGAGCGTTAATCATACACACATATTACACAGTCCAGAGTTATACGTAATTAGGTCAAAATGGCCATTGCGGACACCACAGAGAGAACTATACCTTATCTACAGTATCAATTATTTATCTGACGCAATTACCACATTCAGAGACACTGATGAAGATAACTATAATTGCCATGGGAGATTTGCAACTCCAACAGCAGCTTGTAATTGAAGCATTATGTGTCCACAGAGAGCTTATTTCTGGAAACTGCCTTGGAGAGTTAATTTAAAGTATGTCAACAGTTAGAATCTTTATTGTCTGTACACAGCCATCAGACTAACTTAGGCAATGTAGAACACAACAAAACAAGTCGTACAACATCGATATAGGCCTTTCATCTTGCTACCTCAATTGTGCATTGCCTTCCATGCAGTATATTTACAGTAGGGGTTGTACAATGAGCGAAACTATTACATGAGGGCTATCTTGTTTGCCAAAACTGTGCTGCCAGTCTCGAAGAGGCCATTATGTCATGCTGTTCTTTCTTGACACAAAAGGGACAGACTTGCTGCTGGCACAGGGACAACCAGACAATGGCTTTGTCTGTACAGTCTGAGTAATGGCCCTGTGATTGTGATGTTTTAATTTTGGTGACCACAGTTGGTGTAATTGTGTGTAAGGACCTGACTTTGCCTCTGACTAAAAATAGATACTGTAGGAAGAGGAACACTTTAAGACAGCATTAGGAGACTACTCTCTCCTACTCCTACTTTTGCTTTGACACATCCCAATAATCACTTTGCTCTCTGTTTATGAATGGAGTGTTCACTTTGTACAATGTTCAGCTGAACAACTACTTTGAAGATAGGTACAGAAAGCAGTACCTCCCACACACAGTGTGTTATTATACAGGTTGTACCAATCTGGCTGTGATGATAACTAGACCTACTGTACTGTATGATAGAGTCATACAGTGTGTCTGATAGATACCAGGGATTATTAGGCAGTGTTCACAGGCTGCTGTTCTCTCCATAATCTCTCATTACTGCTGAGGCTCCTTCAGGCTGCCAGCTGCGGTTCAGCCGGTTAATTCCAGCGTAATTGAGTCGTGTGCCACTCAGTCTTAAACCGCAGATTTCAACTTACATTGTGTTCCGTGTGGGCTTAAGTATTCCTCAACCTACAGTGAGGGAAAAAAGTATTTGATCCCCTGCTGATTTTGTACGTTTGCCCACTGACAAAGAAATGATCAGTCTATAATGTTAATGGTAGGTTTATTTGAACAGTGAGAGACAGAATAACAACAAAAAAATCCAGACAAACACGTCAAAAATGTTATAAATTGATTTGCATTTTAATGAGGGAAATAATTATTTGACCCCTCTGCAAAACATGACTTAGTACTTGGTGGCAAAACCCTTGTTGGCAATCACAGAGGTCAGACATTTCTTGTAGTTGGCCACCAGGTTTGCACACATCTCAGGAGGGATTTTGTCCCACTCCTCTTTGCAGATCTTCTCCAAGTCATTAAGATTGCGAGGCTGACGTTTGGCAACTCGAACCTTCAGCTCCCTCCACAGATTTTCTATGGGATTAAGGTCTGGAGTCTGGCTAGGCCACTCCAGGACCTTAATGTGCTTCTTCTTGAGCCACTCCTTTGTTGCCTTGGCCGTGTGTTTTGGGTCATTGTCATGCTGGAATACCCATCCACGACCCATTTTCAATGCCCTTGCTGAGGGAAGGAGGTTCTCACACAAGATTTGACGGTACATGGCCCCGAACCATCGTCCCTTTGATGCGGTGAAGTTGTCCTGTCCCCTTAGCAGAAAAACACCCCCAAAGCATAATGTTTCCACCTCCATGTTTGACGGTGGGGATGGTGTTCTTGGGGTCATAGGCAGCATTCCTCCTCCTCCAAACACGGCGAGTTGAGTTGATGCCAAAGAGCTCGATTTTGGTCTCATCTGACCACAACACTTTCACCCAGTTCTCCTCTGAATCATTCAGATGTTCATTGGCAAACTTCAGACGGGCCTGTATATGTGCTTTCTTGAGCAGGGGGACCATGCGGGCGCTGCAGGATTTCAGTCCTTCACGGCATGGTGTGTTACCAATTGTTTTCTTGGTGACTATGGTCCCAGCTGCCTTGAGATCATTGACAAGATCCTCCTGTGTAGTTCTGGGCTGATTCCTCACTGTTCTCATGATCATTGCAACTCCACGAGGTGAGATCTTGCATGGAGCCTCAGGCTGAGGGAGATTGACAGTTATTTTGTGTTTCTTCCATTTGCGAATAATCGCACCAACTGTTCTCACCTTCTCACCAAGCTGCTTGGCAATGGTCTTGTAGCCCATTCCAGCCTTGTGTAGGTCTACAATCTTGTCCCTGACATCCTTGGAGAGCTCTTTGGTCTTGGCCATGGTGGACAGTTTGGAATCTGATTGATTGATTGCTTCTGTGGACAGGTGTCTTTTATACAGGTAACAAGCTGAGATTAGGAGCACTCCCTTTAAGAGTGTGCTCCTAATCTCAGCTCGTTACCTGTATAAAAGACACCTGGGAGCCAGAAATCTTTCTGATTGAGAGGGGGTGAAATACTTATTTCCCTCATTAAAATGAAAATCAATTTATAACATTTTTGACATGCGTTTTTCTGGATTTTGTTGTTGTTATTCTGTCTCTCACTGTTCAAATAAACCTACCATTAAAATTATAGACTGATCATTTCTTTGTCAGTGGGCAAACGTACAAAATCAGCAGGGGATCAAATACTTTTTTCCCTCACTGTACTTTTTTGTGACACGGTGATATCTAAGGATGTATTTCATTTGATGTTGCTTTCTTAAATGTAAAAAAAACGGTCTTTATATCTGTCAGTTAAGTTTGGGTAACACTAGTACTATAGTTTTGTGTGTGTGGTGGTGAGACAAAAGTTTCTGAATAACTGAATATGAGTCAGCGACCTCATTAGGGGGTTCAGTGGGAGCCATTCAAGGTCAGCTCTGATTGGGCTCAGCAGCATTTGAGGATTTTCTGCCCGGGACCTGAAATAGCTTTGTCTCAGACAGTGGGCGACGAGGGAAGCGTGAAGAGCATTAGTGAAAATGTGCAATTCAAGAATCCCTCTGTTCTGCGTTCTGTGGAGACGGACATAGGGCTTGATGCAATGATTGACACGCTGTGGGTCCACTTTGTGCACTGTGCCACCGGAATTAGGCCTACAGCTGAGCTTCCTGAAGTAGGGATCCTGTGTACAGCCACAGGTGGACCAACAGACACACCTAGGGTCCTATCAAATCTGCGATGCGGAGAACGTGGACAGAATCACGGAATCCAGACATTAAAATGGAATTCAACAATATTAAAACATTTATTGAACTTAATAAGAAAACAACTAAATGTATTGAACTTGTTAGAAAATTCAGTCATTTGCACAAGATTATCATAAATCAAATCAAATCAATCAAATAAAAAATTGAATCAAATTGTATTTGTCACATGCGCCGAATACAACAGGTGTAGAACTTACTGCTTACTTACAAGCCCTTAACCAACAATGCAGTTTTAAGAAAAATAAAGAGTTAAGAAAATATTTACTAAATAAACTAAAGTAAAAAAAAAAATAAAAAAAAAGGGAACATAATAAAATAACAATCACGGGACTGTATGCAGGGGGTACTGGTACCGAGTCAATGTGCGAGGGTACAGGTTAGTCAAGGTAATTGCGATAATATGTACATGTAGGTAGGGGTAAAGTGACTATGCAAAGATAATAAACAGTGAGTAGCAGTAGCATAAATACAAAATAAAAAGGGGGGGTCAATGCAAATAGTCCGGGTAGCCATTCGATTAACTGTTCAGCATTCTTATGGTTTTGGGGTAGAAGCTGTTAAGGAGCCTTTTGGACCTAGACTTGGCGCTCCGGTACCGCTTGCCATGCGGTAGCAGAGAGAACAGTCTATGACTAGGGTGGCTGGAGTCTTTGACAATTTGTAGGGCCTTCCTCTGACACCACATTGTATAGAAGTCCTGGATGGCAGGAAGCTTGGCCCCAGTGATTTACTGGGCCATACACACTACCCTCTGTAGCGCCTTGTGGTCGGATGCCGAGCAGTTGCCATACCAGGCGATGATGCAACCAGTCAGGATGCTCTCGATGGTGCAGCTGTATAACTTTATGAGGATCTGAGGACCCATGCCAAATATCTTCAGTCTCCTGAGGGGGAATAGGCGTTGTCGTGCCCTCTTCATGACTGTCTTGGTGTGTTTGGTCCATGATAGTTTGTTGGTGTTGTGGACATCAAGGAACTTCAAGCTTACAACCTGTTCCACTACAGCCCCGTCGATGTGAATGGGGGAGTGCTCGGCCCTCCTTTTCCTGTAGTCCACAATCATCTCCTTTGTCTTGATCACGTTGAGGGAGAGGTTGTTGTCCTGGCACTACACTGCCAAGTGTCTGACCTTCTCCCTATAGGCTGTCTCATCGTTGTCGGTGATCAGGCCTACCACCGTTGTGTCGTCGGCAAACATAATGATGGTGTTGAAGTCATGCTTGACCGCGCAGTCGTGGGTGAACAGGGAGTACAGGAGGGGACTAAGCACGCACCCCTGAGGGGCCCCCGTGTTGAGGATCAGTGTGGCAGATGTGTTGTTGCCTACCCTTACCACCTGGGGGCGGTCCATCAGGAAGTCCAGGATTCAGTTGCAGAGGGAGGTGTTTAGTCCCAGGGTCCTTAGCTTAGTGATGAGCTTTGAGGGCACTATGGTGTTAAGACATGAACAAAATGCAACACGTGAATGCCGCTGTCTGTGCCCGTTTGTCTACCACTTTTTGTGTAGCCATTAGCGATGATGCTAATAATGATCCATCTTCTGGTAGATGGGAAGGCTTTGTCAAAAACCTTCTCAATTAAATGTTAACTACAAAGTAGCCTATACCTACCTGGCAGAAAGATATTATGATTATTTGCATCAATCCAGTCCCGATTTGTTTAGAAAACACTGCAATCACGTGTGCTACTGAAACACCGCTAACCTAACAGTGAAAATGTAGTACATTTTTCCCAGACATCAAAAGTGGTCTCCTGATGTAGATTAAACATTGTTGCGGACTTAAAACATAAAATGTTGTTGTTTTTCTATTTCAAAAAAATATTTTGAGAGCGAAAACCAGAAACTGGGGAAAAACAGAAACCTGGAAAAACCCAATGGAGATAACAGAATTTGAGAAAAAACGAATGGAATTTGGCAAAAAAATAAAACTGATTATATAGCGCCCTACACACCTCAGTTGGCCAGTGAATATCGCACTGTGTGTTTCATGTTTCTATGTAAGCGGGAATGGCAGTGAACAAACCAATAGCTTTTGGTAATGCAATTTTGGTATTCCAGCTGCTACCGTCACATCTCAAATCCTAACAGGCTGTCAGATTTGGAACTGAATTATCTCACTGCTGTTTTCAGTTTTTTTCACTCTTATGCAAAATGTTTGGATTATCCGGACAGCAGAAGGTTATTCATGCATTTAGACAAGTCTTACTTCAAAAGCATACTGTGTGGTTATAGTACATTCAACTTGAATTACTTCAATGTAACCATTTTAAAACAACAGTCAGCTAATCTGTTTTCCCTGTCAATTGAAGACTCACTTATTCACCAATGTTTACAATTCAGTTTTACATTGACTCATTCATTAACCATGTGACTCTCCTTTCCCTCTCTAGACTATAGTATCCAAGTATGGATCCCAATTCCGAGGAAACTCCCAACATGACGCCCTGGAGTTCCTGCTTTGGCTTCTGGACCGAGTTCACGAGGATGTCAACTTGTCCTGCTGTAGCAACAATAATAACAAGACCAAAGCCCCAGGGAAGGTAAGAGTGCCTTCTCCATCCACTGTCACACAGTCACATTGAACTGAACTGAATTCAAAGTTTAGGCTAGAGCCACAAGTCTCAGCAGTGCCTTGCACTCCCCACTCACAAGAGCAACAACTACTGTCTGCAATACCTTGCTGTATCTTCTCATCTTTTCATATACTTACAGAACCTTGGTTTCACAACAGAACGTCGGTTTCTCCAGGCTTTTGCAACAGCATCTTTAAGTGCTTTGCAGCTCTAAGTCTGTACAATTTAAATTCAGCTCTCAATTATTGATGTACTTATCTACCCTTGGATCTATACTAAAATGTGCTAACACAGCATTAATCGACTTTAATTGATGTACTCTGTGATTCGGAGAAGTTCTGAACAGAGGTGAGATGAAGGGCAGCATTGCATACAAGTGACATATTTCCTTCTCTTCTGTGCTCTAAATGGCATATGATTCAACAGATACATTTTGAAAATCCCGTGTGAGGGATAAAGCTCCCTCTATACCTTGTATTACCTACCCCCTTTGGTGAACTTGTTCATGTACCTGTTTGGAAACAATTGTCTCTCTGACAAACGTATTTCCTGTGTTTGAGGGGAGAAACAGCTTAGTGCTGTTGTGAGGGGTTTCCGTAGGTCTGTCTGCCAGTTAATATGCCCTGTGTGCTGCAGCCTTCTAGCTGATGCCACAAGTGAAACTGCTGCTGTCACAGGAGGCCTGCAACTTTGTTCTATAATGCCTTCTGTGCAGCCTGAGGAGTAGAATCAAAGCTGGGTAATTTGCTGTTTGATACTTTCTCTGTGCGTGGCTCCTCCTGAAGGTAGGCCTGTGGGCACAGCGGAGCCTGACACCCCCTGGATAGGCCTTTGATCTGTTCAACTGTGCCCATTAGCAGGGAGTTTCATGCATTATTAAAAACATTTCTGCTTTTGAAATACACCCCCTCTTTAGCAGTGTTATCAGGGTGATAACCAATGGAATGATTCATAACAAGTGCTAAATTCACCGTTGGTGAGTCATCACAAATAAATCTAAATGATATCAGTGTCCCTGCTCCCACAGGCATTACTCCACTGATTTATTCTGTTGTATCTTCGCTATTCTGGTGGAGGGGAATTTCCGTCTCAGATTCACAGAACAATACATCACTGTATTTGGGATTCAACATGTGTTTATCAAATTGGTATGTGAACACACAGATAACAATCTGCGTGTTTAGTAACAGAAGTGAGATGCATGGTTTGAGGGAGGGTAAATGGTGCAGTGTTCCGGACCAGCACAGCTTACTACATGATGAAATTGGCCAGAATGAAGCCATTGGCTTGGTTACGGCTAGGCCTGCTGGCTCCTGTTTTGGATAAAACACAGTTTGGTCTCAATTGAATTTGACACTCTGCATACTTGGGGCGGCAGGTAGCTTAGTGGTTAAGAGCGTTGTGCCAGTAACCGTAAGGTCGCTGGTTCTAATCCCCAAGCCGACTAGGTGAAAAATCTGTCGATGTGCCCTTGAGCAAGGCACTTAACCCTAATTGCTCCTGTAAGTCGCTCTGGATAAGAGCGTCTGCTAAATTACTAAAATGTAAATGTAAAAATTAATAGACATGAGATCAAAATAAGAGGTGGTCTCAAGCCGTGGGCTGTTGAAGTGAATCTCACTGACACTAACCACATAGGGACCTACTGAAGCAAAGGCTTTGGTTAAGACTAGAAACTAGACTGTGTGTAGGCTAAGACAGAAGTTTTGAGATTCAGTTGCCAATGTGAACTCAGCTTTGTGGTCTTGTATGTAAGACTCCTCAAAGTGTGATTTTCATACTTCATCTACAGTTGAAGTTGGAAGTTTACATACACATTAGCCAAAAACATTTAAACTCAGTTTTTCACAATTCCTGACATTTAATCCTAGTAAAAATTCCCTGTCTTAGGTCAGTTAGGATCACCACTTTATTTTACGAATGTGATAATTTCCGAATAATAGTAGAGAGAATGATTTATTTCAGCTTTTATTTATTTCATCACATTCCCAGTGGGTCAGACGTTTACATACACTCAATTAGTATTTGGTAGCATTGCCTTTTAAATTGTTTATCTTGGGTCAAACGTTTCGGGTAGCCTTCCACAAGCTTCCCACAATAAGTTGGGTGAATTTTGGCCCATTCCTCCTGACAGAGCTGGTGTAACACTCAGGTTTGTAGGCCTCCTTGCTCGCACACAATTTTTCAGTTCTGCCCACAAATGTTCTATAGGCTTGAGGTCAGGGCTTTGTGATGGCCACTCCAATACCTTGACTTTGTTGTCCTTAAGCCATTTTGCGACAACTTAGGAAGTATGCTTGGGGTCATTGTCGATTTGGAAGACCCATTTGCAACCAAGCTTTAACTTCCTGACTGATGTCTTGAGATGTTGCTTCAATATATCCACATAATTTTCCTTCCTCATGATGCCATCTATTTTGTGAAGTGCACCAGTCCCTTCTGCAGCAAAGCACCCCCACAGCATGATGCTGGCACCCCTGTGCTTCACGGTTGGGATGGTGTTCTTCGGCTTGCAAGTTCCCCCCTTTTTCCTCCAAACATAACGATGATCATTATGGCCAAACAGTTCTATTTTTGTTTAATCAGACTAGAGGACATTTCTCCAAAAAGGACGATCTTTGTCCCCATGTGCAGTTGCAAACCGTAGTCTGGCTTTTTTATGGCGGTTTTGGAGCAGTGGCTTCTTCCTTGCTGAGCGGCCTTTCAGGTAATGTCGATATAGGACTCATTTTACTGTGGATATAGATACTTTTGTACCTTTTTCCTCCAGCACCTTCACAAGGTCCTTTGCTGTTGTTCTGGGATTGATTTGCACTTTTCGCACCAAAGTACGTTAATCTCTAGGAGACAGAACGCGTCTCCTTCCTGAGCGGTATGACGGCTGCCTGGTCCCATGGTGTTTATACTTGCGTACTATTGTTTGTACAGATGAATGTGGTACCTTCAGGCGTTTGGAAATTGCTCCCAAGGATGAACCAGACTTGTGGAGGTCTACAATTTTTTTTCTGAGGTCTTAATAATAATAATAATAATAAGGTCTTGGCTGATAGGTCTTGGCTGATTTCTTTTCTGATTTCTTTTGATTTTCCCATGATGTCAAGCAAAGAGGCAGTGAGTTTGAAGGTAGGCCTTGAAATACATCCACAGCTACACCTCAGAAGCTTCTAAAGCCATGACATCATTTTCTGGAATTTTCCAAGCTGTTTAAAAAAGGCACAGTCAACTTAGTGTATGTAAACTTCTGACCCACTGGAATTGTGATACAGTGAATTATAAGTGAAATAATCTGTCTGAAAACAATTGTTGGAAAAATTACTTGTGTCATGCACAAAGTAGATGTCCTAACCGACTTGCCAAAACTATAGTTTGTTAACAAGAAATTTGTGGAGTGGTTGAAAAATGAGTTTTAATGACTCCAACCTAAGTGTATGTAAACTTCAGACTTAATAATATAATATTTAGCAGACGCTTTTATCCAAAGCAACTTACAATCATGCGTGCATACATTTTTTTTGTGTATGGGTGGTCCCGGGGATCGAACCCACTACCTTGGCGTTATAAGCGCCGTGCTCTACCAGCTGAGCTACAGAGGACTCAACTGTATCTTCCAACAGGTTAGCAGGTTAGTGTGTTTGCTTATGGGTGGGTGTGTTCTTGTGTATATGGGTGTATGCATGTGTGTAGGCTAAGTGATGCTCTGTGAGATGTGTGCGTGTGTGTGTGTGACAGTGAGTGTTTGTATGGGCCTCAGTTCATTGAGCCATTAAAATTGGTTGTTTGTTGTGAGCAATGAGCATTAGGTCCCCTCACACGCACTTCCCCCCTTTCTCCAATCCCCCCCCCCCTCCCTCTATCTCCATGTTTCTGTTGACACCCCCCTCTTTGTTTATCTGGTAATATACAGTACTATGCAGTGTCTATCTAATACTTGAACAAAGCTTCAATTTGTGTCTGAGATGGGTTGCCCTTCAGTGCAGGACCAGAGGGCACAGGAGGTGATCTGGACTGTGTCTCTGTCTCTCCGTATGAGGCCACAGAGGACATCAGAGGAGGCTGGGACTGGAGGACTGCTGATAAGGCCTGTCATTATAAGTCTGGGACACGTCAGGGAAAAAGTCACCACACTTTGTTAACACCCAAGAGTCTGACGGTGTGAGGGACGAAAACCTGCTGTTTTTGACAGTGTGCCGCTCTGCTTCATCATTGCTTTTACACACTTTTACTTTAGTTTATGCAAGACAAACTGGTAATATCAATTTGGTTATCTTCCCACACCACACCTCCTGGTTCACCTTTCTGTGTGAAGGAGACACATTTGAACTGTTGAACTTGTTATTGTGTTGTCTGTCTGAGGGACTCTTCCTCCCTGTTATGTGGCCCCTTAAGCCCTGATTCCACTGGCACTTTGAAGTCAACCCAGTTTGGGCTGGCCTTGGTGGGCTAGCTCAAATTGTGTTTCCACTGCCTCCAGAAATGAGAAATGATGTCATGTTGCTAGGTAGCCAATATGTGGCTGCAGCTGGTTTCGCTAATATTGCATAACAGGCTAGCTAGCTAGCTTAATTCCTACCTTGCTTGCCATGGCATAGGTTATTAGCTAGCTAGCTAGCTAACCAAGCAAACCAGACGACAGGTTTGAGATGATGTAGCTGGCTAGCTTTCAATATGACCTGGCCAGCTAAAATTCCTGCTAGCTGACGTTAGCTAGCTAGCTTTTTTAAACTCTGATGTGCTAGCTAACGTTAGTTAGTTAGGATTTGAGGGCTGACTGTTCTCATAAAAGTGTATTGTGTAGTGCAAAAATGAATGAAGGATCCAGCTATGGTGGTAATTCGTGTCATGTCTGACTACTGCAGTACTGCTTGTCCATGTGCTAGCTAACAGCAACAATCCCAGACGAGCTAGCTAAACGTTGTATCAGCATCCAGCAGTGATCAGCTTAGTGGTTGCATAGTAACGGCGTCACCAGCCCGAATTCTAATCAAGCTGGCACCAGTTGTAAAACTGGGCTGCGCTGGCCCAGATTTCCCTCGACCCAGCTCGAATTTGAGAATTCCATTAGAGCCAGCTCGAATTTGGCCCTAATTTTAAGTGCCAGTAGAAACGGGGCTTTAGTGTCAGAGCCTTTGTTCTCTCTCCATGGCAACAGCATAGGCCCTGGTGCTGTCATGGCTTCATCATGTATGCATTAGCCTGATTTAAACATCAGATGATCTTTTCCGCTCTGGCTGTTGAGTAAAGAAAACCCCTTCCAGAGGCTCATTGCTTGTCTCTGTGTTGGCTTTATACTGACAGGAATAGGAATCATGCTTTATATTGACCTCAATTAGATCTGTGGAAGTCATTATTAACCTGCCCTGGAAATCACATCAGCATGTCCTCATTAATGCCAAAGCTATTAATAATGACAGTCTACTGAGTCATTTAGCCTGAAATACATGGCTGACTAATCGATGGACAGACATCACCTCTCATGCAGCTGCATCTAAATTAGTACTAAGCTAATGCTACATGTTCTGTAATGATATGGGGTATGCCAGCAAAGGTATATGACTGTCGACTAACATACAGTTGAAGTCGGAAGTTTACATACACTTAGGTTGGAGTCATTAAAACTCATTTTTCAACCACTCCACAAATTTCTTGTTAACAAACTATAGTTTTGGCAAGTCGGTTAGGACATCTACTTTGTGCATGACACAAGTAATTTTTCCAACAATTGTTTTCAGACAGATTATTTCACTTATAATTCACTGTATCACAATTCCAGTGGGTCAGAAGTTTACATACAGTGGGGAGAACAAGTATTTGATACACTGCCGATTTTGCAGGTTTTCCTACTTACAAAGCATGTAGAGGTCTGTAATTTTTATCATAGGTACACTTCAACTGTGAGAGACGGAATCTAAAACAAAAATCCAGAAAATCACATTGTATGATTTTTAAGTAATTAATTTGCATTTTATTGCATGACATAAGTATTTGATACATCAGAAAAGCAGAACTTAATATTTGGTACAGAAACCTTTGTTTGCAATTACAGAGATCATACGTTTCCTGTAGGTCTTGACCAGGTTTGCACACACTGCAGCAGGGATTTTGGCCCACTCCTCCATACAGACCTTCTCCAGATCATTCAGGTTTCGGGGCTGTCGCTGGGCAATATGGACTTTCAGCTCCCCTCCAAAGATTTTCTATTGGGTTCAGGTCTGGAGACTGGCTAGGCCACTCCAGGACCTTGAGATGCTTCTTACGGAGCCACTCCTTAGTTGCCCTGGCTGTGTGTTTCGGGTCGTTGTCATGCTGGAAGACCCAGCCACGACCCATCTTCAATGCTCTTACTGAGGGAAGGAGGTTGTTGGCCAAGATCTCGCGATACATGGCCCCATCCATCCTCCCCTCAATACGGTGCAGTCGTCCTGTCCCCTTTGCAGAAAAGCATCCCCAAAGAATGATGTTTCCACCTCCATGCTTCACGGTTGGGATGGTGTTCTTGGGGTTGTACTCATCCTTCTTCTTCCTCCAAACACGGCGAGTGGAGTTTAGACCAAAAAGCTCTATTTTTGTCTCATCAGACCACATGACCTTCTCCCATTCCTCCTCTGGATCATCCAGATGGTCATTGGCAAACTTCAGACGGGCCTGGACATGCGCTGGCTTGAGCAGGGGGACCTTGCGTGCGCTGCAGGATTTTAATCCATGACGGCGTAGTGTGTTACTAATGATTTTCTTTGAGACTGTGGTCCCAGCTCTCTTCAGGTCATTGACCAGGTCCTGCCGTGTAGTTCTGGGCTGATCCCTCACCTTCCTCATGATCATTGATGCCCCCACGAGGTGAGATCTTGCATGGAGCCCCAGACCGAGGGTGATTGACCATCATCTTGAACTTCTTCCATTTTCTAATAATTGCGCCAACAGTTGTTGCCTTCTCACCAAGCTGCTTGCCTATTGTCCTGTAGCCCATCCCAGCCTTGTGCAGGTCTACAATTTTATCCCTGATGTCCTTACACAGCTCTCTGATCTTGGCCATTGTGGAGAGGTTGGAGTCTGTTTGATTGAGTGTGTGGACAGGTGTCTTTTATACAGGTAACGAGTTCAAACAGGTGCAGTTAATACAGGTAATGAGTGGAGAACAGGAGGGCTTCTTAAAGAAAAACTAACAGGTCTGTGAGAGCCGGAATTCTTACTGGTTGGTAGGTGATCAAATACTTATGTCATACAATAAAATGCAAATTAATTATTTAAAAATCATACAATGTGATTTTCTGGATTTTTGTTTTAGATTCCGTCTCTCACAGTTGAAGTGTACCTATGATAAAAAATTACAGACCTCTACATGCTTTGTAAGTAGGAAAACCTGCAAAATCGGCAGTGTATCAAATACTTGTTCTCCCCACTGTACACTAAGTTGACTGTGCCTTTAAACAGCTTGGAAAATTCCAGAAAATGATGTCATGGCTTTAGAAGCTTCTGATAGGCTAAAATACACAATTTGAGTCAATTGGAGGTGTACCTGTGGATGTATTTCAAGGCCTACCTTCAAACTCAGTGCCTCTTTGTTTGACATCATGGGAAAATCAAAAGAAATCAGCCAAGACCTCCACATGTCTGGTTCATCCTTGGGAGCAATTTCCAAACACCTGAAGGTACCACGTTCATCTGTACAAACAATAGTACATAAGTATAAACACCATGGGACCACGCAGCCGTCATGCCGCTCAGGAAGGAGACACGTTCTGTCTCCTAGAGATGAACGTACTTTGGTGTGAAAAGTGCAAAACAATCCCAGAACAACAGCAAAGGACCTTGTGAAGATGCTGGAGGAAAAAGGTACAAAAGTATCTATATCCACAGTTAAACGAGTCCTATATCGACATAACCTGAAAGGCCGCTCAGCAAGGAAGAAGCCACTGCTCCAAAACCGCCATAAAAAAGCCAGACTACGGTTTGCAACTGCACATGGGGACAAAGATCGTACTTTTTTGAGAAATGTCCTCTGGTCTGATGAAACAAAAATAGAACTGTTTGGCCATAATGACCATAGTTATGTTTGGAGGAAAAAGGGGAACGCTTGCAAGCCGAAGAACACCATCCCAACCGTGAAGCACGGGGGTGGCAGCATCATGCTGTGGGGGTGCTTTGCTGCAGAAGGGACTGGTGCACTTCACAAAATAGATGGCATCTTGAGGAAGGAAAAGTATGTCGATATATTGAAGCAACATCTCAAGACATCAGTCAGGAAGTTAAAGCTTGGTCGCAAATGGGTCTTCCAAATGGACAATGACCCCAAGCATACTTCCAAGGTTGTCGCAAAATGGCTTAAGGACAACAAAGTCAAGGTATTGGAGTGGCCATCACAAAGCCCTGACCTCCTATAGAACATTTGTGGGCAGAACTGAAAAAGCGTATGCGAGCAAGGAGGCCTACAAACTTGACTCAGTTACACCAGCTCTGTCAGGAGGAATGGGCCAAAATTCACCCAACTTATTGTGGGAAGCTTGTGGAAGGCTACCCGAAACGTTTGACCCAAGTTAAACAATTTAAAGGCAATGCTACCAAATACTAATTGAGTGTATGTAAACTTCTGACCCACTGGGAATGTGATAAAATAAATAAAAGCTGAAATAAATCATTCTCTATACTATTATTTTGACATTTCACAATCTTAAAATAAAGTGGTGATCCTAACTGACCTAAGACAGGGCATTTTTACAAGGATTAAATGTCAGGAATTGTGAAAAACTGAGTTTAAATGTATTTGTCTAATGTGTGTGTAAACTTCCGACTTCAACTGTATAGTGGGAGTTCAGAAGGTGTCAGAGTTGGGCTCCAATATTTTAGTTTCAACTCCCCAATTCAAGCAGTAAGGTTCTCCTCTCTCCTGACTCTGAATTAAGTATTCTTCTTGAAAACTTGATTTGAGGTAGCCCTCCTACAAGCTTGTAATTATTTTTTCAAAAGAATACTGTCTAACAGAATAAACTCTATATCAATAAATGACATGTGTACACACACACACACACACACACACACACAGACTAGCACTGTGTGGTCTCTGTCCAGAGCAGAAAATATCTTAAGACAGTCGTCTCTTATGTTTAGCCAGACCCTCTCCCAGCCGCCTGTGAGTGGACTGAGCACCGGCGTTGTCATGGATCTCATTTTTATCAGTATTGAAACATGTGGCCTGATAGACTACAGCCAGGGAAATAATCCCAAGGCTCATACAGTGCACTACCTACTAATGAGATTTATCCTGCTATTCTCACTGCCCCCCTCCCTCCTCCCCTGGCTCAAAGTCTGCTACTTACCATTCTCACTTATCCCTTTATTGGTCTTTTTAGAGTCCTCTTAAGAATTTACAGTAGTATCAGCTAGCCACCCACAAAGGAGCTCTCCTCAGGGGAGAAGGCTTTATGGCTCTCTCAGGTGACAGACTCCATGAAGAGAAGTCTCCCCATTTTAGCACTGCTCAGACATCTATCACATCTAACTGTGTTTATCCTTCTCACATCACAAATAGTCAAACCCTTGTTGACGTCTGGGAAAAGGGGCTTGAAAGAGGGAGTTCAGAGGAGTTTGAGGGTTTGTTGTGTTGTGTTTGTTGTTGTGCTGTGGCAGGCTGCAACTCTGCCACCCTGCCGGAGCTATTGCAGTGCCAGTGGAGTAAGCCCGGGTCACCGGGAGGGTGGAGGGAGGGAGGCAACTGGTTTGTAAGTCCTCTCATGTCACCACAGAGCCCAGGGAGGGAGCTCCCTGCTAACCCAGGGGCTGAATTAATTGTTTTTCAGCACACGTTTGGTCACCATAAGCAGCACAAGAGACCCGGAGGAACAGTGGGAGTTCTCCCACCCCTGAGCTTCCAAGCTCTAGGGCAGTGGTTCCCAAACTTTTTCACTCTGGCCCCCCTTCAATCATTGGGGAACATGCCGCGCCCTCCCTCTATGGGCACAAGTACTGTCCATGAAACAAACTTTTCACACCCCTTTTGTTGGCCGAGAGAAAATGTTGCAGTTTTAAAGCTCATTTCCTGCAATTCTACACATTTTGCCATGTTTTATGTGTGTTCATGTTATATCTGAGCGACTCAAACATTACAACAAAATCAACAGGATAAAATACCTAGTAAAAAACATTAGCTGACATGGGCTAGTTGATCTGGACATTTCGGACAAGTTATAGATAGCTCTCTAAGGTCTGCAATGACTGACATGACAAGAGGAAAACTGCTGATGCACTACACCCAATTTCGAAATTGCACCTTGTGCATTCTACTATTATCAAGAGTAAGTTGTAAGCTCGACTGAGTTCCTTAAAAAGAAATACACACGCAGGCACACACACACACTGTAGTCACATCATGGAACTGGCATTCAGTTTGTTGACCGTTTATCACTTAGGAAACAGTGCTGGTGTGAAGCTCTCTCTCTGTATCATGAATGCGGCCCTTTGTAAGCCGGAGGAAGAAAGAGACGCTTGTTGAGCACTGCTAGTGAAGAGCGGGAGAGGTGAGACAGGGTTGTGTTGGGCTCTGTATAACAGTGTGGCTGTGGGTGGGGAATCCTTAACGGGTAGTGACAGACTGACAGATAAGCAAACCTCCATTCAAGGACATCAATGTTGCAGATTCAGTACAGTACAGCAACTGTTGTCATGTTTGATGATATTTCAATTATTTGTATCTGATTTACAAATGTGTTTACTTATCCAGAACAAGGAGCAGTTTGGGTACAGTAAGGACTTTTGCTCTCAGTGAACCCTCAGCCCTCATACAGAGTTGGAACATGAGTAGGGGACTGTGGATGTAATGCAGTCAGTGCTGTCACAGCAAACACACAGGCAGTAAAAAAGCTTTTGAGAGATTTGAGCTGGTCCAAGCCATTCACTTCAGGGAATGGGATATTCTCAAGAGGGCCTTGGGAATCTACTGTATCTGTGCCCATAGAGAAGCAGAGGGGGGGGGGCACATTGTTCAGGGTTCAGTCTTGGGACAAAGAGGATTATGATCAGTGGTACTCATGATGCAAGCCAGGAAAAGAGATAGCACTGAAGGCTAGCTACCAGAGACTCTCAACAACAGAAGGTCACTACGCAGGACATTCCCATGCAGGGTCAAATGAATAGTTATGTCCTGCACTGGTTCCTCAGCCACGCTGAGAACAATCACAGCTATAAGTATCAAGGTCACCAAAGTCAGAAACACTATCCTCAGAACCTTTTAAGGCATCATCCTCTCTTCTCTTCCCTGTCTCCTCATAAAGATCTGTTGTAATTTACAGAGAGTGCACTAACTAAGCCCCCCACCAATACCTAACCACAATAACATGACTTACAGCAGCACCGACCGGCACAATGGGCCATGTGTGGTCACTGTTTTCCAGTCAGGGAGGGCAGGGTGCAGGCCTATTGTGCCTGTGAATGTTTCCTCTCCCCACCTTTGATTCTGTCTGCACTGTAGATCAGAATGGCTTCCTGTGACTCGGAGCCACCCAGCTGGAAAAGCAGCTTGGAGGAAAGGGTACCAATATGACCGCTCTGTGTTTGTGTTCTCCTTTGAACTCTAACCCAGATTAGTGTTGATTGGCCGATACATACTGGGCTCATGTTCTGTATCGCTTCCCCACAGAGCCTGAGAGTGTTTTTGTGTGTGTGTGTGTGTGTGTGTGTGTGTGTGTGTGTGTGTGTGTGTGTGTGTGTGTGTGTGTGTGTGAGTGTGCGCATGTGTGTGTGAATTGCTGTGTGTGTGATCTTTCAACTGTTGACTTCTCATGGAGGTTTAATTTGAGAGCGTCCCTCCCTTTGCCAGGAGCACTGTTCTTGAAAAAGGACATTTTAAAATGTATCTGCAGTCTGCCGGGGTTCCACTGGCACAGACACAATTAAGATGCCTCAGACACCCCAATGTATCACTCAAGGTTTAAGGAGCAGTTAAGGACATTTCTATATACTGCACTGTCGCTGAGCCACCACTTCTGTGTGGAATGCCTTCTCCAAGTCTACCTGTAAAAAGGTTCATAATTATATAGGCTAGTTGGCAGCAGATTTCCATGACCGTTTGACTTCACTTCACTTTATTTGGATATCTTTGATAAGTAATTTTGAATCGGGTAACATGTTTTGTAAACCACCTGTGTATAATACATTTATAACACCTTATACAGTTGCTGTAAGCATTCTTTACAGTTCATGGCTCTTGATAGACATACTGTACATGTTTCTGTAAGTATATTCCAAAGCCATTACACAGAGGTGGTATATATAAATAGTTACTAGTCTTTCTTGACTTTTGCTCCTGTCATTATATCCCCATCTGTGGGTGTTGTCTCCTGGCTATCACCACAGTGTGTCAGCAGCATAGTAATAAACCCCATCAGCTCAGGAGACCTACCTGCCTTCATTAGAATGAATTTCTCCCTCTGCCTCCGCTGATGCCTCCCTAAAGCCAATTCGGCTTATGAGACACTAATGATTAATTTCACAAAGTCATATTCAGCCACTTCCAAAAAGTGCTGTGTTTCCTCCCTCTTTTTGTTTCAGACTTGATGGTATTTCTATGAAAACAAGCAGCGGGACGGCAGGTCAGATCCACTCAGCATTGGTGGAGGATGATTCTCTCCACTGGGCTGTAATGTTTTTACTGTTATTATACTTTTTACTATGGATGTTTAGCGAGTCTGCTCTATAGAATAATATCTACTGTAGGTTACCAATGACTGCAGCATTGTGGAGATTACCTCATACACTAGATAAGAGAGTGTTACAGGATGCCAACAATTGTGCTCCACCAGTGGGTTTTACCATGGTTGAAAATCTGTAAATGCTCTGAGAGTAGACCACTAGCCATGACTGACATGAGGTCAGAGAGACCAGGACTGAGTCACATCATCCCCTGCTGACCTCCTCTTGTCACGCCTTCTCCCGCTCCCCCTCCCTGACGCTCGAGGGCGCCAGGCTGCCAATCATTACACACACCTGTCACCATCGTTACACGCATCAGCGCTCATTGGACTCACCTGGACTCCTTCCCTTTGTTAATTACCTCCCCTATATCTGTCTGTTCCTCTGTTTGATCCCTGTGTCAGCATTGATGTTGTTTTGTTTCCCCTGTCCAGACGCTGTCTGTGTTTTCTTCCATGTTTTTATTTATTAAATCATCACCCTGTACTTGCTTCCTGTCTCCCAGCGTCTGTCGAACCGAGATCTCCCGAGTGGCGCAGTGGTCTAAGGCACTGTATCGCAGTGCTAGCTGTGCCACTAGAGATCCTGGTTCGAATCCAGGCTCTGTCGTAGCCGGCCGCGACCGGGAGACCCATGGGGCGGCGCACAATTGGCCCAGCGTCGTCCAGGGTAGGGGAGGGAATGGCCGGCAGGGGATGTAGCTCAGTTGGTAGAGCATGGCGTTTGCAACGCCAGGGTTGTGGGTTCGATAAAAATAATGTATGTGCTAACTGTAAGTCGCTCTGGATAAGAGCGTCTGCTAAATGACTAAAATGTAAATGTAAAATGAGATCGTTACAGAATGCAGACACACAAAATTGGAAGCATCAGGAAGTTTTTGTTTTGTTTTTGCTGGGGTTGGTGACGTCGAGTCCGGATGCCGCGGCCGAAGGAACCGGGGTTGCCTCAGCTGGCTTGTCGGGCTTCCACGCCTTAGCTGGCTCGAGAGGTTTCCTTGCCTCGGTTGGCTCGGCAGACTCCCATCCCACGTCATGCCTCAGCCGGCTCGTCAGGCTCCCACACCTCAGCCGGCTCGTCAGGCTCCCACGCCTCAGCCGGCTCGTCAGGCTCCCACACCTTGGCCGTCCCGTCAGGCTCGACAGGTTCCCGCGCCTCGGCCAGCTCGTGAGGCTCCCATGCCTCGGCCGGCCTGTCAGGCTCGACAGGTTCCCACACCTCGGCCGATTCGTCCAGCTCCCATGCCTCGGCCAGCCCGTCAGGGCTTTTCCAGAGCCTGGGCAGTGGGGAAATTAATTTCAAGTCCTCTGCTGTCTTTTCTTCTCAGTTATGAGACTGTCTTGTTCTCAAGGCTCGTTCTCAAACCCCTCTGTGGATTTCTGACCTCCAGACATTGGGATTTAATTACTAGCCCACACATCTGACTGGCTTAGTGAAACGGGCAATCGAATGGTGTCTCTGGAGCATACAGCTAGAGCAGGGGATGATCAAGTTAAAAAAGAACAACAAGGGCCTCCCGAGTCGCACTACAGACCCGGGTTTGATCCCAGGCTGTGTCGCAGCCGGCCACGACCGGGAGACCCATGAGGCGGCGCACAATTGGCCCAGCGTTGTCCGGGTTAGGTTTGGCCGGCCGGGATGTCCTTGTTCCATCGCGCTCTAGCGACTCCTTGTGGCGGGCCGGGTGCATGCACGCTGACTTCGGTCGCCAATTGTACAGTGTTTCCTCCGACACATTGGTGCGGCTGGCTTCCGGGTTAAGCGAGCAGTGTGTCAAGAAGCAGTGCGGCTTGGCAGAGTTGTGTTTTGGAAGATACAAGGCTCTCGACTTACCCTCTCCCGAGTCCGTACAGGAGTTGTAGCGATGGGACAAGGCTAACTACCAATTGGGGAGAAAAAGGGGTAAAAATTACCCACAAAAAATAAGAACAACAACTGCAAAAAAAGCTAAATGTATTACTCCCTAGAAGATCATAGATATAGTACATTGTATGTAGCCAGGTTCCGCACTTCTATATTTTTTACCCCCCAATTTCGTGATACCCAATTGGTAGTTACGATCTTGTCTCATCACTGCAACTCCCCTACGGACTCGTGAGAGGCGAAGGTCGAGAGCCATGCGTCCTCCGAAACACGACTCTGCCAAGCCACACTGCTTCTTGACACACTGCTCGCTTAACCTGGAAGCCAGCCGTACCAATGTGTAAGAGGAAACACCGTTCAACTGACAACCGATGTCAGCTTGCAGGTGCCCGGCCCGCCACAAGGAGTTGCTAGAGCACGATGAGACAAGGAAATCCCCGCCGGCGAAACCCTCCCCTAACCCGGACGACGCTGGGCCAATTGTGCGCCGCCCCATGGGTCTCCCAGTCACAGCCGGCTGTGACACAGCCTGGGATCGAACCTGAGGCTGTAGTGGCACCTCAGCACTGCGATGCAGTGCCTTAGACCGTTGTGCCACTCAGGAGGCCAAGGTTCAGCACTTTTGAGAAATATACATCAAAAGACTCAAGGCAAACAATTTAACTTAACTGTCACTAGCATGTGCTTTCAGGGTACTGTAAGAATTCAATCTGGATTGTGGTGTACACTTTTTTAACTGTAGTAAATACTACTGTATTGAATTTGCATATACCCTACACATTCCCCTCCCCCATATCTCAATTTGTGCCACCCATAAGTGAGAAACTTACATGCTAAGTATAGATCATATATTGTGTTCCATACAGATTATAAGAAAGAGCAGAAGCTCTAAACTATCCGTTCAGACCCTAGTCCTAACTACCTACAGTTTATGGAAAATTTTCTATTTTAGTATATCTCCAATAGGGTTCCTCAAGGACAAAGCCTCCACTTCTATGTCAAAGATAACAAAACAAAAACACTATAGTACATACTATAGTATATTACAGTCCGCAAAAACACTACAGTAAATACTACAGTATACTACAATCCGCAAAAACACTACATTAATTACTATTATATTTTACTACAGTATTTATATTATAGTTAACTGTAAATACTACAGTATACTACAGTATTCACTGTAGTGTTTTTGCAGACTTTAGTCAATACTACAGTAAAGTCCGCAAAAACACTGAAGTGAATACTATAGTATTTATACCATAGTATACTATAGTATTTTCTTCATGTGGGCAGTTGTCGTTCTGCAGAGCCCAGGAACAGACAGCAGAAAGTAGAGTTCAACCAGAGGTCAGAATCAATCCAGAGGTCATGGTACACTATATATACACAAGTATGTGGACACTCCTTCAAATTAGTGGATTCGGCTATTTCAGCCACACCCATTGCTGACAGGTGTATAAAATCGAGCACAAAGCCATGCAATCTCCATAGACAAACATTGGCAGTAGAATGGCCTTACTGAAGAGCTCAGTGACTTTCAATGTGGCACCGTCATAGGGTACCACCTTTCCAACAAGTCAGTTCGTCAAATTTCTGCCCTGCTAGAGCTGCCCCGGTCAACTGTAACTGCTGTTATTGTGAAGTGGAAGCGTCTAGGAGCAACAAAGGCTCAGCCGCGAAGTGGTAGGCCACACAAGCTCACAGAACGGGACCGCCGAGTGCTGAAGAGCGTAAAAATTGTCTGTCCTCGGTTGCAACACTCACTATCGAGTTCCAAACTCCCTCTGGAAGCAATGTCAGCACAATAACTGTTCGTTGGGAGCTTAATGAAATGGGTTTCCATGGCCGAGCAGCCGCACACAAGCCTAAGATCACCATGCGCAATGACAAGAGTCGGCTGGAGTGGTGTAAAGCTCGCCGCCATTAGACTCTGGAGCAGTGGAAATGCATTCTATCACGCTTCACCATCTGGCAGTCCAACGGACAAATCTGGGTTTGGCGGATGCCAGGAGAACGCTACCTGCCCAAATGCATAGTGCCAACTGTAACGTTTGGTGGAGGAGGAATAATGGTCTGGGGCTGTTTTTCATGGTTCGGGCTAGGCCCCTTATTTCCAGTGAAGGGAAATCTTAACGCTACAGCATACATTGACATTCTAGACGATTCTGTGCTTCCAACTTTGTGGCAACAGTTTGGGGAAGGCCCTTTCTTATTTCAGCATGACAATGCCCCTGTGCACAAAGCGAGATCCATACAGAAATTATTTGTCAAGATCGGTATGGAAGAACTTGACAGGCCTGCACAGAGCCCTGACCTCAACCCCATCGAACACCTTTGGGATGAATTGGAACGCCGACTGTGAGCCAGGCCTAATCGCCCAACATCAGTGCCCAACCTCACTAATGCACTTGTGGCTGAATGGAAGCAAGTCCCCGCAGCAATGTTCCAACATCTAGTGGAAAGCCTTCCCAGAAGAATGGAGGCTGTTATAGCAGCAAAGGGAGGACCAACTCCATATTAATACCCATGATTTTGGAATTAGTTGTTCGACGAGCATGTGTCCACATACTTTTGGTCATTTAGTGTATAACCAGTCCTGAGATGCCAGGGTTCATTGTAGCTGATTCCCTTTGTGACCTCACAGACGGATCCCAGGCCAGAATTCTGCCTCTGGACAGGTCTGCTTTCTAACATATTCCTACTAACCAGACCTGACCAGACACATACATAATCTAGCAGGCCACTACACATCTACTACACACCCTGTTCAGCAGATCATTCCCACCTAGCATGTCCATAACGATGCTCCCACAAAGAGTGATTCCCTATGAGGTGGGGCTCTGACAGTAGTGCTGATACCCCTGTCCACCTTGACTAAAGAAGGGGCTATTTTTAGAGAGGGACGTGGTAGGAGGTTTCTCAGAGGGAGATGTCCATTATTCATTAACGCTGTGCGTGTCAGCTCTCTCTCTTTCACTGTCTGTGTGTTCAGCTCTATCAGAGAGGTTAGGGCTCTGCTGCCGCAGCCCCTGTTCTCAATCACTCTTCTATAGTGCTCTGCACCCTCCACAGGCACATGTCCATCTCTGTGTTTCCATGGATGTTTAAATTATTCATGGCAGGGCCATTACTGGGAATGCTCGTCCCCCTTTACGCTCCATCCCTGAAAATCCATCAGGACGAGACAGGTGATCCACGCAGGACATTTGCCGGAATTCCTCTGCGGTGGGGTGAAAGTGCCCAGGTTCCTGAACACTGGTATGAATCACTATGGGTGACATTTGGGTTAATTATTTAAGACCTCACTAGAGGACAGACCATTCTGTTAATGTGTGTGATTGCAGGCTCTCAGTCAGCACCACAATGAAATAAAGTCCTGTTGTGATCCTTATCTATCTTGGTGTTGTCATTACACTCTGTGGAGAGCTGACGATGGGTGAATGTTTCCGACGGGAATCACTGTGCTTCTCAGTGCTACCAGTGCCATGTCCGTTTTTAATGGCATCTCAACCGGGGAATTGTGTTTACTGTGTGAAGTGAATGGCCTCGAGCGTGGTGGAGCGTTGTAAGATCAGGGAGTTTGTTTGCACTGTAGCGCTTATTATCTCGATTTTATCCTTCAATTTTACACTTACCAATGTCTGGACACGGACTTAAATCGCTGTCAAAACTGTCTGGCATGCTCTGGTGGTTACAGAAAATGACCCCTTTGAGCCACCGTCCACTTTCGCTAGCCGATAACAATGCTGAAGTATTTTTCTCTGGTCAGTCAGCTCAGGAATAACAATAGATTAACTCTGTGACCCCCCCCGTTGACAGTGCTGCGCTAGCGACTAGGCCCTAGTCCTTCCACTCAGTTGTATCTTTGTAATTTATCTAAATCCTAGAAATCAATTACTCCGCTGTAGGGGCCAGGGTGAGGGATTGGAGTTTTAATGTTCTCCTTACTCCCGGGGTATCGGCACACGCCTCTCCTGGCATTGAGGCTTTTGGATTAAGCAAGGTTGACAATTTCACAACTTAACATATCTTGGGTATTAGCGGTCGCACGTTACTACTACATGATGAGTTCTATTTTGTGCATTAAACTGACAGTGGCTGAAATTCCTCCATGTTCTCTTTTCAGACTTCATCAATGTCCTCATGTCCTCTGTGCCCAGTCAAGTGCCCCTTCACAATAATCATTCACTTTGTAAAGTGTGGTCTTATACTGTAAATAGATACAGCAGAGTACTTTCTTTAGAAGGGACTTTCACTAGAACTGTTTGAAAGGACACTTTGATAAGCCATTGGAATAAGCCAATCAAATGATAATCTGATCTGACATTTACTGTGATCCCTGTATAGATCTACTCTATGTCCATCCTGAACACAAACTTGTGACCAATGACCATGCTTTTCTTCATGTGGTTCTACTGTATGTTTGCGATATTGTACTGTATCTGTGACTGAAATTATTTTCAAGGGGATAATTGCTGATAATAATGTCAATTTATTTTATTTTACTTGATATAATCTTTAAGGATGCCTACTGGGCACACACTGGTTGAGTCAACGTTGTTCACAAATCATTTCAATGAAATTACGTTGTACCAACGTGGAATAGACGTCTGTGCCCAGTGGGTAGTTGCTTTTAATGGCAATATTTGTTGACCAAATTAAATTCAGCTTATTTTACTCAATTTAGATGCTGAAGTGTCTGAGGTTGTTGTGATGCCTCCCACCACCCCTACCAAGCACTAAGTTGAACAAATGAAACGTCTGTTAGTTTGTTTACACAGTATTGCTGTTAATAAGAACACTGGGGCAAAGTCAAATAAATATGACTAAGTTGCCTGCGGCAGGCAAGCAATCATAGCCTTTGCTGATGAAGCTATTTATACAGGTTTAGTAATAAATCATTATTTGTCCACTGCTTCTAATGAAAAGTTCCCTCATCAGTTGGCCTCTCCTCTCCATTATAGGGCTCTGCTCTGTCAGTGAGACTCACTCAACCACAGCCACCTCATCTTAGAACTGTCATTTTAATTTCTTCTGAATCTCCCTTTTGAAAATGTGTTTATCTCCATGTTCACTTATAGCAGAGCACTAAGGCTCCATCCATCACAGACATACTGCTGTTTTGTGTCACAGAGTTGATGGCCTAGAAGAAGCAGCAGACATGAACACTGGCTTTTTGACAACTTGCTGTTTCTCTTTGTGTCCATGACAAGAGGAGTCATTTGATAAAGCGTTTATCAAGGACACGCATTACAGTACATTATGTTCCCGTCTTGTACATCAGTCTGTTGCCTTGCTAAGTGTTTGTGTGTATGTCCGGGCATGCGTGTGTGTGTGTGTACAACTCACAAGAAACTGTACAAGATAGAAAACATCCACTGACAGGGGGACAAACTTCATCATGAATGAACATACAGTGAGCTACAGCATTTTGTCCCAGCAGATACATTACTGTAGGCTCTACTACCATGGTATTTGTGCTATTACCACAAAATGACTATATTTTCAGAAGGAATAAGTGTTGTCCTAAAATCAGGCTTTCTATGTTGACTCAAAATATCTACTTTCCACCTTTTTCTGCCTAACCCATTTTACTGGCATTTCTATCAGGTTTGAGCTTGACCTTTTTCTGACAACCAATTTTCAAGATAGCATCTACATTTTTAATAGCCGGGCATCGGCACACATTTCAGCAAATAATCGCCTTTTTCAAATAAATGCCGGGTCTAAATGAGTTGTTTACGAGTGAACTTCAGTGAATAATGTAAAGATTGCGTAAAAGAAGATAGAGGAGAGCAACATCATTTCCATAGATGAGACAGCAGTGTGTTTTGACATGGTTGGCTCAACTACGGGGGATACAAGACACAACGAGTGAGAGAATGGTGCTGAAGCGCGAAGTCGTTGTTGTCCTAGTCTTTGCAAGTCTGATCTGCGATGGATTTGTTAATATAATGTTTATACTGGTCATACTGGTCACATTAAACAGTGTGGTAGTCTTTTCAACATTTTATTGAGCAAAAGCTGTGTGCATTAAGGAAAGAGACACCTGGCTCAAATAGAAGCCTGTCTCTAATAAGCGCTGGTTGTGTTCAGTGATTGAAGCAAATAAACACCCGGGCTATTAATGGAAGTTTTGCGGTACATAAATAAAAACTGTAAAAATATTACTTTGAGCACAGTAGCAGTTTTAGTTAATTTAATGGAAATCGTTATGTAGCCTGATCAGTTTAGATGACTTCTGCCTTACTGAACCATACCAGCATGCTGAGTGTCTCAGTTTCTCACTGTGCTCACGTCTTTAGTAGGGCCGGGACGATACCAGTATCGGGATACTCGTTAGTATCGTGACAAGGAAACAAAACACGAAGCAGAATTGACTTCCTTAGGAAAACAGCCCTAATGTTGGAAACAAACATCATAATGTTGTCATCCAGAGTCACATGTATTTACTTTCCAAACTATAGCACACAGTATTTTACATACAGCAGGTTTTTAAAGGACCAAATAGTTGATCTGCTTCGTGTTTACATTTTTGCCATGGAAAAAAGATTGCGATACTGGTATCGTCCCAGGCCTAGGAGCAGTTGCTGCTAACATGCTGCTGCCGCCTCGCAGTCTGATGACTTGGCCAGGCTGACCAGGGAATTTAGTGAGGTGATAAGACCGTGTCTGGGCTGGGCTCATTGGTCTCTGAACACTGTGTTGTTATCTCTGCATAAAGATAGCTCTGGAATGTATAAGCTCTCCAGCTCCAGTCAACTCTGTCACTGAGGAGGCCAGAGAGTGGTAGTAGGGCATGAATTCAGCTAGCTCTATGTTCTGTAGGAGCATAGGCCTCATGGGAGCAGACCACATAACCTCTCTCTCTCTGCTCTCAATGCCTGATCTAAAGACATGTTACCCCTTGACCAATAAGAGGAGGCTCAGCAGAGCATGACCGTACCACACAGGGAGGGGAAAAGAGAGAATGTTATGAGAGAAGGATGAGGGAGTGACTGAGGGGGGTAGAGTGTGATGGAGAGAGCTAAAACCATAGAGTGACTCACTAACGTGAGAGTGGAGGGAAATGAGAGAAGAGGGAACATTTGTCATTGTATGTGCCAATTGAAGCCCCGTGCAAGAGGGGAAGGTCATGCGTCGGTCACATTCCGGTCTGTGCTAAACTGAAGTGGACTTGGAAGAAAAGACTCAGTGGCGTTGCTTAGTTAGAGGAAATCTCCTCCTGAGCACTCCCACACCACTACACTTTTTTCCACAGAACCACCTTTCAGCTCCACTTGTGAGACGGGGTCATGGTTGAGCTGGCTGCCTGGGAACAGTGGCAGTCATTATGGGATCAGGACAGGAGACGTGGTGTGGTGTGGTGTGGTGTGGTGTGGTGGAGAAAGAGTCAACAGAGAGAGTTAACACAATAGCAGAGACTTGGCGAGCAATAATGCTCTGACAGCCTCCATGAGCCTGTCATATGAAGGCTAAAATGATATGATGACAATGCATTTTCAAGTGCCTGGCGTCTAGGTACAGCGCTCTAGTTACTACAGTAATAATGTGCTAACATGGAAATGTGGTTTTAGCTTGGCCTTTTCCAAGTCAACCACTCTTGATAAGAAAAGGTGAGTCAGAGATTTGTTATCATGGTTAAACGTGTACATGTACATCCAGTGGCTTTGTTCAGGTGCTGAATGTTGAAAGTATGAATGTTTATTTGCAATATAAAATAATCCAGACACCTCAAATGTTCTTTGTGACAAATGTCACCTTCAAAGTCAAAGCCGTTTCAGTTTGGGAGCTACACACATGCACACAAACACACACACACACACACACACACACACAAAGGCTCTATTGTAGTCACATATTTACTCCATAATGTACAGTTGTGTACCATGAAATATCTCTGCTAGGCATCTGAAGTGCGTCATGTTACTTCACTAAATCCTGAAGGCCTAAAGGCAAATGGCAGCTCAAATTCCTTTTGCACTTGAAAATCTGATGAAAGTATCTTTGGCGCATAATGCTCCCTTTATTTTTTATTTATAACCATTGTTATCCCACAATGTGCTTGTTTTGCAGGAATAAAGGCTGAACTGTGTCCTCTTACCTATACTTTGATGCAAATCAGCTACGGTAACTGTGTTCGTAACTGTATAAATCAGGAAATAGACAATAAGGAAAGCACATTGTCAGTGAGCACATATTGTGCAGTTGATATTGACTATAGTGCAGAGGCATGTTGAAGTTTCACACGTCCTCGAAGAGAGATTGTGAGAGCTCAGTAACAGTACTGATCGATAATCAAGCCAGCAAATTGTTTTGTTATTTGCTGTTAAATTGATTTACCATGATTTCTTTCAAAGACATTCATGAAGGGATGGCGGTTAGAGCATTGAGCCAGTAACCGAAAGGTCGCTATTTCGAATACCCGAACCGACAAGGTGAAAAATCTGTTGATTTGCCCTTGAGCAAGGCACTTAAGCCTAATTTGCTCCAGGGACACCGTACTACTATGACTGACCCTGTAAAACAACACATTTCGCTGCACCTATCTGGTGAATGTGACAATAAAACATATTTGTTTCATCCCAGGAAATGAGAGGGGTAATTATGCCTAATGAATGCCCCTAATGACATTATACAGTATTACCTCTCTTTTTCTCAGTCATCCATCCTGTCTCAGTGCCTATGGTATGGTACCTTTTGTTTAGTTTTTACAATTGCTGTACCAAAATATCCATCACAACTACATCTCCTGGCACTCCTGTCACAAGACAGCGTGGTTTTATGAAATGGTGCAACCATGACCCTGATACCATAGTGAGAGAATGATTCAGATTTGACATTACATTGGTTTCAAATGATCTGCAGCCATGGTGTGTCATTACAGCATCTGCAGTAATTATTATTCCACAGAGTCACACTGGCCACAAACCACCATTAGAATAGAGACACCCTCAGAAGTGACGATGAAGGAGGAGCAAAGACCATGGCTGCTGTTGTTGTTGACGGTGCTGCTAGGGCTAGCTGGATTAGTTTACTCAAATCAGCACTGATGAGGGGACAGTTTTCAATTAATCTCTGACTAGGAGACGTCATTCATTATCACATAGCTCTGCTATGCCCTCGTTGTGTGCTGTCCCAGACCAGCTTGTTTTTTTGACCTTGCATGGTTTCAGTGATCAGTCTCTGTTAGTTTTATCGCTTTTTCCTCCTCTTTTATCTTTTTCCAAGGCCAGTTCAGCTCTGCTGTAGGTGAGTGGATTAAAGAATAAAGAGAGAAGTACCCCAAGCGGGTTGCATTCATGTCAATACTTTCCACTGCCTTTGAATATCCCCTTTTAATAGGAAAATAAGACTGCTGAACAACATCCCACAATTTTCGAACTAGGCGGATATTAATTTAATATATTTTATGCTGATCTGTTCATCCCCTCTGAGTCCAGTGTTTCCCCTATATTCACTTAGAAGCAGTGGCCCACCGCTGCTAAATTGTTGCCACCGCTTTAAAACAAAAATAATGTTTTTTAAATATATACAGTACCAGTCAAAAGTTTGGACACACCTACTCATTCAAGGGTCTTTCTTTATTTTTACTATTTTCTACATTGTAGAATAAAAGTAAAGACATCAAAACTATGAAATAACACATATGGAATCATGTAGTAACCAAAAACGTGTTAAACAAATCAAAATAGATTTGAGATTCTTCAAAGTAGCCACCCTTTGCCTTGATGACAGCTTTGCACACTCTTGGCATTCTGTCAACCAGCTTCATGAGGTAGTCACCTGGAATGCATTTTCTTGAGGAGAACCTTGGGAGCCACCAGCATGACCTCAGTTTTATTGCTGTTGAGTCTGAGTAGATTGGGTGTCATCCAGTTTTTGATGTCCTGGAGACAGTTGATCAGAGACGGGGGTGAGAGGTGGGTTTGGTGTGGATGTAAATCTGGGTTTCATCCGCATAGCAGTGGATTGAGTTGAACCTGATGTTTTTGTACTGTTAAAGATTGTAGATGTGACAATGATGTATTTCTCTTTGTCCACTCTCTATTCCAGGGCCCTGGTATATCAGAGGAGGCGATGGTCACTGAGCCTCCCCACTCGCAGCAGCCCGGGGCACGCCACAGCTTTGTACAGGAACACTTCCAGGCACAATACAAGTGAGTTTCCTCCCCTACACACCACCTGACCCTGACCTAAACCACCTGCTAGGTATCATAGGCCCTGTTTACCAGTAGAGCTGGATATATAAATGGACAGTTTGCCTGGTCTGCCCATAGCATACTGTATTCTCAATGCAATGCTAGAGAATAGCCCTATTACTATCTGCACCTTAGTCCTGCAAGCATTGATGGCATCTGAGCTGAGCTGAGTAGAATACAGTTGACTCAACCCCAGGCACCTAATGTGGAAAGTCATGGACTTGTGCTAATGTAAAAACTGCTGCCTTGCACCTTGAAGGACAGGTGAAAAAT
The DNA here is from genome assembly GCF_020615455.1 of Coregonus clupeaformis. Taxonomy (NCBI): domain Eukaryota; kingdom Metazoa; phylum Chordata; class Actinopteri; order Salmoniformes; family Salmonidae; genus Coregonus; species Coregonus clupeaformis. The sequence continues at coordinate 25,805,675 of NC_059198.1, forward strand.
AAACAAATTACTATACAGAGAATTGTCTCTCATATTTGTGTCAGTCTACAATTTCCCTCCGATTCAGTGTCTTGAATGTAAAACAGAAGAGTTACTTTTCTTTATTTTGTTCATTGTGAAATCTTTTTCATGGCTCAACCTGCTCCTTAGATGATAATGCTAGAGAATAATAAATAATTAAAAAGTTTCAAAATGTGACAGCTTTTGGTATTTTATTTCCATTAGGAGCCAGTTGTGTTTTTGTATAACCTGTTCTATTCCTTTCAGTGCACCTGGATGAGGTTGAGAGGGAGTCTGTTATTGAGAGATTGAGTCAGATATAGAACAACTTTGTAGGTTGGCTAAACAAAAACGTATTGGGTAAAACTTTGTTGCCCATTCCAATATTAATGCATTTCCTTTAATTATGAACCATATGTTATACAGTTCAATGCAATTATGGTCATTTGTGTGGAAATCGGTTTCATGCTTGTCTTGGTATAAGCTGTTGGTCCATCGGTAACACTGCCTGTAATTTGGTCTATTGGGTTTTGCACCTTTCCTATAAGTTCTTTACAATTATTGTACAACCATTGCAGAGTTAGGTATGGAGGCTTTTTTTCCCACATCACATTCGATTACCGATGACTCATTGATCCAGTTCTCATTGATTGGATTAAATTGTAATGATCAGATACACCATGTGTAATGGAGATGTCGTTATAACTCTATGTGAATAGGGGTTGTATATGTATTAGCAGGAGAAAGAGTAACCTCATTAAATCACTGCAGACATTCCAGTAATTACTGAGCCTAGCTGGAGCATCAATACTGACAAGGCCCATGCACAGCGTGCAGTAAGAAAGACTGCCCCTCCACCTAACCTTTATGTCTCCTAGGTAACTAGGGACCTCTTCAAGTGCTTTTATGGTCCGGAGTAAAATGAGTGGGGGGGTTGGGTTTTGTTGGAGGTCAAGTGGAAAAACAACAGCTGTACAAAGCTAATAGGCATAGATGACCTACATATTGAATAAAAGTGTACAATCTTTGCTCTAGTAGCTTTCCTTCTAAGCTATGAATGATGAACCTGATTGAGTTTTCACAGTTTTATTCCTTATAACATTCCTTTCAATCAGTGTTCAGAGCCCCTCAGCGCCTGCTACAGCAGAATTGAACCCAGAGCCTTCACAAGTGTTCATTTAATCTTGGAGATAAAGCCTCCTCAGTGTTTCTATGAAACAGATGCATCTCACAGCTGTGGTCGGGAGATCACTGGAGCTGCTGAAGGTAGTGGAGCTGTTGCAGTACCTTCATCATGATTTGGCTGTCCGCCCCTCTCACAGAGGCGCCAAATGAGAGTTCTGCATCCAACTGCCAAGTGCATCTGTAAATCTCTGTCAAGCCCCCAATTTTACATTAGCTGTACTCTTCTATGGATAACCTTGACAAATGTCGTACTATATTGACAAGGAATTATGCAAACAACTGCACAATAGAACAGATGTATATTTGGACCTTTTAACTCTGTCGTGAAGTAATTAGAACACTTGCCACTCTGTGGAAGTTGTTATTTTCTTTGTAATTTCCTGCTTGTTTTTGTTTCCTCCATCTGCCAATTCCTTGGAAAATTGGCAGCTTGGTGTTATGCCATTAATACGTCTGTCAGAGCACATCCCTTAATTGCTACCCACTGATGAATGTTTCTGCTTTGACACCTGGGAAATGGGCGTGTCTAGAGAGGAAGCAGCCATAGCTAGCTCACCCACTCAGACACTGTGCCAGACTCAACCAGGAGGATTCAGACTGGAATCCAACACTTGACTGATGATTACTAGCAAACCATAAAACATGCAGTATAACTTCAAAAACAGCATAACTTTGCATTTCTTAGCTACAGCATGGCTTTAGTTCAGTGGAAAAGAGCTCTGGACTGTACAGTAATTTCTCTCAAGGAATATTCCATAGCCATATCTTTCCATAACCTTCTGATTTTGTCCCTTAGGCCAGTCCAGATCACTGACTCAGGCAAGAGCATCATTGTCTGAGATGAGGATTTAGACCTTGGCGTGAAAGTGTAAGACTGAAAAGCCACTGTCAAAGATTTTTTAGAATAATGTGTGAAAGTGTGATTCAGAGTCCTCGTGGTCAGAGAAGTGTCCTGTTTCGAATATAAATATCCTCTTCCTATCTGTGATGTTTGAATTGTAAAATACTGTATGTATCATATGTGATTACCTATTTTTCATACTAAATACTAATATAATACTATTAGTGACATATAATTAATATATTTTTTGTGCTATTTGTTTTAGGAACTGCCTTTGGAGTCCCTATCTTTGATTTGTTAACTGTTCCTCTGTCCCTCTCTCATTGCCCTCCAGCATTTGAGTCCTGGGTGTAACACTATGTAATATAATGCAACTGACAGGCCAGAGTATTATCACTGTAATGGGTATGTTTGTCACTATACAATCACCAGGCCCATTATACTTGACAATACTTAATCTGTGTACAAATAAGCTTCATATAAACTGACAGGCCTTTTAGTTTTTGATGCTGATTTGATTTGTCGTTCATCACGTTGGTGTCATTCAATTGATTGATTATGAAATGTCAGGTACACTCTACAGTACAGTTATTGCAATCCTCTCTGTCTGACTGTGATGTCTCCGTAAAAGTGAAGTGCCTACTCTAACTTTGGAAGTATTGATTTTGAACTATTATTTCTCTACAACTCTGTAGACTGATCAAATCATGCATTGCCCAGTTCGTGAAGGTAAAGCTTTGATATAGCTAGTTTTGTTCTCATCCCACAGCATGACTCACTGCCTGGCATGGGTAAAATGCAGTGAAAATCTCTGTTATCTGTCAAGCGCTGCTCATTAGAGTGAAACCAAACGGCGGGCAGCAGAGCATGTCAGATTAAGGACGTGGTGTACTGTAGTTTCACTGGAAGCCCAGCCTTTTCACAGTGGCACGACAACCCACCACTCTCTCTCAGAGCATCTTGCCTCTCTTTGTCTGAATCGTTTTGACTGGGTGACCTTTGTTTTGTCTCGCCGCTTAATTTATTTATATTTCTGCAGGAGAGTTGTATATATAGGGCTGTGAAGCCCTTTTGAGATTATTACTGTGACTCAAGGTAATTCCTTTGTTTTGTCTGGATGCTCAGGATCACCTGCTGAATGATGCCTTACATATCAACAATCTCTAAAGGGGCCATGACCTTTTGAACCCAGAGATGCAGTGTTGTGATAAAAGCACACATCTTCAAGTAGCAGGTGAAGCTGCAGGCTCACTGAGAATAATTAACAGCCAATCTTTAGACCAGGGATCATCAACTAGATTCAGCCGCGGGCCGATTTTTTTAGTGAGTGGATGGTCGGGGGACCGGACCATAATTAAAAATAATTTGTAGACTGCAAATTGACCACCAAAAATAAACTTAGTTCTTGAAATTCTCCGTATTGACTAACCTACATGTCTTAAAGTAATGATGGACTGTTGTTTCTCTTTGCTTATTTGAGCTGTTCTTGCCATAATATGGACTTGGTCTTTTACCAAATAGGGCTATCTTCTGTATACCCCCCCACCTTGTCACAACACAACTGATTTTGCTCAAATGCATTAAGAAGGAAAGAATTTCCACAAATTAACTTTTAAGAAGGCACACCTGTTAATTGAAATGCATTCCAGGTGACTATCTCATGAAGCTGATTGAGAGAATGCCAAGAGTGTGCAAAGCTGTCATCAAGGCAAAGGGTGGCTATTTGAAGAATCTGAAATATAAAACATATTTTGATTTGTTTAACACTTTCTGGGTTACTACATGATTCCACTTGTGTTATTTCATCGTTTTGATGTCTTCACTATTATTCTACAATGTAAAAAATAGGAAAAATAAAGAAAAACCCTTGAATGAGTAGGTGTGTCCAAACGTTTGACTGGTAGTGTATATATTTTCTCAGAAAACTTGGGGGGTGAAATAAAACCACCCACAGGCCAAATTCGGCCCGCTGGCCGCCAGTTGGGGAACCCTGCTTTAGACCCTTAACCTTTAGTAGATTGTTCTAATAATTTACATTTACATTTTAGTCATTTAGCAGACGCTCTTATCCAGAGCGACTTACAGTTAGTGAATACATATTTTTTTTATACTGGCCCCCCGTGGGAATCGAACCCACAACCCTGGCGTTGCAAACGCCATGGTCTATCAACTGAGCTACATCCCTGCCGGCCATTCCCTCCCCTACCCTGGACGACGCTGGGCCAATTGTGCGCCGCCCATGAGTCTCCCGGTTGCGGCCGGCTGCGACAGAGCCTGGATTCGAACCAGGATCTCTAGTGGCACAGTTAGCACTGCGATGCAGTGCCTTAGACCACTGCGCCACTCAGGAGTACTAATAATAGCTGTTGTAACAAATATAATTAATTAATTTATTTTTCAGGTAAGGTGACACTGAAGTTCCCGATACTTGGAAAAATGGCTTTTAGAGTTCTACCCATTTCAGTTAGAGGTAGGCTAGTGCAGGGGTTGGCAACAACAATTTTTTGTTGTTGAAAAAATAGGATTTTAGTTTTTGGTCAAAAAATACTAAAATCACCTGGAAAATAGTTTAATTTAGGAAATCTGTTCCCAAGTATTCCCACAAATAAAAAAGAGACACACTAAGTGCACAAAACATGCTCTTTCCATGACATAGACTGACCAGGTGAATCCACATGAAAAGCTATGATCCCTTATTGATGTCACTGGTTAAATCCACTTCAATCAGTGTAGATGAAGGGGAGGAGACAGGTTAAAGAAGGATTTTTAATTATTTTGTTTTTGTTTTTTACCCCTTTTTTCTCCCCAATTTCATGATATCCAATTGCGATCCAATTACGATCTTGTCTAATCGCTGCAACTCCCCAACGGGCTCGGGAGAGGCGAAGGTTTAGTCATGTGTCCTCCGAAACATGACCCGCCAAAACGCGCTTCTTAACGCCCGCCCGCTTAACCCGGAAGCCAGCCGCACCAATGTGTCGGAGGAAACACTGTTCAACTGACGACCGAAGTCAGCCTGCAGGCGCCCGGCCCGCCACAAGGAGTCGCTAGAGCGCGATGAGCCAAGTAAAGCCCCCCCGACCAAACCCTCCCCTAACACGGACGACGCTGGCCCAATTGTGCACCGCCCTATGGGACTCCCAGTCACGGCCGGTTGTGACACAGCCTGGGATCGAACCCAGGTCTGTAGTGACGCCTCAAGCACTGCGATGCAGTACCTTAGACCGCTGCACCACTCAGGAGGCCTAAAGAAGGATTTTTAAGCCTTGAGACAATTGAGACATGGATTGTGTATGTGTGCCATTCAGAGGGTGAATGGGCAAGACAAAATATTGAAGTGTCTTTGAACGGGGTATGGTAGTAGGTGCCAGGCGCACCGGTTTGTCGAGAACTGCCACGCTGCTGGATTTTTTACCTTCAACAGTTTCCCGTGTGTATCAAGAATTGTCCACCACCCAAAGGACATCCAGCCAACTTGACACAACTGTGGGAAGCATTGGAGTCAACATGGGCCAGCATCCCTGTGGAATGCTTTCAACTTCTTGCAGAGTCCGTGCCCCGACGAATTGAGGTTGTTCTGAGGGCAAAGGGGTGTTTTGTACAATCGGTGTATGTGATGGTGTCTCAATGTAATTAAGGTATGAAATGATTGTTATTTTCAAATATAATCTTTTTGGGGGCTTAGTTGTGGTCAATTTGCAGTGTACAAATTATTATAATGATGTTCCGGCCCCCGACCATCCGCTCCGTCAAAAATCGTCCCGCAGCTGAATCTAGTTGCCTACCGCTGGGCTAATGTTTAAGCTGACTCAAACTCTCACCCTTCAGCATCACTGCTTCAAAGACAGGGATTCCCTCTCAAGTGCTGCTCACACTTCATCCATTAGGCATCACGGGAATATCACCTCCTTTTCCTTTAGGCCTAAGTGTTCCTTACCATGCACAGGACATCTATTTTTTTTAGTGTTATTTGTATGCAAGGAACATGGGCAGCTCCTCTGTTTCCTGTTGAGAATAAGACATCCGTAGGGGAGTGATCCACTCTACCAAGAGAGAGCTCCACTCAGAGCCAGTGTCAGCTGGGTTGAGTTGAATAGGGCTTTATTCACTCTCCCCCTCTCCCCTCTGTGGGTCTGGCAGGTGCCTTCCTAGAAGGGAAACACATTTAAACAGCTCTGCTCTGGCTAAGTTTTCCATGGTAGGCTACCGCTTGTAAAGGTTCCCGACATGCAGGCTGGAAAAGTGAAAGCTCTGTGCACTGATCCAATGAAAAAGACTAAAGCAAAGGAATAGGGAAATACTGGCTTAAAACATCTCATTGCTGGGTAAAAGTGGGAAGAGGGAAATGTATGCTTGAAATTCAGATTTGCAAAGAAACCATAGCTTTGTCAACTGGTTTTGATTGTATGCAGCAAAGCCATTGTTGAACTACACTGCTCAAAAAAATAAAGGGAACACTTAAACAACACATCCTAGATCTGAATGAATGAAATAATCTTATTAAATACTTTTTTCTTTACATAGTTGAATGTGCTGACAACAAAATTACACAAAAATGATCAATGGAAATCAAATGTATCAACCCATGGAGGTCTGGATTTGGAGTCACCCTCAAAATTAAAGTGGAAAACCACACTACAGGCTGATCCAACTTTGATGTAATGTCCTTAAAACAAGACAAAATGAGGCTCAGTAGTGTGTGTGGCCTCCACGTGCCTGTATGACCTCCCTACAACGCCTGGGCATGCTCCTGATGAGGTGGCGGATGGTCTCCTGAGGGATCTCCTCCCAGACCTGGACTAAAGCATCCGCCAACTCCTGGACAGTCTGTGGTGCAACGTGGCGTTGGTGGATGGAGCGAGACATGATGTCCCAGATGTGCTCAATTGGATTCAGCTCTGGGGAACGGGCGGACCAGTCCATAGCATCAATGCCTTCCTCTTGCAGGAACTGCTGACACACTCCAGCCACATGAGGTCTAGCATTGTCTTGCATTAGGAGGAACCCAGGGCCAACCGCACCAGCATATAGTCTCACAAGGGGTCTGAGGATCTCATCTCGGTACCTAATGGCAGTCAGGCTACCTCTGGCGAGCACATGGAGGGCTGTGCGGCCCCCCAAAGAAATGCCACCCCACACCATGACTGACCCACCGCCAAACCGGTCATGCTGGAGGATGTTGCAGGCAGCAGAACATTCTCCACAGCGTCTCCAGACTCTGTCACGTCTGTCACATGTGCTCAGTGTGAACCTGCTTTCATCTGTGAAGAGCACAGGGCGCCAGTGGCGAATTTGCCAATCTTGGTGTTCTCTGGCAAATGCCAAACGTCCTGCACGGTGTTGGGCTGTAAGCACAACCCCCACCTGTGGACGTCGGGCCCTCATACCACCCTCATGGAGTCTGTTTCTGACCGTTTGAGCAGACACATGCACATTTGTGGCCTGCTGGAGGTCATTTTGCAGGGCTCTGGCAGTGCTCCTCCTGCTCCTCCTTGCACAAAGGCGGAGGTAGCAGTCCTGCTGCTGGGTTGTTGCCCTCCTACGGCCTCCTCCACGTCTCCTGATGTACTGGCCTGTCTCCTGGTAGCGCCTCCATGCTCTGGACACTACGCTGACAGACACAGCAAACCTTCTTGCCACAGCTCGCATTGATGTGCCATCCTGGATGAGCTGCACTACCTGAGCCACTTGTGTGGGTTGTAGACTCCGTCTCATGCTACCACTAGAGTGAAAGCACCGCCAGCATTCAAAAGTGACCAAAACATCAGCCAGGAAGCATAGGAACTGAGAAGTGGTCTGTGGTCACCACCTGCAGAACCACTTCTTTATTGGGGGTGTCCTGCTAATTGCCTATAATTTCCACCTGTTGTCTATTCCATTTGCACAACAGCAAGTGACATTTATTGTCAATCAGTGTTGCTTCCTAAGTGGACAGTTTGATTTCACAGAAGTGTGATTGACTTGGAGTTACATTGTGTTGTTTAAGTGTTCCCTTAATTTTTTTGAGCAGTGTACATTCCTCTCCAGTCCTAAAGGCTCTTATAGTTTCAGGCATCCTTGTGAAATGCTTTTCGCTTCCTGATTAGAAGAACCAGTCATGGAGTTCTTGCCATAGAGCTATTACAGGATTTAGAAGTACTTCAAGTCAAGTTCAATTCAAGTGAAGTTCAAGAGCACTGCAGTCTGAGGACTTCCATGGAAATGCCCTCTGAGTCTTTGTTCAAACAATTAGTGATTTGCCAGAATAAGCAACTTCCTCTCCTAAACATAAAGGGGTCTGTTGGAACCAGTGTGTGAACCAGGTGTGGAATGGAAGATTGGTAGAATGGAAGATTTGCTATATTTTCCTGTCCTTTGTAAGAGTCCTATGGCCTGAACATTCATATAGGGAGGAAGCAAGCCATCTCTTAGGGCTGTCCTCTATTCTCCCCATTATGGTATTAGTGATCATTAGGGAATTGCTGCGTGCTGGTTCCCATGTAAAGGACCAGTTGCACCGTGAGGCTTTTCCCCACTACCCACCCCACTTACATCACTTATCTTTCCCATGTAAAATCTCTACAGCAACATCAAGATGTACTGTACATACAGTGTGTCCATTTTTATAGCAAGATGCACTTTCCTGCTGGCCTGAAACAGAAGTGCATGTTCAGGTGTCTAAAACAGGCGTCAAACATCACACAATCTTGTTTTTCTTTCCACAGGTCATCGCTGACCTGCCCTCATTGTCATAAACAGAGCAACACATTTGATCCTTTCCTCTGCATCTCACTTCCCATCCCTCTCTGCCACACCAGGTAAGTACTATCCCTGTTAGTGCACCAACCATACAGAATACACAACCATGCAACACATCACACCACACCATGGTACTACGTGCAGCTATTTTGAGACATCCGTCAGTGAGAGTCAAAGCCGTAGTAGACGGAAAGACTTGCCCTTAGGTACAGATGTAGAAATACAGTGTAGACAAGACTCAAGCACTGGTGTCTTTTTAACATCCCTTTCAGTCCTCTAGAGGCTCATAATGTTAGAGAGATGGATAAAGATCTGGAGTAGCACAGAGGAACAATAAACCTGGCTGAGATGGAGTGGACTTGAAGCCCAGAGGAAAGCCCTGAGGAGCACCACCTCAGAAACCAGGAACAATGTCACATTCACGCCCAGGTCACAAAGATCCCTCCATCCCTGCTTGGCTGCGGTTAGCCTGTTCAGGAAATCAATTTTGAAGGATTTAGTCCCCCGTCCCCCCCCCCAAGCCCTTACTCTACAAGCACCTACACCCTCTCATTAATTTAGCTCTTTGTGAAGACTTTTGTCAACCTAGTTTTTTGTTAAAAGCATTAGTTAATGTTTCCTTTCACACACCACCTGACCAACCCTAAGTCAAAACAGTATGAAGGAGAAAGGTTCTCATCTTTATTCTCCAGTGCAGATGGAGGAGTTGTCCTAATTAGAGAAGATGATTTAGAGTCCGGCGATGAGCTTAACACTCATCTCAGATTCCTGGGCTGGGGTGTCATAGATAGTGTCTTCCCACACTCCCATTGAGGTACCAGGGTGTGCCTAGCAAATTCAACAGCCCAACACACACTCATCTGTCCAATCCTACACCACAACTGGACACTACAATGTTGATCTCATACAGTAGATCCTCATTCATACTGAGCATCCAACGTAAAGATATAATCCATTGTTGCTACATGAATTTGAGAGTGGTTACATATTTCCAGCCCCATCCCTTAGCTTTTTAGCGATACAGGAGCGGGGATAACGCTTTGTTATTGTTTCAATTAAGGATTCTAGCTTTAACAGGTATTCTTTAGAGCTCTCTATTTGTGACACATACAGTCATTGAAATAGTGCTCAGTCTCTTTGGAGCAACTAGTGTCAATAAAAGTTAACGCCAGGCAGAACACCCTCATAGGGTAATCTTTTCCCCTTAATCATATCACAATCAACTTTTACCAGTTGAATGTAGACACAAATATAATACTTTTTTGTATTAAAATATTTCTGAAATATTTTATAAAAATATGCAAATGAGGGAATTTTCATTAATATGCACATATTTGCATATCACGCAAATAAAATGTTTTGGACACTGGATGAAGTCAGCTTAAATGTTTTGGTTTCATTTTATTAAGACACTCCAGGACCAGACTTGTCCATAGCAGATTGTGGATAAATACCTTTCTATCTGTAAAATACTAAAAGACATGTACGTAGAATGCATTTTTGGCGCCCAAAAATGTTTTCTCTAGAATAAAAACTTGACAACATATGTGTGGGAAGAGTCTGACTTTCGGGAAATGGCAGTTAAAGACAAGTACACTGAATTTAGACTACCAAACGCCTATTTAGACCCAATCATCATCTCTTCAAAGTAAGTTACTAAATATAGTTAATTTTGTAACACTCTCTATGAAATGGGCTTCTAAATTATGTGTAATTTAATGTTGTGAGCTTTGAAATTATTCAAGTGGTTAAAATGCATTAAAATGTTGATGACGGTAGAATGATAAACTAAAGAAAATATAAATAAGTACATAAGTATTCAGACCCTTTGCTATGAGACTCGAAATTGAGCTGAGGTGCATCCTGTTTCCATTGATCATCCTTCAGATGTTTCTACACACTACCATTCAAAGGTTTGGGGTCACTAAGAAATGTCTTTGTTTTCGAAAGAAAAGCTTTTTTTTTTCTCCATTAAAATAACATCAAATTGATCAGAAATACAGTGTAGACATTGTTAATGTTGTAAATGGCTATTGTAGCTGGAAACAGCAGATTTTTTATGGAATATCTACATAGGCGTACAGAGGCCCATGATCAGCAACCATCAGTCCTGTGTTCCAATGGCACGTTGTGTTTGCTAATCCAAGTTTATGATTTTAAAAGGCTAATTGATCATTAGAAAACCCTTTTGTAATTATGTTAGCACAGCTGAAAACTGTTGTGCTGATTAAAGAAGCAATAAAACTGGCCTTCTTGAGACTAGTTGAGTATCTGGAGCATCAGCAATTGTGGGTTCGATTACAGGCTCAAAATGGCCAGAAACAAATAACTTAATTCTGAAACTCGTCAGTCTATTCTTGTTCTGAGAAATGAAGGCTATTCCATGCGAGAAATTGCCAAGAAACTGAAGATCTCGTACAACGCTGTGTACTACTCCCTTCACAGAACAGCGCAACTCTGCCTAGAAGGTCAGCATTCCGGAGTCGCCTCTTCACTGTTGATGTTGAGACTGGTGTTTTGCGGGTACTATTTAATGAAGCTGCCAGTTGAGGACCTGTGAGGCGCCTGTTGCTGAAACTAGACACTAATGTATTTGTCCTCTTGCTCAGTTGTGCACCGGGGCCTCCCACTCCTCTTTCTATTTTGGTTAGAGCCAGTTTGCGCTGTTCTTTGAAGGGAGTAGTACTCAGCGTTGTACGAGATCTGCAGTTTCTTGGCAATTTCTCGCATGGAATAGCCTTCATTTCTCAGAATAAGAATAGACTGACGAGTTTCAGAAGAAAGTTATTTGTTTCTGGCCATTTTGAGCCTGTAATCGAACCCACAATTGCTGATGCTCTAGATACTCAACTAGTCTCAAGAAGGCCGGTTTTATTGCCTCTTTAATCAGCACAACAGTTTTCAGCTGTGCTAACATAATTGCAAAAGGGTTTTCTAATGATCAGTTAGCCTTTTAAAATCATAAACTTGGATTAGCAAACACTACGTGCCATTGGAACACAGGACTGATGGTTGCTGATAATGGGCCTCTGTACGCCTATGTAGATATTCCATAAAAAAATCAGCGGTTTCTAGCTACAATAGCATTTACAACATTAACAATGTCTACACTGTATTTCTGATCAATTTTATGTTATTTTAAATGGACAAAAAAATTGCTTTTCTTTCGAAAACAAGGACATTTCTAAGTGACCCCAAACTTTTGAACGGTAGCGTACAGACATACATATATACATACATATAAATATCCTTTAAAAAAATATATTTCCCTTTTATTACTTTCCAACCCCACCACCCATTCCCTAATTGGAGTAAACTAGTGAACAACAACGCTTAGGCCTCTACTTCCAGCTTATACATACTATATACATTTTATGGACACAGTCAATTTTACAATAATTCTATTTTGTTTGTTTCTACATCTTGATTGGAGTCCACCTGTGGTAAATTCAATTGATTGGACATTATTTGGAAAGGCACACACCTGTCTATATAAGGTCTCACAGTTGACAGTGCATTTTAGAGCAAAAACCAAGCCATGAGGTCGAAGGAATTGTCCGTAGAGCTCCGAGGCAGGATTGCGTCGAGGCACAGATCTGAGGAAGAGTACCAAAACATATCTGCAGCATTGAAGGTCCCCAAGAACACAGTGGCCTCCATCATTCTTAAATGGAAGAAGTTTGAAACCAACAAGATTCTTCCTAGAGCTGGCCGCCCGGCCAAACTGAGCAATCAGAGGAGAAGGGCCTTGGTCAGGGAGGTGACCAAGACCCCGATGGTCACTCTGACAGAGCTCCAGAGTTTCTCTGTGGAGATGGGAGAACCTTCCAGAAGTACAACCATCTCTGCAGCACTCCACCAATCACGCCTTTATGGTAGAGTGGCCAGACGGAAGCCACTCCTCAGTAAAAGGCACATGACAGCACGCTTGGAGTTTGCCAAATGGCACCTAAAGGACTCTCAGACCATGAGAAACAAGATTCTCTGGTCTGATGAAACCAAGATTGAACTCTTTGGCCTGAATGCCAAGCGTCACGTCTGGAGGAAACCTGGCACCATCCCTACGGTGAAGCATGGTGGTGGCAGCATCATGCTGTGGTGATATTTTTCAGCGGCAGGGACTGGGAGACTAGTCAGGATCGAGGGAAAGATGAACGGAGCAAAGTACAGAGAGATCCTTGATGAAAACCTGCTCCAGAGCGCTCAGGACCTCAGACTGGGCCAAGGTTCACCTTCCAACAGGACAAAGACCTTAAGCACACAGCCAAGACAACATAGGAGTGGCTTCGGGACAAGTCTCTGAATGTCCTTGAGTGGCCCAGCCAGAGCCCTGAATTGAACCCGGTCGAATATCTCTGGAGAGACCTGAAAATAGCTTTGCAGCGACGCTCCCCATCCAACCTTACAGAACTTGAGAGGATCTGCAAAGAAGAATGGGAGAAACTCCCCAAATACAGGTGTGCCAAGCTTGTAGCATCATACCCAAGAAGACTCAAGGCTGTAATCATTGCCAAAGGTGCTTCAACAAAGTACTGAGTAAAGTAAAATTTGCTAATATTTCTAAACACCTGTTTTTGCTTTGTCATTATGGGGAACTGTGTGTAGATTGATGAGGAAAAAATAACAATTGAATACATTTTAGAATAAGGCTGTAACGTAACAAAATGTGGAAAAAGTCAAGGGGTCTGAATACTTTCCGAACGCACTGTAGATTAATAATGTCATTTCAGCCTGTGGTGCCTGGCCTTAAGCATACCTTTATGCTATTTGGGAGAATCGTTTTTAAAAACCTAGCTCTAACAAACAGCTTGCCAGGCAAACTTTACATAATCGCCTCATCCGTTTTACTTTTAGCTAATGGCATTGAATACTGTAGACAGTTATGAAAGGAAGAAACAGATGGTTTGCCTTTTAAGATTTTGTACATGGCTGCCCATGTAAGACAAAAGGTAGCATCTACAAAACTATCTCCATAAACCCTAACACAAACTAAAGTGCAGACAGAAATGTGTTCCCACATGTCATATATACAGTATGTGGTTAGTTATGATCTAGTGTGTTAACCAATGTGGCAGAGTCTACAAAGTTATGACATGGACCCATATTGATGTTGTACCCTAATGGACTGAGTGGTATGGCAGGCGTCACCATTTAAACACATTAACTTCACTAAATGAGCTACTCATTACAGATCAGAATGTTATTACTATAAAGATCCTTCAGAGATCTTGTTGTATAATGTTCCTGTCCTCCTGAGGAAAAGGTTTGCGATTCATTATGATGATTGATTCAGCTTTGTACTCAGAGACGGGAGAGCTAAACCTCTGAAAGGTGTTCTCGGGATGTAGCCACTGTATTTGCAGTAGCTTAGTATAATCATAGACTCAGATTACCATTCGATTGAGGGCTTTAGTTGAGTATTCAGTCACTGGGAATCCCATAATAGGTATTGGGTGCATCATGTAATGTTATAGATTGTTAATTATCCCTATGCCTGCCTTTCTAGTTCTGAGCTGTTGAGTGTGTGAGGATGTTTTGCCGCTCCCAGAATGGTTCCAAACAAGGTAATTAGTATGAATTAGGAATGCTTGCCTGCTCAGAGAACCATTGATTAACTACTGCCTTCACTGTTTGTCTTGAGAACCGTGATAATATGAGGCACTGTTTTGATGTTCCTACTGCCTAGTCAAAGGCAGATAAAGGAATGGACTCTGTACACAGGTGCGCTGCGTCTGTGCGTATAGATGTGCACAGACTGCATGACCGCTTCATACCCCTTACTATGGCAAATGCTGAGAATCCTTGACGGTCAGTGTAGAGGTTACCCTGAGTCCAGATAGCAGCGGATCTCACAGCTCAACACCCTTTACTTACTTAAGTGATAATGCCCGAGAAGCCAGTGTTTGGAGGATATATTGGTACGAGTGTTGTTAGGCCCGAGACAAAGTCAAGGGCCAGCAAACCGTGTCAATATACCCTCCAAACACCAGCTTCGAGGGCATTATCACTTTTATACAACGGGTTACCAACATATTCAAATAATGATTGACATATTTTCATTAAAAATGTTATTTTGATTAATTTATTCATTCTATTTCATCCTTCCACAAGATATAGTCCCGACGCAAATCTAGGGTTGCTACCTAAGCCGGCTGGTCGTTCTATCGGTTCGGTTGCCAGAGACACGACCCAGTCGTTCAGTCTTTTTGTTCTGTATCTATGGATGCGACCCAGTCGTTTGTTCTAAATATTCCATTGCCATATTGGTTGGCAACGTTCTTCTCCCTTGCTTGCTAGCTAGCCAACTACGGCTAACTTACAGTCACGTTAAACAGTGCAGCCAGAATAACAACAAAGGAGCTGCATTTGCATTTGTTTAAGCTGTTTTCTAGTGACATTTATTTGGATACATCCATAAGAATGAGCTAATGATGTGCGATTTCACCTGGCATAGAACATGTGCTAACACAATCACTTCAAACTGAAGCTGGAAAGACTTCAAACTAGCTGCACTTGTTTTCGATTGATAGTTCATATATACACTGCTCAAAAAAATAAAGAGAACACTAAAATAACACATCCTTGATCTGAATGAATGAAATAATCTTATTAAATACTTTTTTCTTTACATAGTTGAATGTGCTGACAACAAAAATCACACAAAAAATGATCAATGGAAATCAAATTTATCAACCCATGGAGGTCTGTGGAAAACCACACTACAGGCTGATCCAACTTTGATGTAATGTCCTTAAAACAAGTCAAAATGAGGCTCAGTAGTGTGTGTGGCCTCCACTTGCCTGTATGACCTCCCTACAACGCCTGGGCATGCTCCTGATGAGGTGGCGGATGGTCTCCTGAGGGATCTCCTCCCAGACCTGGACTAAAGCATCCGCCAACTCCTGGACAGTCTGTGGTGCGACGTGGCGTTGGTGGATGGAGCGAGACATGATGTCCCAGATGTGCTCAATTGGATTCAGGTCTGGGGAACGGGCGGGCCAGTCCATAGCATCAATGCCTTCCTCTTGCAGGAACTGCTGACACACTACAGCCACATGAGGTCTAGCATTGTCTTGCATTAGGGGGAACCCAGGGCCAACCGCACCAGCATATGGTCTCACAAGGGGTCTGAGGATCTCATCTCGGTACCTAATGGCAGTCAGGCTACCTCTGGCGAGCACATGGAGGGCTGTGCGGCCCCCCAAAGAAATGCCACCCCACACCATGACTGACCCACGCCAAACCGGTCATGCTGGAGGATGTTGCAGGCAGCAGAACGTTCTCCACGGCGTCTCCAGACTCTGTCACGTCTGTCACATGTGCTCAGTGTGAACCTGCTTTCATCTGTGAAGAGCACAGGGCGCCAGTGGCGAATTTGCCAATCTTGGTGTTCTCTGGCAAATGCCAAACGTTCTGCACGGTGTTGGGCTGTAAGCACAACCCCCACCTGTGGACGTCGGGCCCTCATGCCACCCTCATGGAGTCTGTTTCTGACCGTTTGAGCAGACACATGCACATTTGTGGCCTGCTGGAGGTCATTTTGCAGGGCTCTAGCAGTGCTCCTCCTGCTCCTCCTTGCACACTACCTGAGCCACTTGTGTGGGTTGTAGACTCCATCTCATGCTACCACTAGAGTGAAAGCACCGCCAGCATTCAAAAGTGACCAAAACATCAGCCAGGAAGCATAGGAACTGAGAAGTGGTCTGTGGTCACCACCTGCAAAACCAGTCCTTTATTGGGGGTGTCTTGCTAATTGCCTATAATTTCCACCTGTTGTCTATTCCATTTGCACAACAGCATGTGAAATGTATTGTCAATCAGTGTTGCTTCCTAAGTGGACAGTTTGATTTCACAGAAGTGTGATTGACTTGGAGTTACATTATGTTGTTTAAGTGTTCCCTTTATTTTTTTGAGCAGTGTACATATATACACATACATATACATTTCCTTTTTAAAAATATATTTCCCTTTATTACTTTCCAACCCCACCACACTTCCCTAATTGGAGTAAACTAGTGAACAACAATGCTTAGGCCTCTACTTCCAGCTTATACATACGATATACATTTTATGGACACAGTCAATTTTACAATAATTCTATTTTGTTTGTTTTTACTCCTGAACTTCCTCTACCCTCAACCTCTCCGATAATTTTCATGATGTCCATCCGGTTTGCTTTTATATGCCATATCTTTCTAACTGTGCTCTTTCACAAAAGCTCTCAACCTATAACCTATATACTTATTATGGACACAGTATGCTTACATTATTAGTTATCTTGTTGTTATTAGTTGTTGTTAGTTGTTATTAGTCCCATCCTTCAACTCCATTCAACACCACCCATCTATCGCTTAACACCATCCATATTGGATTTCTATTTGCCATATATTTTTCAACTGTACTGTGATGTTTTACAAAAGTTCTGAACCTTTCTATTCTCATTGTTTCTACAGATTGTAAATTGAAAATATTTTTTTTTGCTAAAAGTATTATTATATTATTGATCGATTGACTATGACTTTTCAGATCACCCAGTAATGCTATCTGCAGGGTTAGCTCCAGGTAAATATTGCAATGCTTTAGCCATTCCTGGACCTGTGTCCAAAAACAAGCTACAAATGGACAGTACTAAAACAAATGATCGAATGATTCTGTCTCTTCGCAGCAAAATCTGTAGAGCTGGGAAGATTGTATCCCCCATATAAATAACATTCTATTGGTAGCAATAATTGTATATAATAATTTTTGAATCCGGCGTCGTTTTGCGTATTAGTTCATAAACACTTTGCCATGGGATCGGTACATCAAAAATCTCTTCCCAACTATTTTGCAATCTATATGGGATGGCTGTCAAACCTTTGGTCCTTAAATGAAACTGGTATACTTTTTTATTTATCACAGTTTTTTTAACCTATTATGTTCTTTAATGCAAGCCGACAGACAAGTTCCTTACATTTTCCCCCTTCCACTTTCCTCTTCCATTTTTGCGGTAATGCTGCAATTATTTGGTTGTAATTTTGGGTAGAGCAGACATTTCCATATGTTTTTGTTAGCTGCATGTGCAACAACTCCACCAGTCCTACCGATGATATCATTTACGAAGATTATACCTTTTTTAAACAAAATGTTTGTCTTAAAGAAATGTGAGATAATGTCTAGATACTTTTTATAGTGGAGATCAAGTTTATAAATTGCCTGGCTGGGCTGATGAGACAGTGGATTGTGCAGTCAGATGGAACAGAGTAAATAGTCATTTTAAAGTCATAGATTTAGCCGGTGGTAACTTGTGGAATAGACACCGGCTGGAATGCGGTTTTAACCAATCAGCATTCAGGATTAGACCCAACCATTATATAATACTATATATCCCCCACTGCTGTGTGTCCTCTGTCCCCATGTGTGATAATGCCTGTGTGCTGGCAGTGGCATCGCTCACTATCTTTATCATGTTAAACCTTCTCCATGGTGGATTATAGAGCAGGTCAGCAACAAGACATCACAAAACTCACTTTACCCAGTGGTCTCAGTCTACCACTAGGGTATGGTTTCTTTCAACTTTTTTTTTGTATTATATTTTACCAGGTTAGTCTCATTGAGATAAAAAAATCTATTTTGCAAGAGATACCTGGCCAAAAAGCAGCACAGAAAGTTTCAAACATTTACAACAAAAAACACAAAACACTACTGTTTAAAACATCAGTTTACACATTGAACAGGCACATTTGTTTTGGGAGGAGTGGTTCAACTAGGGGTCGACATTGACAGCCCCCTAAAGCATTTTACACCATAACCTTTACCCTAGCTTTAAAATCATTTAAGGAGAAAAGCACCTGAAGTTTCATGTCCTTTTGTAGCTTGTTCCAAGTAGAGGGGACAGAGTACTGGAACGCTTTTTAACTTAGCTCTGTACGGGCCTTAGGCACCGCCAAGGAGATACAGTCCTGCGAGCGTAGGTGATAATTGTCCTTAGTCTGCTGGACAATGTAGGTACACAGGTAAAATGGGAGCGGTCTCAGTATGGCCTTGTAAATAACAACATACCAATGACTTAGTCTCTGAAGAGCTAAGGAAGGCCATCCCAATCTGGTATAGAGGGTACAATGATGGGTGAAAGCATTGGAGTTTGTAACAAACTTCAGCGCCCCATGGTACACAGTGTCCAGCATATGTAATGACGCCACAGGGGCAAACATTTACAACGTATCACCATAGTCGATTACAGGCAAAAAGGTAGTGGAAACGACTCTCTTTCTCGCATCAAAATAAAAACATTGAGCCTGAGCTTTTTCACAAGACCATCAATATGAGTTGTATTTATGTAAGCATGGACTATCCACTGTAAGGAGAAAACAGTCTTGACCAGCTTTATGCCTCATTAGTGTCTGTAGAATAGAGGTACTATACACTCAGGGCCTCCCGCCTATGTCATTTTGTCATTGGCTCCCATATCTCTCTTTCTCAGAGGAGGAGGCTGACTTTCTGAGTGGTGTGTCCACTCGGCTGACTACAGTCTTCACATAGACACTCACAGGTGAATCACAGGGCACATATCTCTTCAGTGTAGTGTTTTTGGACAAGCCATTATGTCCCTTTACCCTGCCTATGTCAGCACTGCCTCTCCTTGCATACGGAGCCAGAGAGGTCAGAGCCAAGTGCTCAGCTTTAAAAATGCATCGGCCCACAATACAGATTCCATTATTTCTTACACATAAAAAAACAGTCCTAATGATCTATTATTAATGCTAAAATGTATTGATTAATTAATGAAAACTATATGTCCCTTCCTGGTCATGGACTGTAATAAAAATGGTAGAGATTTCAATGCAGCGGCTTCTCTCTCTCTCTCTCTCTCAACAGGCCTCTGTGTGTAATTCTGGTCTTCAGTACGAAGGGCCAGAGATACCTGCGCATCGGGCTGGCTGTGCCTCTCTTTGGCTCGATGGCCTTTCTGAGAAGGATGTTGGCGGATGAGGGGAAGATCTCCCCAGACCAGGTAGGTGATCTTGTCTCACTCTTCTTGATGATGCACACCATCCTCAGATTCACTCTCACTCCATTTTCCAAGTCTCTGATTAAATAAGATAGATACTCTTGCTATCTCTCGCTCTCTCTCTCTTCCTCTCACCCTCTTTCCTTCAGGTGATCCTGACAGAGATATACACCACAGGCTTTCAGCGCTCCTTCTTTGATGAGGAGGATCTGACGTGCATAGCCGAGACTGACATCATCTATGCCTTCCAGGCCCCGCCCCTATACATCAGAGGAGGCTCTGCACGATTCTCAGGTAACCGTAGCAACAACTACGTATTCCAGGGACATTCAGATCAATATAATCACTATCAACCAAGATCATCCAATAGAATCTGTCCCTTTTCCATTTCAGTCCCATGGTGAAATAAGCCTTTCTCAGTCAAGAGCATACGGAGGTACTGTATTAACAGAATGGGATGTACAACCACTGTGAAATACCAGGGTATTATGTGAAAGTCTGTCCTTCCTCTGGTGGTGATCATTAAATGTTCTTTGTACTGTAGTTTTTACCCTAACTGTGCACTGTTGGCACAAGCCTACCAAACATCAGGATGAACAACTGCTGAGGAGAAATGCATTGTTTCTTTTTTAACAAGATAATGAATGACCTTGCTGTGAGCAAACAGACACACACACATTTGTTTGTATACTTTGGGTCTGATAGATTCCATGAGCAACTCAAAATGTATGGGCCCCATGTAGCTCAGCTGGTAGAGCATGGCGCTTGCAACGCCAGGGTTGTGGGTTCGATTCCCACGGGGGGCCAGTATGAAAATGTATGCACTCACTAACTGTAAGTCGCTCTGAATAAGAGCGTCTGCTAAATGACTAAAATGTAGAATAAGAAGTCCTTGGGGAACATGTGTGCTTAAACACATTTCAAACACATTTTCAATAAAACTCTGATGATCAGATCTACTCAAACCACCATTATTTTCCGCGAAGATTTGCTGTCATCGAATGATTTATGTTTGAAGTATCTCTCCTCTATAATTGTACTGATGATGTGAAGGGCAAACAGACATTGTTCACAGAAGCCAGATTGTGTGGATAGTTTCCCCACATTTTTCACCCTGTGTTTAGGAGAGTAGAAAAGGGGAAACTGCTTGCTGTTGTCCCTGAAAATGAGACTTTTTTGCATCACCACTGAGCAAAGTGATTGGTGGAATCTCTTTCTCTCCTTTATCATCTTTGGTTAGACCACACATAATCGACTACTGTCCTAAGGGAGGTCTCTTGGCAGTTTAATTGGTCTGCACACACACACACACACACACACACACACACACACACACACACACACACAGGCAGACACTGAATCCTCCTGGGATGTTTTATCAGACTGTGTGCGTAGTGGGGTTGATATGGAGAGGCCTTTCTCACCACCTCCCTGCTGAACAGAGCATCCTCTCATCTTTATGCACATAGTCTGTTAACAGAACTCAAACTCACTGGTACACAATGAATACTGAGTAATCATTTTGTAATCATTATCTATCTGGCCTAAAGCTGACGGGCATGAAATGTGGTACTGTACTGACGGAGGACGCTTCGCCTCAGCTTATACCTCATTGGGCTGTGTAATGTGCCTCTTTAAATCATGATGAGATGTAACTGCTCGTAAACTTTTATGGTCACTGCTGCTAATGGAAGGTACATTTTGTGTACTTGAAATCAATATGTGTTTAGTGATCATGCACCGCAAGTACATTTAACTATGAATGGTGATGGGATGGGAATGGAGTCGTGTCTGTTCTTCTCCAGAACAGTGTCGGCATTGATTTAAGAGACTCCTCTACTATACCACTCCTGTATTACTCCCTATGTTACATACAGCATACTTTACTCACTACTTCTCTCAGTATGAAAAGAACGTGGGACTCTACAGAGATCTGTTCAGCCTCTCTGCTTGGAAGAAATCATTTCAGTATAAATCAAACAGACAGACAAATAAAGTGTGGCTTTAGGTTTTGTATTTAATGCATCAATCAAGCCTGATTACTTTTTTCAGACACCCCCCAAGAATAGTCATAAAGGGTTGAAGAATGTAGGGAGCTTTAGAAAGGAGCACCATGTCCCTCCTGCAGTCACTTTGGGTTAATTGGGTACAACAATATGTAGAAGTAAAAAGCTAAATTCTATGGTACAGGGATTATATCTCAAAATACCATGTTCTTACCGGGGGTCTCATTAGAGCCAAGAGTGCCCTTCTTGCCTCTTTCATTTATCAGTTTTGTTGAGGAAAGGTTATCACAGGTCCTGTCCTTAGGTATGTAATTAGAACACACATATGATACAGCAT
Source organism: Coregonus clupeaformis (assembly GCF_020615455.1). Taxonomy (NCBI): domain Eukaryota; kingdom Metazoa; phylum Chordata; class Actinopteri; order Salmoniformes; family Salmonidae; genus Coregonus; species Coregonus clupeaformis. Next base: position 25,827,772 of record NC_059198.1, read on the forward strand.
GCATGGTTCCTCTTTATCAAGGCTGGTTTTCTAATTGCTTGACCATTGGCTAATGCACAGGAAATACATCTAGGAGCTAGTGGTGTTTTCGCTACTTTTACTTCTATAGCTTTACTTTTTGACCTAGTTAGTTCAACAAACTTGATATACTTACTTTCACCAGCATACATTTATAGGCTTGCTTTAGTGTATGTGTCACAGGCTGCCCCCACGTTTGCCAAGAGTTTGTAGGCTTAGGGACAGGTGGTATGTGGACACAGTTATCAAGTGTCTCTGAGAGAAGAGGGCAGCAATAGACAGCATTGGTCAGGTACAGGGCTGGCAGTGTCTTTGAGGAAAGTGGTCCCTAAAGACTGACCAGACAGCAGCTAATTTCACCACAGCTTCTGGGTCAGGAGGACTGCCATAATGCCTCTATAGATGGAAGTTAAAGTTTCTGAAGTGTTCATGTTCGGCCTTGCTCTTCTTACAGAAAACCTGAATTGTTTAATAACTCCTAGACAGAGATGTTCAACACTGTAATGTTGCAGGCTTGTGCTTTGACAAACTGGATATATCTGACTACCTAGACTGTCTGAATTGAGTGTCTCAGGTACTAATAGAATCTGTCAAGCTGAGGCATCAACTGAAATGAATTGTAGCACTTACTGTATGGCTAAAAAAACAAGAGCCTTGGCACCATGCTATACAGTACATTCATTGGTGAATTCAGAGGGTGACTCACTTTAAACACATCAGCGACTGGCTGTCACTAATGGCTATCACTAAATGTTCTAGAAACTTGGTTATGTTCAAATTCATAAAAATGTGAAGCAGGGGCTGTCCACCTCTGTTTGACACACAGCCTATCAGTAAAGTCACTTCACACCTTGATGAGCGGCCTGTAGAGCGTTTTCATTTGGTGCTTGTCAGCTTGGAGATTGAGTAATTGAGCCGCTGTCAACAAGGTTTACATGAACCATCTACAATGTATGGAATCTCCCAGTGTGGCACAAAAGATTCATGAGAGATGATGGTGTCTGGGAGTATGTTTCCTCCTGCCTGACCTGTCATGGCATGGTGAAATATGAAGAGAGGTGTAAGCACTTCCAATGTCAGTTTATGTAAACATTGATTCTGTACCCACAGAGCTCCATTGTCAAGGCAATTCTCATAGAAGTATCTTATTTCACATTCAGTGAAGTGCATCATACACACAGATAGCAGGTTCTTTCCCCATCAGGTATTCCCCTTCTTCAGGTTGTATTGAGATGACAGTGTCTTGGTTGTTCATACCAGGCTCATATTAAGGAAATTAATAACAGATTGCATGACTTTATCTAATCAATGACTGATCCAAACTCAGTCGACCCTGCAGCCCACCATGACATGGTTTGTCCATTGTCTCTCTAATATACTATGGTTGTAATACAGTATGCTGCCTGGCTGCCAGGCCATAGAGTTCCCCTGTCAGGGCATCAGTGGGATTTTCCACATGTGCTTCAATTTACTGTCTAACAAACAACCAGGGCTTCCAGTTCAGGTGGAACTGATGTGGAACGCTTGTTTGAAAAGCCCAAAAATTAGTTCATGCTCCTCATTGTGGACACATTCAGTCAGTCTGACTAACTAGGTCACTCAGTGGAGGAGACGAACACCATGAAGTCATCACTAGGGCTGTTATGGTGACCGTATTACCGCCACAGCGGCGGCCACGAGTCATGACGGCAGTCAAATTCCACGTGACCGTTTAGTCATGGTAATTAGGCTTCTCCAAGCTCTGATGCTGCTTTGGTTATTAGTAGCCTACCAAACTTACTAACTGCCTGGTACTCAGCACTATATTGTCCCTCTAATCACTCTGACATCAATGCAAATGTAATCGAAAATCTAATCAAACACTTAATGACAGCCCATGAGCTCATGTTGCGCGACATTTCTATAGGCTATGCAATTGCGTGAGAAAACAGAGTGATGGCCTCTATTAAAAAGAGGAGGATCCCATCAGCTTTCTATAGGCTAGGCCTACTATATTTATTTCTCAACTTTCCTAATATTAAGGAGTATAGCCTACCTGTCTGGCATGAAAATGAACCACGGGAAAGCGTGTTCCATTCGTTATTTAAGTGCATAGATGACATGTATTTTCCCCCTGCCCCTGCCCCTGTTTCGAGACTGGTGCATGATAATGGCCATTCTAAGTCAAAACAAATTTCACACATATATTATTTAGTGTATGTAAAGACAAGATTAAATCAAGAACGGTGTAGAGCCTAACTGGCATACATACTGTACGCAGTGCATGAGTTTCAAGTATGGGGAAGATAATTTTCACCATAGAAATTCAACTTTATAATAAAAGCATTACATGCATAATCGCATTTGCAGTCACTTTTGAGAATGGCGTTTTCCCGCTAATTGATTGCATTTTGGAACATTTGCGCTTATAGACTACTGCCTTGTGTGCATTACTGCGCTTATAATGTGAAGAAATAGTTTATCAACATTTTAAGCTAAACGTTCTGATCTGTTGCGTCAGCCTAATTTTTTATTTTTTTATGCTAGTAGTTGTATTAATTTGGGATCTATCGCATCCCACAACTGTCCCAGACTATGTTTGGAATATTTATTTCTCACACAGAATAGAATCGGTCAACTTTTGTATTATGGGGGATAGTAGATTGACATAGGCTAGTGCTTTTTCTGTTCATTAGGCCTACTCATCTTGTTGGCTGAAGAAAAGGAAATGTGGACAGTTCTTCCAATATCTTCAATGTGCGAATTGGAATTGGATAAGGACACGCGCAGTTGTGTCCCCGATGTGTCTGTCTTCACTTGTAGCCTGTGAGAAAGACCCGATCATGTGATTGGCATTGGCTAATAAGAGTTGAGCTATCTGAGAGAGCCATGTGAGTGAGAGGTGCTTCAGAGCAAGCAGCCGGGAGAAGGGAATTATAATTATTATATTCAGCCCAAGGGCACAACGGCCACTGGCCTCAAAAGGCATGGATTTCTTAGGGGGCATTACGGCCACACAAAGGGGATGCCGCCGGGAAATTCGAGGCATTATCAAGTGCTTGTCAAATTGTGAATGAGAGAAATAACAAAGCAGAGCTCATGCCTTTCATGCAACTTTTTTCAAATCATCCTTAGTCGCATCATGCAGCCTTAGAATGTATTAAAAATACAAACGTTGGGCTATACGTTTTGATCACAACTAAAGTTGCATAAATAACTCTAAATTAAGCAAATAGGAAGACCTGTTTCTTTGTTAACCGCATGTGCACACTCCCTCAAATCTTTTGGAGAAAACATCCTTTCGATTTAATTCATACTATAAAATAATATAAAATAATGCCACGGAATCCTAAGCAAATCTTGTCTGCTAAATGAACTAGTGTAGCCCACAGCCATATGGCATAGCCAGATCAGGGCCTAACATAAGGACAAAGAGTATGCTATTCTGTTCTTCTGAAGTAGACTACATTTTCTTCATATCCTGTTTCTTTAGACCTGTCTAAAATACATAATGGATTTATTGTGAAGGTGTAGGCTATGGATTTATTAGACTATTTAAAATGTAGATGTTCCAAAGGTCTGCATCAGTGGCTTGTAGTCTATGTGTGAAAGCCAGGAGATGCTAAATGTATTTATGTTAATTAACGGTCAATTACTGTGAGACCAGCAGTTATTTGCTTGACAATCACTGGCTGACAAAATGTCATGACCGCCACCGCCCTAGTCATAACTGACATCTCGGTCCCGTTATGTGGTCAGTTTGGTGTCTCTTTCGTTGCTATAGGGATTCACAGCTTTCTGGAAACCAGTCAATACCTGACCCTGCTAATCCAATTATTGAAGTGGATCTCTTTGGGGGCAGAGGTGTTTAATTACTGGCTTTCACAGTGTTCAGGCTGGCTCATCCTGTCCTTCACATCTGCCAGGGAATTGAAAATGAAAGTGTTTTTTAGACGTAACCCTAGACTACAGGAGAGTGAATACACACCTATTCCATGATCTTATAGAGAGTCATATCACTCATCACAGGAGACTACGATCAACAGGCATATTAAATTACATTTGTGTGTGTGTGTGTGTGTGTGTGTGCGTACGTGTGTGTTTGTGGGTACAAGTTGAAGTCTCTGTGTAGCTACAGGAATCTGCCGTGGGCTATTTTGACACTCCATCCATCATTCTTAAAAGCTGACATCAACCTAAGGGTAGGAAACCAGTTGTAATTTAAAGACCAGTGAAAATACCTTTCGGGAGAAACAGTACATTTCTGATGCCCAACCATAAAGAAATCCACTTTGATTTAATGACTGATGAGAGGCCTCCTCCCACCCAGCATCAATCACGTGGAGACAGTCCATGAGGTGACCTCTGCATTTTACTGCTGAATTATGAACGTTTCACCAGTCATTAAAGAAGGGATTCTTTACATAAATCATCTTCATAGCGATCAGAGGTCAACGCTTATGTAAATTGCAGAGCATGATTGAAGAGAGTTTGATCAGCTGCTTGATTAGTTGAACATTAATAAATGAAGGGTGGTGCATAATTTTCCTCATTATGCTCACTCTCGGGTCAGGGCTCTATCATATCAAATCAGAGCTGTTTACATGAAGTGTCTGATTGATATTGAATAGGCCTTTGTCCCCATCTGTTCCTTCACTCTCCTATATCCTGGTATTAGACCTGTGGTGTGGCTGGATTGAATGGGGTGATATTTGCACACAGAGGATCTTGGAAGCTTTGGGGCCTTCAAGCGTGACATTCACTGTTGGCAATGATTAATTGTGCACTGGGTGGGTGTAAACAGCGGTGTTTAATACAACGCTGTGGTTTTGGGAGAACACTGTCGCCGGGCCAATCAATAGCTGCTAGTTTCTGTCTACGGTCCTAATTTACCATGTGATTTATCACCAAGTATTTTGGGGAGCCAGTGACGTAGGATGCCACCCCCGCCTGATGGAAGTTGTGATCTCCACATTGTCTGTAGGTTGGTAATCTCGTTCCCAGATACTCCTGCCCAAATGTGCGTAGAGTCTGGTGGACCAGCGTGTCAAACTTGGCCTTCGTTAGTCAAAACATAGAGCTGGGAGAAACTCCCGGTGCATTGGCTTAATCTAACTAATCTACCAACCAATCATCTCCCACAACACCTTCCCCCTAACCCTCCCCCGTACGCTAGTACACCACAAACACAGAGCACTACAAGCACACCACACCACAAGCGCGTGTGATTCGCTAAAATGAAATTATGACAAATACTTGGCCATAGAATCACTCCCATAGGATTCTATGGTCACTCCCACTAAGGCCAACATTGAGTGGTTGATATCCCAGGCTTATATGCGCTGTGCGCAATAGCCTGGGTATGAGGTTAGTAGGTTGGTAACACAGCATCTGCTAACGTCACGTCTGTGAGTGCTGTAATTTCAGCAGGCTTTTGCTCAGTCACACTCCACAGTGTGAGGGAAGAGAAGTTAGCTAGTGAGAAGTGCTGGCACCCACCAGGAGTGAAAAGCTGCATCAGATAAGACCTCCTGCTGGGAGAGTCTGCAGCGCCCGCTCCATCTGTTCTCCCTTCTCGCCACGTCTTATATTTAACTTTCCTTCACTCTTCCCACCCCTCCCCCTCCTCTTCTCTCCTCCCTCTTTCCTCCTCTCCTGCAGGGTACCACCACAGCCTGCCGTCCTCGCCGTACTCCTCCGGGTCCGAAGGTCAAAGGTTACCTCCATCCGGAACGTTGTCATCAGAGTTCCTGAACCATGGTGTGCCGGTGAAAATCCTGTTGCTGGTGTGCAATGCCGCCTGGAATGCCCAGCAGGCTGTCAGGTTAGTTGACTGTTTCAAACACACTCTGGTGTTGTTCACGTCTTCAAACTGTCACTCAGAAGTGAAAGAGAAAGTTACAGTTACAACATAAGGTCATGAGTAATTTCTAACTCGTTATTGAAAATATAGACTTTTCATTCGACTTTGGGCCAGCAGTAAAGCACCTCACGACTTTAATGTCGATGGGGGAAATATGCAGCACAGAAAGGCCTCTACTATCTCATGTGACGGTTGAATGAGTCACGGTCAATGAGTCACAGCCTCTGAGAGTTTCTTGTCAATCTCATTGCGAGGCAAGTCTCCAACTGAATGGTTGTGAAGTTTGTCATCTGACACGATGGAGTAATCCATCAGACATCCAGCCCAACATCGGTGGAGGGATCAATACTCGCTCAGGAGACCTCACAGAGTCGGCCATGAGAAATCCAATTCCAGTGTTCTCCCATGCTTCAACATTGCTGATTAACCCTCCCACTGGGCACACACTGGTGTCAGATGTCAAACTTTACAACCAATCAACGGTTTCAACGTAATTTGTCAACGTATTGTTACGTGGAATCAACGTGGAAAATACATTAGATTTGAAAAAAAGTAATCAACCAGTACTGTTTTCATCTAATTTCAACCAGCGTTGCAAACATGCAATATGTGGGTAAAACTTCAACTTAAAGGAAAGGTTCACCCATTTTGAATGTTATATTGTTTTTGTGCATCTCTGAGTGATGTTCTATCAATTCCCTGGGTCATTTCATGTTTTCATGTGTATCTGGGTTATTGGCGTTCAAGCTGGCAGAAATCCGGCCGGTATGACCTGGCACTGTGATAAAGTCGCTCACTACACTGGAAGTTAATAGGAATAGGACTTTTAGATTGTGAAAACGTCTATCATACATTTCAATACTGGCCGATGTCATAACACGGGAGGATGTCTTCTCTGCAATATTCCTACCTGGAGAAATGTTTTATTTAACAAAGGGTCTAGCACATTTTTCCTATTTGTCTGCCTCTTTAATCCAGGGTGCATTGCATGGTGCCGTTGCCAGAGATATTAAAGAAAACAGATAGAAATCCAATGAATGAAGGAACGTATAACGCCCCACCCAGTAGACTGTCGACCAATCGCGTTCACTTTGTCATGCTGTGTCACCCAGTTGCTAAGCTAATCATCACGCAATCCCTTCTCAAAGTCAGTGTATATGTCGAGAAACGTGCCTATTTTCATCTAAAGTACAGTACCAGTCAAAAGTTTGGACACACCTACTCATTCAAGGGTTTTTCTATTTTTCTTACTATTTTCTACATTGTAGAATAATAGTGAATACATCAAAACTATGAAATTACACATATGGAATCATGGAGTAACCAAAAAAGTGTTAAACAAATAAAAAAATATTTATTCAAAGTAGCCACACTTTGCCTTGATGACAGCTTTGCACACTCTTTGCAAATCACCAACATCTGTAATTTTAGTCCCGTCCGAATCTGCCATGTCAGTAATTTTTACTTGGCAGGAAGGTTATCCAGCCCTAAAAACCTACAGTTTTTTGGCAAACTCCAAGGTCCTCTGATAATACTTATCCCGTGCGTATCGTTATCCCTGTGTTTTGTGGGATATTACAGAGTTTAACAGGTGCTGCACCCATTTTGGGTAAGAACATGGGAACAAATTGATGCTTAAAACAATGTGCTATGCACGTAGCCTACAGATGAATTATCTGTTTTGTCATATCAACTTTCCTAGTGCCATACTTCTCTTTTAAAAGATGAAGTGGACAATATTCTGCCAATTAATTGATAAATTGCCAAATATGTCAGGTAATTAAATGTCTGCATAGGTTACAGTTCATGGTTCTTATTGATATGCATTATTATTTTGACTTTCACCGAACTCAAGGCCATTAGGCCAATATTAGGCTATCCCTAAACATTTGAAATATCTTCACTCCTAGAAGAGCCTCCAGGCTTTTGTCATAACGGTCAATTGTGAATGAGGGAAAAAAAGTATTACAGGGGCAGTTTGGTTCAACTAATCCCGTCCGAATCGTCCACTGGAAAAACGGACTTGCTGGGGTAATTTATTACATAACCAACATTCTATAGTAATACTAGTCCCGTGCAAATAGGGCTATAGACTGACCAGGTGAAAGCTATGATCCCTTATTGATATCACCTGTTAAATCCACTTCAATCAGTGTAGATGAAGGGGAGGAGACAGGTTAAAGAATGATCTTTAAGCCTTGAGACAATTGAGACATGGATTGTGTATGTGTGCCATTCAGAGGGTGAATAGGCAAGACAAAAGATGTAAGTGCCTTTCAACAGGGTATGGTAGTAGGTGCCAGGTGCACTGGTTTGAGTGTTTCAAGAACTGCAATGCTGCTGGGTTTTTCACCCTCAACAGTTTCCCGTGTGTATCAAGAATGGTCCACACAACTGTGGGAAGCATTGGCGTCAACATGGGCCAGCCTCCCCGTGGAACGCTTTCGACACCTTGTGGAGTCTATGCTCTGACGAATTGAGGCTGTTCTGGGGGCAAAAGGAGGTGAAACTCAATATTAGGAAGGTGTTCCTAATGTTTTGTACACTTGGGCAGTTTAAATTATGTTGAATTTCATATTTGATTAGACATAGTTTATTTGACCTTGTTTCAATGTTGATAGTAAAATAGTATGTTTGAATCAACGTCATTGTTTCAACGTCATGCTATCAACCTAAATAAAGAGGTATATTGAAAAGAAATGTGATGCCACAGTCCAACAATTCGTGCCTGAACATTGACTCCTACTTGTATATGAGGGCTGATTTAGTCATATTCTTCAACTTTGATTTTTGGTTGAGATGCAGATGTGAATCCAACATTTGAATAACAAAAACATTTGAAATCAACCGTCCTTCATATACAAGACAATATCCAAAGGTAAAAGTGTATTATTAATATCATGAATTTGGCATCCTATTTACAGGGCTAATGGTAACTACTTCTAAACTTCCAAAGATCCAATCAACCATGGATAAATGATAGTATACCTTTGTTGGGCAAATCAGATGTCAATGTAGCCTACATAAACCCAACCTCACTCCAAATTTACTTTCACATACAGCTTGTGTAAGAAAAGTTAGAATAGTTGAAAGTAACTCCTCTATGTTATTTAGGTAGTCTACATAAATGAGTATGAAAGCTGATCAGTGGCGATTTTAGCATGTAAATCTTGGTGGGGCAAAAAAATAAAGGAAGTGGGATGCATGCCTGCAAAGCCACTACACAACACAACACTAAACAATACATTAATTGCACTATAACGGTAACAAACGGTGCCCACAAACTGTTAGGGCAACATAAAGCTGTCCCAACAGCAGTCCCAACATCTTACCACTGCTACACCTGGCCATCAGCGGAGCCTTGTCTGGCAGCGAAACAGTTCATTCAGGCTAATTTACTGCCTTAAAAAAAACATAGCTGATATGGCTGACTTGCTTAAACAAATGTGGTTTCTACTGACAATTGAGATGTACAAACTATGGCAAAAGGGGACGACGAGCGGATAAGAGGCAATCTGTAACTTCGATTAAGACATTAATGAGCGAGCTAGGACGGACGTAGTCAGTATAACTATTTGTTTAGAAATGTACATAGACATTATTCAGAACATGGGCCGTTCTTACAGTATTCTCCCTGTACACCAAGTCAGAACCGTAGGATAAATAAAGGGGGCATATAAGCACACAATGAAAGCGCTTACAATATTCAATGATTACATTTCTCTAAAACAGGTTATAGGCTACATGTGCACGACCAAGTCAGAACAGTAGGCGAAATTAAGAGAGGTAAATAGACCAAATTATTAGGGTGAGGCACATGGGCTACTAACATCTTACTACACAACATACACTTAGTATTACTTTCTTAGCTACAGTATACATATCTCCCTGGCATATTACATCATTTATGCAGCAGCATACAATTGATTTTTGGACTCACCTTGTTGTGCTGTGCTCACTTGAACAGGAAGGTGGCGCGGCGGTCCTTCATGGGCAAATGTTGTCATCAAAGAAAGAGAAAGAGGCCGGATTTAAAATTCCGAGTTGGATGACCGTTCAAAAACGTATTGTCCCAGTCGGAGCTCATTTATTCCTGACTTCCCAGTTGTCTTGAACTCACTGAAGTCAAGTTTTCACAGTTCTGAGTTAACAGTTGTTTTGAGCGTGGCACAAATCATGCTTCACTGACAGCATGGCCAATGTTGAATGTTTATCATTTTAAGCTTGGAAAAGAGCCCCTTAATCCCAGATTTGGGACCACATAGCCACTCCACTGAATAACAGGCTAGTGATTGCTTTGCAATGCTTGCAGTTAGCCACTGTCACCGATTCCTTCCAAACCACTCATTGTTGAATTTGCGATTTCCAACTTGTTGTGTAATGTTTGGCCGATGAGCACCGATTCGTTTTATCTATAATTTCTCTTCATTATTTATCTTCATATGACAAGGTTTAAAAAGGATTTGCCAGTAGATTGTCGACCTGATTCATGATGATGACTGCTACCTAAGATTTTGAAAGTATAATGTTGACATGATCAGTCCAATCAAAGCTAATGATTTGACGTCATTTTATCTGTGGCCAATGACCTTGATCCTTCTTGGATGGGCACTTCTAATGTAACTCTATGGCAGCACCCAAGGGGCTTGAATTTTCTAGCTCTACCCTTAGACTTGGCGGTGACATAGTGTCCCCATGAATGACAGAACACTGAGCCAATCACGGTGCAATGCTCCGTATTTTCTGCTGGCTTGCCCCACCACCATTTGTTTGGCAAAAAATGTAGGGCTCTGCCCCACCTGCCCTGAATGACGGGTCGCCACTAAAGCTGATCAATGTCTTAATTTGTTGACATGATAGCTCAGCTGAAACGAACACAGATTGCTTCCAAAGCTTAGCAGGGTACATAGAGGTAGGTATCTGGATGGTGGACTTGATCTCACTGATGTTGAAACAATATCAAATAAAGTGTCTAATCAGATCTAAAATTCAACATCATTTTCAACGCAATTTCAATGTATACATAGTTCTGATGTTTATGTTCAAATTAGATTGATGTAACAACCTGTTAGTCAGGTTAAGTCAATGTATTTAAGTTGAAGTCTTACCCTAATTTCAATGTTTAACGCTGGTTGAAATTAGATGACAACAGTACCGGTTGATTACTTTTTTCAAATCCAATGTATTTTCCATGTTTATTCCACGTCACAACACGTTGACAAATTACGTTGAAACAATGTTGATTCAACCAGTGTGTGCCAAGTGGGCTCAGACCGGTCTCTGTCTCATCAGGTGAAGGGTGAAGATATTTGTGTGCAGAGAAAATGACATGTGGATTGCACTCTTTGTCTTTCTCTTATTGTCCTACAGGGAATAGGTTTGCAGGTACATTCCTCTAACCAGCACAGTGTGACATTTCCATTTCAGTGTCATTGCTTTGTTTAACCGTCAACTACAAAGTGAGTGAATACATTTTTGAAGACCTTCTTGATCTCAATCCGCCAATGTCACACTTCCGCATCTGCGATGAAAGGTATCAGCGCTAGAGCGAAAATCGGTCTTCTCACAAAATCGTCTGTATCGTCCGAACGAAACAAGACTCTCACGAACTCGATGGTGTTCTCCGTTTTGCTCTACGACACCTACACCAGTCTTGGAAGTCATCTGAAGTCGGTACAGCCGATTTGCCAACGTCTGTCTGTAGCGTCCGAGCAGTTTGGTGGGCTACACACATATGACCCCTCTGTGGAAAGGTGAGACTCTCAGTTTGGTGGGCTACACACATATGAACCCTCTGTGGAAAGGTGAGACTCTCACAAACACGTACATGTCAGTTGTTCTGCTCTAGGATGCCCACAACAAGAGTCGGCTGAAGGTCTCCCGGTACCAGTTGAAAAAATTAATGGAAGTACAGTATATATGGAGACTGTTTAGTGCCAAAAATAAGGGGTTAAATACCTCTCTCAGTTATAGGACAGACACTTCTGAACAAACTTCCTTTGGAAACATTTTTGGGACTATCTGTTGTTCCAAGTAGTGAATCTGTTATTCAATGCGTTTGAATGGGCTAATAGCAGTAAGGCCAAATAAAATTCTAAATCAAACAGCAAAATTATCCTTGGTATAACCTTCTTAAAACAATTCCAAATAATTTAGTAGAATAGCTAAGAGCTTGCTGTCTAATCCATATAATCTCTGGACATGGAATGCTTTAGATGTGATTGATAGACATTATAGTCTGAAATCTAGCCCTGTTTGTAGAAGGCCACCTCACCCATATTGATTTTAGGAATTTTGCACTTTTATAAATGTCTTGCTTAGATGTTTAATTCCTAGTGATCCCATCATTATGCACAGTGCAGAACAGGACAAACAAATCATAACCTGACCCATATTTATGCTGAGTCTTATTTCCATGCAGACAGACTGCCTGTTGAGAAGAGAGATGCGGTGCGGATCAGTTTGAATTCTGACACAGTTCATAGTCTCCAACGCATGATCTTATCACAAGTCTCTTTTAGGGAGATAATACATTGTAATAATGTGTCAGATGTTTTTTGGATCAAATAACTCTCATTTGTTTTGGTCTGACAGATGAAAATAAATCTGACTCTGCCATAAGCGTGAAATTATTATTAAGAGATATGAGCTCTGCATTATTTTTGCAATTTATTCCGAAGACTGCCCAGCTAGAAAATGTGGTTCTTTGGAAGTTGTGGGTTAGTGAACGTATGTTTTTGTTTTCACATTGGTTGTGGGAACAAAGCCATACGTTTCCTGACTGGTAAAAATGAATGTTTTTTAAATGTTCTGAGAACAGAAGTGAACATTTCGCCTGTTCTGGGAATGTTTATTTTTAGATTACAGGGAGGTTCTGAGAAAGTTTTACTCTGGTTCCTTGAAAGTTTTCCTGGGAGGTTGTATTAACACTCTAAAAACAGAGATGATATGTTATTTTGAGGTTTTTGAATAACTTCCTTAAAACGTTCAATGAATGTTTCAATAAGACTTTGAATAACACTTCTAGCTTATTTTGGTTCAACTTTTTTTAAACTCCAAGCACAGATAGGACACATGGAAATGCATTTCCTTAGGCATTAATCATACAAACACATACATTTTTGTATTGTGACAAGGCATCAGTGAGATTCAAACCTATACTGAACAAAAAAATAAACGCAACATGCAACAATTTCAACGATTTTACTGAGTTACAGTTCCTATAAGGAAATCAGTCAATTGAAATAAATAAATTAGGAACTAATCTATGGATTTCACATGACTGGGCATAGGCCCACCCACTTGGGAGCCAGGCCTACCCACTGGGGAGCCAGGCCCAGCCAATCAGAATGAATTTTTCACCACAAAAGGGGTTTATTACAGACAGAAATACTCCTCAGTTTCATCAGCTGTCCAAGTGGCTGGTCTCAGACGATCCCACAGGTGAAGAAGCTGGATGTGGAGGTCCTGGGATGGTGTGGTTACACGTGGTGTGCGATTGTGAGGCTGGTTGGACATACTGCCAAATTCTCTAAAACGGCGCTTATGGTAGAGAAATTAACATTCAATTCTCTGGCAACAGCTCTGATGGACATTCCTGCAGTCAGCATGCCAATTGCACGCTCCCTCAAAGCTTGAGATATATGTGGCATTGTGTTGTGTGTCAAAACTGAACATTTTAGAGTGGCCTTTAATTTTCCCCAGCACAAGGTGCACCTTTGTAATGATCATGCTGTTTAATCAGCTTCTTAATATACCACACCTGTCAGGTGGATGCATTATCTTGACAAAGGAGAAATGTTCACTAACAGGGATGTAAACAGATTTGTGCACATAATTTGAGAGAACTAAGCTTGTTGTGCATATGGAAAAATTCTGGGGTCTTTTATTTCAGCTCATGAAACATGGGACCAACACTTTACATGTTGTGTTTATATTTTTGTTCAGTATATAATCTTCTGTTCTCTATCATTGGAATTAGTCCACTGCCCCACCATGATGGAGCTAGCATGCCATGTTTTTTTTACACTTACAAAATGAAAGCTGTTCATTTTAGTCTATTCAAAACAGACCCCATTTCAAAGGAAACAAGCACTCATTATGATCAGGTGTGACCAATTAGTGGGCGCGGCCAACACACCTGAACACACTTAAGAAAATAGAGGATAGAGAGAGTTTTGTTGATGCTGAGAACAGAATGTATATGTTCTTAAATAACTGAACATTACTAAAGTTTTCTTGTGGTTTTTATGCAAAGTTTTCGTAACCCTCCCTCTACAAAATGTGAGAACATGACTTTAAATAGAACCATGAGGAAACGTTATGCTAAAGTATGAAATTCCCACAGAAGAACATTGTTTCTTAACGTCCTTGTAACAATTTGAGAACATTACTTTAGATAGAACCATGACGAAACGTTATGTTGAAGTACCGAAATTCCCACAGAAGAACTTTGTTTAATAACGTTCTCTGAACTATTTGAGAACATTCCCAATGTCAAACCAGTTGGACAATGTTCCTAGAACATTACCAAAATTGAAATTAAATGTAACCCTGTTTGAACTTTTAGGAAACATTCTGTTCAAGTAATGAAATAGCAAGGAAATAATGTTTTTTTGTCAGGTTCCTTAAATGTGCTGAGAATGTTCCAAAGCCAAGCAACTATCATGTGTCATTCCCAGAAAGTTGTGGGAAGGTTGTATGCAAAATAACCATAGGATAACCACGCTCTCACCAAGCTCTAAGAAACATATGGTTCTCAGAACGTTATGTGCTAGCTGGGTGGGGTCTGTTTTAGGCTCTTGTCCTGAGATGAACCCAAATCATTCCGTTTTGACCTGTGTAGTCCTTATCATTTATGCACCCTGTTAAAGCTGTGTGTGAGACTCTTAGTTAATCAGGGGTTAGTTATCATGACGATTAATTTCTTCAGAAAATATTTGTGAAATTGTCCTCTGAAAAAGTCTGTCTCAATGGAGCTAATTCTGTGTATTTCTGTAGTGTGTCTTTGGATTATTATCGCACCACTACCCCAGCCACGCTCAATTCTACTGCCTTGGTTTTTTGACATTGGCAGGCTTGGCCATGCACTAGTCCTCACAGCTGCCTTTGTTCTAGATGGATGATCCCACGCAAAACTAGCAGAGCGATCATCTGACAATCAACACTCACATCTTAAATCCATCAGTCTGAGTGATGCTCAACAGCAGCCCAGTAGACAATCTGTTCATTGCTGTCTTCTCTGTGTACACTAAGAAAAATAAAGCACAACAATGCATCAGAGACAACTTATAAGACTGCAGTAGTAGCCCAATACTTTACAAGGCTACTGCTGAGACGGTGCCTCGGAGGCACCACAGACTTTGTGGGGATCATTGTGAGATGAACATTGACACGTCTGTAAGCCAATTTGACACACTTCCCATCTTGTATCATCCTCAGGTGAAGAGAGAGGGGTAGTATTGTGTACCAGGGCCTGCCATAAAGAGAGGCCTTGACAAGACTGGGCCGATGATCTGAACTGCATACCAAGTCCTGGAAATAAAGGAACAAACACCTCAAAGCACAGAACCTTAAAGGCTTTTTTCTACAATGGTCCAAGTTCCTCCCATAAAAAAGGAATTGTTTTGGCTCTTGCTCCTCAGCAGTCTCCAATGTAATTAATTGTTTAATGCCAACCGAGCAACTTTCCTCCCCCCACCCTTAGATTTGTGTTGTCTCTCTTTATGTCCTGGTTGCTGCATCTGTTGCTCATAGCGACCATGGAATGTGGGTCGGCAATTACACTACAAACCGTGGAAAGTACAGTATGTTGAATGGAGGCCAATGACATTAAATGGTTACAATGATGAACAGTGTTTGCAATAATCCAACTTAATGTACCTTGAGTATCTCCATGGTTTCCATTAGTTAATGGGACATTTAATGGGACAACCCTTCATGAAACTATGATGAGTATTGAAAAAAAACAGAATCAATATTTTAATTTAAGACTCAGATGAGAAATACATTTTCATAGGGTTTGTGCATTTTCACTTTGACCTAATCAAGCTAAATGTTGTAGTGAAGGCCAGAGAAACTCTCATCGCGGAATATGTAAATGAAAATGTAATATTCGGCTTTGGAGCGTGTTACCTGCCAGATCGACGTACACAGGAAAAACTGAAATCTTAATTTGATGGATCGTTGAGATGCAACTTGATTAACCCTGTGACGAATCCTCACTGTAGTGTTATCTCTCAATTAGGTGTGTGAGCCTCAGCCTCTCCCAGTTAGAGATTAGGAGTTTATGACAGAGACGTGGCCTCAATCCGAGGTGCCGTTTAAAACCTCTTGAGGATAGGACTCTTCATCTCAATTTCCTCCTAAAATGACATACCCAAATCGAACTGCCTGTAGCTCAGGACCTGAAGCAAGGATATGCATATTTTTGATACTATTTGAAAGGAAACACTTTTAAGTTTGTGGAGATGTGAAATTAATGTAGGAGAATATAACGCAATAGATCTGGTAAAAGATAAAAACAAAAAAACAAGCGTTTTCTATTTTTATTTTATCATCTTTGAAATGCAAAAGAAAGGCCATACATTGAGATAAGAAGCTGTGGATAATTTAGATGTTGTCGGCATGAGGGCAACAGTGTGTGTGCAAAGTTTCAGACTGATACATTCAAGAATGAGAGCGCTACATCATATTTTGTATGAAGTCTCCCAGGTGTCCCATCACTAGTTTGCCCAAATGTACCCAAGTTGCCGAATTGGTCAATTGATACATTGATACATTTTCAAGTACATAACTATAGAGAACATACAAAAATACTATGATAATTTAAAAAAGTATAGTTTACACACTCCCAGGAATGTCATACATGATGGATCATTAGCTTCCCTACATAAAAAAGGTACTAACCTTCACACCTCTAGATGGCCAGGCAGGGTTGGGTGTGGAGCCAGAAACAACAGAGGGGTCAGACTGGAGGAACCAGTTCCTACGTTTTAATGAGTGTGGGATGAAGGACTTGAATGTAGTCTCTTTGGAGTTTGCTCCCAGAGGTCATCTGACTCTCTACCACTATTGAGGATTTTTTTTAATTCAGTTAGAACTCAAGTTTACTATTACTTATTTTATTTAACCTTTATTTTAGAATGGGATGAGCCCTGCATCAATGCTTTTACAGATGAGCACTGCATCAATACATAAAATACACAACACATATCTATAAACATATATATTATATAGAGTATGGGGAACACAATCACTATAATGAAATGTGTGGACCAATAGGCAATAAGACACTCAAAAACCACAGCCATAGCATGTCATAGCCAACATACTGTAACACATGCAACTGCATTAGCATGAAAAGCAAAAATGTATTTTACTTACTGATCTAAAAGTATATTTTCCTTCCAAAAATCTTTCTTGCGCGCTGGAATCAAAACTCCTCATCCATTCGTTCTGGGTCACTCTCCCGGTCAATTTCTGCAGTCATTTCATCCAAATTTTTATACTTGGACTTCGATTTAGCTTATCCACTCTTAGTAGCCATGTTGTACTTTTTCCGTTTTGAGAAAAGTTTATAGAAGAAAGCAAACCGCTACGTAACGTAAACGTCCCTGCGTCCTGTTGATTTTCAATTGAGAATGAATCGTGTTACGCACAGCTCTAGCAAAACAGACGTTTGTCCTACAAAGGGCGACAACATACTCATGGAAAGCCCAGCTCATTGGCTATCTAGCTAGCTATGTTTCAAAACGATAGGTGGTCATTGGTCCAAGACACTGTCAATTAAGTGAACACTGCCTGTCTCATTGGTGCGTAATGATGGCTAACCTTCATGGGCTAATTGACGTGTTGTGTAGCCAATACGTAATATAGAATGATGAAATGTTTGGTTGCCTTCTAGAGTGTCTGAGGATTGCACAGAAACCGAACTTGACCCGGTGAGACAAGGTTTAGCCGATTAGATTTCATAAATTGTTTTGTTGCAAGTTGAAAGAGTCGGAATTCATGCGAAACGCTGTATACAACATGGATCGTGTTAGGATATACACATTTATTTTATCAAACAAAACTACGCTACAGGATGACAAATCAGAGCAACATTACTGAATGTAAGTACATCATTTACCATCAGAGGTGAATGTATCAAACCAGTTGCCTTGATAAAAGTGTTTTGTTGTTGTGCACTATCCTCAAACAATAGCATGGTATTTTTTCACTGTAATAGCTACTGTAAATTGAACACTGCAGTTAGATTAACAATCATTTAAGCTTTCTGACGATATAAGACATGTTTATGTCCCGGAAAGTTGGCTGTTGTTTACAACGCCATTCTAGTCAAATATCGCATATTGAGCAACAACTGTCCCGATTTCGGGACACTGATCCAGTAGAGGTTAATGAAGGCAT
Source organism: Coregonus clupeaformis (assembly GCF_020615455.1). Classification (NCBI taxonomy): domain Eukaryota; kingdom Metazoa; phylum Chordata; class Actinopteri; order Salmoniformes; family Salmonidae; genus Coregonus; species Coregonus clupeaformis. Next base: position 25,846,043 of record NC_059198.1, read on the forward strand.
CATGTGATCCTTCAGCTCTGATGGAGGGCCATGCCTGTGCTCTTGTTATAATGTATCATTATCTCTGTGTGTCTCATATAGATGCACTGTAATGAGAGCTCTGGTATAATGGTGATTATGTAGGTTGAGGATTTTCTCATCATCCGTGAGAAAATGCACATCCATCAGACGTGTTGCTGTGCGTTTTGTTGCTGTGCGTTTTTGCTGCCAACTTTACTTTATTTTGCTAGCTGACAACTTTATGTTTTTTTTGTTTTGTTTTGTTTTTAATTACCGTTTATATTTTTAGTTTTTCCATCGCAACTTTTTTCCCTCATTCAACTTTTTCACTCCGGACGCTTTATCTGGACATGGTTCGTCAACATCTTCAACAGCCGAAGCTAAGTAGTAACATTAACATGATGTCTTCTAATTGCAGTCGCTGTACTCATAATATACAGGAGAACGATCGCCTTACGGCGAGAATAGCTGTGCTACAAGCCCAGCTTCAGACGCAATCGTTAGGCAAGGGTAATTTCAGTGTAGGAAAGGAAGAAACAGCGTCTGTGCCACCAGTAAGTACAGATAGTACTGTTAGTATAAATCCCCCCGCACAGTCCCCGCAGCCGGACAACTTTCTCATGGCTTCTGGAGGGAAATACTGTTGGAATGCTCAACCGGTGTCGCTCATTCAGCCGACAGAAACTTTCAACCGGTTTTCCCCATTATGTAGCGAGTCGGAGTCTGAGTCTGAGTCTTCTCTTGTCTCTACTCCTCCCGTTACGGGGTCTGAGACGCCGAAGGCTCCCACCATTAGCTCTGACAAATTGAAAACCCTAGTCATTGGCGACTCCATTACCCGCAGTATTAGACTTAAAACGAATCACCCAGCGATAATACACTGTTTACCAGGGGGCAGGGCTACCGACGTTAAGGCTAATCTAAAGATGGTGCTGGCTAAAGCTAAAACTGGCGAGTGTAGAGAGTATAGAGATATTGTTATCCACGCCGGCACCAACGATGTTAGGATGAAACAGTCAGAGGTCACCAAGTGCAACATAGCTTCAGCGTGTAAATCAGCTAGAAAGATGTGTCGGCATCGAGTAATTGTCTCTGGCCCCCTCCCAGTTAGGGGGAGTGACGAGCTCTACAGCAGAGTCTCAGCACTCAATCGCTGGTTGAAAACTGTTTTCTGCCCCTCCCAAAAGATAGAATTTGTAGATAATTGGCCCTCTTTCTGGGACTCACCCACAAACAGGACCAAGCCTGACCTGCTGAGGAGTGACGGACTCCATCCTAGCTGGAGGGGTGCTCTCATCTTATCTACCAACATAGATAGGGCTCTAACTCCTCTAGCCCCACAGTGAAATAGGGTGCAGGCCAGGCAGCAGGCTGTTAGCCAACCTGCCAGCTTAGTGGAGTCTGCCAATAGCACAGTCAGTGTAGTCAGCTCAGCCATACCCATTGAGACTGTGTCTGTGCCTCGACCTAGGTTGGGCAAAACTAAACATGGCGGTGTTCGCCTTAGCAATCTTATTAGGATAAAGACCTCCTCCATTCCTGCCATTATTGAAAGAGATCGTGATACCTCACATCTCAAAATAGGGTTACTTAATGTTAGATCCCTCACTTCAAAGGCAGTCATAGTCAATGAACTAATCACTGATCATAATCTTGATGTGATTGGCCTGACTGAAACATGGCTTAAGCCTGATGAATTTGCTGTGTTAAATGAGGCCTCACCTCCTGGTTACACTAGTGACCATATTCCCCGTGCATCCCGCAAAGGCGGAGGTGTTGCTAACATTTACGATAGCAAATTTCAATTTACAAAAAAAAATGGCGTTTTCGTCTTTTGAGCTTCTAGTCATGAAATCTATGCAGCCTACTCAATCACTTTTTATAGCTACTGTTTACAGGCCTCCTGGGCCATATACAGCGTTCCTCTCTGAGTTTCCTGAATTCCTATCAGACCTTGTAGTCATAGCAGATCATATTCTAATTTTTGGTGATTTTAATATTCACATGGAGAAGTCCACAGACCCACTCCAAAAGTCTTTCGGAGCCATCATCGACTCAGTGGGTTTTGTCCAACATGTCTCTGGACCTACTCACTGCCACAGTCATACTCTGGACCTAGTTTTGTCCCATGGAATAAATGTTGTAGATCTTAATGTTTTTCCACAAAATCCTGGACTATCGGACCACCATTTTATTACGTTTGCAATCGCAACAAATAATCTGCTCAGACCCCAACCAAGGAGCATCAAAAGTCGTGCTATAAATTCTCAGACAACACAAAAATTCCTTGATGCCCTTCCAGACTCCTTCTGCCTACCCAAGGACGTCAGAGGACAAAAATCAGTTAACCACTTAACTGAGGAACTCAATTTAACCTTGCGCAATACCCTAGATGCAGTTGCACCCCTAAAAACGAAAAACATTTGTCATAAGAAACTAGCTCCCTGGTATACAGAAAATACCCGAGCTTTGAAGCAAGCTTCCAGGAAATTGGAACGGAAATGGCGCCACACCAAACTGGAAGTCTTCCGACTAGCTTGGAAAGACAGTACCGTGCAGTACCGAAGAGCCCTCACTGCTGCTCGATCATCCTACTTTTCCAACTTAATCGAGGAAAATAAGAACAATCAAAAATTTCTTTTTGATACTGTTGCAAAGCTAACTAAAAAGCAGCATTCCCCAAGAGAGGATGGCTTTCACTTCAGCAGTAATAAATTCATGAACTTCTTTGAGGAAAAGATCATGACCATTAGAAAGCAAATTACGGACTCCTCTTTGAATCTGCATATTCCTCCAGGGCTTAGCTGTCCTGGATCTGCGACCTCTGCGAGGGCCTGGGATCGGGAGAGACACTTAAGTGTTTTAGTACTATATCTCTTGACACAATGATGAAAATAATCATGGCCTCTAAACCTTCAAGCTGCATACTGGATCCTATTCCTACTAAACTGCTGAAGGAGCTGCTTCCTGTGCTTGGCCCTCCTATGTTGAACATAATAAACAGCTCTCTATCCACCGGATGTGTACCAAAGTCACTAAAAGTGGCAGTGATAAAGCCTCTCTTGAAAAAGCCAAACCTTGACCCGGAAAATATAAAAACTATCGGCCTATATCGAATCTTCCATTCCTCTCAAAAATTTTAGAAAAAGCTGTTGCGCAGCAACTCACTGCCTTTCTGAAGACAAACAATGTATACGAAATGCTTCAGTCTGGTTTTAGACCCCATCATAGCACTGAGACTGCACTTGTGAAGGTGGTAAATGACCTTTTAATGGCGTCAGACCGAGGCTCTGCATCTGTCCTCGTGCTACTAGACCTTAGTGCTGCCTTTGACACCATCGATCACCACATTCTTTTGGAGAGACTGGAAACCCAAATTGGTCTACACGGACAAGTTCTGGCCTGGTTTAGATCTTACCTGTCGGAAAGATATCAGTTTGTCTCTGTGAATGGTCTGTCCTCCGACAAATCAACTGTACATTTCGGTGTTCCTCAAGGTTCCGTTTTAGGACCACTATTGTTTTCACTATATATTTTACCTCTTGGGGATGTTATTCGAAAACATAATGTTAACTTTCACTGCTATGCGGATGACACACAGCTGTACATTTCAATGAAACATGGTGAAGCCCCAAAATTGCCCTCGCTAGAAGCCTGTGTTTCAGACATAAGGAAGTGGATGGCTGAAAACTTTCTACTTTTAAACTCGGACAAAACAGAGATGCTTGTTCTAGGTCCCAAGAAACAAAGAGATCTTCTGTTAAATCTGACAATTCATCTTGATGGTTGTAAAGTCGTCTCAAATAAAACTGTGAAGGACCTCGGCGTTACTCTTGACCCTGATCTCTCTTTTGACGAACATATCAAGACTGTTTCAAGGACAGCTTTTTTCCATCTACGTAACATTGCAAAAATCAGAAATTTTCTGTCCAAAAATGATGCAGAAAAATTAATCCATGCATTTGTTACTTCTAGGTTAGACTACTGCAATGCTCTACTTTCCGGCTACCGGATAAAGCACTAAATAAACTTCAGTTAGTGCTAAATACGGCTGCTAGAATCCTGACTAGAACCAATAAATTTGATCATATTACTCCAGTGCTAGCTTCCCTACACTGGCTTCCTGTTAAGGCAAGGGCTGATTTCAAGGTTTTACTGTTAACCTATAAAGCGTTACATGGGCTTGCTCCTACCTATCTTTCCGAGTTGGTCCTGCCGTACATACCAATACGTACGCTACGGTCACAAGACGCAGGCCTCCTAATTGTCCCTAGAATTTCTAAGCAAACAGCGGGAGGCAGGGATTTCTCCTATAGATCTCCATTTTTATGGAACAGTCTGCCTACCCATGTGAGAGACGCAGACTCGGTCTCAACCTTTAAGTCTTTACTGAAGACTTATCTCTTCAGTAGGTCATATGATTGAGTGTAGTCTGGCCCAGGAGTGTGAAGGTGAACGGAAAGGCTCTGGAGCAACGAACAGCCCTTGCTGTCTCTGCCGGGCCGGTTCCCCTCTCTCCACTGGGGTTCTCTGCCTCTAACCCTGTTACAGGGGCTGAGTCACTGGCTTGCTGGTGCTCTTTCATGCCGTCCCTAGGAGGGGTGCGTCACTTGAGTGGGTTGAGTTACTGACGTGATCTTCCTGTCTGGGTTGGCGCCCCCTTGGTTTGTGCTGTGGTGGAGACCTCTGTGGGCTATACTCGGCCTTGTCTCAGGATTGTAAGTTGGTGGTTGAGGATATCCCTCTAGTGGTGCGGGGGCTGTGCTTTGGCAGAGTGGGTGGGGTTATATCCTTCCTGTTTGGCCCTGTCCGGGGGTTTCTTCGGATGGGGCCACAGTGTCTCCGGACCGCTCCTGTCTCAGCCTCCAGTATTTATGCTGCAGTAGTTTATGTGTCGGGGGGCTGGGGTTAGTTGGTTATACCTGGAGTACTTCTCCTGTCTTATCCAGTGTCCTGTGTGAATTTAAGTATGCTCTCTCTAATTCTCTCGTTCTCTCTTCTCTCTGAGAACCTGAGCCCTAGGACCATACGTCAGGACTACCGGGCATGCTGACACCTTGCTGTCCCCAGTCCGCCTGGCCTTGCTGCTATTCCAGTTTCAACTGTTCTGCCTGCGGTTACGAAACCCCTACCTGTCCCAGACCTGCTGTTTTCAACTCTTAATGATCGGCTATGAAAAGCCAACTGAGATTTATTCCTGATTATTATTTGACCATGCTTGTCACTTATGAACATTTTTGAACATCTTGGTATGGTTCTGTTATAATCTCCACCCGGCACAGCCAGAAGAGGACTGGCCACCCCTCATAGCCTGGTTCCTCTCTAGGTTTCTTCCTAGGTTTTGGCCTTTCTAGGGAGTTTTTCCTAGCCACCGTGCTTCTACACCTGCATTACTAGCTGTTTGGGGTTTTAGGCTGGGTTTCTGTACAGCACTTCGAGATATTAGCTGATGTACGAAGGGCTATATAAAATAAAATTGATTGAAAATTGATTGATAGGTGAAGGGGGCTGAAGACTGGTAAGAAACCAGCAACCTAAGCAGGGCTAGTGTGGTTCTGGCTATGTGACAGTGTGAGAAGTGAATGCAGGATGTGTACTGTGCTCTACTCTTCCCTCACTGTACATTGATTAAACAGTCATTTGGGTCAATGAAATGTTAGTTGACCACAAACATGCTCATCAATGAAATTAAGGTTTAATCAGTTCAGTTCACTTCACGTATAACTGTCTAAGATCCTCTCTCTTCTGACTGAATGGGCATCATGTGTTCCCATCTGCTCTTCAGGTTTGGACCTCCGTTCCTGATGAGGGAGGACCGCTCCATCTCCTGGGACCAGCTGCAGCAGAGCATCCTCAGCAAGCTCTACTACCTGATGATCAACGGAGCACAGGCCCAGGTACAACACTGGAAGACCATAGCTGACACACAGCTAATGTAGTGGGTTTTCTGCCTGACATATATATCTATACCTTGATAGACTTTGTCTAACAAGTAATACTTTTTAGTCAAAAAGTTAGGCGTCAAAATTATTGACACCCTTGTTTTCAATACCTTTCAATTCCTCACCTTGCGAGGATAACGGCACTGAGCCTTTTTATAAAATGTTTTATGTGTTGGAGAAAACATTGGGAGGGATCTTAGACCATTCCTCCATACATAATCCATTTGGATCCTTAATATCCTTTGTCTGCGCTTATGGACTGCCCTCTTAAATTCAAACCACAGGTTTTCAATGGGTTTCAAGTCCGGAGACTGAGATGGCCATTGCAAAATTTTGATTTTGTCTTGTTGGAAGATTCAAACCAAGTGGCTTTTTTGTGCTGTCTCCGCCTTTGTTGGAACAACCGCAGAACATCGGACAAACATGTAATGATACAAATGCAAACAAAACAGTCTGCTTAGATGCGTCCAGCTGTGTGACCTCTGATTGCGGTTCAGCGCAGCTTAGCATGATGTTAATCATGTCGCCAAACAGCTTTCCAGTTAGTGTCTGACTCTGTCAGGCGGCTGCATGGCCACCAGACTGTCTGTCTGTCTGTCTGCTAAAGGCTCCAGTGTCCTGCCGTTTTAGGGAGAAAACAAACAGATGACAGGTTAGCATTCCGTGAAGAGAGAAGGAGAGACAGAGATGCCGTGAAGGAAGAGTAAAAGAGTGTGAAACTTTAATTAAAGCCTAGCTTATACAATCAGTGTAAGGAGCCTACCTCAGCCAAGAGAGAGACACTCCAAATGGATGTTTTGCCAAAAAGAAATATCTAGAGCTTGAAAGGACAGATACACGACAACCTGCGGTTTATGGCAGCAATCACTTACTTTCAAAGTGAATTTTCTACCCTTATCTAATTTTAGACCACATAAATGGAGTCCAATAGTGGCAGTAAGCCAGTCAGTCTGCCTCATTTGATCCTGATGTTGCCTCTCCATTGCCTGACATCTCAGTCAGCATGGAGCTGCTCACTAGAGCAGACAGGGCGACATGCTACCTATGCTATGCTAACCATACAGATGACATGGTGCTGGTGACTGTGTATAATTAGAGAATAACAACACCCCTCCTTGACCAGGCTGTGGCTTAGACTCAGAGCTGTAATTCATCACAGGAGAATGGATATTTGGATATTTGTCACACTAACACAGAGACAGACCATGTTACACAGACAGATGATGTTATGGTAATATGTGAGGGCTTTAGCAGCAATCCTTCAGTGAAAGTCAATTGCTTAGATTGTAATGGGAAAGCATTAGTACATTATTCTCATGTGTATAAATAGTGTTGCTTTCTACCAAATCATAATGTTCTCTTAACACAAGCTGTAATTAACCCAGGTATATTTGAAATTGAGAGAAACTGAAAGCAGTGATTTTCTCTTGGAATGTGTGTGCAACTATAACAAAGTGAAATAACAACTCTTGTTTCTAATTCAGTATTGTTTGGTCTTCTCTTGCCTCATGCAGTGTTCTGTCTGAGACAGGTAGAAGCTCAGAGGTGTAGTGTTGCGTGATGTTGAGTTTTAGCCGTGTTTTTCTTCCAACCCACCTAGCAATCATTCTGACAGGGGGTGACATTACTCAGAGCCAGACCAAACCTAGGTGCTAATATGTTCATTTTTCCTCTCACTTCCTCTTACCTTCTCACACACCCATGCACACACGCACATACACACACATTGCTCGTCCATATATGGACATTGCTCGTCCATATATTTATTTATATATTCTTAATTCCATTGCTTTACTTAGATTTGTGTGTTTTGGGTATATTTTGTGAAATTGTTAGATATTACTACACTGTCAGAGCTACAAACACAAGCATTTCGCTACACCCGCAATAACATCTGCTAAACATGTGTATGTGACCAATAAAATGTGATTTGATTTGATTTGACCTGTTACACACACAGCTGAGCTGAGCCTCTTTCTACTTCATACACACCCCAGTGCTTTTCACACATTCTTAGACAGCAGCCGTGGGTGAGATGCGCACACACACGGGTATATACTGTATCTGTGTGTGCGCATGGGTGGTCTTTGCATGTACACACAAGTCTATCATGCTAAGCCGAAAGTGGCTAAGTACTAGATGAGAGGAAAACTAATTTCAGGTCTACTTTTGTCATCTTTCGTTTCAAGCTTTTGACAGGTAATTGACTTTGAAGACTTTGGGAAGGTTGAGGTATTCTAAGTGAATGCGTTCACAAAAGACTGCTTAGAGACAGCATGGAAAGCTACCAGGAGGTGACGCGATAAACACTAGGACCTTAAATATGTAGCTGCTTTACACATGCATTTATAGAGGACAGTATGACCCAGTGGGAAATCCATTCTTCCATTTTAAACCATTATGACTGCACCAACTGAAATGCCAGAAGGGCACTTAATGTGTTCTGTGATCGCTATCTCAGGTTGAAGACAAAAATAGAAAAACCCTCTTCAGGACCGTCTAGGGTATTTAGACAAACTGCAGGCCTCACGGATTCCTTTGAGGTCTGGTTATTCCCCCTAGGTCCAAGAATTTAGATCTAGTATCTTTATTCTAGGTTATCCCATGACAGGTCGGTGTAGAGCTGTATCCCCACACTGCATCCAAATGTACAGTCCCATAGCAGCTTTCTACATATAATTCCTCAGTAGTATTGTCATTCTGTATACCTTTGCAAAGATTTCTCTTTTTTCATCATTTGAATTCATAATATAATGTCAATCCAAATGCATCAAGAGGAGTAGTGGCTCCCCCTATTGGAAATCAATTTAAGGACATCAATTTTCCCTTTCCCTCAAGTTTCAAGTTTTATTAATCATATGTACAGGATACACATGATATACACTGTCCAACGAAACACCTACTTGCAGGTTCCTTATCGACAGTGCAACTAATATAAGAAATGATAAAATATAAGAATATGAACATAAAGTAAATGGCTCAGTAGAATATAATAAACATTTTAGCATAAGGATAATACAGGAAGGTACAATTTATAGTCCAATATTTACACATATATCAGAGAAGGGGGGGATTAGGGGGGAAGTGTTTAAATTGTGCAGTATTAGCAATAGTAAATGAGAGTCTGGTAGCAGCAATTGGGATATGTGTGTATCATTAATGTACAGTGCCTTCGGAAAGTATTCAGACCCCTTGACGTTTTTCAAATTTTGTTACATTACAGCCTTATTCTAAAATGGATTAAATAAAAATTAATTCTTAGCAATTTACACACAATACCCCATAATGACAAAGCAAAAACAGGTTTTTAGAAATCAGGGAGGTGACCAAGAACCCGATGGTCACTCTGACAGAGCTCTAGAGTTCCTCTGTGGAGATGGGAGAATCTTCCAGAAGGACAACCATCTCTGCAGCAGTCCACCAATCAGGCCTTTATGGTAGAGTGGCCAGACGGAAGCCACTCCTCAGTAAAAAACACATGACAGCTCGCTTGGAGTTTGCCAAAAGGCACCTAAAGACTCTCAGACCATGATAAACAAGATTCTCTGGTCTGATGAAACCAAGATTGAACTCTTTGGCCTGAATGCCAAGCGTCACTTCTGGAGGAAACCTGGCACCATCTCTTCAGTGAAGTATGGTGGTGGCAGCATCATGCTGTGGGGGTGTTTTTCAGCGGCAGGGATTGGGAGACTAGTCAGGATCGAGGGAAAGATGAACGGAGCAAAGTACAGAGAGATCCTTGATGAAAACCTGCTCCAGAGCACTCAGGACCTCAGACTGGGGCGAAGGTTCACCTTCCAACAGGACAATGACCCTAAGCACACAGCCAAGGCAATGCAGGAGTGGCTTCGGGACAAGTCGCTGAATGTCCTTGAAAATGGAGAGACCTGAAAATAGCTGTGCAGCAACACTCCCCATCCAACCTGACAGAGCTTGAGAGGATCTGCAGAGAAGAATGGGAGAAACTCCCCAAATACAGGTGTGCCAAGCTTGTAGCGTCATACCCAAGAAGACTCAATGCTGTGATCGCTGCCAAAGGTGCTTCAACAAAGTACTGAGTAAAGGGTCTGAATACTTATGTAAATGTGATATTTAAAAAATATATATATATATATAAATTAGCAACAATTTCTAAAAACCTGTTTTTGCTTTGTCATTATGGGATATTGTGTGTAGATTGATGAGGAGAAAAAACAACATTTTAATACAGTTTAGAATAAGGCTGTAACCTAACAAAATGTGGAAAAGGTCAAGGGGTCTGAATACTTTCCGAAGGCACGTGTGTGTGTGTGTGTGTGTGTGTGTGTGTGTGTGTGTGTGTGCGCATGCGTGAGTGAGTGCATGTGTGCTAAGGTGCGGAGAATCAGAGCAGGTGGTCAGTCCAGTTCAAGTGTTCAGCAGTCTGAAGGCTTGTGGATAGAAACTGTCTCTGAGCCTGTTGGTATCAGACCTCATGCTTCGATACCGTCTGCCCAACGGTAAGGGAGTGAACAGCTCATGGCTGGGGTGTGTTGGGTCCTTGATGATGCTGCTGGACTTCCTCAGGCACAGTTTCAAGTAGATGTCCTGGATGGGTGGGAACACAGCCCTTCAGACCACCAGAAACAGTACAATATCTGAAAATGTGGGACAGTAAAACAGGTGGCATTAGTTTGTAAATCTTCTGACCACCCCTGAAAGTTAAAATAACCATGTTCCACATCATCATGATGATGCGTTTTGCATCCTCATGATGATGTGGCAAGTGACACTTTGCTTCTTTAAAACTTGACTGATGGCATGCAAAAGATTTTGGGACTGTATTAACAGTGGACTAATGAAAAAAATACCAAAATATAGTTTTTGAGTGGATTTTTCCTTTAAGCGTTAAACAAACCCTGAAAGGGCTGTTTGGACAGATGGGAGCTGCCCCCATCAGGATGACTGTAGTAACAGCAACCATCCCATTATTATCCTGCAATAATAATGGAAGGGTTTAGTCCAGGGGTGTCAAACTCATTTTAGCTCAGGGGCCACATGGAGGAAAATCTATTCCCAAGTGGGCCGGACCGGTAAAATCATGGTGTATATATAACTTAAAAACAACAACTTCAGATTGTTTTCTTCGTTTTAATACTATCAACATAAAACATAAAGCTGGAGCCTGAGGACAGTGTGTCCAAAATAGTACAAGCACAACATCACTATTAATCATAAAACACCTGAAGTTTATTTGAAAATTCTAAAGAAAAAGAACACACAAACACACAATGCCTCAGTGATTCACATAACTGTTTCACAGATCACAGAACTATATCAGGGTGTCATTTCTCAGGCAGAAATGTACAGTGGGGAAAAAAAGTATTTAGTCAGCCACCAATTGTGCAAGTTCTCCCACTTAAAAAGATGAGAGAGGCCTGTAATTTTCATCATAGGTACACGTCAACTATGACAGACAAAATGAGGAAAAGAAATCCAGAAAATCACATTGTAGGATTTTTAATGAATTTATTTGCAAATTATGGAGGAAAATAAGTATTTGGTCAATAACAAAAGTTTCTCAATACTTTGTTATATACCCTTTGTTGGCAATGACACTGGTCAAACGTTTTCTGTAAGTCTTCACAAGGTTTTCATACACTGTTGCTGATATTTTGGCCCATTCCTCCATGCAGATCTCCTCTAGAGCAGTGATGTTTTGGGGCTGTCGCTGGGCAACACGGACTTTCAACTCCCCCAAAGATTTTCTATGGGGTTGAGATCTGGAGACTGGCTAGGCCACTCCAGGACCTTGAAATGCTTCTTACGAAGCCACTCCTTCGTTGCCCGGGCGGTGTGTTTGGGATCATTGTCATGCTGAAAGACCCAGCCACGTTTCATCTTCAATGCCCTTGCTGATGGAAGGAGGTTTTCACTCAAAATCTCACGATACATTGTCCCATTCATTCTTTCCTTTACACGGATCAGTCGTCCTGGTCCCTTTGCAGAAAAACAGCCCCAAAGCATGATGTTTCCACCCCCATGCTTCACAGTAGGTATGGTGTTCTTTGGATGCAACTCAGCATTCTTTGTCCTCCAAACACGACGAGTTGAGTTTTGACCAAAAAGTTCTATTTTGGTTTCATCTGACCATATGACATTCTCCCAATCCTCTTCTGGATCATCCAAATGCACTCTAGCAAACTTCAGACGGGCCTGGACATGTACTGGCTTAAGCAGGGGGACACGTCAGCACTGCAGGATTTGAGTCCCTGGCGGCGTAGTGTGTTACTGATGGTAGGCTTTGTTACTTTGGTCCCAGCTCTCTGCAGGTCATTCACTAGGTCCCCCCGTGTGGTTCTGGGATTTTTGCTCACCGTTCTTGTGATCATTTTGACCCCAAGGGGTCTTGCGTGGAGCCCCAGATCGAGGGAGATTATCAGTGGTCTTGTATGTCTTCCATTTCCTAATAATTGCTCCCACAGTTGATTTCTTCAAACCAAGCTGCTTACCTATTGCAGATTCAGTCTTCCCAGCCTGGTGCAGGTCTACAATTTTGTTTCTGGTGTCCTTTGACAGCTCTTTGGTCTTGGCCATAGTGGAGTTTGGAGTGTGACTGTTTGAGGTTGTGGACAGGTGTCTTTTATACTGATAACAAGTTCAAACAGGTGGCATTAATACAGGTAACGAGTGGAGGACAGAGGAGCCTCTTAAAGAAGAAGTTACAGGTCTGTGAGAGCCAGAAATCTTGCTTGTTTGTAGGTGACCAAATACTTATTTTCCACCATAATTTGCAAATAAATTCATAAAAAATCCTACAATGTGATTTTCTGGATTTTTTTTCCTCAATTTGTCTGTCATAGTTGACGTGTACCTATGATGAAAATTACAGGCCTCTCTCATCTTTTTAAGTGGGAACACTTGCACAATTGGTGGCTAACTAAATACTTTTTTTCCCCACTGTAGATACTAATAATGAAATCCTGTTCCCCAAACAAGTGCAAGAACCACAGAGTCAAGAATAGGTTAAATATACAAATAAAATAAAATCAATTAAAAACAATAGCACATCAACATAAAAACATATAAACATAAAGCTGGAGCCTGAGGACAGTGTGTCCAAAAGCACAACATCACTATTAATCATAAAACACCTGAAGTTATTTGAAATTCTGAGGACAAACAACACACAAACACACAATGCCTCAGTGATTCACAGAAGTATATCACAGATCACAGAACTATATCAGGGTGTCTCATGCAGCACTTTAAGTGGGGTTGCATAGTTTATTTGACTCCTGATACCTGGCATCTTTTAGCTTTCACCAGCGCATCAATATCAGGTGTCACATCCTGAGTGGCAGCCAACTTCAGGATGTGATTCAAGTGCTTGTGCGTGAGCCTTGAGCGCAGCTTTGTTTTATTCATGACGTTATCCATCTTTAATGACTTGCAACACAAAGCCTCCTGGTGCAAAATACAGTGAAAAGTCCAAAAATCACGTCCTCCATTTGCAGATTGCACTTTCTCTCTGAACTTTGCGCACCATCTGTAGCCAGGCTGACAGCGCGGGACCAGTCCACTCCGACCCTGTCCAGCGCGCCGACGAGTGCAGTGAAAATTTCAGCTGCTGTCGTTGTATCTGTCATCGGCACCAACTCCACGAACTCCTCGGTGACGGTCAATGTGTCATCAACTCCGCGGATGAAAATGGCCAGTTGTGCAACATCTGTAATGTCCGTGCTTTCATCAATTGCAACCGAAAACGCAATAAATAACTTTACTTTTTGCTTCAACTGGCTGTCCAAATCCACTGAAAGATCGGAAATCCTGTCTGCAACTGTGTTTCTTGTCAGGCTGATATTTGCAAAAGCCTGGTGCTTTTCAGGGCACACAATCTCTGCTGCCTTCATCATGCATGTTTTTACAAATTCACCCTCACTAAATGGTTTTGAAGCCACTGCGATTTCATTAGCAATGAGGTAGCTAGCTTTCACTGCAGCGTCACTGATGTCTCGGCTGTGAGTAAACAGACTGCTGTTTCTTCAGACCCACCAACAGTTCATTCACCTTCTCTCTTCTCCGCTGTCCTTGAAAGTTGTCATATTTGTCGGCATGAAGACTCACATAGTGGCGACGAAGGTTATATTCTTTCAGCACTGCAACATGCTGTGAACACACCAGACATACAGCTTTCCCATTCAATTCCGTGAATAAATAGAAAGATGACAATTTTTCTTGGAACACTCTGCACTCTGCGTCCACTTTTCTCTTTTTTGACAGAGACATATTGGGGCAATGAGGGTGCCAAAGCACATAATGTTAAAAGTAGAAGCTGTAATAAATATCGCGGGCAAAACAAAGTAGCTCATCCGGACTGGCTGCACTTGCTTGACCTATTTGCTCTGCCCCGTATAAACAGTTTGCTTGCTTAACACAATTGCTATTGCGCCATTCAGTGGACACATTTGGAACAGCAGTTTCTTTTATTGAAAAATTGCAGCTCATTTTTATACTTTACAAAATCATCTCGCGGGCCGGATTAAACCCGTTTGCGGGCCTGATCCGGCCCGCGGGCCGGACGTTTGACACCCCTGGTTTAGTCGATCTTATATGATCTATGGCTAATGAATTTCAATGCCATGCTATTATGTTATTGACTGATTCATTGACTTTAGTTTGTTTCTGACATGGAAAGTCAACATTTTCATACTCGTAGCAACAATCATCATAGAAATAGTCAATACCTTGTACATCTTTGCAATATTTACAGTATTTTCAGGATTGTAGTGTTTCAATACTTTGCAGGACGAGTCAGTTCAGTGTTCTCCTACTTACATAATGCCTTCACCACCTATTTTTGGTTCTCTCCTCTTCACAATAATCAGTGTTGTTGTTTATCCTGGAATCCGGCCAGCAACTCACAGGAATTCATTTGAAGGAGAGGAAATCAATTTCATTTTCTGCAAAGCACTCCAGAACATCCAATCCCAGCAGGTCTCAGAGTAATATAAACACATTTCAAAGGAGAATACATTTTTTCTTCTCTTTTCATCTCCATTTTTCAGATGCAATCAAAACAAGCATAAGGAGGGTGATTATCTTTGGGTTTATTGGGTGTTTCACATCGAAATTAACCTGTGAAACTTTGGAACCATATTTTCTGTTAGTTTGTTTTATTAATTTTGTTCCTGGTAGGACCTCCACAAACTAGAACTGTTCTCTGTAAACAACAGTCTCTCCCGCATGTTCCGCAGAGATGATGCGAAAACTAAGACAAATCTTAATGATTAATTTGGAAAGACCCACCCTTTCCTAGCGTCCTCCAAGTTTGGTGCAGAGCCCCAAGCCTGTCAGAAAGATTCAGAGGCTTTGGCCAGGGAAAATGTGGTTTGGAACTATTAACTCCAATTCATTTATTTGAACGTTTGGCTGCTCATCTTCTCTCTGGTGGCAGTATTTCAAATGGACCCATTAGAAGTTGTTTATTTTCTGTATTTTTCTGTCTAAGCCATAAAACGTTTTAGTAATCTATTGTTGTGTTTTCTCAGGCCAATTATGACCATAATAAACAGTGCCAAGTCGAAGGGTGTTATTGCTGGGGGATGTTGCCTTTACAAATCATTATTCAACCGCCACATCAGATGATAGGGCACTTTTTACTGACTACAAACCTTGACCTGTCCTGTGCAGACAGTATTTTAGAGGGTATTGCATTCATCAAATTATAATTCAAAGAACTGTGCTATCCATCACCATATGCAAGTTCACCAAGACCAGTGGGATCTGGATCCCTGATTATACTGTACACTCATAGTTGTACAGTACTCTAGTCCCTGCCCCTAACTCCAGTGGCAATGCCAATATTGATTTATTCAATAATCATCATTTTTAACCTGTGGTCGTCTTGCAGAATGCCAGAGTGCTGTTTAAGATCCGTGTGGTGGGAGGATCAGCATCCTACAGCTACCTATCCCCCCAGGATGGACGGCCGCTCTACCACCCAGCAGTGGACAGGTGAGACTGACAGCTGGTCAGACAGTTAGGTAGTGAGATGAGAAGGTAAGGCCGCGAACAGGGGGGTTCATCAAGCTAAAGTGAAGAAGTAGAGGTGTTCAAGCAAGTCTTCCAAGCATTTCAAGAGTAATGTGTCAAAGCCACAGTTTCTTCCCTCTATATTTTGTATTGGTAGCTCTTTACTGAGAGGCAGCCTGTGTAGTGGATTATGTAATGCCCATTTCTTACAGCGGTGAAATATGCAGCCTTTTTGTAAGGTTCCTTTTCAGGAAAGGGTGTCTAATGGTTTACGTTCTGTGGAAGGTAATTGCCATTTTAAAGGGCACTTTAGCAAGGCAGAATTCCTCCAGTTGCTTAGAAATGTCCATTCATCCATTTGAATGGTTGCTGGGGGGCATGGTGCTTTTCAAGTGCACAGTATTCAGAACACTTCTATTTGATGATGATGCTACAAGACTCATTAATGTATTGATATTTCAGTAAAACTACTAAATTGCTGTAAGAGTGCCCCTCAAAGGTTTATGTGATTTCTTTCGACCTTCAACAACACCATCAGTAAAAACATTAGCAGTTCAATCAATACCTATCCCTTACTTTGGAAAATAAAATGATTGGAAGGAGAATTCTTCTTCCAGCATATAGGTTGTCTGCTATCCCACTGCGCTCCTTTGACCAGTATAGATGCATTTATCCTGTTGCTATTTTGTGGGTGCCCATAGCCAGCCTTCAGCTTGGGCAGGGGTGTGTAGAGTCATAATAGTAGCTGTGATGGTGGTAAATGAAAGCAGCTATAGCCTGTGGAGAGATACATGTACTGTCTCTACAGATCTGTAATCTCCTGGGCTCATACTGAGAGGCACCCCATAGCCATGAAGATCACTGTGTAATGAAATTCTGTTAGAAGTGTTCGCTTGAAGAGTTCAGCTGGCTTTGCTTGACTCTCAGCCCAGAATATAATGTAGTTTACCTGCGGGACCCCCGAGCACAATATGTATACAAACAGGCACAGACATTGTGATAGTGAATTTACTATTCTACTCTCTGCCAATAAAACTGTAGACAATCTTGCCAACTGATCTGAGAGATATTTCTGCATTCAAATACTGTATAATTGAGTCCTTTTGAGGCTGGATGGATCTCTCAAGGCCATTATAAAAACACAACTGTCACAGAAGATTTGAGTCAAGAAAACACGCTTCATTGTAGTAGAAACTGAGAAATAAATTGTTTCTCTGTATTGTCCCCATTCCACCTCTTCTACTGCTCATGAATAACTAGCAGATTTAAGGAAAATCCCCAATTAATCCCTCACAAATTGTCTAAAATCCCACCTACCATTTAATTTAAGACCTATTTATAACTGATCCAATTAGTGGAGCTGGGTTTCTGGTGTGGCTCTATCACACCAAGAATAGCCTCATTCATTGCTTTAGCTGTTAGGGTTTGGTAAGGCACATAACACTTTTAAATTAAATCAATCTGATTCATAACATGCTTTATATCCCCAACATGATGATATAAAATGCTGTCAGGGTTTCAAGGGGCCTACAGTAACGTTAACACGGGCTCTGAATGAAAAGCTAATATTCAACTACTTTCTTGACCTGACGAAGATCCAACTCGGATCAAAACGTTGTCTATATTGTGCGTCTGATTAAATCACCATGGGAACGTACCAGAGTTGTGGACATTCCTTTTTTCTTCATCTACTTCCTTACCATCCATTGTGCTTTAAACATATGCTGTTGTGTGAATAGTTTGTGGATATTCTGTTTCTTCAGCCTCTGAAAATGCACTTCTGAAAGCACTATCTAGAAATCTGCAACTTTTTTTAAATCCCAGCATGTGGTGGATCTTTAATTGTAAGGTCATGCTGACACCTAGTGGCTGTACAGAGTCTATAAATACATGCTGCTGCACAAAGGGCCTCTATGAAAAGGTCTCTATGCCGCATTTCCAATGAGGATTTACCCAGTGTTTTACCCAAAAGGCTCAGACTTTTCTTTTTCCATCTATGTGGGCCGGCACCCGTGTCTCACTAGGCCATGGCTAGGTTGTTTTTGCAGAGGTTGTTTTTGTATGATCTTCTACGTAGAAAATAACAATCATTGATGATGTTCTTTTTCCCTGATTTAGTGCCTGGTCTTGTCCACTCTGTTCTAATGAGGCTTGTGGGCATTGTAGAGGGAAACAGACACATACGTGTTCCTGAGAGTCTTATCTTTCAGTGATGGGGTCATAATATTTTGTAGCTTAAACTGTTCAAAAGATAGAGCCACATTTCTCTCACGACCCCATTTTCAAATCTGGTGACCCCACATGGGGTTGTGACCCCTAGTTTGGGAAACGCTGGCTAACATTACCATAAAACACTGGTGGCCCACTGGTGAGGAGGGTAAGACTCAATGGAAAAGCACCATAACAAAATGTACATACCACCTGAATAATAGGTGGACAGTGTGCGAAAGGGATTAGTTTCACCTTGCTAATCTGATGACCTTTGACCCTTTTGTTCCCAGAGCTCTTAATCTCTGTGGCTCAGGAGGACCGCCCCATGTGAAGCTCATCATCGAGTGGGAACACAGAATCAAAGACTGGTCAGTCAATCTCAGTGACACTCTATAACTTTATTCTAGCCCTGTATTATTGTAGACCTACTGTAATCATTAAACAGTATGTATGCTGCTGCACATGCCTTATTATAGTAATGGCTGACAGCCTCTTTCTCTCTCTGTGTGCATGTTCCCAACTTTGTGTGTGTGTGTGTGTGTGTGTGTGTGGTCTCCTGCAGCCTGTTTGGAAACATCCAGGAGGAGGTGGTGAAGGATGCTGAGAGTGTGAGAGGCCAGCATCAGCAGCACGTCCAGCAGCACAGCTGTACCCTGGACGAGTGCTTTCGGCTCTACACTAAAGAGGAACAGGTACATTATCTCCCTCCTACAGGCAGGCAACAACCACTGCTGAGTGCAATCTGTTCTCTCCCCATAGAACTGGGGTGTCAAACTCATTCCATGGAGGACCTAGTGTCTGCTGGTTTTAGTTTTGGAGATAATGTACCTGTTCCTCTAGTTTTTTAATCCCTAGACAACCAGGTGAGGGGAGTTCTTTACTAATTAAATATAATAATAATAATAATATGCCATTTAGCAGACGCTTTTATCCAAAGCGACTTACAGTCATGCGTGCATACATTTTTTATTTTTTTTTATTTTTTTTTGTGTATGGGTGGTCCCGGGGATCGAAGCCACTACCTTGGCGTTACAAGCGCCGTGCTCTACCAGCTGAGCTACAGAGGACCACAATTAGTGACCTTAATTAATCAATCAAGTACAAGGGAGGAGCGAAAACCCGCAGACACTCGGCCCTCTGTGGAATGAGTTTGACAGTGCCATAGAACCTTATGTACCGAATCCACTGACTGAATCACTGACGAGGAGCAAAGAAATCCTTGCTACCATTATATACTGTATTTTTGTTTATAGGGGAGACTGCCTCTAGTTTGAAACGTTCCTTTAAGGGATAGTTCATCCAAATAGCTAATGAATTAATCTTATGCTACCTTAACAAAAAGATGCACATTTGTTATTTGGATGAACAATCCCTTTAAGGACATCATTATGGAATCCATAATGCCTCTTACAGACCCCCCAGTGTTATCAGATGCAACGTCAACAGTAACATCAAAGGATGTGAATGCAGTGATATGACCCCAAGAACAAAATCTGCCTTCAGTCAAATCAATCAAGATGACCTGAGGTGGAATTAATTTTCCCATCAGTGGAGTGTTGGTATTCTATTAGAGCTGTGAATGGACTGAGTTCCTGCTGGGAACTGCCATCTGTATCCCCGGCCTGCTTTAGCTTAACTGTACCTGCACCCAGCTCTGTGTCTGAACGATTTATGAATCAGAATCCATTTTGTCCTCCGAATGCTTGGTTGATCTTCCTGCTCCCACTTATACTGTACCACAATATGTTGTTTACACTCATGCCACATCTCCATGCCCCTCCATACCTCGTTATATGAAGAGGTTGTTTCAGGGAACGTCCTGAATATCCAATAGGTAAGAGGTGTACAAGAATTTCAAAGCCTGTAATTTGGTTTATGTAATATGCGACATAGACGTCCAGAACATGTCCTCCTCAAGAGCCTTCTCTTAGTTTCTTCCTGAGCAATGTAGTCTTTGAGTCCTATGTCTGCTTCTGATAGGAGTGAATCCTTTTCCATTGCCATTCATGAGGCAAATGACTAAGCTTTCTTTAGCTCCATTCGTGACCAGATTAGTATCCTCGACTGAACATTAAGGTTATTGGATACAGCTGCCTCCATCTCCTTCCTCCACTCTTCTTCATGAACACTAATCAGAGGGATTAGAATTCCAGAGGCAGTCGCCCCGGCAACAGGTTGTGAATGAAACTGATAAATGAGGCTTCACATACTGTACTGATGAAACAGACACGGTCTCATGCACAGAGCTATCACCTGAAGACCACCGCGACCTGTATCAGACCACGTTTCATGTCATTAGCATCTTAAAGGTTTTGGTCCATCTAAAAACAAATGTTTGCTCCACCTGCTTCAAACTGCTGTAAAAACAATATTTTTTGTTATTGTTATTTCACAGTGATCTAGATGGTACTATTCAGTGCTTGTTTTTTCACATAAACTGAAATTGAGCGAACAGTGTAGAATTTAGCAACCAGGAAATGTTCACTAGATAACACAGCCACAAAGTCAGAACAGATGCCGCTTGGGCGGGAGAAATGAATAGGCATATATCACAGCCAATCACAACACTGGTGGGTAAGTAATACTATGAAAAAAGATTTTGTATTTTTTTGACATGGATAAATACTCTATCTTTCTCTCTCTGTTTCTCTCTCTCTCTGTTTCTCTCTCTCTCTCTCTCTCTCTCTCTCTCTCTCTCTCTCTCTCTCTCTCTCTCTCTCTCTCTCTCTCTCTCTCTCTCTCTGCCAGCTGGCCCCAGACGATGCATGGAAATGTCCCCACTGTAAGCAGCTGCAGCAGGGCATGGTGAAGATGAGCCTGTGGACGCTGCCTGACATCCTCATCCTCCACCTCAAGCGCTTCCGGCAGGTGGGCGAGCGCCGCAACAAGCTGGCCACACTGGTGCGCTTCCCTCTGGCCGGCCTAGACATGGCACCCCATGTGGTGAAGAGAAGTCAGAGCACCCGGCTGCCCCCCCACGGCCCTCTGCCCCCCGGCTCCCTGCACCCGGCCTGGAAACAGCCCCGCCCACCCGACATGGCCCCTCCAGACTTCCTATATGACCTCTATGCCGTGTGTAACCACCACGGAGGAATGCACGGAGGACATTACACAGGTTTGTATGGAGGGACTGTCTGGCTGTCATATTCGCATTCTGTAAATGTTCTATGAAATATCAGTCTCAGTGAAAGTGGTCTTAATCAGCAAGGTGTCTTGAAGTGAGATCCAGTCCAAAAATGTGTTTGATGATGATAATAAAGATATGGTGATGGTTTGTTCAGTATGTATGGAAGTACACACAGTTGTGCATGTCTGAACAGGTGTCTGTGTCTCTGTGCAGCGTTCTGCAGGAACTCAGTGGACGCCCAGTGGTATGGGTATGATGACAGCAGTGCAGAGCCAGTCCCAGAGGGGGAGGTGTGCACACGGGGAGCCTACATCCTCTTCTACCAGAGACGCAACACCATCCCTCCATGGTCAGCCAGCTCCTCCCTCATAGGTGAGCCATGTTGACAAGTCTTTTAATTAAGCCACAGTCTGCAATATGTCCTACAGTTCTATTTTGTCATTTCAATAGATGATATATACCAATTGGTTCTAGAAGAATACTGACCTTTAGAGGTCTTTAGTTGAAAGTATATCCATGAAATGGAAATAAGGCTTCTGAAATCCATTATTGGGGAAATGATGGCTTTCATCACCCAATAATGAATGGCACTTCAATGACCGTATCCAGACATTTTTCTAAATTGAAGCATTAATGTTGAAATCAAGAGTATATGATTGACAGTGTGTACCTTGTCCATCATAGGATTGAGGTACAGTAAAGGCGTCTGCATACTAGGTTCGGTTTGCTTCTAGTAGAACTCGGCTAGGCAAAGTGAACGTCTGTGCCTCGCATACTCCCTTAAAAGACCTTCGCTTGGAAAACGAGAAAAAAGCGGCAATGGTACTGTTTGTCCCTCTTGAGACGCCGTTAGGCTGTATACACTTCCTCAAAATAATCTGAATTAATCTAAGATAACTCAAGAAATCTGTCATTAATTTTGACGTTTTTGCAGAGGAGATCTTAGTCCTGCATTTTTACATCTAAATAATATGTTTGGTGCACTGTTCCTCAATGAAAAACTTTGGCTACCGACTTCTGGCTTTTTTTTTGTGTGCCCAAGCAGCCGAAAAAAACGTTATCGAAGTCCAAAACTAACAAAAACGTCACAAAATGTTGTCATAATATAAGCACGAACTCTTCCGAACTCTAGGAGAAGAGACAGGTTTGTATGCATTAGCTGTGTTGAGAGGCCAGTAGATGGCACTATGCTCTGTGTAACAGTGTTCTACTACCTCTGCAGGCTCCACCAGCTCCTCCACGTCAGACCACTGGCTGATCCGTCTGACGGGGGACAGTAAGAGGGGCAGCCTGGTCTCTGGGGGGTCCACCTCTGGCCTTCCTGGCCCCACACCAACCCCCGAATCACCAGAGCTTCCTGTGTTCCATGACGAGCCTCTCAAAACAGAGACAGGTGAGTGGCCCACATAAATAAAAACACTATGGCTCGCTGTGTCTGATTGGTCTGAAGTTCTGGTTGTTACTCAAAGAGGATTATCTCTGTGTATAGTGATTTAATTTCATCATTAAAAAGCAGATGATTATGTAGATATGTCAATCAATGGACCATTATAAAAGAGGAGGAATATGAGGAAGAATCCTAACTGTGTTTGTTTTTCTCCTGGGTCCAGATGGGTTTGAGAATAAGCCATTTGTCCGAGGCACTCAGGGTAGGAGCGTGAGCATGAGGTCACCCACTAAGACCAAGGACACCCTGAGCAAAGTGCTGCCCCTGCGCTGGTCCTTTGGCTCCAAGGACCGCCGCAAACCCTCCGCCCCCAGGCCAGGGGAGCTGGTGGAGTACCTAGAGTCAGGGCGCAGGCCGCGGTGCACCAAGGACCCCATCATCACCCTGGTGGCCACCCCGCCCCAGGGGAGGCTCTCGGAGGGCGGGCACAGGGACCTGGGAAGCTCCCCCAGTGGGAGCAGCCTGAGCTGCATGGACAGGTCCAACTCCCCAAGAGTACCAGAGGGCCAGAGCAGGCCTGCCGTAGAGAGGAGCTCCAGCCTGGGGCTCAATATCATCACTAAAGCCAGGGATGACAGTTCACTGGGCCGGAGGTCCTCCAAGAGGATCAGGCAGGACCAGGGCAGGACCCTGGACCCTCACCCCCATAGAGGCTCCACTGCTGGGGTCCACATAAGCCACAGTGCCCCCCCAAGTAGGGACTCCACACTGAAGAGGCCGAAGGCCCAAGCAGGGCTGACCTCCAGGGTAGGGGCACAGAGGGAGGCGCTGCAGGCTGGTCTACAGCCTGAGGAGAGGAAAGGGACGAGGGGTGAGGAGGTTAGGAGCCACGACAGCCTCTTGTCCTTTTTCAAACCAGGCTTCCTGAAGAAAGACACTCAGAGGACACCTAGCAAGGGGGAGGAGGTCCGGGCCAATGGCCATGGACAAGCAAGCAAGGTGGCAAACGGGAGTTCGTCTAAACTCTCCCTCTCCAATGGGACCCTGAACAGAGTAGCGCTGGAGGAAAAGAGGGCCAACGGCGCCCCTAGAGGTGACTACCGTCACAGCAAAGGGCAGCTTATCAACGGGAGGGCAGGGAATCACAGCTCTGCGGCGGACATCAAGCGTGCCCATAGCTCCAGCAACATCCAGACCAAACTGGACTTGACCTTGCGCAGGTGTGCCTCTCTGCAGAGGAACGGGCAGGTAGCTCCCCCAGCCCCCGGCAGCAGCCTGGCCACAGACAAGCCCAGCAATGCCACCCTGCAGCGGACACGCTACAGCACCACCTCCCTGGGCAGGCAGCAGAGACCCGTCCCCGATTCCTGCTTCTGACTCCCTCCGCACCGCCTGGCTAACTGGCTTTAGGGTTATTATGTTAGTATTAGCTGAGCAGTCTGACCACCACTGCTAGAGCAGAGGAATAATCACAGTGTTACTATAAGACAGGTTCTCAGGGGAGGCTTTGCCAACAGCTGAGATCAGTAATGCAGTGCGTAACTGTTAACTGTCTGTCATTGTCTTCTGTTTAATGTAAGTGCCTCTGTGACAGTTCAGAATGGTTGTTTGTTGAACACTGGAACCACGCTATTGACACACATCACATCCAGACGGTCACCAGGTCTCTGTAGTATAGCCAGCAGAGCTGTTGTTTCTGGTGCATCATGTACCCTCTGTTAACCCTGATGTTTATTGACGTATTATCTTTGTGTGTAAATGAATCTATGCAGACTGTGTACAATGGAGAGGTACAACTGCTGTATTGTGATCATATTTATTCCACAAACATGTCAAGCATCTTTCTTGGTTGTATGTTGTCCTTGATTTTCTATTGATGTAACCATGGAGGAATATCCTGCACAAAATAATTAAATTAATTGATTGTCTTTCTGTGCTTCCACTGCAAACTGGCTGCTAGGACCTCATACACTTATGTTATTTGCTAATATTCATCATGTATCATCCATTGTCACTGGCAACTGAAAGAAACAAGTACTGTAATAACCTGGTTGTTACACACCTGTTACTGACTCCTGTACTGTAACGCTGGTGTGTGATTGGAGGAGAAGTAAGGGTAGAGGATGAAAGGTGATTTATGTTCATAACTAACATGATTGAAATAATGGGTTGAGAAGAGGGTAGTTGGGACACCATGAGGGTCTTGTATATTCCACAATAGATTGAATGGATCTTGAACCAAAGTTTGTGTCAATCAGAACATTCATCAGGACCCTGATAAAGGTCTAGAGACTCTAGTTTAAGATTAATTGTGGAGCATATAAATCAAATCAAATGTTATTTGTCACATGCGCCGAATACAACAGGTGTAGGTAGCCCTTTACAGTGAAATGCTTACTTACAAGCCCTTAACCAACAATGCAGTTTTAAGAAAGAAGACCAAAAAAAATCACACAAAAAAAGACTATATAAAATAATACGAAATAAAAGTAACAAATAATTAAAGAGCAGCATTAAAAATAACAATAGCGAGGCTATATACAGGGGGTACCGGTACCGAGTCAATGTGTGGGGCACCGGTTAGTCGAGGTAATTGAGGTAATATGTACATGTAGGTAGAGTTATTAAAGTGAATTGGCTGATGACACTAACTCACATTTTATGCCTTTTTTATTTTTTATTCACTTGTTCTCGTCAATTGTGTTGCTGCAACCTTATTTAACTTTTCTGTATCACTTTGTTTACCAAAACGAGCACTTGTTTTGGAAATTACCCTAAATGAAGGATGGTTTCCTTGGGAGGACATGTGTTGAGTATATTTGATATGCAACTTTTGTAAAAGTCTACATTTTATACCTGATTTGTAATTATGTAAATGAAGGCTCCAGATGATACAATCAGATAATGTATGCTTCAGATCAGAGAGCAAGGACAGGATAACGCACAAGTGGACTTTAATTGTTAACTTAACATATATCTTGTATCTGCCTGTAATATCTGCTTATTACCATACTGGAATTTATTTGAATTTCAAATTAAACACAGCTTTTCTCACAACAACTCTCTTTATTATATCATAATACAAACGAGGAGATATTCAGTTGCATGTGTCATTGTGTCTATCTAACTTGGACTTTGAACTGCCTCAGGTTCCGCTCTTTTCCACACCACATCATACCAGCTTATCTTACAAGACCAAGGTGTAGAGAACAACTGTTAACAAAAGTTGATCTATTGTGGAGAAAAAATTGCATTCCACATTTTTCTTCAATTCATCATCCGGTGTGTCATACATGTTTTGATGATATTGAGTGAGCACATTCCAAATTGTTCTCTTGCCATGTGAGCTGTGCTCTTAGGGCCCGATTCAGACTTGGGAAATGTATGCCTTTCCTACGCACACCTTTCCTACACACTTTTCAGTAGTTGGTATTCAGACTTACCTTATGCAGGTGCGTAACGGGCTTTGCAGCCGTGGTTCCCTTGCACGCCCTGAATACATTTTATTCAACCTCTGAAAATCCTCCCACTTGCTGGCCAACATAATTCCTTGTGGAGTTTTCATTCAATAGGGTTTTCAGTACATTTATCTAAAGCCATATACTTTAAATTTGGTGTACCTTTTAATTTGAGTTTTCTCTACAGACTCACTAGAATATATGGAGAGAACGGTTCAGAATATTAGAGATCAATGAAATAAAGTAAATACACGCATATGTCTCCTTTTCAGCACCAATTGGTAGATTTAAAAATACTCTGATCTTGTATATTATTTAGGGTTAGGAAAGTATTTATGAATAATAATAAAAAAACAGGTTTGGGGAGCCTTTACGCACTAAATATATTGGTAATCAAAAATACAGTGGTTTGATTCATCCTGAAAGTTGCCATATTTAATTGTTCCATTAAATATTGGAAGGTGAGAAAAGTATACAATAGGGGTTGAACAGTAGTCTTATAAATCTACCCTAATTATCCTCACTAATCAAGGAAATGTGATGACAACGGTCCAGTCGTTGTGAACCTTGCACCAGGCTCCAGGTTTAAACTGCTACGTGTGGTCTGCGTTCCATAATGATTCAAATAGGCTACATGTCCCGAATTATTGCACAAGTTGTAATACGTTAGCCTAACATGATTCACTATTGCTATCGATCCTCAGGAACAACCACACGACAGAGGAAAGAAAGGTAAACTAACAATGGAATGGAATGATGCAAAATGTAAGGAAACTAACACTACAGATATAAATGTATGTGAGTATAACTGGCTAATATTTAACACAATACAAATTGTAACAAACACAGTGAAAAGTCTGGGCATATAGTTAAAATGTAGAAATCATAAATCAACTCGGTAGGTTTGGCGCTATACTATCATTTGCGCATGGCTACAGAAGCCTATAGCTTGGGTCTCCAAGTTTCATCTCTTGAAGTTAAAAGGCCATACAATTTATTTTCTGCATAATGGAATAAATATTTCATAAACGTCACTGTGGGAAAGTTGATATATTGATATGCTTCAGTTTGCTGCCATATGACTCATTTCACAATTGTCTCCAGCAATCATAAGGTAAAATACAGTAGATCTAAAACAATTGTAATTAATATTTACAATCCCCTTATCCAAACGGCTTACTCATTTAGCCGACCTAGCTCTTAACAATAGCTCTTATCAATTTGTAAATTACAGTGCATGAAGAGTGGTGGTATTTATATCTGAAAAATAAAGTAGATGTTGTTCCACTTGGAACAGACAGGTTGCTCGACCTTGTTCATCGATTCATCGCTCGTAAAGGTGGTGGAATTATTAGGGAATTAAGTCAAGGTCAGAAGCACTGCTGGGTGATTTGAAAAGTCATAGTCAATCGATCAGTAATATAATAATGTTCTCAGCAAAACATTATTTTTTATTTATTTACAATCTGTAGAAACTATGAGAATATAAAGGTTCAGAACCGTTGTGAAACATCACAGCACAGTTGAATAATACACTACAATTCAAAAGTTTGGGGTCACTTAGAAATGTCCTTGTTTTCGAAAGAAAAGCATTTTTTTTGTCCATTTAAAATAACATCAAATTGATCAGAAATACAGTGTAGACATTGTTAATGTTGTAAATGGCTATTGTAGCTGGAAACGGCTGATATTTAATGGAACATCTACATAGGCGTACAGAGGCCCATTATCAGCAACCATCAGTCCTGTGTTCCAATGGCACATTGTGTTTGCTAATCCAAGTTTATCATTTTAAAAGGCTAATTGATCATTAGAAAACCCTTTTGCAATTATGTTAGCACAGCTGAAAACTGTTGTGCTGATTAAAGAAGCAATAAAACTGGCCTTCTTGAGACTAGTTGAGTATCTGGAGCATCAGCAATTCTGGGTTCGATTACAGGCTCAAAATGGCCAGAAACAAATAACTTTCTTCTGAAGTCTATTCTTGTTCTGAGAAATGAAGGCTATTCCATGCGAGAAATTGCCAAGAAACTGAAGATCTCGTACAACGCTGAGTACTACTCCCTTCACAGAACAGCGCAAACTGTCTCTAACCAGAATAGAAAGAGGAGTGGGAGGCCCCGGTGCACAACTGAGCAAGAGGACAAATACATTAGCGTGTCTAGTTTGAGAAACAGATGCCTCACAAGTCCTCAACTGGCAGCTTCATTAAATAGATGAGCAAAAGAACACAGACACTGGACTTTTTCTTTGCAACTCTGCCTAGAAGGTCAGCATCCCGGAGTTGCCTCTTCACTGTTGACGTGACCCCAAACTTTTGAATGGTAGTGTATATACACTACCAGTCAAAAGTTTTGGACCGCAGAGTGAAGGAAAAGCAGCCAACAAGTGCTCAGCATATGTGGGAACTCCTTCAAGACTGTTGGAAAAGCATTCCAGGTGAAGCTGGTTGAAGGAATGCCAAGAGTGTGCAAAGCTGTCATCAAGGCAAAGGGTGGCTATTTAAAGAATCTCAAATATAAAATATATTTTGATTTGTTTAACACTTTTTTGGCTACTACATGATTCCAAATGTGTTATTTCATAGTGTTGATGTCTTCACTATTATTCTACAATGTAGAAAATAGTAAAAATAAAGAAAAACCCTTGAATGAGTAGGTGTGTCCAAACTTTTGACTGGTACTGTATACAGTGGGGAGAACAAGTATTTGATACACTGCCGATTTTGCAGGTTTTCCTACTTTTTTTCCTACTTACAAAGCATGTAGAGGTCTGTAATTTTTATCATAGGTACCCCTCAACTGTGAGAGACGGAATCTAAAACAAAAATCCAGAAAATCACATTGTATGATTTTTAAGTAACTAATGTGCATTTTATTGCATGACATAAGTATTTGATACAAATATTTGGTACAGAAACCTTTGTTTGCAATTACATAGATCATACGTTTCCTGTAGGTCTTGACCAGGTTTACACACACTGCAGCAGGGATTTTGGCCCACTCCTCCATACAGACCTTCTCCAGATCCTTCAGGTTTCGGGGCTGTCGCTGGGCAATACGGACTTTCAGCTCCCTCCAAATATGTTATATTTGGTTCAGGTCTGGAGACTGGCTAGGCCACTCCAGGACCTTGAGATGCTTCTTACGGAGCCACTCCTTAGTTGCCCTGGCTGTGTGTTTCGGGTCGTTGTCATGCTGGAAGACCCAGCCACGACCCATCTTCAATGCTCTTACTGAGGGAAGGAGGTTGTTGGCCAAGATCTCGCGATACATGGCCCCATCCATCCTCCCCTCAATACGGTGCAGTCGTCCTGTCCCCTTTGCAGAAAAGCATCCCCAAAGAATGATGTTTCCACCTCCATGCTTCACGGTTCGGATGGTGTTCTTGGGGTTGTACTCATCCTTCTTCTTCCTCCAAACACGACGAGTGGAGTTTAGACCAAAAAGCTCTATTTTTGTCTCATCAGACCACATGACCTTCTCCCATTCCTCCTCTGGATCATCCAGATGGTCATTGGCAAACGTCAGACACGCTGGCTTGAGCAGGGGGACCTTGCGTGCGCTGCAGGATTTTAATCCATGACGGCGTAGTGTGTTACTAATGGTTTTCTTTGAGACTGTGGTCCCAGCTCTCTTCAGGTGATTGACCAGGTC
Organism: Coregonus clupeaformis; assembly: GCF_020615455.1. Taxonomy (NCBI): domain Eukaryota; kingdom Metazoa; phylum Chordata; class Actinopteri; order Salmoniformes; family Salmonidae; genus Coregonus; species Coregonus clupeaformis. The sequence continues at coordinate 25,875,817 of NC_059198.1, forward strand.
CTGCCGTGTAGTTCTGGGCTGATCCCTCACCTTCCTCATGATCATTGATGCCCCACGAGGTGAGATCTTGCATGGAGCCCCAGACCGAGGGTGATTGACTGTCATCTTGAACTTCTTCCATTTTCTAATAATTGTGCCAACAGTTGTTGCCTTCTCACCAAGCTGCTTGCCTATTGTCCTGTAGCCCATCCCAGCCTTGTGCAGGTCTACAATTTTATCCCTGATGTCCTTACACAGCTCTCTGGTCTTGGCCATTGTGGAGAGGTTGGAGTCTGTTTGATTGAGTGTGTGGACAGGTGTCTTTTATACAGGTAACGAGTTCAAACAGGTGCAGTTAATACAGGTAATGAGTGGAGAACAGGAGGGCTTCTTAAAGAAAAACTAACAGGTCTGTGAGAGACGGAATTCTTACTGGTTGGTAGGTGATCAAATACTTATGTCATGCAATAAAATGCAAATTAATTACTTTAAAATAATACAATGTGATTTTCTGGATTTTTGTTTTAGATTCCATCTCTCACAGTTAAAGTGTACCGATGATAAAAATTACAGACCTCTACATGATTTGTAAGTAGGAAAACCTGCAAAATTGGCAGTGTATCAAATACTTGTTCTCCCCACTGTATTTACCCAAAAAGACATGGGGGATTGGAAATGATGCAGATAATTACATTGATAGAAGCCACAATCTATCTGCAATATTAAAGCTGATCTACCCCGTATTTTATTTTTTATTTTACAAATCTAGGTCAGAATAGCCAGCTTGTAGTCATAAAACCCGGAAATTAGTTACCTCTCGTTCGTTCAGCCATTCCTATGGGGAAAGAATAAGGTTTTGGGAAAAACGCCCAAAATATGGTCTGATCTTATAGATCTTATACGTTTTGTTCTATGAGATAATATCAGTCAGTTAACATGACCTTTATGAATTATGAAGCCTTTATGTGTTTTGTGTTTTTAATTATTACATAAATGCTTCCAAATTCACAAAAAGTGACGTTAGATAATGAAGATTATCTTATAGAACAAAGATATCCTAAGCCTGTGTTTCCCACAGAACTTATTTTCAAGGTTTATCCAAAAACCTTACAAAAACTCCATTCAATTTCTCCATAGGATGTCCAACGAACTATGGCGAAGATAGTGCCTACAAAAAGACACCATTACTATTTCTCTCTATACAGCGTATCTGTAGACACACCTCTGCCCAGTGGTGTAGTGGTGCCTGGAGAAGTGGGTATACTCTAATTTTGCCCAAATGTTTCTAAATGGCCTGCCAGGCAAAGGAAAGGTGCCCTGTGTGAAAAATTATATTTGAAACAGTGACATACACTCTGAATGACCTAAAATGATAAATCCCATAATAGTTTTTCACAGTCAGGCCAACCCAAGCTGTACTGTGCAGCAGGCTAATAGAAGGCCTACTATTGAAACAGATAAACTGAGGTCAAACATTTTTTTTTACAGAAAAACAACAAAATTGTCCAAAACAATGCTTAAACCACAACAGGAGACCACTAAGAAATCTAAGAAATGTGTATATCTGAGAGTAGTTACCCTTTAATTCAAGTGTGCAGGCACCTAGCACTGTTGTTCGATTAGCGGTGTTTCTGTAGCACATGAGATGGAGTTTGAAAAAGAAATGGCCACTGGACAGGTAGGCATGACAGGTAGGCATGACAGGTAGGCATGACAGGTAAACATGACAGGTAGACATGACAGGTAGGCATGACAGGTAGACATGACAGGTAGGCATGACAGGTAGGCATGACAGGTAGACATGACAGGTAGGCATGACAGGTAGACATGACAGGTAGACATGACAGGTAGCATGACAGGTAGGCATGACAGGTAGGCATGACAGGTAGGCATGACAGGTAGACATGACAGGTAGGCATGACAGGTAGACATGACAGGTAGACATGACAGGTAGCATGACAGGTAGGCATGACAGGTAGGCATGACAGGTAGACATGACAGGTAGACATGATAGGTAGACATGACAGGTAGGCATGACAGGTAGCATGACAGGTAGGCATGACAGGTAGGCATGACAGGTAGCATGACTGGTAGGCATGGGCTACTTTGTAACTAGTTAACATTTAATAGAGAAGGTTTATGGGAAAGCCTTTCCATCTACCAGAAGATGGTTAGGCCTATCATTAGCATCGCTATATTTTTCCTGTTCCTTAATTGTTTGAATCCTGGATGTTTTACTTCATATTATGAGGCATGTCTTACCTTGCTTCAAAGTAGCCTATAGCCAGGCAATGATATAAAGACTTACTCATATGCGTTCTTCTGTTCTATTGGTTTTCTTTCAACTTTCTTTCATTGTCTAGCAGCCAAAGGCATTATCCTAATCATACTAGGAACCAATGATACTTTAAATCCTCCCTCTTTCTAACTGATATTTCCATCTCTGTCCATGAAACCGCTTGCATGTGCGGTGCGCATTTTAGAACAGTGTTTTCCTGCTAATTGCATTTTGGAACATTCACCCATAGGCCTACTGCCATGTCTACATTACTGCACCTAAAATGTGAAGAAATAATAGTTTAGCAACATTTTAAGCTAAACATTCCGATCTGTTCCATCAGCCCTATTAATTGATGAGGCATATACCCACTACACTACTTTTATATGTATCAGTGGGGATTAAGAAGTGAGTATATGTAATGCCCACTGAAAAATAAGTGGATATATGGCGTATACCTGCGTATACCCTCCACTACACTACTGCCTCTGCCACACCTCAATTTCTGTGATCTCCACCCTGAAAGAATAGCTGACTGAAACATACTTTACCTCATGCCTAAATTCAAGGTCAGAATACACATAGTGTGAAAAGTGCATGAAAAAGGATTAAGTTCAATTTACGTGCGCTTAACTCTGGTCAGAATCGGGCCCTTAGTCACGTACAGGCCACAATACAAACCTACATGCAGCAAGAAGCCAGGATTAGTTGGCTCCAGGCTGCATTATATAATATATTATCTAACTTTCTGTAAGCCTTGAAAAGTAGGTTTGTAAAATTTATGCTTTATGCTTTTGCTTGAATAATTGTATATTGAAACATCATTTTAAATAACATTTATTTATATCAGGCCAACCACACATTTATTCCAAATAAGGTTTGCATTATGCACTCCAGAGATAATCTTTTGCAGTTTGTTTTGGTTATGTTTCGGATTATGTTGTGCCTGATAGAAATTAATGGTAAATAATGTATTGTGTCATTTTGGAGTAGCTTTTATTGTAAATAAGAATAGAATATGTTTCTGAACACTTCTACATTAATGAGGATGCTACCATGATTTTGTACTGTCGCCTCATATAAAATATTTGATATCAAATTCAAAATGCTGGAGTATAGTATAGCCAAATTAAATTAGTTTTAGCTTCACTGTCCAAATAACTAAGTTGGAGAGTGTACATATGGAGGGGAGTGTATTTTAATTTAATAGGGACATTAACCTGTGATGTAGCCTAGCTACCCACCTGTGCCATGGGAAAACTAGCAATCCAGTGACTGCATTTACAATGGCTTTGATGAGATTTTGGGGCGTAGGGACAGGAGACATAGAAAATCATAATTCTAGATGGTTGTCTTTTAAATGTATTTGGTGCTGTAATCTCTCAGCATGTTTTCCCTTCATTATAGTCCTATTCACCAGCACAATACAGCATTACAGGTTTCCAAAAATCCATCACTTCCTATGGTTCCTCACTGCAGCCAGATAGACACTCATAATCAGACTGCTGTATAATCAGTTATCATGTCAGAATATTGTCATTTAGGGTTTCATGCACATCACTGAACTATAGATACGACAATCTCTTGTTAGGCAGGATGTCATAGTACAATGCATTGAAATATTTTTGTTATACCCAGTATTGCATGTGTGAAGAGAACAAAATGGAATATGGAACAATGGAACAACTATCTTCCCTTATCTCTGAGAGTTTTTCTAATAAGAGTGATGTACCTAGGTTGAAAAATATAAATAACCCAGGTAGATTGTTGCTTAGAGTTATGGACAAAAGAGAAGTAGTTGACATATCCTATGTTATATCTTCCTTTCTATTTTCACACATCCCATTCAGGGCCATGTATTCATGGTTACTACCTTTACAAGGTAAGGGTCCTCTGTGTTTAGCAACCAATACAAAGCACCTGAGACATACAAAGAAAAATCCTTCAACATGATACTATATCACTCTTTTCCTTTCACCCTGATGGTTGTCCAAATGGTAGTGTTTGTTAATCATCAACTTGTTTTTGTATGCTTTCTTTGTGTGCTTATTAGATTTTAGACTGACATCTCAGCATTGGTAATTTGGGCGTCTTTTTCATGATTTCAATCAAAGCGTAATTTCTCTGGCATATTGGCACACTTTTTGATTGTTCACAACATTCATAAATAAAAGGCAAAGGCGTATGTATTTATCTGAATCTACACACCTGACACTGAAATGGTGCAGTTGAAAGGCTGAATCATTTGCATTAGCTTTTATGCACTTAAAGCTAGAATCCTTAATTGAAACAATAACTAAGTGGCCATTCCACCTCTGTTTTGGTAACAAAGCTGAGGGAAGAGCCTGGAGAAATGTAAGTAAGGACTGTAAGGACTGACCATCCATGATATCAAAATTGTAGTATGATCCATGTTTTGAGGCTATACAGTGTTTGTTTACATGTACTTTTTTTAAACAAGCTTATATTTTGGGTTTGACAGTTGAACTAAGCTCATGACACATTTACAAGTTATATTCTTTAATAATTAATGGATATGTGGGGGAATCACATTAAACATGAGGCTAATGTCCTGCAAGCGTTTTCAACCTTTAATGAGATAAGCTTACTGCTGTTATCTGAACAATAGCAGAAATATGAACAGAATTGTAAATAAAAATGTTCTGTTCAACCAGGTATATAAATGACATACAGTACATGTATAAAGTACAGATAATACTGGTAATGGTCCATATATTCAATGGCAGTAACATGAGAATTATAAATTATAAAAAATTTAAATGTTTGGCTTTGCAGCACTGGATTGAAATGTGCAGTTCCACTTTTTTATTTATATAACATGCAAATTGCATCACTTAGCATGCCTGTCTGTGTTGGACATCAGATATATAGTTAGACATCAGATAGTGAATTAGATCTTCTATTTCAGACAATTGGAACAGAAAATGAATGGTTTTGAGCATAAAGGATGTGGGGACTGGAATTTGGGCCTTACTATACAGTATGTTCAAAAGACATTGTGTGTTTATGAAGTGTTTGAATGGTGTATTTATGAAGTGTTTGAATGGTGTGTTTATGAAGTGTTTGAATGGATTGACAACGGCTGAATTTAGACCAGCTATACATGTCTAAATCCAGGCTCTGTCGCAGCCGGCCGCGACCGGGAGACTCATGGGCGGCGCACAATTGGCCCAGCGTCGTCCAGGGTTGGGGAGGGAATGGCCGGCAGGGATGTAGCTCAGTTGATAGAGCATGCCGTTTGCAACGCCAGGGTTGTAGGTTCGATTCCCACGGGGGGACAGTATTTTAAAAAAAATATGTATTCACTAACTGTAAGTCGCTCTGGATAAGAGCGTCTGCTAAATGACTAAAATGTAAATGTAAAAATGTCTAAATCTAATCAGTAAACTCATATTTACCTCATATGTTTGAACTGTGTGGTCCTCTCTGTTTATTTTTAATACAGGCTCTCCTTGTTATCCCTAGTGCAATGAAATGTCAGGTGAAAACATTCTACATTCTGCTCTTGCTTTTATCCCCCTTTTCCAATTATCAGACATTTCAAACCACAGTGAGGATGTTTTTAATTAAAGCATTTGACTAGTCCACCCTATCAGTTTAATAAGCACTGCAAACAGAAGTTATCTATATGCCTGGAGAACTGTGCACATTTCTTCTGTTTTGTGGAGTGATCTAACTGCTCAGTCAGCTTAGATGTGTCAAAAAGTTGCATTTTATTGTGTTTTGATTGAGGCAGTAATTAATGAGTGAAAATAACTAGATAATATACACTGAGAGTACAAAACATTAGGAACACCTTCCTAATATTGAGTTGCGTTAATAATAAAAAATGTTTGGCTTGGCAGCACTGGATTGAAATGTGCAGTTCCACCCCATGTGCAGTATGTATAACATCCAAATTGCATCACTTAGCATGCCTGTCTGAGTTGGACATCAGATATATAGTTGGACATAAGATAGTCAATTAGATCTTCAATTTCACTATTATCAACCCGCCCCAGCTATTATTACCTTGAATGCATAATGTATTACAAAACAGGTAGCTCATAGACAGTGTTACCCAAAACTCATTTTAGAATGTTTACTATGTTCAGCATTGTTTCTGTTTATGACTCATTGCAGGTTTCACTGAAATCCAATTAGCAATGATGATGAAAGATTAAATGTAATGAGGATAGGTATACAAGGTATCAAGTGAACAATTCACGGAGAACAACCCAAAAATAGAAGACAAGTCCGGTGTAAACCACACATACTTCAATCCTTTTTGTTGATACAGGATGCAGTGGGCTCTGCATATTGTCAGGCCTCTGACACTGTGTGTGTGTGTGTGTGTGTGTGTGTGTGTGTGTGTGTGTGTGTGTGTGTGTGTGTGTGTGTGTGTGTGTGTGTGTGTGTGTGTGTGTGTGTGTGTGTGTGTGTGTGTGTGTGTGTGTGTGTGTGTGTGTGTGTGTGTGTGTGTGTGTGTGTGTGTGTGTGTGTGTGTGTGTGTGTGTGTGTGTGTGTGTGTGTGTGAGTGTGTGTGTGTGTGAGCGAGAGCGAGAGTGAGAGAGAGAGAGAGAATGAGAGAAAGAGAGAGAGTTGATATAGTGTATAATAAAAGTATATTACTCAGCATTGGGTGACGCAGGGAGTAAGCTGAACATTGCTTTATTTGGGGTGGACATATTAATCTTTACAGGCATTGTTCAGCCGAAAGTAGCCCTAGTCCATGATAATGGAGCCTGAAGAGTTGGTTTGAAAGGATTCCAGGCACATTTACACAGCCTATGTGCTTTTGAATAGAAAGTCTAATTTCACCATAAATGATCTACCCAATGAAACTGAATAATACCCACCTACAGCATGCAATGTCCATAAAGCAGGTAATGATTTTTGGTGACCAAGGCCTCCTATCCTTTTTCTTCAAATCACGATGACCATTATAAACTGCATGTTGTGAGGAACAAATGTGGCTCTTTTAGTCATGAGTATTAAAAAGGTCAGCGCCACGTAATTAAAAACATTCTGTAATTAAAAATCACACAGAGAGCATTGGTGGACGGCCTTCATAAAAAAATTTTATTAGTGTAGTCATTTACATTTTCAGTCATTTACATTGTTGGCATATCTACTTTAAATAACAACCTCTGTCTGGATTGGTTAGAGCTGCATGCATTAGGGGGACCAGTATAAAAAAGTATGCAAAGTGTATGCACTCACTACTATAAGTCACTCTGGATAAGAGTGTGTGCTAAATTACAAAAATAATAATAATAATAATAATAATAATAATAATAATAATAATAATAATAATAATAATAATAATAATAATAATAATAATAATTACACAGCAGCCTGCAGTAACTTTTTGTTCAATTTTTACTCCTCTATAAGTTCATATATGGATGAACAAACAGTCTTATAAAAGCTTCACATTTATAAATCCAATCAGTAAACTCATACTTAACTCACATGTTTGAACTGTGTGGTCCTCTCTGTTTATTTTTAATACAGACTCTCCTTGTTATCTCTGGTGTAATGAAATGTCAGGTGAAAACATTCTACATTCTGCTTTTGCTTTTATCGCCCTTTTCTAAATAACGGACATTTCAAACCACAGTGAGGATGTTTTTAATTAAAGCATTTGACTAGTCCGCCCTATCAGTTTAATAAGCATTGCAAACAGAAGTTATCTATATGCTTGGAGGACTGTGCACATTTCTTCTGTTTTGTGGAGTTATTTAACTGCTCAGTCAGCTCAGATGTGTCAAAAAGTTGCATTTTTATTGTGTTTTGATTGAGGCAGTAATTAATGAATGACTCTACAACATGTCTAAAGTGTTCCACAGGGATGCTGGCCCATGTTGACTCCAATGCTTCCTACAGTTGTGTCAAGTTGGCTGGATGTCCTTTGGGTGGTGGACCATTCTTGATACACACGGGGAAATGTTGTGTGAAAAACACAGCAGGGTTGCAGTTCTTGACACACTCAAACCGGTGCGCCTGGCACCTACTACCATACCCCGTTCAAAGGCACTTAAATATTTTGTCTTGTCTATTCACCCTCTGAATGGTACAAATCCACGTCTCAATTGTCTCATGGCTTAAAAATCATTCTTTAACCTCTCTCCTCCCCTTCATCTACACTGATTGAAGTGGATTTAACAAGTGACATTAATAAGGGATCATAGCTTTCAGTCTATGTTTTTATTTTATTTTTTTATTTAACCTTTATTTAACCAGGTAAGCCAGTTGAGAACAAGTTCTCATTTACAACTGCGACCTGGCCAAGATAAAGCAAAGCAGTGCGATAAAAACAACACAGAGTTACATATGGGGTAAAAAACATAAAGTCAAAAATATAACAGAAAATATATATACAGTGTGTGCAAATGTAGCAAGTTATGGAGGTAAGGCAATAAATAGGCTATAGTGCAAAATAATTACAATAGTATTAACACTGGAATGCTAGATGTGTAAGAGATTATGTGCAAATAGAGATACTGGGGTGCAAAAGAGCAAAATAAATAACATGTCATGGAAAGAGTTTTGTAAAGTCAGCGTTTGGTGTAAGGAAATGCATGTATTCCTGTCACTATGCTGAATTTCACAGTGCCTTGGTTGTAAAATGTACACATTGGAAATGTATCAAATCTTGTATAAAAGACTGATCCTCAATGATTTAGAGCTTACATCAACTTGTCACAACTTGGTCTATAATTATTTATATTATCATGAAAAAGAGTTGAGAAGGGTTATTGGAGTCTGTCTGTTGATTGGCAAGTCATTTAAACATCAGTATTTCAAGATTTAGTTAAAACCCCCAAATCCTTTTAATAGATGGCCTCAAAAATGTAACCTCCAGAAAGAACTTTTCAAAAATGATGCCAATGTTTATTCTTAATCAATATTGTTATTGTGAATCAAGTAGACAGATCCTGAATTGGACAGCCTTGGTTTGTGTCAAAGAAACATAGCCTGTTCACAACCTTCTTGTGCTCAGACCTTATGGTACACACACTATTTAGCATGGGCCATATTGACACTATTTTCTAGTTTAAATCTGGATTACAAATAACCAGATTACAACCAGACAGGTAAAGACATCTTCTTCTGGTCACTACAAAGACTTGAGGAAAACCTTCCTTTTTCAATAAGTATACAATGAAGTCGGCCTGACTGCTTTACAACCAACTTTGCCCACTGGCCCCATGGCACTCTATATTATTGCATCTCTTATTCACAGCTGTGAAAATGACACTGTGTCTGACAGCGTAAATCCAGTCAATATCCGAGGATGTTTGAAAATACCATGATCATAAACCACTGTGGGAAAGCCATGCATGTAATGAAGGAAATGCAAATCGTCAGACAGGTGTTTAAAAAATCCATTACCACAGGAAAAGTCCACAGGAAAAGTCAACAGATGCCTCGGTTAGTATCTGTGCCTGCCTAATAGTGCATATGCGTGTTCTGATTACCTTACCACAAACACACACTAATGCCTTTATAATTTACATATAACATAATGAGAATGTCAAAAGGAAAGGCCCATGATCCTAATATTGGAAATATATCATATTTACATACACTGGCAGTTCTACTATGTTTATATACAGTGCTGAACTTTTATGAGAAAACCCCAGTTCTTATCACTATTTCTGTGTAGCGAGTGATTTGGACGGAGTCAGGTGCAAGAGGGTAAATCACAGAATAAATGGTTTATTCGGCAAATACAGCGGTACGCAGCAATGCGTAAATCTTTACAGTGCGGTAAAACGGCGCACTGGAGAAAACAAAGCACACGGGTGAATATCCCGGCAAAACAATACATAAAGCTCCACCGAGCTATCGTCACCTCCACATTAAAAAACAATCACACACAAAGACATAGGGGGCAGAGGGAATACTTATACAGGTACTGATGAGGGGATATGAACCAGGTGTGTGTAAAAACAAGACAAAACAAATGGAATGGAATGATGAGATGAGGAGCGGCAGTGGCTAGAAGGCCGGTGACGACGAGCGCCGAAGCCTGCCTGAACAAGGAGATGAGGCAGCTTCGGAGGAAGTCGTGACATGACATTCTGTAGCCTATACTAGGATAGCTCTTCATTCCAAAAGCCATGTGTGCATTGCAGTAAGACATTGCTTTCATCTGGGTTTTTCCTTTGGTCATGGTCATTTTGAGTTACTGAGTGAAATTAAATACTTGATGTGCATTATTAATGCATTTGTACCCTGGTGCAGTGTCTTGGTTCCATAAATGAGAAGTGAAACAGGATCCATTTAAGTTTCACTAACGAGTTGGAGAGCGCTTGAAAGCGGCCAAATGCATTCCCTCCAACACTGTCCAGAAATGATGTACATGAATTGGTGTTCAATCAAATATATTTAGTATTAATTTGACAATACGGTGCACTTGTGTGTATGTGTGAGGAGTAAAATGGAGGTAAAGCAAATCAAAATACGAAGGGAATCCAATTTTCCTGGGAATGTAATAGCAATAGTAATGTATGAGTGTCTGGGTTTGAGAGCGGCATTTTTCTCCTTCTAAAGCAAGCCGTTACTACCCTACAAATTGTTAATTTCCCTACGCAGTGATAACTTTGCCCTTTTCCAAGATTACCAGCAGATAACCTGTCTCTCTTCTATAGCAGCCATCAGGTAAAAGATTGCTTTGTTTGGGCAGAATGCTTTTTCCTCTTTTATGTGTGTTTCCCCTTCTCTGAGAATAAGAGCTCTTCACAAATACACAGAATGCACTCTAGCACAGACAGTTCTGCTGCTACTGTATTGCATTGGGTTCTTCTTATGTCTCATGCTTTAATTATTTATTGTAACATCTAGAAATGTCCCTCTGGATCAATTGCAGTCATACAACACTGTGTGGTGCATCAGAACATAATTGTTTCCCCAAAGATAACAACATAGAGGTTTCTTTGTTGATCACAGACATTACGTGGAAAAACACGGGCAACACATATTCAATAATACAAAATATCTACGGACAACATATTAGTTGACATCAAAATGCCATTAAAAGATAACACACAATAATACATCAATATATCACAACTGTCTCAATGATCACAGTCACCACACATAGGTTGAGGTTCCAGTATAGACATAGATTACATTACGACAAGGTGTGATTTCCCTGCATTTCAGATCACTAACTGGACAGACCGATGACAGAATCCCAGGATATCACACATCTACACAGAAACCTGTTTTAACACATTGAACTGCAGTGGAAATCTGTCAAATGTGATTCTCATCAAAGAAAACAAAATTCAAATTGTTACCACTTGAAACAGAACTGCAAAATAGTGTTATTGATAACTGTGGACTGGCATCATTTTTTAAAAGTTCACATTGTTACTAATAGCCTACAGTTCAATTGCCAACTGAATACTAGTACAAAGTCCCTGTATTCACAGTTCCTTCATGGGAGCATGATTGGATAGGATGAATAAGATAAAGTTTAATGTCCCTGAGGGGAAGATTGTCTTGTAAACACAGTACTGCTGTATACCAATTAGATACTGTACATTACACACTCAACATACTACATACATTGCACGTTAACCATGTCATACACATTGGGAGCATGACTGTCTGATGGGGGCACCAGTTCCCGCTGAGCTGAGAGAGAGCCCAGATTCATGGGACTAGGGCTGAGGGATGGGGCTGGGCTGGGGCTGGTGACTCAGTGCACAGCCACAGTGACAGGCAGCATGTTGTGTACTAGTAGGTCTCTGGAGGACTGAGACTGATGATTACACTCTGGGGCCAGTCTCAGACTCACACTGCCGTCAGCCATGCCAGGGTTCACCCTGAAGACCCGATTGGTCGGCCGGATGGCCACAATTAACTGCCTTTTAAAGGTCTCACTCAGCACGATGTAGAGGTATGGGTTGATGCAGCTGTTAACGTAACCCATGCTGATGGCAATGTTGTAGGCATAGAGGAAGGCAAAGCTGGGCCTCTGGACCCCCAGGTGGGCCAGCTGCAGGATGTAGTACGGAGCCCAGCAGATGAAGAAGGCCAGGCATATAGCCACAGCCATACGGGTCACCTTACGTGTACGCACTCTCAAGCTGCACTGGGGCAGGGGGGCCACCGTGGCAGACAAGTTCTGGAGGATCTTGAAGAAGACCACGCAGATGATGACCAGAGGCAAGGCGAAGGCCAGCACAAACTGGTAGAGGGTGAACCAGTAGGTGTCAGTGGTTGGGTTGGGCAGTAGGAGGGCACAGCCCACTGAGCCGTCTCCTCGGGGCATAAGGCCAGCATACATCCACACGGGAGTGATGGAGACCAGAGAGAGCACCCACACCAGCCCCACCGCAGCCCACGCCACGCAGGGTGTGCGCACATGGTTGAAGCGGATGGGATGGACCATGGCCAGGTAGCGGTCCAGAGTCATGACAGTGAGGATGTAGGTGCTCACTATCTGGCTGTTGGAGTCCAGGGCGGTTATGACTGTGCACATGATGTCACCAAAGCACCAGCAACCATTGCCCAGGAGCTGGTGGATGAGGAAGGGCATGCCCAGGAGGAAGAGGAGGTCCACTAAAGACAAGCTGAAGATGAAGATGTCTGGCACTGTCTGCTGGGCTCTGAACTTAGACTTCTTCACAATGGTGTAGATGACAATGCAGTTGCCAATAATCCCAAAGAAGCAGATGACACCAAAAATGCTGGGCATGAGGACGTTGTGATAGGGCACGTCATTTTCTGAAAGTATGATACGAAAAGTACATTCAGTCTCATGTTGCAGTGTCATTCAGTCAACAATCAGACAGGTGTTAGCTTGCATAAGTCTTGATTTTACTAACAGTATACTGTCACCCCTGGCCGCTCCATCACAAAGATCAAAGACTCCAAACTAATCCTCAGAGATGGGAGCTGTCCATTCATGTGGTACTGATATTCATTGCTAATTATAAATTGGATGGTTTGAGACCTGAATTCTGATTGGCTGAATACAGCCCATAGCCGTGGCCATATACCACACCTCCTAGGGCCTTGTTGTTTAATTAAACAACACGTTTACATTTAGTAATTTCACTTAAATGTAATGTAAAAGTCACAGGACTAAATTCCCGGGATAACATTTAATTCTTTAACATTGAGTTTACATTATAACATTCATGCATGAAATCAGGAAAATCGCAGGTTACCTGCTGGACTTTCAGATAAGTTGTATGATGGGAGAGAGGTCTGAGACAAGTTCTCGTTCGACACATTTTCGAAGTCCATTTCGAAGTTAGATTAAGCTCAACAAAAGGATGAGCTCTGAAATAAAAATTATGTGAAAACAGGCAAATAACGTAGGTCTAATTACCATCAAAGTAGACTATATAAATAAATATTATATCATCAGTAGCTATACTATTATTGTACTGCTTGGGTACTGTAAATAAAACCCACTTCATGCTCAAATAGATGCAGTCGAATTGTGGAATGTATTATTTCATAGTGGCAATAATTGTTGTAATGACATTAAAAAATATTCGGAAAATTCCTTGTCCTCATCACAGTGTCCAAAAGATAAAACAATGTAAAAATATATATATTTTATAATAATACCTTGCAGGAGAAGTATTTGCAACTACTCAACATTCTTTACAACCTGAATTGTAAACATCTTAGACCCAAAGAAAGGCACGGGCGCCCTTGTCTATGCTGTGCACTGTAATTATGGTGATGAACCAGGCTCCAGTTATTCTAGTACATCAATTAATCAATCAAAGTAATTCAGTGGAGACGGGGTGAATTTGTAGAAACGTACCTTTTCCTGCTTTTATTTCTGTAGCCTCTCCTCAAAATCCAGTTGTTCTTCTTCTATCTTTACACCAGTAGTGTTGCTAATCAATGCACTCCCTCACACAATAATACTTCTTGTAAGAGAGCCTGTGAGGTTTACAGTGATGTACCTTGCCAACATTTCACATGGTGGCTTCGCATCCTCCCCTATATGGTAGAGAAAGAGAGGAGGGGTACATAGAGACACCTAGTGACAACTGATTTTACATCGTAGCAATAATAGGCTATGTGTGATACCAGTTTGTAAGTGCCTGAGTGCATAAGTAACACAGTGCCACTGTCAAGATTGATGCCCATTTGTGATGGCACTGTTTGTTGGATTGACAACTAAGAAAAAAAAAGTGTCACAATTTCCAGGATAGGGGGACATTGACAATACATCTAAATATAGCTATTTGTATTCCAATCATTAATTTCCTTGACTTTCTTCCCATGACATCAGGGTGTAAGCGTTCTTTTTGTGTGTAGACTGTAGTTGACACCCTTTGCCACTAGATGACGCACTTTCCTATGTTTTTCACCATCTAACTAACTATGTAACAGAAATGTGTTTAAAATAGTACAGCAACACAATCTATATTGCCTATCGATGCATCAGGCATACCAAAGTTATGTGACGGACAGAGAGACATCTATTTGCGCTGTATTTGAATTTTGAAAAATAGCAATGCAACTAGCCATCAGGTGAAAGTATCGCGATAGATGGTCCAGTGGCTAGAAGGCGAGACCTATGGGCCGGTCAGACACCCTGCTCACAGCGCGAGGCAGGAGCCGAGCCGTAGCAGCACCCGAACCATCTGGAAGGAAGCGGAAATAAACGTCGCTAGCTAGTTCGGGTTTAAGCAAAAACATACGTATTTTGTACATTTACCGCCACTAACGAAACTGTAAAGGGTGGATTCTAAACAATAAGGACATTTGATCAAGCAAGAACTTTACATTTCACAGAAACTAGCGGGTGAGTTTTTGTCTCGTTCTACTGCATACAAAAGCTAGCCAACCAGCCAGCAACACTACAGTACCCGTTAGCATGCGAAACTGTATTTTTCGTTTTGGTTAGCTACTGTAGCTAGCTAATAGGCCTCTCTGCTTGCCATGCAGTTCTTCAGAAACGACGAATTCACATACATAGCTGTGCACAAGCATGTAACTTAGACATTAAATGAATAACTGTTAACAAAGTTGGTGTTTTTAATTTGTGTTTGTTGTTACTAGTAACGTTAGCTAGCTAAATAGCCGGCTAGCTTTTTCGTTTTGGCTAGTTGCTAGCTAACGTTAGCTTCCTCTCTCAGACGTCTAGCGTTTGAACTGGCTTCTAGCTCTAATTCAAAACAGCTGGAAACGTTGTTTCACAGTACAACCAAAATAAGTGAAGTAAACTACTGTAACTATAGCCAACATGTTAACGCAAATGTAGTACAATTGTCTTTGTCACTGGCCGTAATGTGGGTACCTAACGTTAGCTAAAACTGACTTGGCTACAAGTGGAAACTTAACTGATAACGAGAGTTGACAGAGCCTCCCATAAACGTGAATTGTTGTCAAATAATAACCTAGAAAGATGTTGTTCGCTAGCTAGCTAGTCACTTAATATAACGTACTTCGCATGATTGGTAAGTTAGCCTGGGTAACTAGTAGTGACCTCCCTAGCAGAAAGTGTAGATTTGATGCAGAGATTAAGAAATTGTATATTCCAGTGTTGGTTTTGATTGTTGTGTGTGTAACAAACAGGCTAAGAAACGTTTAGTGAACAACGAATCTGATTGGACAGCTAGTAAACCACTTCGTATGAGGCATGTTACACTACAACAAGTAGCTACAGACTTTAGAGCTCCCTCATTCCTTGACCCAACAATGGCCTGTCAATTGTCAAATATTGGCCAACCGCTAGTGTGGATTGAATGCTGACATTGGTGGAGTTCGTTTTGCATTGCCAGGTGCCCTGGGTGGGTGGAGATTACACTTAAGGACCAATGGAATGGTCTAAAATGAATAAACTCAGTCCACCCAGGGCACCAGGCCATGCAAAACGAACTCCACCCATCTCACTGTTGTTTGGTTTCTTTTTATCATCAAATGTATCAAGTGCACGCCAGAGAGACATCAACTGTCGGCCTTCATCTCTTTTGAAGAACAGCTGTCAATTTCAGCCCCATCATCATACAGTTGTCGACCGACACAGCATCCAGACATAAACAGAGACGCTAGATATTAATGCACTATCGGATATGTGGCATGTTTCTCCTTTTTTTGCAGATATCTTACTGTGACCTTTATGTGAGGATCCAGCCCTAAAGGAACGGGTCATAGACGGGAGGAGCGACTCGGAGCAAGCAACCGATCATTGAATTCTGGAACTGTGTTTTTATTTTGACACTGCTGGTCTCCACACATCAACGACAGGGAATATAACAACATTCACCCTATCAAGTACCCTAAACCCACGGTTATACACAGTTGTCCAACAACCAGTACCATGGAGGCCGTTGCCAAATACGATTTCAATGCCACTGCTGACGACGAGTTAAGTTTTAAACGTGGGGAAGTTCTAAAGGTAGGATGAGTGCATTTTTTTGTCTTCAAATTCATTAATTGCAAGGCTTGGTAACAGCTAGTTTTCTGCTTTAAATGATTGTATAATTCAGCTGATCAACTGTTGTTAATCTACAATTAATGGACAGTAAGTTTTACCGGCACATCAAATTGCTGTTCTGGGAGCATATGCCCCTCAATTGTCAAGAAAAATTGAAAATAAATGTGTTTCTATTGCAAACCAGATACAATAAAATGTTTGTCAAGGAAAAGTTCAAAGGCCTTATCGTCCCACATCTAGTAAAGAACAGCAACACAACAGCTTATTTTTCAGAGTTGTTGCCTTCTGCAATATTCCTCTCTGCACTTTCTTTCCTCGTCCCTTTCTTCACACACAATATAGTATCGGTATCTGAAGCTACACCTTATTCAATGAATAAGCCAACAACATAGTACGTTCAATACAAAATTTAGGCCTAGTAGTGTGATGGGGCTCAACACAGGGAACACAAGGGCTTTGTGGATGTTTTTGTTTCACTGTATTGAAATGCCAATCCTGCAATTTCTCTAATCTGACACAACCTGGGGCCAATGGATCACTTCAGACAGCCATCTTACTCAAAGCCTCACTCTCACGTTCCCTGAAAAGAGCTCAGTCCATTTACAGAGCTTGATCATCATGGGACTGCAAGATATTAGGAAGGACATGGGGAAAATGTCTACGCAAGTGCTCTGGGATTTAAATGTAATCATCATAATCCCTCTGTTGAACGTCAATGGGTTTTAGGTAAAGAGGGGGTAAGTTTACTGCCTAAGCACACCAGCTATCATATGTTTTATCTGATTTCCATTTCAAATGATGGTGTGTGTAGCAAATGGAGCTAAACCTCTGTCTTGCTAGCAACTACGTGTTTGTAAGGTTCTTTCCACTTTGAATCCTTTGAACTATTTATGGCATTCTGTAGTGTTTTGTGTGGCTATTAACAGTCCATACACCCCCTTAGAATGCCTCATGCACTATTTGTGTATTCATGTCATGGATGAATGTCAAAAGAGATGTTTTCCCCTCTGGGACACTTGATGAACATGACACACCAGTGCAAACCATCCCTGTGTTTACACCATAATAGCAGTGTGTGTTGACAGGCAACAGTTACCCACCCGCCTCTCATGCAGGTGGAGAGAACACTGCTGTTGAAACGGTATCAGGAATCATCTCCCACTCCTTTTTGTAACCCACCCAGTCTCATCAAGATGAGTCACACTCAGAAAATATGTTCTTGACTTGCTCATTTATGAGATTAAAGCATAGTTAAGTAATGCTTAAAGCTAGTTAAGCACAGTGATCTCTTACACAAGACCCCTATAACCACAGAAACACAATACTCTTCATTTAGGACAGGTCCAACGCTGGGGTGACAAGGAGTAGGCAATCCCCAGCCACAGATAGACTCCTGTCTCTCCTAGTCTCAGATGCCAGCGTGGTGCGACACCCCCCAAGCCCCCAGCAGCACCAAGCTCTGCATAAATATTAATCAGAGGGCGAGGCGGCGAGCAGCTTGATAGCAGAACACCAAGCCTGCAGCACAGCGATACTCTAAAATTCCTGCAGGAGTTGCATAAGCCGCAGGCTGGACCGCCACGCGCCCACATGGCCTCGGCACCATCATCGACAGAGATCTGAGAAAGACCCGTGGAATACTGGTGTGAGTGAAGAGCAATAATTAATTTTGATTGCATGGGCATTTAAAAACGATGTACATGAAAGGTTCTCCCTCCAACAGTTTAATTTCAGCCCTCATCTAAGTGCTATCTTTGTAAGTAGGTCCTGCCATATGAGAACACTTCTCATTATATCTGTGGTAGACATTTTAAAATGTCCTTGTGTGGTAGAGGCCTTTCCATTCGGCCTCCCTTCGTATGTGTCAGTTAGATCTTGAGGAGTTCTCATGTCTCTTGAATATTCTTACTTATAAATATGAAGAAGATTGTCTGCGGACTTGGTGCAGTCAACTGCTTTTTAGTCTATGGCAATGTATGAATTCATTTTGGCCTGTTTTTTTGTCAGTAAGTGATTCGGTATGGGGTTTGGAAGAGGCCTTATCTCACCAGGGGCTCTGGGGGAGAGAGTCGGCTCAGAAAGTAGAGCTAAATATAAGGGTTCTTATTACATTTGCATATCAGAAGGAAAAAAGTGGTCTCCACAATTTTCACAGCCAGAATCGTTAGTGTTACTCTGAAAGAAGTTAACTTCTAGAAGTAGACAGCACGCTACCCAGAGTGAAATGTTTGTTGATTGACAGTCTGTTTTTTACCCTTCAAAATAAATGTTTGACACTTGATCACATCCTCAACACGGAGAAGGACATTGTCAGCCCGTCTACCTTGCAGAGGCATGAGTTTGAATGACTGAAAGGAGTATGCACTACCAGAGCATGAGGAGGTCTATGGTTCATCGTCCTAGAGAATCTCTTTAAGTAAGTGCTCTTGGCTAGCCCCTCCTCCAGCTCTGTCCCTGGCACCTCATAATCCTTTCTCTGTGTGCTGCCTTTTGTTCTTTGGCTGACGTGTTTTGGATTCGATTTCTAGGATTCACCAGGGGGTTCTCAGTAGAATGAAGTGTTGCTTCTCACTTATGGGTGAATTCAATCACTTTTTGACAGCATCCCTTTTGATTTAAACAAAACTTTCCATAAACGTTTGCCCATTTTGCATACCCCACCATACCATGAGACATCCATGTCTTCATCACTGGAAAAGATAAACAGT
Source organism: Coregonus clupeaformis (assembly GCF_020615455.1). Lineage (NCBI taxonomy): Eukaryota > Metazoa > Chordata > Actinopteri > Salmoniformes > Salmonidae > Coregonus > Coregonus clupeaformis. The sequence goes on from NC_059198.1 coordinate 25,895,213, forward strand.
TGAGTTTGGTATAGTTTAAAGCTCCAGGGGCACCGTACTACTGTGACTGACCCGGTAAAACAACACATTTCCCTGCACCTATCCGGTGTATGTGACACAAAAAAAGAACGTATAAACAGGGTTGTCAAACTATTTTTTATAATTTCTAGGTCCTTTTTTTTTAATATATACTGAACATACATATAAACTCCAATTTCAAAGATTTTACTGAGTTACAGTTCATAAGGAAATCAGTCAATTGAAATAACTTCATTAGGTCCTAATCTATGGATTTCACATGACTTGGAATACAGATATGCATCTGTTGGTCACAGATACCTTAAAAAAAGATAGGGGCGTGGATCAGAAAACCAGTCAGTATCTGGTGTGACCACCATTTGCCTCATGCAGTGCGACACATCTCCTTCGCATAGAGTTGATCAGGCTGTTGATTGTGGAATGTTGTCCCACTCCTCTTCAAAGGCTGTGCGAAGTTGCTGGATATTGGCGGGAACTGTTACACGCTGTCATACACGTCAATCCAGAGCATCCCAAACATGCTCAATGGGTGACATGTCTGGTGAGTATGCAGGCCATGGATGAACTGGGACATTTTCAGCTTCCAGGAATTGTGTACAGATCCTTGCTGAAACATGTGATTGCGGTGGATGAATGGCACGACTATGGGCCTCAGGATCTCGTCACGGTATCTCTGTGCACTCAAATTGCCATCGATAAAATGCAATTGTGTTCGTTGTCCGTAGCTGATGTCTGCCCATACCATAATCCCACGCCACCATGGGGCACTCTGTTCACAATGTTGACAAGCGCAAACCGCTCGCCCACCCAACGCCATACAAGTGATGATACAGCTCATGATACATGGGACCAACACTTTACATGTTGCATTTTATATTTTTGTTCAATGTAATAGAAATTGACATAAATTGTCCAAAAACCACAAACTCAGATTTTTTGCATATTGGCATATGTTATAGCGTTAATCCTATTTTACATCTGAGGTTTTTGTGTTGTGTTGAGATACAGGGTGCGTTTCATTTCAATCATAGTTATAATTAATAGAAAGAACCTATCCCTTCAGACCACTGCAAATTAGCTGGGACACCATTGAAATTGATATTTTAACTTCTAATTACTACCACAAAGATGGCCACTGGTGTACCCACCGTTGAATGTCAATTTAAATCTACAGGGGGTAGTGCGTACGGCCCAGTACATCACTGGGGCCAAGCTTCCTGCCATCCAGGACCTCTATATCAGGCAGTGTCAGCAGAAGGCCCTAAAAATGGTCAAAGATTCCAGCCACCCTAGTCATAGACTGTTCTCTCTGCTACCGCACGTCAAGTGGTACCGGAGCGCCAAGTCTAGGTCCAAAAAGCTTCTTAACAGCTGCTACCCCCAAGCCATAAGACTCCTGAACAGCTAATCATGGCTACCCGGACTATTTGCATTGTTATTTTATTTTATTACTTTAATTCTTTTAATTTTTTTCTTAACTGCATTGTTGGTTAAGGGCTTATAAGTAAGCATTTCACTGGCACATGTGGCAAATAAAATGTGTCTATTCTATTATCTATATTTCTATGATTTCAATAGTTCCTATGGAGGATTGACAGTAAAATTTAACTCAACAGATATTCCCATTCAAGTCAACATTCTCTGATGTGTGGACCTCAACCATCTTTGTGGTACCATTTTGACAGTTGAAATGTAAATGTAATTTGCATTTTAGTACATTTATCAGCCAATACATTACACCCACCCTGTATTCAAGAGCATGTTGTGTCTCTGCCGATGGCAGGCACAACACAAACGCCTCAGATGTAAAATAGGATCTAGGCTACAAAAATCGGAGTAGGTTAAAAAGGACATTTGTAATTTAAAAAAAAAAAATTCAAGAAATTATAAAAGTTTGACAACCCTGTTTTGTAAGCTTTTAAATGATATCAATCTCAACCGTTTAGATTTTCCAGTGATGAAGACATGGATGTCTCATAGTATGGTGGGGTATACAAAATAGGTCAACTTCGAGCACCACTATCTCTTGAATGTTTTTGCATTTAGGTCTAAAAAGTAACTTTCTGTGCACTTCTACAATGGGAAAATATGTATGGAAGGTTTCATTCAAATCAAAAGGTGTGCTGTCAAAAAGTGATTGAATTCAAATGGTTTACCCTTGAAACATAATTGCCATTGATGTGAATGAGTGCAGGGGGTGAGCGTACTGGGAAAGAGGGGTCATCAACAGAACAGTGGCGAGCAGTGAAGCCAAAAACATATTCAGAGACTGGATGGTCGGCCTATTGAGAGCAACACCCCCAGAACAGCAGTTTTTCTTCAGTAGCGGTGACTTGCCAATGTCGCAATGCTGTCACTGAGGTTTTCCCTTCAGAGTCACTCACAGAAATAGAGGGGAGACAGAATCTGAAATTTGGAAGCAGTGCTTTTTTGATGGCTACCTCATCTGGCACCACCAGGTTGGAGGGGAACCGTAGTCCGTTCACTTGACAAGTCTGCCTTTCTCCAACTATCAGTCTCTTAATTTATTTATCTTACTCCCCCCCCTCTCTGTTCCCTCCTTTCCTCAGTCAACTGATAGAGCAGGACGTATGTCTGAATGTTCTCCCCTCCAGGTTACACTTCTGTGGGACAGGGCAGAACAGGCCCATATTCTCTCTCCCTCCCCCAAAATGCCCACAGGCGCCTCACATCATGGCATGTTTAGCACGTAGGCTAAACCACAAAATTAAGCAGAGCGCACCAGCATCCATGTGATTGACTATTCTCGGCTGCTTTCGTTTAGCAAGTTTTATCTCTCCATTATCTTTTTTTGGGGCATTTATTGGTGACGCATAACTTTCGTTGACTGCAATGCAAATGACGTTGCAGAGTTAACTACAGCAAATGCACATACAATAATGCCTAAGATTGTGTTTTCAGTCTTTGCCATACGCCTAAACCTTGAAGGTAGCTTGGAGCAACCACTATTTGCTAACATGGGCTTCTCTTCAGACCAATTGTTCCCCTGAGGTAAGGTAATCATCAAAGTGTACTGAGCATAACTGGAATATGACACTTAAAAGCTTAATCCTAGATTATAAACCAACAGTTTGAAATCCAGGGGGTTGTGTTCTGCCTTTTAGCAAGCTGCCGTTCCATATCATTGTGACTGTTTGAGGTTGGCCGCTATCAATTTGAGGAGAGTGGGATTTGTCCCTTCAGGTTTTGCCTGCTCCCAAACTCGCAGGTCTGAGAGTCACCAGTTGCAAGGTAGAGTTGGTCACATTTTAAATGGCCTGCTACATGGCTAGTGCTGATGGGCCTTTTCCGTCTGCCTTATGTCTCAAACAGCTTTGACGTAGGCGTAGCCAAGTACAGTGGGAACGCATTCAGATATTCTTTGTGTTAATGGTTAGATGTCAAGCAGGATACCCAAATTTCTGGAGAATTTGAACAGAGGTCAAAGTAAATTTGTTTAATCTAATGGTTGCGACAGACACCTGCCCACTCATGCACTTGACTGGCTAACTGCTACGGCCCGCAGTGTATAGGCCTACATGCCCCCAACACAGCAGTGTGATCATGTCTGTGTACAGAACAATCACTTCAGATAAAGTCTACTTATTGTATAACTGAATGGTTCTATGGCACAGTGTGAATATTGACCTCAACTCCTCCAAATAGCCTATTTTAATGGATAATAATTTGGTGGGTGCTTTATAATGTCATTGGGTGGTTTTGTCTGTCATAGTTGGCACTTGCTGGCCAAGACACTGCTGCTTCCATTCAGTCTGGACATTTTGATTTGTGATAGAGAATCAGTCAGTTTAATTTTAGGGTATCATATCAGACAAAGCTGTCAGTGTGATATTTTTAAAAGGGGAAAGGTAACTAGGTAGCTCAGCCATTCCGTTTCCAAGTCTGTGCAGTTTTATACAAATTGTCAGGTTCACATACTGTAGAGTAGACTGCTTCAAAGTCTTGTGATTGATGACAAAGGTCTAGCCTACATACCAAAATGAATCTATTCCAAGTTATTCATCATGATACTTTGTATAACTTTCACCTCTTTAAAGCTTAGTATCTGTTTCTTCTGTCTGTACTGAATTATTAAAGCCAGTTTAGTTTGCATGCAGGGTATTACATTCAAAAAGCCATTGCATTCAAAAAGCCATCCAAGATTGAGTGTCAGAGGGCACGCTTCTCTCAGCATCTATCTCCAGTACTGCCTGCTAGTGCTAAGCATAAGCATCTATGCTTTCGAGACAAGCGGTCTATCTCACGAGAGAATGGCCTGTGTTGAGGCTTTGTTTATTCAAAGCCCCCAAAATCGCCTTAAGTGCACCAGCATGGAGAGATGTGGTGGTTGTATTCTATTTTCTACCCCCCCTCCACCACACAGGAGCATCTGTTGAGCCCTTGTGTTTCACACAATGTGTCATCTCTGTGTCACCTCTCTCTCTCTGTGTCACTGTTGGTTTCTGGGTGGCTGAAGCCTAGACTGTAAGGGTCTCTGTCCTCTGAACAAGATTGTGAGTTGACCCTCACAAACCAGAAGCTGTGCTGTGATGTCAATGCCTACAGTATGGTGGTGTAGCTGATGGAAGAAAGGTTTAGCCTATATCTGTGATTGATAAACTGTATGTCAATGACGGGATATCAACTGAAGGCCTCTTAATGTTGAAATAGGATTCTTAATCCAAACAGTTGAGAAGATGTTTAGCGACTAGCTGGTGCCACACAGCAATTTATTTCACCCTCATTTCTGCCTGCTTTTAGAAAATACCCTTTACATAACTAGTTATCTAAAGCTCGACCATTGATGGGATGAAAGGGGTGGGATTGGAACATAACATGCATTAATCGCCTCAGGCTGCTGCTGTGTAAGCCTTTGTTGTGTTTCATAAACATGACAATGTCTTTTTTTCATAAATATAAATCATTCTATAATCCAGATTTGAAAGATGGACTCAGTGAAATCAAGATATCTTTAAACCTCTTTCCCTCAGTATTCAGTCAGTAGGTTTTGTGTGTGAATACGACAGCAGTCACTTTGGATTAATAGTTTGTGTTACTGGTTTCTCTCGCTAGAATGCAATGTCTTGTTGAATAATTAAGGTGCACTAAAGCCCATGCTATTTCTATTTCTTGGAATAGAGCTGGTCATAATTTTTACATGGCTTCTGAAGGCCATTATTGCCTAATTGCGTAGCGCTCTTGGGAGTTCTTTCCATTGCCCGAAAAGAGGGAAGGAAGACTTAGACTGGTTCTATTTCCATGAGAGCTGACAAAAAGTCCGTGTTTTTACCCACGATTGCGCTGTAGGGTAAAGTTTGGAAACTAGTCTGTGCATTTTGTGTGTGAATGTATATGTAGCCTATTTGTGTTCTCTCTGATGTTACTCTTTCAATGTGTCGCCCTTCATATGTGTTTGCTGGGAGAGACTATAAGGACACTGCTGACCTGCAAAACGGAAGGAAAAAAAGCATCTAAAACTGACCCTTTCTTTAACCAGACCCTAACCCTTACCGTAGCCTAATTTTAACCAATTCTAAAATTAAATATCGGTTTGCAGGTCAGGAGTGTCCGCATAGCCTTTTCAGTGTTTTCTGTGTGAGTGGTCATGGCCACTCTCATGTGACATGCCTTTGATCCTGACCACGGTGGGTACGTGTGCAGTGTATGGTCCTGTTGGTTTCACATTGTGTTGAGCATTCAGGTTGCGCTGTTCAATGGCCTCTACCTCTCTGACATACACAGCTGATTGACCAGCCAGGGATCCCTCTCTAATTTGCAGCCCTGAGTCATGCACAAAAACATATACCTCTCATTTGCTACAGGCACAGACTAAGCGGACAATCAGATTATGACAGCAACAACAGCTGAAATGTTCCTACAACAAAGGCTTTTTTCTACGCTTTTTCCCCGTTCCGTTTAGCCTACTAAGAGTTTTTTTCTCAGGCGCTTGATGGTAGTCTTGGCCCTGACTTATACTATCCATATTAGGCTAACTGTAATTAAAGCAAATGTACCTCTTGTAGACATCTTTGTGTGTGGTGTTGCACAATGTTTTTTCTGCTTATCAGTAAATGGCATACACGACAGAGCTGTAACTCCTACCTTCCTGTTTTTATTAAACATACATTTTAAAGCTGTTAGACCAGAATATTTCTGCTCAATGATAATGTGCAGAGGTTCTTTACGTATTAAACTAAATAGAGAAGTGTTAATAGAATATTCTTAGCCCACACTAAAATGTACGTAGCTGATATGAAACATATCTGGTAAATGTTTTTCCTCACATTGTGCTGATCGGCTTAGTTTCACAGTGTGTCATGTGATTTTGCATCTGTTTTAAAAAGGGGAAGGAACTCATTTTGGTTTTGGGTGGTTTCTAAAAATTCTCCTTGGGGTTGGGGTTTTAAATGATAACCTGATTTCACTATGATGAGATATGCTTGACAGTTGTCATTTCACATCTCAGTTGAAAAGGAGGCCTAGTATATCTCATGCCATTATGGGATTAGAATAAAAAGATGGGCCCTCTGACAATGGAACTTGAAGCCCCCTATTCTTTATGCCATAGGCTAGTTCTCCTTTGAGAAGCATGAATGCAGCCAGTGCTTTTTCAGATCTATTTGTACAGCAAAAGACTGCACTCTATTTGAGAACCAGAGTGCCATTTATAATGCGGCCAATGCCATAATGTAGAAGCAGTGAACTGTAAATCTCCTTTTTTATCTGCCCTAGATGTTTTTCCTATGGGCATCTCAAGTCACAGGGTCATGCCATATGTCAGGGTAGCCAATACCTCATTACTGTGCTCTTCTAGCACAACGGAAGCTAAGGCTACATGAGCCCTGATGCCAGATGCGTCCAGTCAGTGTACGTCATGCATGTACGTATCATTTTTGTGAAATAAAAATGCTACTGATTTTAAAGTACTTTCAATGTTTTTAGGCAATGCTTACTGTACTTTTACTCAACCATCTCAAATCATCCACCGTTACAAACACCCCCTGAGGGGAATAGCCAAGTAGTGTTTATGTTTGAGACTTGTGTAACTTATTGTATCGTGTGTTACACAGGAGCCTCATTTTATAAACGTTGCGTAAATTTCACACAACATTTCTGTGTGCGCCATTTCTGAAAAGTCTGCGCGTGTACAAAAACATTGAGATTTATAAACTTGGCGCAAGCCATACATACTCATGTTTCCGTTATAAACCAGACTGCATCGTGAACGAGCAATAAAACTCTGCCCAGAAAATGCCCTCCATTCACCTTTTATGGTGACAATAACGCACTTTGTTTGCTGTATAATTTGGCACTTTTTCGAATTAGGTCATGTCAGTTTGTAAAAGAAAAAGCAATTGGATATTTGATCATATTTCTGTGGAGGTGTGGGCAGAATGTTCTGATATTTTGCAGTGACTTTTTCAAACAACATGCCTGTCCGCATATTTTGCAAGATTGGTTGGATTTTGGAATCAATTTAAATGTAGGGTACAGCCCACACTTCTATGCAAAAGACGAATTGTTGTTAAATATTTTGTTTATCAATAGATTGTTTCTATGTCCTGCTTTTGTATAGGCTCTAAGATTAAATAGGCTTATGATGTCGCGCTCCTATCGCACAGAAATACTGTAGCCTACCCATACTGTCAAATATTTTACATAAGCTACCGATCTATTTACTGTGTTGGCAGAATGTAAAAAAATGTTGCAGTCATTTATGCTGTATTTAGAAAAGGACTGTGACTACAGTTTCTGAAAGAGAATACAATGCCAAATTGTTGTGGAGCTGTCAGCAGAACGTTTGAATTCAAAAATCTTTTGCAATGACTTTTCCCCCAACCTAAAAATGCTGGACTGCCCATGAATTCTGAAACATTGTCTAGGCTACTCAAAACAATTACAGTAGACTACATACAATAGTAGCATACATACTTCAAAGAAAAAGATCAACTGTCTTGTTGTTCACCTGTTAAATTCGTCTGTAGGCTATAAACTGCGCTGCCTATGGGATCACATACAGCAGAACTTGAAATACATGGCTTATCTATTCACATAGGCTCAATTAAATGAGTGATGCGCATGGTAATTTGTTGTATTCAGGAATATGGAACCCATCATGGCCAGAAAAGGTGAGGAATTTATTCTGCAATGGTTTTGAAAATAAAACAGGAAATAGAGTCCGATGTCAAATTATTTTAGATTACAAAAATAAAACACTGGATTTTCGCTCTTCTCACTAACGGCAAATGGCTGCATCTTGTTATTAGGCTATGTTTTTATGAATAAGTGTGTCATCCCATTTGCACAAAATACTTGCCTGCTTGCAATACATCACTTCAACCACTAGAAGATGTGCGTACGCATGGTCCAAAGTTTGCGTGGCGGAAAGTCGAGTTCAGTTTTTATAAACTGGCGCAAGCACATTTTGGGGTATATTTTGTATTTGTGCACGGTTTATAAAAAAGGCCCCTGTGCTCACACATTTCTCTGTCCCATTTTACACAACAATTTCTGAGAGATATTACGTCCTATCTTTAGGCCTAAGCACTGGGAATGTGGCTAGATGTTTCCTTCCTTATTGCTTTGTATCCAATCTCAGGTTATCAAGAAAACCAGACGTCTTGTCATGCAGCCCTGATATGAGCTCCAATCATGCGGTGCTCCACTTTCGCTCCCATAAAGCAGCAATAACTGACAACCAGGAGAAGGCCACAGAGGAGAGTTTGCCTGGTAGCCTTCAGCAGCGTGCACTCACTCATTTCCTTCTTAAATAAATAAATAAAGATTAACAGCTTGACTGGCTGGCAAATTTAGCACCTAACAGATTTTTGAACCCTGCCCACAGAGCATGATCTAAGGCCGCCCTCTGCCTCCATCTTCCCGTCTCTACTCCTGTTCTGCTGCTGAACTGGAGGCTGGTGTTGAGCAAACAGTCTCCCATTTGGCACTGTGAATGGTAAAGGATGGCCTTAATTGGTCTATATTAGAGCTGGGCGATATGGACAAAAATCCATATCATGATAAATTGCCTGAATTCATGCGATAATGATAAATTGAAGTTGATAACATTTAATTTGCACCTTTTTAAAAAAAAATAATCCTTTTAAACTACTACTACTACTAGTTTGATGGTTGTAGCCATCAATTGTCCCATTAACAACCCCCCCCATATAAGCAAACATTTTAATTTCAAACTTCACATTTCTCTAGTGTAAGCTAAATATCAGCGAAATGCCTGTGATTGGTATGGTCGGTGTCGATTATTTTCAGTTTATCGTCCCAGCTCTAGTCGATATCCACCTTAATCTTTCACCGTGTTAACTGATCAGAACTGTGCTGTTTTAGGAGTATGTGCCACAGTAAAGTGGGACAGTCCCTCCTACTTCAGAGTGCTGGGAACCTTGGAATGAAGCAGATTGAGCTTGTGCACTGGTACATGAGTGTGTGCGCGGTGCAGCCCTCACCACAGCTTAGCTCTCACTTCCTGTTTGGAGCCTCTTCCACCCCCAGCAGCTTCCTGTCTCCGCAGCACAGTCGATCCTCACAGAGTGCTGCACTGGATTACAAAGTGCAAAACGGCATGTAAGAATACACCAGCCTGTGAGTCTCTTACTCATCACCAAAGAGTAGCTGGATTAGCTATACTGAACAAAAATACAAGCGCAACATGTAAAGTGTTGGTCCCATGATTCATGAGCTGAAATAAAAGATCCCTGACATTTTCCATAAGCACAGAAAACGTATCTCTCAAATTTTGTGCACACATTTGTTTACATCCCTGTTAGTGAGCATTTCTCTTTCGCCAAGTTTTGTCACACAACACCATGCCTCTGAGTTCTGAGGGAGCGTGCAATTGGGATGCTGACTGCAGGAATGTCCACCAGAGCTGTTGCCAGAGAATGTAATGTTTATTTCTCTACCATAAGCCGCCTCCAACGTCGTTTTAGAGAATTTGGCAGTATGTCCAACCAGCCTCACAACCACAGACCACGTGTAACCACGCCAGCCCAGGACCTCCACATTCGGCTTCTTCACCTGCGAGATCATCTGAGACCAGCCACCCGGACAGCTGAAACTGTGGGTTTGCACAACCAAAGAATTTCTGCACAAAGTGTCAAAGTCTTAGGGAAGCTCATCTGCATCCTATTTGTCCTCACCAGGGTCTTGACCTGACTGCAGCTCGGCGTCGTAACCGACTTCAGTGGGCAAATTCTCACTTTCAATAGCCACTGGCACTCTGGAGAAGTGTGCTCTTTGCGGATGAATCCCAGTTTCAGCTGTACCTTGCACATGGCGTCGCGTGGGCGAGCGGTTTACTGATGTCAACGTTGTGAACAGAGTGCCCCATGGTGGCTGGTGGGGTTATGGTATGGGCAGGCATAAGCTACAGACAACTAACACAATTTGAATGCACAGAGATACCGTGATGAGATCCTGAGGCCCATTGTCGTGCCATTCTTCCGCCACCATCACCTCATGTCTCAGCATGATAATGCATGGCCAACTTTACACAGCCATTGAAAAGGAGTGGGACAACATTCCACAGGCCACAATCAACAGCCTGATCAACTCTATGCGAAGGAGATGTGTAGCGCTGCACGAGGCAAATGGATATCGGACCAGATACTGAATGGTTTTCTGATCCATGCCCTTAACTTTTTTAAAGGTATTTCTGACCAACAGATGCATATCTTTATTCCCAGTCATGTAAATCCATAGATTAGTGCCTCATTAATTTATTTTAATTGACTGATTTCCTTATATTAACTGTAAAATCTTTGAAATTGTTGCATTTTATTTTTGTTCAGTATATTTAATCATACTTCATGATCCCATATTACATCATTTCGTTTACACAACCCCTCTTTTCCATCTCTTTTTAATTGCAGTTTGTTATTTTTTCTCAGCTGAGTTTTTTTTGGCTCTCCATATCACTATCCAGGCTTTTACTCTCAAAGGGGGAGCAGTGACGCTTTTAGCCAATTACTTCAACACTTCTTCTAGGCCTCTGATTAATCTCTCCCCTGTCACTTATTAGCGCTCTGCTTAGCTATCGATCCCATCTCCCGTTAGATTTAACACAGAGGATAGGAGAAGAGCTGTGCCTGCTGTCATTCTTCTCACTCCAGCCCAGTTCTGACCAGAGCCTGATTAATACATCAGGAATCCTCTGAGCAGACAAGTTGACTCAAACCAGATCAGATCCAGTAATTATATTCCCAGAACCCTACAGTTAAATTATCGGGCTGTTTAAGTCAGCAGGAGTGGAAAATGTTTGTTAAATCCCCACCAAAGTGCTGTGTGAGGTTTTTCGTTCAGCTGAGGGGCTCTGCTTCGCCATTCTCCCAGCCAGAAACCTTCCAAGTTCCCCTGCCGTGTTAAGGGACCAGCCACATTGTGTGTTTCAGTAGCTGTAAGTGTAGGTAGTGAGAGTCATGGGGTTTCTCTAATTAAGTGTGGCATCCCATGAGTGGGGCTTAAATATGCCAATGTCTCCCCCTCCCTTCTGTTGTCTGAACAGCGCTAATGTGACCCTATTAAGTAGCAGGGGAACTTTTCTAGAAGTTGTCTTGGAACACGTGCTGTGACACAAGCTATGGCAGCCTTCACCCATCAGTAATGTGGAGTTCTAGCGCTGCACCTGACTGACTTGTGGCAGTGTATCACGGCTGTGAGTCATGTTTAGGAGACAGAAGTTAAGAGGAGGAAGTGATTGAACAGTGAACACGGTGTCCCTTAGCAACGCAGTGGAAGGCTTTCTCTCCATGACACCACCTGTACCCTGTTGTCACTGCCCTCAGAAGGACAGGCATGGATATGGCAAATATTGCCTTAACGTGCTAATGGACTGAAATGGAGCCTTGACTGTTTGGGATCCTGTTATGGCTTCTCTATGTTCTCTGGGAGAAGCAAGCGGCAGCGGGCCCACTTGCTTGACACTGATTCACCCTGGCGCCCACCCACGCTGGCCCAGGAACCAGAGGACAAGATAGGGCTCTTCATGTCAACACAGTGGCTCTCTGCTCCCTGTCTCCTAGTCTCTCCATCATCCACAGTGTCTGCTGGCTCTGCGCTCGTTGGAGCAGTAAATGCTATGGCTCTCATGGGGGAATTGTGATCAGAGCAGGCCATTGCTTTCGTAAGGCATCACTGGGCCTGATGGCTGGATGAGTGCATGTGCGTGTGAGTCACTGATAAATAGCTGACCAGATAATGTCACAGGCTCCCTGAGAGCGCCTGGGTTTATGGGTGTGGGCATTGAGGCAGGCAGACACCTGTGGGTTGGATGGAGCCCCAGGGGCTTCTGCATTGCAGGGTGGGCACAAGCTGAGTCTCTCTCCCTCAACCTCCCACTCTGTCTCTTTCTCTCATATTATCTCTCATCTCATCCTTTCACCCATACCCCTCCTCTCCACTGTGCTGTAATTGAGTTGAGCGATGAGATCAGTCTAACCCCTGCCCCAGTAGCGGCCTGCCCAGAGCTCATCACCATGAGTGCCATTACATGCGAGTCCCCAGTCTGGAGACAACCAGACCCAGGCTGCTGCTGCTAGCCTTTGTCTCAGCTGGGCTCAGGAGGAGAGAGACACAGAGAGGGTGAGTTTGCTAGTGAGAGTGGGGAGGGAGGCGGCTGCAGCGCGTACTCTCTAATACGGTAATCCAGTGTGGGCAGCCTGTGAAGCTCGTTAAAGCACCCTTCTAAAGCAGGGATTAGGGCGGCCCAATGCTCCTTGATCATTACATTACATTACATTACAGTCATTTAGCAGACGCTCTTATCCAGAGCGACTTACAGGAGCAATTAGGGTTAAGTGCCTTGCTCAAGGGCACATCGACAGATTTGATCACAGCTACTGGACATAAACACCCTGTTAGACCTCTCTATCTCTTACACACACACACACCATCTGACACTTCACCTCCTCCTCCGTGCTGCAGATAAACCACATCTAATGGTTCTTTATGAAGGATGATTCTAGCCAACATAAAGACTTGTAGCATCTTCTTATTCTGTAGCCTGTTTTGTATTTTATTTTTGTCACACAAAGTTCTCCTCTCTGTTTTCTCTGCTTGTTTTGTTTACATGGGAACAAACTGTACAGGGAATATAGGCTACTGCTAAATTGGACTTCATACACGCCGTGTGGAGCTGCCTGCTGCCATAAAATAGAGATGCCCTCCTTTTCTATTTACCCGGAGGACTTTTCCTGAGCTGATCACAAGGAGTGTGATTCCTCTGAACTGGTCCATCATGCCTGTCCTCCTGAGAGGAGCAGGGCTTCGTAGCGTACATTTGACATTTTAGTCATTTAGCAGACGCTATTATCCAGAGCGACTTACAGTTAGTGAGTGCAGACATTTTTCATACTGGCCCCCGTGGGAATCGAACCCACAACCCTGGCGTTGCAAGCGCCATGCTCTACCAACTGAGCTACAGGAGGCATTGAGTCAAAGCCGTAATTAGGACTCCTCTGTACCGCCTCTGTCTCCTCCTCCCTGTTTATGCATTTCACCCTTCCTGCTCTACCGTGAAGAGAGGAGCGAGACAGAGTGATATAAGTGTTTAAACTGTAGTATCAACCTCTATGGTTTGCTGCTTGTTTTTGGTCCTTCCCATCCCTGGTTGTCCCCATTCCTCAGAAAACCTCCTCAGGGGATGGGGATTGGGCAGGGGGTGTGAGCAGACTGCTGCTCTCCTCACCTGACTGGCTTCACTGTAGCACATTCTGTTGGAGCCCATTCTTCTTAAACAGAAGTAGTGTGGAGCTATGGCTGAATCTCCAGTACTAGGCTAATCTCAGTGTTTAGAGTTTGTCAAGCTCGACCAGTAATGGGGTTGTCTGAATTGTTCGTTAACCCTCCATTGCTGATGATAATACCCACCACTGTGACCTGTACGCTCTTGTTGGCTGGTCCTCACTACATATTCGTCGCCAAACCCACTGGCTCCAGGCCATCTATAAATCACTGCTAGGCAAATCCCCGCCTTATCTTAGCTCATTGGTCACCATAGCAACACCCACCCGTAGTCTGCGCTCCAGCGGGTATATCTCACTGGTCATCCCCAAAGCCAACACCTCCTTTGGCCGCAATTCCTTCCAGTTCTCTGCTGCCAATGACTGGAACAAATTGCAAAAATCTCTGAAGCTGGAGACACTTATCTCCCTCACTAACTTTAAGCATCAGTTGTCAGAGCACCTTACCGATCACTGCACCTGTACACAGCCCATCTGAAATTAGCCCGCCCAACTACCTCATCCCTATATTGTTATTTATTTTGCTCATTTGTACCCCAGTATCTCTATTTGCACATCATCTCTTGCACATCTATCATTCCAGTGTTAATACTAATTGTAATTATTTTGCACTATAGCCTATTTTATTGCCTTACCTCCATAACTTGCTAAATTTGCACACACTGTATATTATATGTATTTCTGTTGTATTTTTGACTTTGTTTTGTTTTACCCCATATGTAACTCTGTGTTGTTGTTTTTATCGCACTGCTTTGCTTTATCTTGGCCAGGTCGCAGTTGTAAATGAGAACTTGTTCTCAACTGGTTTACCTGGTTAAATAAAGGTGAAATAAAAAAAATAAAAAAAAATGGTAGCCATAATGCCTCTTGCTTATCTGTTTCAGGGAGCGTGTTGCACAATCTTTAGATTATGGTGTAGAGTAGACAGACCCAACCGCCATTGTAATAATGGATAGACCATTCTACTACTGAGCAGCTGGTGAAGCTGGCATTGACCAGAGCTGAGCCCTAATTCCAGCTGGCCTTCAATACAGATGGCTGTAAACAGTGCCAGATTTACAGTCCTTTTCAATTCTAGACATGAAGAAATTCTAATCCAACAGACAAGAATTGAAATTTGGATTAACCTCAACTCTGCTCCACTAGAAGTCCTGTTTGAGACCCTTTCATATTTTCCTTTTTCTCCCGTTTTACTTCCCTAGTGCCCTGGTTCATGAAGTGGTACTTAAAAAGCCCTAGTGATTTCATGATGTAATGTATTGGTCCAGTCACCTCAGTTCAGTTTGAGCTGACTAGGGGAATGCAGCTGTGGGGTAGCGGGGCGGCTCCACATGTGGTAATGGCCCTTAGCATTGTGTTAATTACAGGAGTGTTGGAGTGCTTCATTAGCGGCAGGGTAAGCTTCTCTTTCTGGTGCATATCAGCACTCATCCTCAGAGCGAGTGTCTGCTCCCCTGCTGTGGGGAAGGAGGGTCAGTGTGCTCTTGACCTTCCCCAGTATGTTGGACTCACAGCACAGCCGCCAACGTGTCAACATACCAGGCCTTCCAATGGGTGCATTCCATGTACGCCAAACTATTTGCTTTGTCACATTACTGACACAGATTTTGAAAACAGTTGCTGTCTCTCGTGAGCTCATACACTACACACAGGCAGCATTGTCAGATGATGAACAGAGGCCTTGTTCGTTGTTTTATCCGTCATGATCCTCATTGATACGATTTAATTGTCCATGTGTGTTGAGGATAAACTGATAAAGATAACCCTAGTTTTTCTGTTCCCGTCTCTCAAACAGCTAAACAATGGTTGCATGTGAGCAGCCGTTGCTTAATCGCTGGATGGATGAACATGTGGGTTTTTATCTCCATTCGTGTTTTAATTGTAAATGCACGACAGAAGGCCCAAGTCCATTATCAGAAACAACAGGCTTGGGAGGCCTGTAGTTTGAAGAAGCTTTATCTACTGGCCTCAGATTAATTCACACTCCGGGATAATCCGCAGTCTTGATTCATAGCAATCGTCTCTGGATTGTGTCCGCAGTACAGACACGTGGCTGTCAGTCACCTCTCCTCCTCCTCTCATGTTAGGCTACACCAAGTAACCACCCGGGTCTGTAAGCTATGCTAACGTCAGACAACGACCCGCTCCACATGTTTATGTTAGCTACTCTCTCATCTGCGTTGGGTTGTCATTGAAGTCTGGTTTGGTAGTCTGAGTGGCGCAGTGGTCTAAGGCACTACATCGCAGTGCTAACTGTGCCACTAGAGATCCTGGTTCGAATCCAGGCTCTGTCGCAGCCGGCCGCGACCGGGAGACTCATGGGCGGCGCACAATTGGCCCAGCGTTGTCCAGGGTAGGGGAGGGAATGGCCGGCAGGGATGTAGCTCAGTTGATAGAGCATGGCGTTTGCAACGCCAGGGTTGTGGGTTCGATTCCCACGGGGGGGGCCAGTATAAATAAATAAAAAAAATGTATTCACTAACTGTAAGTCGCTCTGGATAAGAGCGTCTGCTAAATGACTAAAATGTTAATGTAAATGTAGTCAGTCAGACCAAGGGGTGCATAGAGTTCATCACTATGCGTCTCAGGCTGGCCACCAGGGTTTTAGCGGGGGTCTGAGAAGCGCTGTGTGTGTGAGGGGGAGCCGGTATGCTCAGTGGCAGCTGTGGAGGAGATTATCCCCTGGACCTTAGCCTCGCTAATAGAAACTCCTGAAGCTATTGTGCCTCAGTCAGATTAAAAAACAAAAAATCTCTTCAGAGGGAGGGAATGCAGAGCGCCCACAGAAGTGCATTAGCATAATGCAGGCCTGCCATGGAGCACAGAAAGACAGAACAACGCACAGTCACAATGCTGTGGTGGCCTTCTCTGAAAGAAACTGCCTACAAAGCAAATGTTTTAATCTTTTTCTCATCGGCCGCAGCTCTTTCAGCAGTTTTTTTTTTTCTTTTCTTTTTTTAAAAGTGTCATTAGACCGTTTGCACTAGACCTCGAGTTGAATTTGATGTGAGAGAATTGTCCTTCATAGCCATTAAGAGCTACAGTAACAAAACTGGTTAAGCAGACTAAGCCAAGCAAGGTAAACAGTCCTCTTCAAGCCCCAGGGAGAAGTGTAATCTCTTTATGCAGGCTGAGCAAACCTCTGCAACTGGTAGATAACACCATAATGTGATAAAGAGAGAGTTGGCAAATTGTTTGCCACGACAAAATAACTTTTCTTCTTGGTCATGAGTCAACCTTTAAACACATATAGGTATGTTGGTAGTAAACAGACGTCACATGCTTTTCATTGTGAACAGGGCAAATATTGGTGCAATAAGTTATTTTTGTCTTGCTTTGTTCTGGTGAATGTACAAAGTTTGCATATTATCTTTTGTTTTTGGTTAATTATTCATGGAAACCTGAATTAAATTTGATTTTATGACTGCACCTTGAGCTGACATTTATGCTTGGCCTTTCCCCAGGAATATTCCAGCAAGGAAGCAGCCCTGTTTAGTTTATTTATTTTATTTAACCAAGTAAATCATTGAACACATTCTCTTTTACAATAATGACCTGACCAAGATGGGGCGATAACTCGTGCAGCAAAGCAGACAAGTGACAACATGCAGACAAAGCAGACCTCTTTTTTTTCTTTTTTCTTTTGTTCCACGCAAAAACAGAAAAATAAAAATACACTGCTCAAAAAAATAAAGGGAACACTTAAACAACACAATGTAACTCCAAGTCAATCACACTTCTGTGAAATCAAACTGTCCACTTAGGAAGCAACACTGATTGACAATAAATGTCACATGCTGTTGTGCAAATGGAATAGACAACAGGTGGAAATTATAGGCAATTAGCAAGACACCCCCAATAAAGAAGTGGTTCTTCAGGTGGTGACCACAGACCACTTCTCAGTTCCTATGCTTCCTGGTTGATGTTTTGGTCACATTTGAATGCTGGCGGTGCTTTCACTCTAGTGGTAGCATGAGACGGAGTCTACAACCCACACAAGTGGCTCAGGTAGTGCAGCTCATCCAGGATGGCACATCAATGAGAGCTGTGGCAAGAAGGTATGCTGTGTCTGTCAGCATAGTGTCCAGAGCATGGAGGCGCTACCAGGAGACAGGCCAGTACATCAGGAGACGTGGAGGAGGCCGTAGGAGGGCAACAACCCAGCAGCAGGACTGATACCTCCGCCTTTGTGCAAGGAGGAGCAGGAGGAGCACTGCCAGAGCCCTGCAAAATGACCTCCAGCAGGCCACAAATGTGCATGTGTCTGCTCAAACGGTCAGAAACAGACTCCATGAGGGTGGTATGAGGGCCCGACATCCACAGGTGGGGGTTGTGCTTACAGCCCAACACCGTGCAGGACATTTGGCATTTGCCAGAGAACACCAAGATTGGCAAATTCGCCACTGGCGCCCTGTGCTCTTCACCGATGAAAGTAGGTTCACACTGAGCACGTGACAGAGTCTGGAGACGCCGTGGAGAACGTTCTGCTGCCTGCAACATCCTCCAGCATGACCGGTTTGGCGGTGGGTCAGTCATGGTGTGGGGTGGCATTTCTTTGGGGGGCCGCACAGCCCTCCATGTGCTCGCCAGAGGTAGCCTGACTGCCATTAGGTACCGAGATGAGATCCTCAGACCCCTTGTGAGACCATATGCTGGTGCGGTTGGCCCTGGGTTCCTCCTAATGCAAGACAATTCTAGACCTCATGTGGCTGGAGTGTGTCAGCAGTTCCTGCAAGAAGAAGGCATTAATACTATGGACTGGCTCGCCCATTCCACAGACCTGAATCCAATTGAGCACATCTGGGACATCATGTCTCGCTCCATCCACCAACGCCACGTTGCACCACAGACTGTCCAGGAGTTGGCGGATGCTTTAGTCCAGGTCTGGGAGGAGATCCCTAAGGAGACCATCCGCCACCTCATCAGGAGCATGCCCAGGCGTTGTAGGGAGGTTATACAGGCACGTGGAGGCCACACACACTACTGAGCATCATTTTGACTTGTTTTAAGGACATTACATCAAAGTTGGATCAGCCTGTAGTGTGGTTTTCCACTTTAATTTTGAGGGTGACTCCAAATCCAGACCTCCCATGGGTTGATACATTTGATTTCCATTGATAATTTTTGTGTGATTGTGTTGTCAGCACATTCAACTATGTAAAGAAAAAAGTATTTAATAAGATTATTTCATTCATTCAGATCTAGGATGTGTTGTTTAAGTGTTCCCTTTATTTTTTTGAGCAGTGTACATCTTTACAACACATCAGTAAAACACAGGGGACACAACTAGTAGCTATTGACTCTAAAAGCAGGCCCAGGGGGTGGATAACCAGCTCATGTAACCTGTTAATGAAACTGGGGATGGAGATTAATTGGTTGAGTTTTTAAGTCCTGTTGGAGTTTTATTCCAGTCAGTAGCAGCAGAGTGTTCATGTTTTGGAGCCAGAGTTGGAGTGGGATGATGGAACAGACAAGGAGATGTAGGAGTCATGAATGCAGTCAAATTCCCACGGGGCCAGTATGAAAATAAAAAAATAATGTATGCACTCACTAACTTTAAGTCGCTCTGGATAAGAGCGTCTGCTAAATGACTTAAATGTAAATTCCACGTGACTGTTTAGTCGCGGTAATTAGGCTTCTCCAAGCTCTGCTGCTGATGGTCATTAGTAGCCTACCAAACTTGCTAACTGCCTGGTACTCAGCACTCTTGTCCCTCTAATCACTCTGACATCGATGCAAATGTAATTGATAATTTAATCAAACACTTCATGAGAGCCCATGAGCTCATGTTGCGCAACATTTCTATAGGCTATGCAATTTCTATAGGCTATGCAATTGCGTGAGAAAACAGAGTGATGGCCTCTATTAAAAAGAGGAGGATCCCATCAGCGTTCTATATGCTAGGCTTACTATATTTATTTCTCAACTTTCCTAATATTAAGCACATTGCTTATCTTTACAACAGGAGTATAGCTTACCTGGCTGGCATGAAAATGAACCACAGGAAAAGCGTCCTCCATTCGCTATTTAGGTGCATAGATGACATGTAATTTTTTCCCCTGCCCCTGTTTCGAGACAGGTGCGTGATAATGGTCCATTCTAAATCCAAACAAATTTCACACATATTATTTAGTATATGTAAAGACAAGATTAAATCAAGAATAGTCTGATGGGTGACAATATTAGCCTATCACTTGTGAATTATATATTATCACTTGTGAATGATGCCCAGCGTAAGGCTGAAGGAATATAATTATAATTCCCTTCTCCCGGCTGCCAATCACTGTGCCAATCACTGTGCTCCGAAGCACCTCTTACTCACATAGCTCTCTCAGATATCTAAATTCTTATTAGCCAATGCCCGACACGTGATCTGGTCCTTCTCACAGGTTTCAAAGCTCCGAAGTAGGCTACAATGAATGAAATGATTTTTTGTGTCAAATTGTCAGTTGGCAACCCATCCCTTATGGGATTAATTGACACATAAACAAACATTACAATAATTCACTGTGATAATTCTTCTTCCGGTGTTCTCTGCAGTGCGCATTGCATAAAGAGTGAAAAAATATATATAGTAAATAAGGTTATCCAAACAATAATTATATCCCTAGAGCAGTAAAAAATATACATTGTGGTTGCAACGCCGTGCGTCCTTATTGATTTCCGAGGCGCATATTGAAGATGTTAGAACTGTCCCGATTTTTACGTTTCGATAGCCAACAAGATGAGTAACGAACAGCAAAAGCACTAGCCTATGTCAATCTACTATCCCCCATAGTACAAAAGTTTACCTATTCTATTGGTCAGCTTGTCCTTCTATGAGAGAAATAAATATTCCAAACAGACTTTGGGACAGTTGTGGGATGATAGATCCTAAATTAATACAACCACTGTACATCAAAAAACCTTTTAAAAGCAATGAGGCTGATGCAACAGATCAGAACGTTTAGCTTAAAATGTTGCTAAACTATGAGGCTATTTCTTCACATTATAAGCGCAGCAATGCCCACACGGCAGTAGGCTATAAGTGCGAATGTTCAAAAATGCAATTAGTGGGAAGACGCAAATGCGAGCGGTTTCATATTACAGAGATGAAAATAGCCTTCAGAAATGTAGAAAGAGGGAAGATCTAAAGACGCAACAACAAGCATGGGTTGTTAATATGACTAGGATTGTGTATTTGCCTGCTGGACAGCGAAATAAAGTTGAACCTGAGATAAATACTGGTTTCAATGGCATATGAGGAAGTGTTTATAAAAGAATCCCCTTAACATTCCTATGGTCAGACATGCCTCATAAAATGAAAAAACGTCAAGGGTTTAAACGTTTACGTTTATGGTTAAATAGTTTCAAAATGTTGACTGCCTCCGCTCAGATTGCAAGGTTGGTGATGTTGCGGTGCGCAACAGGCACTGTCATTTTCTCTCCTATCTGAACGAACAGTGCCTCAAGTACACTACATGAACATCTATTACAAAATCATGGGCATTAATATAGAGTTGGTGCCCCCTTTGCTGCTATAACAGCCTCCACTCTTCTGGGAAGGCTTTCCTCTAGATGTTGGAACATTGCTGCTGGGACTTGCTTCCATTCAGCCACAAGAGTATTAGTGAGGTCGGGCACTGATGTTGGGCGATTAGGCCTGGCTCGCAGTTGGCGTTCCAGTTCATCCTAAAGGTGTTCGATGGGGTTGAGGTCAGGGCTCTGTGCAGGCCCGTCAAATTCTTCCACACAGATCTCGACAAACCATTTCTGTATGGACCTCGTTTTGTGCACTGGGGCATTGTCATGCTGAAACAAGAAAGGGCCTTCCCCAAACTGTTGCCACAAAGTTGGAAGCACAGAATCGTCTAGAATGTAATTGTATCCTGTAGCGTTAAGATTTCCCTTCACTGGAAGTAAGGGGCCTAGCCCAAACCATGAAAAACAGCCTCAGACCATTATTCCTCCTCCACCAAACTTTACAGTTCGCACTATGCATTGGGGCAGGTAGCGTTCTCCTGGCATCCGCTAAACGCAGATTCGTCCGTCGGACTGCCAGATGGTGAAGTGTGATTCATCACTCCAGAGACCGTGTTTCCACTGCTCCAGAGTCCAACCTTTACACCACTCCAGCCGACACTTGTCATTGAGCATGGTGATCTTAGGCTTGTCTGTGGCTGCTCTGCCATGGAAACCCATTTCATGAAGCTCCCGACGAACAGTTCTTGTGCTGACTTTGCTTCCAGAGGCAGTTTGGAACTCGGTAGTGAATGTTACAACTGAGGACAGACAATCTTTACGTGCTTCAGCACTTGGCGGTTCCGATCGTGAGCTTGTGTGGCCTACCACTTTGCGGCTGAGCCGTTGTCGCTCCTAGAAGTTTCCATGCCACAATAACAACACTTACAGTTGACCGGGGCAGCTCTAGCAGGGCAGAATGTTGACGTACTGATTGTTGGAAAGGTGGCATCCTATGACGGTGCCACATTGAAAGTCACTGAACTCTTCGGTAAGGCCAATGTTTGTCTATGGAGATTGCATGGCTGTGTGCTCGATTTTATACACCTGTCAGCAACAGTTGTGGCTGTAATAGGCAAATCCACTAATTTGAAGAGGTGTCCACATACTTTTGTGTATATATAGTGTATGTCAACAGTATCAAGCCTTTAGATATGAATAATGATCCTATATTATATTTGTCAAACATTACTGGTGTTTAGCCTAATACAGCTCTGGAAAAAAGTAAGAGACCACTGCAAAATTATCAGTTTCTCTGGTTTTACTATTTATAGGTATGTGTTTGGGTAGAAATAACATTTTTGTTTTATTCTATAAACTAATGACAACATTCTTCCCAAATTCCAAATAAAAATATTGTCATTCAGAGCATTTATTTGCAGAAAATGACAACTGGTCAAAACTGGCCATGACAGGGTCTTGATCTGGTGGTCCTCCATCCACACCTTGATTGAACTGGCTGTGTGGCATGGCGCATTGTCCTGCTGGAAAAACCAATCCTCAGAGTTGGGGAACAATGTCAGAGCAAAAGGAAGCAAGTTTTCTTCCAGGACAACCTTGTACGTGGCTTGATTCATGCGTCCTTCACAAAGACAAATCTGCCCGATTCCAGCCTTGCTGAAGCACCCACAGATCATCACCGATCCTCCACCAAATTTCACAGTGGGTGCGAGACACTGTGGCTTGTAGGCCTCTCCAGGTCTCTGTCTAACCATTAGACGACCAGGTGTTGGGCAAAGCTGAAAATTGGACTCATCAAAGAAGATGACCTTACTCCATTCCTCTACTGTCCAATCCTTATGGTGTTTTGCAAACCTCAGCCTGGCTCTTCTTTGCTTCTCATTAAGGGCTTTTTTCTAGCTTTGCACGACTTCAGCCCTGCCCCTAGGAGCCTGTTTCAAACCGTCCTCGCCGTGCACTTCACCCCAGCTGCCGTTTGCCATTCTTTTTGTAGGTCACTTGATGTCATCCTACGGTTGTTGAGTGACATTTGAATGAGTTGGCGGTCATCCCGGCCAGTAGAGTCGTTTTCGCCCTCTGCCGGTCTGTAGCTTTGTTGTCCCCAATGTCTGCTGCTTGACCTTGTTCTTATGAACCGCCGTCTTTGAAATTTTAAGGATGGAAGCAACCTGACGCTCTGTATCCCTCTGCCAGTAAAGCCAGAATTGAACCCTTCTTTTCCTCACTCAAAACTTTCCTTTTCAACTCTTTTGGCATGGTCAATAGTTATTTTTTGATTAATATTACTTTTGAGGTACTATTAGCACTGTTTTTGCCATCCAGCTGGTCCTATTGCAAGAGGATAGTGATGACCACTGCAGTGGTTTTTATACTTTTCTTCGTTAAATAAGATTTGGTTCATGTGATCACCTAATCAGTACCTAATTCAGTAGAATGAGGTGTGCCTGTGTTGGAATTCAACAGACACTGGACTGGAATGGCTGTCATACATGTAGAGATGCTGATTTAAGAAAAATGTGCAGTGGTCTCTTAATTTTTTCCACAGCTGTATATACGCATAGGCTATTACCTACACTTTGACATGTAGGGTAATTATTTATTTACATTTACATACACTTTTCTTAAGAGAATAGCTTTTTTCAGTTTTCAAATCAATTTAATTGGCTATTCTGGTTAATGGCCTTGGTGCCCTGGCAGATTGGGCAAATGGCCTTACCCCTAAAATCACAACATTTCAGGCCTGTGTTAATATCGGCAAGAGAGCATGAGGGAGTGTCTGTGAGCTTTTATGTTTGAGGTACCTAGCTAAGGTGCTAACTGTGTTGGTTATGAGACTAAGGTGGAGTGTGTGCGTGTTTGTAATAAGATGTAGAGAAAGTGGGATCACCTGGAGTTCAGAGTTCGACTGCATGTCCGCCACGTCTACACATGTGCAATCAGTCACTGCCCTACCAATTGTAAGACCACACACACACACACAGAGCGAGAAACGCACACACACACACACACACACCGAGAGAGAGAGAAACACACTGCCACAGGCATACTCTCCCATCACTGTGCCCGTCTCCCCCCTGTGCTCCTCACACCTATTCACATACTCACATTATCATAGTGCCACAGGCATGGACTCCTCCCTCCTTCCCGCCTCTGTAATTTTGTCTCTTGTGCCGTAGTGGCTTTGGTTCCACAGTGACAGCTGGCGTGCTGCAGGCTCGCTGGAGCAGATAGATCAGAGAGGTCAGAGAGCACTGAGGCCAGTGAACAGCTGGGGGGGGAATTAACAGACCCCATCATTGGGGCTTTGAGAAGTAGGAGAGTGGATAGGCCTAATGTCAATCTTGCCATTGACACTGTACTAATGACACTGATGGCCTGGGATGCATTCACATAATCTTACATGACCCCTGTTTCATGTGTTGTTCTCCTGCTTGCCTCTTTCGACTAAGCCATAGTGTTTTTTACCACCGGGGGACTGGTTACTTGCGTGGGCTTCAGATCAACACTACACACCGAAGTAGAATGAGACTGAGCTCTTCCGAAAAACTTGACTCAGCGTTGGATGATTTCTTACTGGATGGGGCGGGGATTAAAATACACTGGCAGTTCAAGCATGTCTGTAGATTATGTTTAGATGTTGTGATATGAGTAGGTCCTTCCTCTCTACCCTAGCTGCAGCTTTTCTTTTGTGAACAATGTAAAATGATACCTGATAGAAAGACCACATGTCTAGCTGCATTTCTGTTGTTGTGTATGCATTATGGAGATGTTTCCCAACCGCTGTGTAATGCATAGATGGTCAAAGCCCAACGTATTGCTGCACTACTCACAATACAACACAGCCTTCCAACTAAACTGCACTGTACCAGTCTGCCTTCCCCTCTAGGGTAACTACACGCCTACTGTGTAAATGACTGTATGTCTATGGATCAGAGCCTGTATTGTGTTTGAGGGGGGCTTAAGAAGCCATCTTGTTGCTGGATGTGGTTGAGGTGCTGAGTGACTGAAGGCTGTAGTCTATCTGTAGCCCCCGATTCTCACAGGTCCTCCAGGCCAATTCACACACTCTGATGTGGTCTGTGTGACCAAGTTATGTGAACCCGCAGACACTGAACACTAAACCACAATCTGCTCAGGATTCAGGTGCTTTAGTTGAGTTACTCAGTTTATCATCACTGCCCTACCCCATCAGCCATCTATGTAAATCAAGTTGGATTCAGCACGCAATGCAACCGCCCCTTGGGTATTTCAGGTGATTCTTTTTGGTTGGTATTTTACCCCCTTTTTTCGTGGTATCCAATTGGTATTTACAGTCTTGTCCCATCGCTGCAACTCCCGTACGGACACGGGAGAGGCGGCGGTCGAGAGTCATGCGTCCTCCGAAACCCAACCGAGCCGCACTGCTTCTTGACACGGTGCCCGCTTAACCTGGAAGCCAGCCGCTCCAAAGTGTCGGAGGAAACACCGTACACCTGGTGACCGAGTCAGCGTGCACTGCGCCCGGCCCGCCACAGGAGTTGCTAGTGCGCGATGGAACACGAACATCCCTGCCGGCCAAACCCTCACCTACCCTGAACGACACTGGGCCAATTGTGCGTCGCCCCATGGGTCTCCCGGTCGCGGCCGGCTGCGACAGAGCCTGGACTCGAACCAGGATCTCTAGTGGCATAGCTTGCACTGCGATGCAGTGCCTTAGACCACTGCACCACTCGGGAGGCCCCTCAAGTTAGGTTTAAAGATGGATGCACTATGCAGAAATTGCTCCAGCTTTTCCTGGTTGCTAAAATTTTTATAGTTTGCCTAATTTCAGTTTATGTGACAAAACAAGCAAGTATAGTGTAGATAATCATTGTACCATCTAAACCGCTGTGAAATATATTTTCCATAACCAAAAGCCGGTCTACAAAACCGAAAAGTAAAAGCCGCAAAAAAACGAAAATACTTCTACGCATAGAAGTAGCACACACAGTGGGGAAAAAAAGTATTTAGTCAGCCACCAATTGTGCAAGTTCTCCCACTTAAAAAGAGGAGAGAGGCCTGTAATTTTCATCATAGGTACACGTCAACTATGACAGACAAAAGGAGTACTTATTTTCCACCATAATTTGCAAATAAATTAATAAAAAATCCTACAATGTGATTTTCTGGAGAGAAAAAATCTAAATTTGTCTGTCATAGTTGACGTGTACCTATGATGAAAAGTACAGGCCTCTCTCATCTTTTTAAGTGGGAGAACTTGCACAATTGGTGGCTGACTAAATACTTTTTTTTCCCACTGTAGAACATCTACTGCGTCTTAGAATTGCTTTCAATGAGAATGACAGATCTATTACACAAATTGCTATGTGAATTTGGTCATGATGGCCAAAAAGTTACATGTTGCAGGCTTTAAGATCCCTCTTGTGTGACTGTGGTGGCACACCCACCTCTCTCTCGCTCTCTCGCTCTCTCTGTCTCTCTCTCTGTCTGTCTACAAAGGAAGGATGTTGCACACACCATTTCCTCCAACACTTTTTTGCTGTCAAAAATGTTTAGGCCTAGTTCCTCCCTTGAACACATAGCAGAGGCCATGAGTTGTGTCCCAACACTGAAGCCTGTGGTCAGCATATCACATTGAAATACCAGTGTATTCTACACTATATCTAGTATGACTCCTATTTCTTCTCAAATGGAAAGGGTGTACTGAAGCCAGAAGGTCTGATATTGGCGCGTTCGATCAGGCCAGATGGAGGTGGGAATGTCTTTCTGTTTGAGTGGGACGTGTCAATACACTACTGTGAGTCAGAACCCCGGGGAGAATTGAAGACAGTTTCTTTCATCTGACTATGGGTACACAAGCCAGAGGCTTTACATGACTAACTGCACCAGTGTACAGGTGCATGTCTCTCAGCAATATAGCCATACACAAGCAAACTTAGACACACTCATGCACCAGTGCCCCCCATACCTGCAAACCACTGTATGTCCCTCAGACAAGAGTGCTCCCACAGCTGGACTGACTTCATGGAGGCGTGCTCGCTTGGTAAATGAGTGTACTCACAACTGAAAAAAATATCTCAATCTGTAGTTTATGGCTGTGCACCATTAGTGGATACAAAACTCTTTCAGCCCCCCTTCTCAGTGACCAGAGAAGGACTCTGTTTACTAGATATGATATATTGTTAACCTCTCTCTATTCCCCTTCTCTAGGTATTAAATGAAGAGTGTGACCAGAACTGGTACAAAGCAGAATTGAACGGGAAAAGACGGCTTCATCCCCAAGAACTATATAGAGATGAAAGCACATCCGTAAGTATGAACCACCTGACCCAGACTCCTAATATGACTCAGGAGGACTCATCTCTCCAGCTTATTGTTGCTGTGATATAGGCAAACAGGACTCATCATGACTGCCATGTCACGCTGGGCCACAGCTTCAGTGTATCACATTGATTTGGCACTATGAAACAACTGTCTGAATTCAGCAGAACAGGCCCGTCAACTCCTAGTACTGTGCTGAAGTGGCCAGTGCCACCGCAGTAGAATCTTCTCCTGTGTGTTCATTGAAGCACTGTGTGAGGATTCTTAGAGGATATTACCTCTGGAGCACACAGTGCTAGATTAGCTCTCTGTATTAGTGCGCTCAGGGCCTCTTAGACTTAATTGAATATTGACCCTTATTTCATAATCACTGGGATTTTATCAGATGGGATTTTGGAGTATGGAGGGGGCTGGGTCTGGCTGTCTCTGTCCAAAGAAAGCTACGCCATGACTAGGCTTTGTCTGTCTGTGTACAGTGGATTGCCCCACCCCCTCCCCACCCCCCTACTCTGGCCTATATAGTGCAGGTATAAGCCGTTAGCAACTGGTGCCAGGACTTGGATAGTGAGAAATGGCTGATCCATAGTCCATGTGTTAATGAGCAGAGAGAACGCAGAGCTCAGGTCAGCTGGTGTGGGCAGAGTGTGAGTTGTGAGTAAAATAATTGGCTGTGATCATGAGGAAGAGACGGCCAGCAGAAACAACAGTTATCTCTGGTCTGGTCCCTGTCCTCAGTCTGTCTGTTTAATGGAAGTCTGAGTGGAGTCACCCGTCTCTGTGAGGTGGAATTTACCCCTCAGCACCACTGCCTCATCAGAGGCTTGGTTTTAATTGTCCGGGCTGCTACTCATAGCCACATCAAAGCGTGCCATTTAGCAGGGCTGGGCTGTGATGCTGTGTACAGGTCTTAGTTGCCCTTGTCAAGTAATACACCGTGCTGTGACATCACAGCTAATGCCATCATCATAAAAAAAGAGTGAATAGATACTGTGTAATGAATACAAGACAGTCTGTGGTGTTCTCAATTGATTGCCTATTTAAGTGCTTTGAACACCTGAAAGAGAAATGCTATTTAACCTAAATCAATCCAATGTCAGTAGCTACACTCTCCTCTTGCACTGACTGACTGTGGGTCAGCTGTTAGTCCTGCCCCCATATAGTTTGGTGTAGCCTAAGTGTAAGGGACAGTAGTGATCTGATCACATGGCAGTTGTAGTGGGGCAGGAGTTTGCCCTTTTGTCACTTTATAGACTGGCTGTGATGGAGTGGCAGCAGCAGACTCTCTCTCACACACACACACACACACACAATTTTTTTTACATTTTAGTCATTTTAGCAGACGCTCTTATCCAGAGCGACTTACAGTTAGTGAGTGCATACAATGTTTTTTTATTTATTTAATTTTTCATACTGGCCCCCCCGTGGGAAACTAACCACAACCCTGGCGTTGCAAACGCCATGCTCTACCAACTGAGCTACACGGGACTAGAACAACCAGCCTGCCTTATTTTGGGTACAGTACATGGGTAGTTGACGTGACTGACCTTTTTTTTATCCATAGTGGCAAACGCATATTAATTTAATTGGTTCAAATTGTGACATCCTA
Organism: Coregonus clupeaformis; assembly: GCF_020615455.1. NCBI lineage: Eukaryota > Metazoa > Chordata > Actinopteri > Salmoniformes > Salmonidae > Coregonus > Coregonus clupeaformis. The sequence goes on from NC_059198.1 coordinate 25,924,355, forward strand.
TGACTGAAATCTTTCTTTCTTAGCTTGGATCATTAATAATGTCATGCAGTATATCATTTATTTTATTACCATTTTGAACCAAACGTGGTAATTGTCCAATGGTGTGACTGGTGTCTGTTAATGAATGAAAACATGAATACAATTCCCTTCACCTACTCTTGTACTTATGACACAGCAGTGTATTTCAAAAAACAGTAGTCCCCAAGTCCGTCCATTATATTTCCAAATAGTTCTGATTGATTACATGTTGTCCCCCAAATGCAATGTCCACATGGTGACCATGAAAATGCAATGTAATGTAATGTGTGACCCAATTCTATGATTAATCAACGAGCCAGCATTTGGGCACCATTGTGCTGGGGAGGGTTCTCTTGCAATGAGGAAGTACAGAAGACATTACTGGAGCACATGGTCTGAACAGCTTGTAAGCTATATCAGAAATATTTTTGGCACTTTTCTGCCATTGCCATCAGGGCCTACTTTTTGTCCCACCAGCCACAGTGGCAGGTAGATGAAAAAAAATGTACCAGCCATCAGATAAAATATTTTTTCGCCATAATTATATAAAAAACACAAAATAAGGCATGAACCATGCTTTGTAATGTTTCTAAAACAAATGTATTAGTAAGAAGTAATGTGGTATATTGCTCAATTTCATAAAATGTTTGTGAACCGAGTCTTTTAACCAAAGTATTAGATAAGACAAAATGTTCAGTTGCCCTTTAAAGGGCGGTAGGTTACCGTGGGAACGGGTCTACTCAAGTCCTGTCACGTGTCTGTGAGAGATTTGGGATTTGATTAGGTTGCCTGTTTGCTATCAGTTGAAGCAGCAGACTCAAACTAACATTGAAAAATATATATATAATAGCCAAGAAAGACGAGGACAAAGTCTCACTTTGTAGACTTTCAAGTAAATTAGACCGACTTAATGTCTGTGTGCAGTGGCTCCAAAAATGTAGCTATCTATCAGCGCTTCACTCAGTGCGCACAGCTCCGCTGCCAGGCAGTGTTGCTGCGCTAGGTGGGATATATAGGATTCGTATCTTGTACTGAAATTCGTATTTCAGTACATCAAATGTGAATCAGTGTGTGTTATGGTCTTTGTTGCATGGCTTCTTATCCACAGAGGTGTGGGTTCAGGTTTGTGTTCTAACCAAGCAATAACACACATGATTCAACTAATCATGTCTTGATTGAAGTCTATGATTAGTTGATTAGTTGAATGGGGTGTGTACTGGTCGGCAAGAACAAAAGCCTAAGTCCACATTGATCTCTGTGGATAGGACATCCCCCTGTTATGAGTGCTACTTTCATGATGAATAGTAATGATCAGTTTATTTTTATAACTTTGGGGGAGATTAATATAATCCAATTAAAATGGATTATTTAAGAGGTGGGCTTATTTGGAACACCAATGGGCTTAAAGGGTACACTCGGTACCCATTTAAGCCCAGTCCGGACTTTTCACATATTTTATCAAATATTTTTGTCTTATTAAAACATGTAAGTAAAGTCATTAAACTTCATATGAGAGAGATCTTTCATTTTATATCCACTTTTCTTACTAAAATGTGAGCAGTATATGTTAGAAATGTCTAAACTCATACTGAACAAAAATATCAACTCAACATGTAACAATTTCAAAGATTTTACTGAGTTACAGTTCATAGAAGGAAATCAGTCAATTTAAATAAGTTATTTAGGCTAACAGCCCCCACCCCCGTACTGACAAATTCTCTAAAATGACTTTGGAGGCGGCTTATGGTAGAGAAATTAACATTACATTATCTGGCAACAGCCCTGTTGGACATTCCTGCAGTCAGCATGCCAAATGCAAGCTCCCTCAAAACTTGAAACATCTGTGGCATTGTGTTGCGTGACAAAACTGCACATTTTAGAGTGGCCTTTTATTGCCCCCAGCAAAGGTGCACCTGTGTGATGATAATGCTGTTTAATCAGCTTGATATGCGACACCTGTCAGGTGGATGGATTATCTTGGCAAAGTAGAAATGCTCACTAACAGGGATATAAACTAATTTGTGCACAAAATCTGAGAGAAATATGCTTTTTGTGCGTATGGAATATTTCTGGGATCTTTTATTTCAGCTCAGGTAACGTAGGACCAACACTTTACATGTTGCGTTTTATATTTTTGTTCAATATAGATTTTGGTGGTACACTTAGCCTATTTGTACAGTATCCTTTTGCAATTTAGATCATTTTAAGTGGTTCTGAGTGCAATATTTACATATTCATTCTCCCACGCCTGGTTCTCAATCCCTGCAGGTGACCATTGCTTCGGTGGCCTCTGGGTCTGTCTCTGCCGCCTGGGGAAGGCCTGGTTCTTTAACATGGCCCTAGTGATATTGGGGACTGGCTGTGGTAGTCCCATTATTGGTTATCACTCTCTGCATAAGACCATCTATTCCGTTGATCTGTCTTTGTCTATCCCACCAATTCCTCCTGACCGATTGGCATACATGATCCACCCTGGGAAGGCCCGCATAAGCAGGGCCTCTTTTGGATACTGTTCACCCTGCCTCCAATATATTACCCACCAGTGTCAGAGACACGTTGTGTTTCTCAAACCCCATTTTGGGATATACTCCAAAAACCCTCCAACAGAACACCTCTCAAGCGGTGCCTCGGCTCCCACGGCTTCGGCTGATAGTAGGAGAGGGGCCTCCCACTGGGTGCGTTTGGGTCTCCTCCATCACTGGAGAACTGTGCCCCTGCACCTTGCTGCACAGCCAGGTACACCTCAATTTTGTGGGGGCCTACCGGAGTGATCCTGCCAGTAGCATATTCCTGTCTCAAAGATTAAGCCATGCAAGGCTTAGTACACACGGCCGGTACAGTGAAACTGCGAATGGCTCATTTAAGTCAGTTCCTTTGATTGCTCCGACGTTACTTGGATAACTGTGGCAATTCTAGAGCTAATGCATGCCAACTAGTGCTGACCTTCGGGGATGCATGCATTTATCAGACCCAAAACCAATGCGCGGTACTCTAAGGCTCTTTGTGACTCTATAACCTCGACCGGTGGCGTGCCATTCGTGGCGCTGACATCTAATTTGAATGTCTGCCCTATAAACTTTCGATGGTACTTTCTGTATATACCATGGTGATCGTGGGTAACGGGGAATCAGGGTTAAATTCCGGGGAGGGAGCCTAAGAAAGGGCTACCACATCCAAGGAAGGCAGCAGGCGCGCCAATTACCCACTCCCGACTCGGGGGAGCTAGTGATGAAAGATAACAGTACAGGACTCTTTCGAGGCCCTGTAATTGGAATAAGTACATTTTAAATCCTTTAATGAGGATCCGCTACTGATGTTTAGAAGTTGCATTGTAGAGCGGTCAGAAACTTCAAAGTGTCATTAATTACGTTTTAACCGTAAAATTTGACTGCCTGTTGTGTATTGTCCATCAGTGGGACATAATGTACTATGGGGTTACACCAATAAAAAATTTATTTTTAAAAAGGGGTTGTCTTGAACAAAGTGTAAAATAATTGTTGAAGCAGGTAACATTATCATAGTACACAAGTCAAGTAATTGCTTTTTATCTAGGTTTTTGTCAAATGACTGAATCTTACTCAAAATGTAATAGGGAGACACTTGGTTATCATCATTATACAAGTAAATGTGTTTTTCAACAGGGTATGATTACTGATTTAAAAACAGAAGTAACTAATAATTAGTAAAAATCATTTTGTCTATTTGGGAATCATTAAACCTTTATATTAGCATTAATTATGATGTCACACCAGAGGACAAATTCAAGGCACTAATGCATGAAATGTTTCATTAAATTGGATACACATTTAAAATCAAATGTGGCCACATTTTGAATTGTTTAGACATACTTTTTTGCAACTATGTTTTTTTACTTAAATGTTTTAATAAATAATTTGTTCACTTTTGTTTTGGCCATACGGCAACTACCCACATGCAGTACAGTATCTTCAGCCGACGCTAGGCCTGGTAACGACGCTAGGCCTGGTAACGACGCTAGGCCTGTAACGACGCTGGCCTGGTAACGACGCTAGGCCTGGTAACGACGCTTAGCCTGGTAAGCTGGGCCTGGTAACGACGCTAGGCCTGGTAACGGTATGCTGGGTTTAGAAAAATAGATGTTAATGTGCTTCTGCATTTCATCTACCGGTATGTATTCACACCAGACCATGAAATATGGACCTTTTGGATCATCCTTATAGTAGAAGTGGTGTAAGTAATAACATGTTTGGGAGCCTGCTAAATTGAGTCAAAATAGCTTTAGATTGCTCTTCCATAGTGGTATTTATATCTGTACTGTACTGTGTGTAGCAGGTAGGTGCATTGTGTGTGTGAGAGACGCAACCAGTCTGGCTCTACATGGCCTGGCTGCTCTTTCCGTACTTGCATTAATTGCTCTGCCGGCACCTTTATCAGAGTTGGATGGGGCCGGCCGATCGAGGGCACAAATGCAAAGAGGATTAGGTCTTGGTCATTTTATTATTGATTTTCACTTTCATGCAAAGGTGCTAAGATGTCATTTCTCTGGCTGCTCTGGTTAATAATTAACCGGAGAGAGCTCTTTCTCTCGCTCACTCTCTCAGCCCCCTGCTGCTACAGCTGCCTTTGGCCCAACCAGGGCTGCTGTCACAGACCTTACAGGAGCTGGGAATGAGAGAGCCTCTGCTCCAACCCCACAGCACAGCACGCTATCCCCACTCCTCTACCCCTGTGCCTCCACTGTACACAACGCCCACGGTTCTGGTTCTCCTACCTGCAGTATTAATCGGTTGACTGGGGCAGAGGCTTAATCTGAAATATAGTATAATTTCTTAGGAAAGTAAACAATGAGAGATGACCATGTGTCGTCCCTGATCGTGAGGGAGCAGATGTCTATCTGTTTGGTTTATGCTGGTCCGACTCTGTTCTCTCCCCTGACCCTGTGTGTGGTGCTGTCCCTCCCTCCAGGTGGTTCTTTGGGGAAGATCCCCCGGGCCAAGGCAGAGGAGATGTTGAACAAACAGAGGCACGACGGGGCCTTTCTCATCCGAGAGAGTGAGAGCGCCAGGGGACTTCTCCCTCTCTGTCAAGTAAGTGAACACACACATACAAAAGGTTTATAAGCCCTGCTCTACATATGTTGGGGGCGAGGGACTGCTCTGCATCGTACAATGTAATGGATAGCAAAGACACAAACATCTGCTATGTTTCTCTTCTTTCTCTTCCTGTGTTTAAATACAACTACTGCACTAGCACTTTCTTTTTTACCCAGTCTTCAGTGCTGCCCCCTGGTGGATAAGGGGTTACCCCATGTGTCTATTAACATTAACTCCAGCTCACTGACAGTCATTTTACAGCAGGATTTCAGCGCTTTCTTTCCAGCTTGCACAACATTGACGCAAACTCTTTGATTTCCCGATATCCGTTTCCACTCTGCTTTCCTTAAAAAGGCTCAATTCAGCAGCCCTCACTGTCATGGTGCTGTAGTGTCAGTCTGTATGTAAAGTAGATAGTGATCACTTTAATTAACTTTAATTGTCTGTATGACTCCACCTGTCTATTGCCCTCTGAGTACAGAACAAGGAGTTTGTCTTAGTAGAGACAAATCCCCCTGATGGCTGTGGAAGAGGCTGGTTTATCTCTGTGTGCAGCATTACTATCCATGGGTTCATGACCTGTGTTCACACTGTTATAGAGACAGTCTGTCTTCCTAACGTGTTGCTAAGAGAACATGTCCACATGTATTTCCTTTGGCTGTTGGGATCTCTTCTTTTCTCTGTCCTGTTTTAGCAGTTCTGTGTCTGTTGACTGTCTGCTGCTGGCCAGCTACCCATGGTTCTCATCCTCTGTCCCCCGTCTCCTCAGGTTTGGAAATGACGTCCAGCACTTCAAAGTCCTGCGTGATGGGGCAGGGAAGTACTTCCCTGTGGGTGGTGAAGTTCAACTCGCTCAACGAGCTGGTGGACTACCACCGCTCCACCTCTGTATCCCGCAACCAGCAGATCTTCCTGCGCGACATTGAGCAGGTCCCCCAGGTGAGACCACATCCCCTTAACCTTTTTTTTCAGGCTGTTTACCAGTGTGGCTTTGTAGGAGACAAACTAGGTTATTAGTGTAAAATCCCCTGTAGCTCAGTTGGTAGAGCATGGCGCTACAACGCCAGGGTTGTGGGTTCGTTTCCCACGGAGGCCAGTATGAAAATGTATGAGCCGTCTGCTAAATGACTAAAATGTAAATGTAAAATAATAGCTTTGAGGGAGACAGATTGGCCCCCAGAGTTGCTGACTCAATTCCTCATCCTGCCGGCCTAACCTTTGGACATGGCATTGGCTCAGTTCACCAACGAGTCACGGTTGATTCAGAAAACACAGTCAGGGGAAAAACCGAGGCTTTGTCCTTTTGTCAGACTTTGTTAACATGTCTAGGACTCATGGATTTGTTTTGCTCTCTTTCTCTCTCCCTGCCCACAGCATCCCACATATGTACAGGCGCTCTTTGACTTTGACCCCCAGGAGGATGGCGAGCTGGGCTTCCGACGCGGAGACTTCATCCAGGTCCTGGACAACTCTGACCCTAACTGGTGGAAGGGAGGATGCCACGGGCAGACGGGCATGTTCCCCCGCAACTACGTCACACCTGTCAACCGGAACATGTAAACAAACATCAACAACCACCCCATACCCCCCCTCAACCCATCAAGAAGACATCAGGAGCGAGAGAGGGAGAATGCAACATGGAATGAAAAAATTGAGGAGTAGTTCTGTCGAAGGCATCACCTTGTCGGTGGCAGCTGAGCAAAGCCAACTTTTAACACTGAGAAAGTTCGCCTTCATAGTGAACGCTTCAGTCAGAACTGAACTGTCATTGAGGAAAGAATACAGAGAAACTAAGCATAGTGCACCGAAAGTGAAGATAATGAGAATGATTCGATCCCTAGACTCCCACAGCTGCTTCTGTCCTCTCCTCTACTTCTTTACATTCTGCGTTTCTTTTCCTTTTTTGCCGCATGTTTTAATCACCTAAATGAAATACCAATAAATCCTAACGCTGTTTTGAATAAAAATACATGTACAAATATTTTTTTAAATGATTGAAAAATAAGAAAAAAATACGGATGCTATCTGCAACAAGTTACCAAGTCCAGGATCATTGGCACGTGAGCATTGTACATCAGCCCTGGGCTACATAAATAAATCACCTACAGTATAGAGAGAATCCATTTTTTAAGAATATATATTATATATATTTGTATGTGTTATACCAGTCATCACAAATTGTATTGTTTTTTCCATTTGTAAATTATGTTTAAAAAAAAAAATGTTAGTCTGGATAAGACCTAGTAGCTCTGGGATGTGCTGAATTGTCAGTATAATTTTTCCTGGATTATTTGAGGGCTCTCAGATGATAAAATGGCATGATGATATTTAAAACGTGAAATTATTTCCTTGTCTGATAAACGAGAGAATAGTCTGTTCTTTTTAACAAAACCAATCCTGTCAGGAAGCTAACGCCGACCAGCGAGTACAGCTATGTATGCTGCATGAGCTGTTGAGCCCTGTAAAAGGCCAGCCACCTTTTTTGAAGCCAATGTATTTATTGCAGCCATTTTACTCTTTGGCAGTGAATGTAGCTGAGTCCATAGACATTGACATGAGGGAAGCAAGGTCGGAGAACTGAACTACACAACTGCAAGGGATTTCCGAGAAGTGCTGAATTTGTAATGGTGTCAATATAAAATTATATAGAGATGTATGAAAAATATGCATATAGTACATACATATTCAAACACGCATACATGAACAGCTCCCTCCTTGTTAGACTCGCATAACAAGGTGAGTTGGATAATCACATGATGGCGTGATAAACAGTTTGAGAAATTTGAGTGTCTTTTATGCTAAAAGGTGAGAGATCAGCTTTACCAATGTTTTTCTGTCTGTGGCGTGTCAAGCACTTTTTATGTTAAGTATTTGATTTCTGGTGTGTTTGTTTTCTGTGTGTGTTTAGTTTCTTTGTTCTCTCTGGATAGTGCCTTTCTCTCTGGTGTTTCAGTGTCTCCGACTGCTGCTTTGAGCCCTCCTTTCCTTTGTGGGGCCCGTCAATCCTGCAGTGAGAAACCATGTACATAATCCAACCTGTCCCATCAACCCCACATCGCTCTCTCCCTCCCTGTGCCCTTCCCAACATGGAACTCTTCTTATTTAAGTGTCTCTTGCCTTCTCTTACCTAATGATACTGTTGTTATTTTGCCTCGTTTTTAATTTGCATTTTTAATTTTTATTTTCAATTAATAAAAATGCAGTTATTAAAAAAAGAGAAACCATGTGGTGTGTGGTCCATAGATTGTTGCAGACTGTTTTTTTGTTGTGATTCAACAAACCTTTTGATGGCTAAATTCATCTGTCTAAAAATGTATAGAAATTAATTGCCATTACCTGGCTTTGCATCTGACAATATGTAGGGACAGGGACATGCAGTGTTAGGCCATGAATCAGACAGGAATCGCAAATAAATACCTATATTGACACATCAGGCTCCCCTGCCACTATGCCAAGTTCATGTCCCTCTGGGTGCCATGAACAAGCTTCATTTGAAGAGGAAGCTGATGACTTGGCATCTTTAAGCACAGCCTTGGGTCCTTGGTACGTAGTGGTTTGCTGCCCAGTGAAAATGTACACATTGCATTACCCTCGGTCTGGTGGACTGTTTGCTTTTGTGTTCTGTTATTTTTAGCCCTTAAACACTTCCAACCAATCTGGCCACTTTCTAACCACATTGTGTCACAGGCGTGAATTGCTTTTCCACTGAGGGACACTTAACAAACCAGCGGACTGGGAACATTAGTGCTCTCCATTCTCAGTCCTGTCATGGAATTAATTGTAGTCTGAGAGGATGTCATGTACTGTAAGAAGTCTCATCAGGTCTGAAGTCTAGAGACATTATGTAAGTAAACAGCATGAATATATAACAGCCATATTTGATTACGTTGTCCCAGATATCCAGGGAACTTCATTGGCATTTACCAAAGCCGTCTTCTCCAAAAATTAGTCAGACCGTCTCTCAGGGTCTCGATCTCCCACAATTTGAGGATCCATTAAATTATAAATTGTCAAATTTTCCATTAAAGGCCTTGCTGGCTTTGAAAAGATGGAAATGTGTCATGTTTTTTATAGATCTTGATGCAATTCACGGTGTGTTATTGCATGATTAAGTGTTAACATAAATTATTAATTGTTTGCTAAGATGCAACGTGCAGTTTATCTCTCTGCTTAGCTTGGTGCTTGTTTGTACTATGTGTGTGTGCATGAGTTTATCCATTCGGAGGTGTGTGTGTGCAGAGAAATACATATTTGTATTCTCTGTCAGACATCTAGAAACATTGACACCCAGTGCACTTCCCATGTCACATACTTCCTGGGGCCTATTTACTTTGTGGGACCTACGTGTGGGGCCTGTGTTTTGACAGAGCTGGAGCATCTTTCAATGTAGGGGTTTGGCAGGCAAAGGGACAGTGATTGGATGCTCAGGGTAAACAACAGTATTTCGGCCAAACTTTCCAGATCTTTCCGCTACTGTTCTTTATGCTGTCATCATATTCAAATAGGAATGAAGCACAACTGACCTTAAATGTTCACCTGCTTACTGAACCTCATGCAAATAGTCTGTGAAATGCAAGCATTGGATTCTTTGTACTCCAACCATCCTGTTACTTATCAGACTGAGATATCTCAATGGTGTTCTTTACACTACTGCCACACATCAAAATGTCTCACTACAATCCAGACTGTCAATCAAGCATGACAAAACATGGTGTTCGTTGTACAATGCTTTAATGGGTATGTACACATAGTTGCCAATATGAAACTGATCTGGTGTATCCACTACAATAAATCAAATACAGACTAAAGCAACTAAAAGGTCTGGTAAAGATGATCCATCCTTGCTGACAGTATGCAATCCCCTTCCTGCTGAGACAAACTTGTATTCTGGTATGCATGGTGCATTATCGCCACCTCCTGGCATCTATCGACATCTGAAAATAATTGTTTTCCCTCATGCAACCATTCGGTTCGACCACTGCACAGCGCTTATAATAATGTTAATACTTTCCCATTTTCAATTTATTAGATATTGCGAAGAGTATGCATATTGCAAAGTTTTCAAAGCTTCTTTAAAAAAATAACGTTACAAATACATTTTGTAAAAGTGCTTCACTACCATAGATAGGATATCGTTTTTGCGTCCTTACATGTCCTTTCCGAGAATAATTCGAGATGAATTAGTAAATGCTCCCTTTTTCCTGTAAGAACGAACTGTATGCTGCCTTTTCCTGTAAGAACGAACTGTAATTGAACTAAATTATGACTAGACCACAAGACTGGACAGAGCGTACGGCTTTATATGGATCTGGGATTTAAGCAACAATCTACAAAAAAAAGAGACACGTTGTCGGCAGGATTCGAACCTGCGCGGGAAGATCCCAATGGATTTCTAGTCCATCGCCTTAACCACTCGGCCACGACAACCCTTATAAAGCAAATCAACTAAAGATTACTATAATTTATATGATCACACGTAAGAAGTTCTCATCAAAAGTGTTCTAATGTAATGTAATATCCTCCGAATTATATGTATCGTAATGTCATTTACTTGATTGTAATTTTTCATTGGTTGTGACTCTAGTATGAAGTTGTCGTGGCCAGAGTGGTTAAGGCGATGGACTAGAAATCCATTGGGATCTTCCCGCGCAGGTTCAATCCTGCCGACAACGGCATTTTTTAACATCAGCAGTTAACGTGACAATGAGGAATGTGTCCCGTTTGGATACATTTAACACCTACAGTAACGTTACGATCAATGTGTTTATATACATCATTGGTTACTACGATAAGCTTATCACAAATAGTAATGTTATACTGAAGATAAGTCTATGATTGGATGCATTGCAACACCAACAAGCCATCTTGCGATATACAGTATGAGATATACAGATTGGTCAGTGCTATCCGGGATCTTTTGGGACATCCCTATCCTTAACCCTAACCTTAATCACAAAGGATGAATTATCCTAACCTTAACCATAGTCCTTCCCTAACCAACTTCAATGGTGTAGTGGCGGTCCAATGATCCCGTATAGCACGGACCGATATAGATTCTGATGATGTGATTTCAGTGATGGTGGTGGAAGATAAGATTGACCATCACCCCCTCTCAAATTAATCATTTAAAAAATGTATTATCAGACCTTTGTATTTAACAATGCATACCCTTGGCAGAATAATTTTTAAACGTTACCTCTACGATTCTAGGAGTAAAATCATGAAGGGGTATGAATGAACATGAAAAAGAAAGGGGTATGCTTGAATTGGCAAAATAATAATTGAACATTATAACTTGAGAAAATGTAGAAAAGAGAAACAATTATTGGTTTTTAAAAAATAGAAAAGCAAGATAGGCCTAGAACAAGCTAGGTATCATATCATTTTCCCATTTATAGATATTCATAATACACTTTTTGTAGCCTACTTGAGAAAACATAATTTCGGTATTTTTCTTTTGTGCAATTCAGCAATAATTGCAAACCAGTTCAGAGTGCAAGGACTCAATGTAAATTACAATTCACTTTGCCTGTTCAGGTCTACTGTACTCTGGAAGAACAAGTCACCACGTGACATCAGCACTGGGCCTTCGGTCTGTTTTCAGTAGTCGGAGAGAGAGGAAGAAAAATGGCGGGGCTGCGACCGATCAGAAGCGGGACGCACGCCATTCGTTTTGAGCTTTCTCACGTAAACCGAGGCCGGGGCTTTACGGGACTACTTCTTTGGAATCTACGCAAGTCAAGCTTTCTGGAGGTACCCGTTTTTCTGGGTTCTGTGAAGGCTAAATAAACTGAAATTGAAATAGAAAATATAGATTTTATATATAATGAGGGGAAAAAGAGGCAGGCCGCCCAAAACCCTGCTGATGCAGGAGCCTTCATCCGAGCCGAGCGTGGCTTGAGACCCAGGAGGGAGTTGAGGGCAAAGGGGAGAGGTAGTACCGAGGTCGATTTTGAGAGTCCCAAGAGGGGAAATAACTCTTCATCGAGGGGCAGGAGAAAAGTGGGATCATCCACGGTATCTCGCGGTAGGGGGAAGAGGCAGGGGGTGGTGGTGGCAGAGGTACTAGCGGAGACGGTCAATCGCTTTAGATCTGTGGTTTATGATGATGCGGAAAGTGATGAAGATGATGATGCTGTGAGTTTGAGATCTGAGGAGGGACGAGTTGATAGAGGAAGAAACGATAACGGACGAGAAGAAAAGAGGCCCTCAACGAGGAGTCAGACCCGCTTGAGGAAATACTCGAGGAGGATGATGATGCCAGCTACTGTGTACTGAGAGCAGCTTTCGGAGTCAGAGCACTCATGGCAGCACTCCGGGTAAAACCGACCAATATTGATCAAGCTGCTTAGAGAATGTTAGAAAACAACTGACATTGTAACTAAATATAATTTGTCTGGGCGTATTTTTATTGGCATTATTCTCTTATAGTGCAGGAAGCTGTATTGTTCAAAATGGAGAATGCACTGACTTTGTATAAAAGCAGGCCTTGCTTGAGATCAAAATTTGTGATGATGGAATGAAAGCCAGTTTAGCCATCTAGGCAGTGCACGAGAGCCGAATTGCACATTTTTGAGTTCTGAAACATTCACAACATCTTTAACTAACAGTATTGTGCGGAGATGTTAGTATAATTGTGTTTGCTAGTTTTGAATCTGACTTGGCTATTGCAATAGCTGTAGATAAGGTCTATTATACGCTAATTCTAACGTTAGCAAGCTAGGCTAACAAGCTAATGCCTGAACTTGCTAAACAGCTGTAAAGACAGATTTTCATTTCGAAAAAACAACTAAAATGACCAATAACAATATATTACTATAACATTCCACTAATAACTGGATTGTTTCTTATTATAAAACAACGCCTGATGATGCATAATTTCCTTGCAGGGGAATAGCTACTTACCACGTCTGGCTAGCTAGCCTAAATATTTTGGTAAATGTGTCTAAATGAATGAGACACTTAATTAACGTGTTGTTTTTCTTTAACCTACTCTAACTTATTATTAGCTTCTCATACCTAGCATAGGTTTATTTTTGCAGATGAGTTCTTCAAGCCAGCAAGTTAGCAATGTCATGGGCTCATTTTTTTTATACACTTGTCCAGGAGGACCCAGCTAGTTTGCTGAGTAATCCACATCAGCTCGAGCTAATGACAGGACAGGGTACCATGTGGCCCATTGTTTTTGAAAATAAGCGTTCTCAATTTCACCAGTTGTAACTGTGTGGAGGAGTTCGGTGACGCAGCACAATAATGTTTTACATTCCCAAAATACATAATGGAATTATTAATTTCAATGTTATATTAATATCCGTAATATTTCATATCCATAAGCTGCTGTAAACTTTGGAAATTGAATCGGGGAGTTATTTTTGTTTCAACACACTTTTGATGCACATTTTCTTCACACAATAGATGGAGCAACTATTTTGATTAGATTAAAGTTAATTATTATTTGCTTGAAAGTATAGGTTTGAAAGACACTGTGCGAAACTATGTAAGAAAGATACAAAATATATCTGTATTAGCAGAAAAGTAATGATTATGTTGCTGTTGCAAAACATTATACAGTGTTTGGATTAGACCCATTTGGAGAAGTAATTTTTTTACATTGAAGGGAATGTCCATTGTGTTAGATTTCAACATTTGTTCACTTGTAAATTCTGTCTTTAACGAAAATTCACAGAAACAAGTTGATCTATGATTTAAGCCCTTGAGCCAATGTAATTCTGCTGTGTTTGGGTTTTATGTATGAGTTACAGAATGCAATTTCAGTTTTAGTTAGTCTTTAACATCACATGGATTATTGGCACTCACGTTTCTCTCTCTCTGTCTCTTGGCAGGGCGGAAGAGGACGCGGGTGCACTGCCCTCGCTCGCCCATCTTTGAGAAAGGAGATCCCTCTCTGGGCTGCCCAGAACCTCTGAGGACCTCATGGTGCCCAGCGAGGAACTGCTCAATGTGTCCTCCATCTACAGGTGCTCGCGCAACTTCAGCACGCCCGTGCTGCGGCTCTCTCCCTTCCGGCCGAGGACTTCTGTGCTGCGCTGATGTAGGCCAGGAGCAGTGCACGCTGATGGCAGAGACCCCACAGCCCTGCTGAAGGCCATTCTGCGTGAGGAGGACACCTCCAACACCACGGTTCGGGTCCTGCCGACCTCAAGGACAGCGTCACTCCACCCTCTACTTCATTGACGGCATGACGTGGCCCGAGGTGGTGCGTGCCTACTGCGGAGCGACCGGGAGCACCACCACTGTCCTGCCCTACCAGGAGGTGGAGGACTACCCCCTACGGCCGGCGCTGGACAGAGTAAGATCAAGGTGCTGCAGTTCTTGGTGGATCAGTTCCTCACCACCAACATTGCCCGCGAGGAGTTAATGTCAGGTGGGGTGGTGCAGTATGGGATTGAATCCACTGCAGGGTGTGCCACAGGTTGGGGGACCTGCTGTGCTGTGAGACCTGCTCTGGGTCTACCACCTGGGTGTGAAGCCGCCCTGAGGAGGTGCCAGAGGACGAATGGCAGTGTGAGATCTGTGTGGCACACAAGGTGCCCGGGGTCACAGACTGTGTGCAGAGATGCCAAAGACAAACCCTACATCGTCGCCAGAGCCCATCGGCTACGACCAGCCAACGGAGGCAATACTGGTTCCCTAAACCGAAGGATAATTGTACAAGTAATTACTGCCCCACCCCACTTCCCCTTAGTAGTGACTTCAACAATATTATGCACCATCTCCATACCATACTGATACTGATCTCATCTGAGCGGCTACATCCGTTTTGTGATGTGTCAGAGAGTGGCGATATGTCCTTGAGGTTCTTGAACAAGTTAATCAATTGCCTTCAGAATTACTACATTACAACATCGCCCTGCTGTCTTTTTCCAGTGCTGAATTGCTTGGTATAACATCAGTCATGTCACCGCAGATGAGAATAATACACCTTTGTTGCTGAACACTATGTACACACAGATTTTGCCTGGAGAAAGCTGAACATATATTTTTTAACTTGAATTTTAGTAGCTGGATGTTGCTGGTAATCCCCCACATTCATGTGAAGCAGCCTGGATTGAAACATTTACTAGGGTTGAAAAAAATGTAGCTGATTTCAACGATGACTCAATCTGAAGAGAGCATTTCCCCATCATGCAGTGGGATTATAGCCAGCGCAGTGAGGGTGCTGTGATGTTAACTATGCCCTTAGTGAGGTGTGAAACTCCCGTGTGCTGTGATGCGCATAGCCCCTGAGAGTTAACTGAACTGCTGCTGGAGTATCAGCTTTCTCATCACGTTGCCTCTCCTCCATTTGAACATGTCTTCACAATTGCTTGTAATTGGTCTCTCCTCTTGCAAGAGGCAAACAAAAAAGAAATAAGTGGGCTGAAAAAACAACATGCTTTTGAATGGAATTGAAGCTTATTGAACAATTTGCATTCAGTATAAATGTTTTTTAAGGTTAAGATTTCTTTGTGTCCAGGTTAATGAGCTCATGCAGCATTATATGCCATTCAATGATACCTTCATGATCTATTCATTAAGGTCCTTGAACCTGTTTTTATCAACAAACTAATTGTCAATTATATATTCCATCTTATTTGGCAAAGCTCTAAAAATGGTTGTTGACCTGTTATTCCAGTGAGGAGGACCGGGAGCATGAGAAGAAGAAGATCTGGTACTACAGCACAAGGTCCGAGCTGGGAGAGCTGATAGAGTGTCTGGACAAGGAGTACTGGGAGAACGACCTGTGTGCCGTCCTTGAGGAGATGAGAGAGGAGGTGCACACTCACATGGACATCACTGAGGACCCCTCACCAACAAGTCGCCCGCGGCAACAACAAGAGCCTTTCACGGCGCCAGGCTAGACAGCCACCTCGCTCGGATGCTCCTGAATCACTGTCTGTCACGCTGAAGCATTTTTAGCTGGTCCGTGGCTTCCCTATGGAGTTGTCAATATAGAAACGTCAATGACGACCCTAGGCTACATGCTTGTATAGCCAGCGTGTAGCTCCTGTGGAGGGAATTGCATTCCAATAAATCTCTGGGAGGAGAGTACATTCTCCCTCATGCTGAAGTATGATTAGACGGTTGAAGTATTAGAACTGTCAGAGGGCCGCAGGTAGCCTAGCGGTTGGCGCTGGGCCAGTAACCGAAAGGTTGCTGGTTCGAATATCCAATTTGACAATGTGAAAAAATCTGTCTGTGCTCTTGAGCAAGGCATTAACCCTAACATTCTCCAAGGGTGCCATTGTACTACTATGGCTGACCCTGTAAAACAACTACATTTCTCTGCACCTATCCAGTGTATGTGACAATAATAAAAGCATCAAACATCATAGATTTTGCTATTCCCCCTCTCTTTCTCAGCCTTTTTACTTAAATCCATGCAAACAGTCGTTTTTAAAGCACTGTGTCTGTTTCTCTGTGTGGCTACTCTACATACTCCTGGTTTGTTATAGAGCCTTCCTTTCTATGTGCATTTCCCGACTACTAGATCTCAGAGTTTACACAAACCAAGCTTGCTTTGGTTCTAGTTGAACTGTTTTGGGATCAGTCTCCTCAATTGTTAGACAATGAGGGCTTTCTCAGACAGATATTCCAAAGACAAGATTTTCTTTAAAGCCAATGCAGAGTCTTTTCTCTCCTGTCTAGTTCCATCTGTACCATCTGTGGTGATGAATAGGCCTTGCTGGTATGTTATCCTCTTGAGAAGCCCATTGCTCTGGTGCACTGCTTCATCTCCCTCTCTGTTCACTCGGAGCTGGTGACACCTGTTTGTCTCCTATGACAACCTCAGTTATGAACACCTTGTCGGGTGGGGAATGGAGATTGATTTCATTTTTCATCTTCTCCTGTGACCCAGGACACTTTCAGAGACATAATGCTTTCTGCTGGCTGTCCACATCTTTTTTTTTGTTAGATCTATTTCCTGAATTAAGATGGTGGAATCTCTCTGTCTGCCTTTTATGGGGGAGATTTTATACTATATCATCATAGAACACATTATTGATTCTCCACTCTCTTGCTTTTAGTGCTCAGACAGCAGCTTCATTAATGTTCATCTCCGGAGCGTTGACCCGCTGTTGCGTTTCAGGGAACAATAGTAGAGACAGCAAGTCAGGAGTTCTAATGAGGTTGTTCTTGGTTTTAGCTGTCAATGGCTAACTATATTGGTATTTAACTGTGCGCTGGTGATCATAACGTGTTGTGACTTGGTTATTATTACCTGTCACAATCCTTTCCATCTCATTTTTCACACAGTCTCAAGTAGTGTTAGAAGGTGTATTAGCAATCTGTAAGATGTTTGTGTGGTTGTTCTCTGAAGGTGGAGAGAGGGCGGCTTCTATGAGAACCATGGCTGGAAGGGGTAAACCTAGTGACAGGATGATCTTGACACTGTTACAGCCATTATACATAGGCCTATGTTACTTTCCAATTGCAATTTTATCAGTTGGTTTTATATTGTTTCAAAATGCGTAGGAGAGCAATATAATCAAGGGGAGTGTGGAAAGCAATTATGGTTTAACTCCATTATACTTGTAATGCCATCCTGTAATAGAACAACATCATTAAACAGGCTAGGGCTAGTGTTAGCCAAACAACTCCATTCCATTTCTTTATTAGTGTAGCATCGTTTTTCTGGTTGTGAATTAGCTACTTGACACATCCCCTTGTTTAATGTCCTGAAAAATACAACAACATTACTGGCTGGTTGTGAGCTTATACATACGGACATGCATGTAACAATGTAAAATGAACAACATGTAGACCTACTGATTTACGTAAGGTTGAAATGTAGTCTCCGGTCAAACAGACCTAGCATGCTGTGTGGGTGTTGGCCATATGTTTATCAGCTCGTGTTGTTGTTTGTGTAGATGAGAGATCCTGGAGCGTGTGCAGGCCAGGGCAGGAGCAGCGGGCGGTGGAGCAGGAGAGAAAGCCAGTCAGGTAGCAGGTGACAACAACCCCGCTATAGACACCACCAAGACAGAGGAAGAGACCCCCACACACTGCTCTCCACGTGCCAGACAACAGAGAGAGCTCCAAGACCCTGAGTCTGAAGCAAAAGCTCACAAGGTAAGACTGGAGTAGCTCTTCTATGTGAGAGTTGTTTATTGCTTATGAAGTCCTTTTCTGGATGCGTCTTTATGTAGCCTTTTGAAGATGGCTACGTCTTTTAAAAAAATCTATTTAGAAAGTGTTGATCTGATGAGGCAGTTGTGTGTTAAAGATCCAGAGTGAGTCTTGTATGTTTCACAGCAGCTGCAGCTCCACCTACCGGAGAAGAGAACACCACCGTCCAACCTGAGCCCCTAAGCCTGCTGAGGTGCCTGCTCGGCCCCCTCTGAGAGTGGGGGACGCTCCATGGAGCCTGAGCAGGAGAGGCCAGATGATGGAGAAAGAGCCCAGCAATCGCATCTCTCCTCCCAGCCTCTCGTCCTCCTTGTCACCTTGTGGCTATGCATGTGTGCATCCATCATCATCGGTCTCTGCTCTGGCTGTCTCAAAGCATCCTCCACTACTGTAGTTGTGCATAATGTGATTTGATTGCTGTCACAGGATGCATTGCTGTGGAGTCACTGCTACAGGCTTTCTGCTTGCTGCTTCTGCTAGATGATGATATTCATGCTAGTTGGCTCGACCTCAATGTGACCATTTGTTGATTTGATTATTGGCTCTGTTTGGTAGAAAGTGTACTAAAGAGTGCTATTGGACCATTAAGGCTAAGTCATAAGCTTCCTTTGAGGAAGAGAGTATCTTGAATGACTGCACGGTTACACAGTATGCCTGTCTGGTTGTCTACTAATTCAATACATGGATGACTAACAGAGTGAATGGATTCTCTGTTGGGCAGCTTTCACTTAGCTCCCGTCCAGAGTAATGAGTGTAACAGAGGGGGCTCTACTCTCCCACAGTACTGCATCACTTCACTATCACTCATTAAACTGACCGGTGTTGCTCACTTACTGAAAATAATTATCCTTCAGGAATAAACATATTGTCATTTAAAGTCTTTTTCTACTCCTCAAAGCACTCTGCTTTTCACTTCTGCTTATGTAACATTTAAATAGCCCATTATTGAATCCCCTTATTTCTGTGGTTTTCCATCTTCATATGATCAGGATCTCTGGTTTTTTGTGCATTGGGCCTTACGGGAACTTGTGCTCTTGCTAGTCCATCCATGTCTGTGTTCCATTGTCTTGTGTAGTGTTCAGCATGCAAGGCTGAACAGTGCTCAGGAGGCTCTAAGTGTAGCCAGTTGTTATTCTAGTCACCTTGTCAATTGCTTGCATGTTCTATTTTCTCAATGCATTCATTGTGTTGAGGTCCACACACTGTGAAAATTTAGAGTTCTCAGATAATGGCGTTTCAGCTGCAGCCAGCAGCATCCCTGGCAGGCAACGCCCACCATGCTAAGTCTGTCACAACCAACCTCTTATTCTCACTCCAATTCATCAGGGAAATTGGCCTCCGTTCTTCTTGGGAAACAAAAGGCTGGCTGCCTTCCTGAACCTTCCACCTGCTACCTCAGCGCAGTATATACAGCAGGGCCATTTAACCCACAGCTCAGAAACACAATATCTTTCTTAATTTGGTTTTCTGCAGCCGGTGGTTGCACTGTTTGTAGTTGTGTTGCACTGTGTTCTTTTCCTGGCTGGAGGGGATTTAGCCTTATCGTCTGCCTGGACTGCTGAAATGCAAATTCTTGCTCAGACTCAGAGATTAAGCATTTCCCTGGTGTTATGCTAATTGTGCATTATCATTAAGGAACAGGTGAGGCGGGAAGGCATCAAGCCAAACGCATTCTGTTTGTACATTTGTTGTGGATTACAGGTTTTACTATTTTATTTTTTCTTCGTGTTTGCTCTGCATTGCCGTTCATCATTTGCAATACTTTCTCAGTATAGACAGCTGGTGCTGGTGTTGGATGTTTTCAGACAAAGGGAGCCTAAGGGGTTTGTCTGCGCTTAGCTTCTCACTGTTCAATCCTCTCCTCCTCCCCAGATGATAAGCCTGTAGACTCAGGAGTCCCATGGAGAGGAGGACCCCCTCTGCCCAGTGCCAGCCTACTCCACCACCACCACACCCTGGTGACGAGAACAGCAACAGCAGCCACGTCTCAGCGCCTGGGGTACTCAGGAGGCCTGAACAGCCAAACCTCGCTGACAGGTCCTCTCAGTCCTCCATCACCAGCCAGGATGACACGGGTAGCCACCGTTAAGCCATACTATCCATGCACTCAGGCCTCTGGAGGCTACTCTGTTACTGATGAATGCCCTGACTCATTCCAACTTCAAGGGCCTTGACTACCAAGTGACATTAGAGATACTGTTTGTATCATTGAACACGCTGTGCTGGTATTTGCTAATTACTCATGAATCCTTTATTCATGATTGACTTCTCTCTTTTAATTAATCATCCCTGATCTTACATGATGTGTTGTGTTGCTCACAGGTGAAGGCAAGGAGAGTGTGAATGGTGAGGGGTCAAAGGTCAGGACGGACTAACAATCGCATAGTGACTCGTCTGCGTAACCCGGACAGCAAGCTGAGCCAGCAGAAGACCCAGGGAGATGGCAGCCCTACACCCAGTGACAGCAAGGAGGTGAGACACCAACCAGACACTGTGTTAACCTTCTGTCTCCTCTTTGTGGGATTTCACCCACAGGCTAGTCTCTCACATTAGAAGGCAGCCTTAGCAGGATTAAATGGATTGTCCTGTGTTGTATATTTTCAATCATCTAGACTGGAAATCCAGTCCTCTGTTCCACATCGACTCACTTCTTTATTACATAATGTCTACAATTTATTGAACTACCGGTAGTCTCCCCAATTACAGAATCCCTAGGAAACAATTCCTCTCCTCTCAGCTGTAATCTCTATTCAGCTCAGTCATATATCCCCCTGTGTGTCTCTCCATCAGACATCTCCTCCCAGCTCTGAGAGTGGAAGTGGCTCGCTTCTGGATACTGTGAGGAAAGAATTGACGGTGAAGGGCAAAACTCTTGAATAACTTCTTCAAGCTGGGCCAGGAGGCGCAGTTCCCGCGTCTACCACAACTCAGTTCAGCACCAACACACTGGGCCTCAACAAGCACCATCGCAGGACTACGACAGGCGCCGCCACCTCTCCTGTTCAGCCTCACCCCGCTTGGGGTTTCCAAGTGGAACGGCTCCATCCACCCGGCTCCAAGGTGCTGACCATCTCCACCCTGCGGCTCCAATCATCCAGCTGGAGACCAATGTCCCCGCCTTGCCTGCACCCCAACTGGGCCTAAGTGACAGGTACGCTCCAGCAGACTACTTACTCTGGCATAGGAAAGTGGGGTTTTGAACTGGATTCACACAATGGAGAACGAATATTATTGGCTGATAAGGTATAGAAATCCACAATGATATAGTGAGGTTGTAGGTTTAGGATTTTACAGGACAAACTGGACTTAAAGCGGTGCAGATGTGCAGTAAGGCTCGGAGTTTGCCTTGGCGCTGGCCATCATGGAGTGGTGAAGTATCAAACTAGTGGTCATGCTGCCTGTCTGGAAAGATGCACTTGGACACACCAGGTAAGAGACAGCCGGTTGTGACTCTAAAGGACTTAATTAAGGAATTGAGTTTTGAAGTGAAAAAAAAGGATTTTCAAATATATTCCCATAGCACCTCGATCTAACTGCTCTCTGCAGTCCTAAGTTTACAATGCTAAACTGAATTAATTATATTGCTTCACTGCTCTGTGATTATGAAGCATTTCTGTCCACCTCTTCCCAGTGCAGAGGTCTGTAGTGGTGTGTTTGGAGTGTATGCAGAGTAGCTAATGCCATTTTCCCATGAGTGAGAAGAGGTTCATTGCTTTGAAAAGAAGAGCACTGGCTAACAAGCCTACAGAGTCACCTTGCTTCAGTTTTAATGTTTTTTTCATCTCCTTCCCTCTCCCCTCAGGCTCCATCGCATGACCTCCATGGAGCGGGAGGAGAAAGAGAAGGGTGAAAAGAGAGAGAAAAAAGAGGATGAGACTATGCAGCAGGCCACCTGGGTGAAGTACACTATCCCCATCAAACCTCCAGGTAAATCTCACGGGTTCACTTTTTCTCTCATGTCCTGTTTGGGCTTTTATGACTGCATGATGGCTGACAACATAATCATCTCTTTTCTTTTTCTAGAGATACGAACGTGTAGTCTTCATCCAGCCCAACGGTTCTCTCTCTGTGTGGTAAGGTGTGGAAGCAGAAGGGGAGGAGTACAGAGTAACCGGGAATACAGGGGGCTGGAGCTGGGTCCAGTAAGACTAACGTCCATCGTTTGTTCCCAGGCTACCAGGGAACACCAACGTCAACTACCGCAGCGACTCTGAAGGTAGAGTGTTCTTCTATACACGTATTATCCCTGTTGTCTCATCTCACTGATGATGATCAAGGGCACTCTGGGCAGAAAATGTGGTCCAGAATGCCTTCATTATAAATTGGGTGCTTCATGTGATTTCCTATATTTTTTCATCTCTCTACAGTAGCTAAAACTCAAGAAAGAAAATGCAACGTCCAGCCTAAACAAATGGAAACGGTTGCCCAAAGCACCAACAAAGCTTCGAAACTCCAGGGAAAAGAAGAGTCTGCATCCAAATTCTGCACTGAAGAAAAAGACAAGGAGCAAACCTCCCACCATGGAGTCATCTGGGAGCACTTCACCAGGAGAGAGGGGCAGACTCTGAAAGAGGAGGGAGGAGAAGGGGAAGATAACAATATCACAGAGAAGGTGGGAGGAAAACATTTTTGATTAGGTGGAGGAGGAGACGAGGACAAGATGGATGTCGACCCAGTCCACCAGACACCTGTCTCAAGTGAGGAAAAAGGTACAATGATAAACACTTTTCATCAATAACAAGAGGGTCCTGCCGTTTATCTGAATAAGAAATTGTAATAGATGGCATGTTATTTTCCCGACGCTTGCTATGATTGGTGACTGTGTTTCTTTATTCATCCCATATTAGTAAGCTGTCTGCTCAGGGCTCTCAGTTAGCATTTTCTGCTCAATATATTCATTGGAGGTTTCTCTCTCTCTCTTTTTTTTTAGGTATAGTGGACAGCAAAGGCCCCCGTAAATCCGACTGACCCTGCTGTAGAAGGTGAGCCCAGGGATGGAGAAGAACCTAAGCAGAGGACTCTGAGGCCAAGCGACCTGTTCGCCCCTTCTGCAGGATGTGGTGGGAATGTCAGCGTGGGCTTCCGGCAGCTCCGTATGGCCTACAAGAAGAAGGTGAAGACGGCCCAAGCTCGACGGGCTCTTTGGAACGCAGAGTGAAGCAGTTCACCCTGGAGGAGAAGCAGAGGCTGGAGCCGGCTCAAACAAGAGTCAGCTCCTGGCCAAACACACAAATCTACAAAGAGAAAGTTCATACAGGGACTCCCACCACCCGTAGCCAAGACAAGCTTCGGCAGCAGACAAGGAGCAGGGACAAGTTAGCAGTGACACCGTGCACTAGTCGACAAGCTGAGGGGCAACGGCAGACTCTGTAGTTCAAAGACTCAATCGTTAAACAGGGACTTTGACTAGGAGCAGCCAGTGAAATCCCAACCCCTCAGGAGAGACAGATAACCTGGACGTCAGATTAGGACCCACCTGTAAGCCCCAGGCAGCAGGAGCCACAGGCCCCAACCTCAACACCATAGGGTTGGCCAACCATGAGAGCAGCTGTTCAGGGCAATGGTGGGGATGCGTTATCGCAAACAGAGCTGAATGGAGGCTTCCCAGAAAACCATAGAACTCAACAAAGTCAATTCGACATCCTTAGAACCGGCTTTAGGTGCCGCCCAACAGAGTGAGTAGCAATGGAGAAAACGTGAAGCATGGTTATGAGGAGATGCAGAGCAAGGCAATGGACAGAGGGAGACGAAAGCATGGAGAGGTAGAACAAAGCAAACCACATCAAGTGCAGGTGAACGGGAAAGACGCTGTTGACACCCAAGGCTCCTAGACTCCAAAGATGCACTTAGACCTGGCCAACAAAGTGGGGACACACCAAGGCCATGCTCCAGACGTGAGGGTGACAGATCAAACTTTTTGCCAGTGAAGGAGCCTGTAAAAGTCCATTATGGGAAGCGTATTCTTCTCAGGACGGGATAAAGGTCAATAGCACTGTGTTAGCACTCACCAGCCCAGCTTTGGCGGACGTGAGAGAGGAAGGTTGTGGTGTCCGAGCCTGACTACTGCCTCTCAGAAGGTTGCCAGACTGGAGAATAATGGCGAAAGGGTGGCAGACTCTGTATCACCTCGTCACTGTTAGGGCTGTCCACTGGTTTGTTCCGCAAGGTAAGCAACAGCACACAAGTCTGGAGCCAATGGAGATTGGGCAGACTGGCATCCAATAAGATCACCCCGTTTCCTATCCCCACTGCAGAGGAGTCCAGCTTGAGTGACAAACACCACAGAGAGTAGCAGTAGTGGGGCGCTGAAGACCGTCACCACAACCACTACTACCACATTAATCGTGCTTGACAGAGTCTCGCAACGGTGCCTGAGATAGAAGGCTGAGGTCTCGCAGCAGTAAGCCTGCAGTGATGCCTGCTGCGAGAGCAGTGCTGTGTCCACCCCTCACCACCATGACCAAGACCACCGTCACCAGGGTCCAAAGCTCCCTGACCCTCGGGGCCGCCTTCTCCGAGGAGACCAAGACTGTTGTCACGGCAATGTTGACAGATGCCACATCTGGCCCCTCAGGCTCTTTGGTCACCTCCATGACGGTCAGGTAAGGAGTACTCACACCAGAGATTGTGTCCGGCTGCTCAAGTTCTCCTAGTCTCCAAGAAGACCCGCAGCTCTGTGCAGCCCCCTCCCTCCTACACTGCAAGTTTGTCACTAAGAGTAGCAAGAAGAGCATCTTTGTACTGCCTGATGACCTGAAGAAGCTGAGCGAGGAGAGGGGGCATCAGAGGTGTGCCCATCTTCAACTACTAACGCCAAGCCAGCCCTGGACATCGGCCCTATCCCTCCCCCAGACCCACCTTTGGAATCACGGGAGGTTAGTCAAGTAGTTGACCCTTAGTTATTAGGCTGCCATTCGTGTCACGGGCACAGAAAGCCAACAATAAGCAGGGGCTGAAACCATTGAGAACAGGGAACCATGTCCATTTGTCTTTGGTTTAAGGTTGTTTCGGCAACACTCATGACTTGGGTCTCCCATTCAGATACCGTCTCCAGACAACGAGTCTCTGGCGGGGGTCAGTCTGATGCTATGGCTGCTCTACAGGGCCTGCTGAGGTGGGATGAGACATGGCCACAAGCCCCCCTGCTGTAGGAACCAACCCGCACAGGTGAGTGCACAGTAATGCTACCCTCCTCTCCCTCTCTCTGCCTCCCCTTCCTGTCCTCTAAATTTGAAAGTAGAGGCACCATTTCAAACTGACATATTTCCTTTGCCTCCCCAGAATCGTCAGAAACTGCGATCACCACAACTGTGGAGATCATCAAGCGCGTGTCCATGTGGGGCCTTGCACGCATCCGGTCGGAATACGCATCAGAGAAGATCCATCTGCCCCATTGGCGTACTTGAAGCTCCCAAAGGTAAGGATGAAACCGCAATCCTACAGTGGTCTCATGAATCCTTTGCTTTTGGATTGCCTTTGCTCAGCTTGTTTCTCACCTCTTCTAGTGTTCTCTCTCCAAAGTACCTGAGTAGGCAAATGTCAGTGAAAATATAGAAGATTGAGAAGAGTTCACTTTGTTTATCCCACAATACAAAAGATGACATTAATTGACAGAAGTCAATACCAGTTTTTCCCTTATACATTGCTTTCTCTCATCCTCTCTCTCTCTTCCTGGAGAAACTCCCACGCCCCCAGAGGAAAGGCCTGTGGCTCCAGCGCTCTGAGGCCAAAGAAGCCTGAGCTTGCCATGCAGACTGGGCCATCATCGTCTTAGAGAAAAAACGCGGGTGGCCGAGGAGGAGCTGGAGATCTGGGAGATCAGAGCCTTTTTCAGAAAGGTGAGCAGGCGGGCTATTATGTTGTACTTGTGAAGCCAGGGCTGGAGAGAATAAGCTGCTGTGCTTCACGTATTATGTGACCTTTGAACCTTTCACTTCCCTCAGATGTCTTGTTGTAACCCTGCCCAGGTCTGTTGTGTTGTCTTGTCATTGGATGATGTAGGCAGCGAAGCCCTGGCTGTTTGTCCTCTTGTGGCTAGGGTTGAGAGGGGAGGCCCGGGCTGCAGGACCAGGCTGGAGGGTTGGTGGAGCGCTGAAGACAGCAGGAAGTAGGAAATTTGGCGTTGGGAGCTCAGCTAAAGCACTTGATTGGCTGCTCACTTGGGTGGAAGGATCGAGACAAGTTTCCACCTTGCACAATGAAATGACACTGAACTCTACTGATCCACCCCCACACCTCAGCCCAAACCTGGAATTTTCAAGCCATAAGCACGAGACTAGGTTTCCAAGGGCCTCTGTTTGGGTTGGTTTTGATCAGAATAATTGTCACTTTAAACCATGTGCAATTACAAATGCTGTGTTAAAGGTGATGTTATGTATTATTCAGATGAGACATGTTCACTATGTGCACTCCCATCCTTCGCCTGTCTCCACTTCCATTGGGTTTTGTTTCTGTATAGTTTATGGAGTTCAGCATCTCTGCAGTACATTTTTTTTGTAGAAGCAGTTGGAGCAGCAGAAGCCTGGTGCTGCCACCTCACTACTGAACACTTTCTGGCCTCAGCCTCTGGCCTCCGACATCCTGATTGTCAGGTCACTTCAGGGGACCAATGATTCTGGCCACCCAAGCTGGAGCCACCTGTCACGTTGTGGAAGCAAGAACTTCCATCCTAGTGGTTTGCTTTACCAGTTAAACAGGATAAGAGTCAGTCCAGGTGGTCATGAGCTAACTCTCATCCAAAATCATCATCATCAGTTATGGCAGTGGCTGTGAGATTGTTTGTTTGGTCAGTAGTGATTTTTTTATATATTTTTTCGTGTTTTGGTCATAAGGCGTTTTGTTCTACATTAGCTTTTTTAATGGTGGCCATTGGTTCACTTGCATGGAGTCTTGAAAATGGTTCATTAACATGAATCAATTTAAAGTATTTGGATTCTTGTTTTTTATTTGACCTATTTTGATATAGTGTTTGTATGTTAGAATTGCCTTAATGAAATGGAAGTGGGCGTGTTCACTATCTTATCTGAAAGTGTGCAGATGAAGGAATTATAAAAACCTTTAGAATCAACTTTGACTCCTAGAAGAAAGTGGAGTTTCAGGCACATGATCAGTTAAAATCGATCCAAAGCATAATAACGTGGCTTTGTTTGAATCGTGGAAAGATTATGGTGGTTTATACGCCGTACTGGCTGTTGCGTAGCTAGTTGCGCACACGGTGTGTGACTACCAGGTCGGGGTGTCTTTACTGGCTTTCCACTGGCTCAACCGTGGCTTAACAACTATCTACCTCTGGACAAGCGTTCAAGATCTCTGGCAGCCGGTGACTTCCATAGTTGGCCCAGTGCATCACCCATGCTCTTATCCAGCCCAGCAGCAGATTACATCCGGTCAACATTTACCCATGCTGGAGAGTGTGAACACTTTTATATCCTGTGCGGATTTAGCCAACACGATCGCATTGACCAGGCCTACCCCACCTCAGCTGGAAGACCTCCATTTATCCAGCTAGCCATATACCCAACAAAACCACGACCATCTTACCCCAGTGGAAGCTGGGCACAATTTGAAGTGTTGCTTTGGTTTAGTGCTGGCTCATCTTGTCATTGTAAGTGCAATGATTTATACGAGAACACTCAGGAAGGAGTTCCCTGGGGATGCGCCTGTGCAGCCTCCCTCAGTAATGGGTTTAGTAATGGCTGTTTTGTCTGTCTAGATTATTGATCCCATGGCGGGAGGCTTCTTCAGTGTCAGTTGGACTGAGTCCCAGATGGCTAGTCTCAACACAAGGACCTGTTACTTTTTGCAATCAATACAATCTGTCCAGGTCATCTGCAAGAGGGCAGATAGAAATTTCATCCCCATAGTTGTGACGACATTACATTTGGAGATGTGATTCAACCAATGTTCTTTGGCAAACTGAATTCTTAGTTCTGGAAGGCTTTAACAAGGCGTTGGCGTGGTGTAAATCTCATTATTGAGGTTTAACCCCTGCTGTTGATCTACTTCTAAGTAATACTGCTGCTGCTTAACACAGTTCCTGTCACCCCACCCCAGATGTGATTTGCAGATCCCAGCCACGATGTCACAGACATTATTCCATCCAGCACCCCAGGCAATTAGCGGACCTACTCCTCATTCCAGAACATAGCGCCACCATCAACATCAGAACCAGCACCTCCACTCAAGCACTACTCAGCCGGTAAGAATAGACATCAAGCATGGATCTATCTCTCTCACACATATTCTTGCTCTGTCTTTCCCTCTTATTATACACAAAGCTCAACACATTTTATAATCTCCAAACTGAATGCAGTTAAATGAAGCTGCCCACTACAATGTGTTGTACAGAATCTTTTAATTTTTGTGTTTTGTTTCATGCTGAAACCTGGCAGTTCATCACTGGAGCCCAGATCCAAGTGGGGCAGATGGTGGTGATCCAGTCGCCTCTACAGCAGAGGCTGTAGCGGAGGCAAAACCATCATCAGAAACCCCTTGATGGTGCAAGCAAGGTATTCCTACAGCCATTATGAGTCCTACTCTCTCCTCTACCAGCCTCCCAACCTGTGGCTGCATGTGAAATAACATATAATCAGCGCATGCAACATTACTTTATTGAGTAATGTTTGTAAGTATTCATTTTTATTAGGATGGATACTTACCACTGTCTCAAAAAATAAAGGAACACTTAAAACATATACATTGCTCAAGTCAATCACACTTCTGCAATCAAACTATTTACTTAGAAATAACACTGATTGACAATACATTTCTCATACTGCTGTTGCCAGTAGATTAAACAACAGTCCAAATTATAGGCAATTAGCAAGACACCCCAGCCAAGGTTTTGCAGAACAAACGTGTTACCTGATATACTTTCTAGTTCCTATACTTCCCTGTAAGCAGCTGATGTTTTGGTCACTTTGAATCATTCAGGTGCCTTACTTAAGTGGTAGCATGGAGGCGGAATCTTAGCCCACACAAGTGGCTCAGGTAGTGCAGCTCCCATCCAGGATGATGGCACATCAATGACCAGGCTGTGGCAAGAAGGTTTGCTGTGTCCCATCATGTGTGTCCAGAGCATGGAGCGCTACCAGAGACAGGCCAATTACATCAGGAGGCTGGAGGGGGCCATGGGGAGGGCAACAACCCAGCAGCAGGACTGCCTTCGCCTTTGTGCAGGAGTGGCAGGAGGAGCACTACACAGAGCCCTGCAAAATGACCTCCAGCAGGCCACAAATGTAACGCTGCTCAAGCGGTCAGAAACAGACTCCATGAGATTTTAATTGTGAAGACAAGCGTCAGGTGAGGTTGTGCAGCATAACCCAACACCGTGCAGGACATTTGGCATTTGCCAGGCACTTTGGTGGCAGGTACAAGCCACTTCCGGCCTGTGCCTGCTCTTCACCGATGAAAGTGAGTTCACACTGAGCACGTGACAGAGTCTGGAGACGCCGTGGAGGAGCATTCTGCTGCCTGCAACATCCTTCAGCATGACCCGGTTTGGCGGTGGGTCAGTCATGGTGTGGGGTGGCATTTCTGAGGGGGGCACCTGGCCTTTCCCATGTGCTGTCCAGAGGCTGTGTGGCTTCCACTGATGGTGGATATGAGATCCTCCAAGACCCCTTGTAAGACCATAGCTTTGTTGCCCAGTTGGCTGCCATGTGGGTTCCTCCCTAATGCAAGACAATGCTAGACCTCAGCTGTGTGGCTGGAGTGTCTTGGTTCCTGCAAGAGGAAGGCCGTGGTGCTCTCAGACCCAGCCCCACGTTCCCCAGAGCCTGAGATCAATTGAGCATCTGGGACCTCATGTGAACAACCATCCTGCTGGGCCGCACAGAACTGTCCAGGTTGGATGCTTTAGTCAGAGTCTGGGGAGGAGATCCCTCAGGAGATTATCCGCCACCTCATCAGAGAACATGCCAGGTGAGGAAGTCACCACCACCACACAGGCATGTGGAAGCCACACACCACTGCTGAACCTCATTCTGACTTGTTTGGCCAGAGCATTGCAACTAAGGTTGGATCAGCCTGTAGTGTGGTTTTTCACTTTAATTTTGAGGTGACTCCAAATCCAGGCCTCCATAGGTTGATAGCACAGTTCCATTGATGTTTTGTGGCATTTTGTTGTCTTTGGTCAACCTGTAAGAAAAGTATTTAATAAGATTATTTCATTCTTTACCAGATCTAGGATGTGTTATTTTAGTGTTTCCTTTGTTTGTTTGAGCAGTGTATATTTAGAATCACATATTGGTAGTCATATTATTATATTTATATATGACACCTCCAGTCAGTTCATTCATGATAAATTAACTGATTTGTCTTGGGACTGTCCCAGGCACTTTTCTTATTACAAGGCTGCTTTGTCGTTTTCTGTACCTCCGCATCTCACTGTCCCCAGCCTATCTTGACCATGGCGTAAAAGTGAAGGTGACTCAGTCATCAGAGACCTGACCTGTCTCCCCAACGTTTCCAGTTGTAGCCGTGCAGAACAAAGCAGGCCGAGAGGAGTGCTAGAGGCTGGCTCGTCCCCCCATCCTGCTTGCCCCTGCCCCCGGGCAGTCCCATCACCATCCACCCCCAAGGCAGGCGGCGCAGGCCGGCAGGGCCAGGTCAAAATCACCCTGGCCCGGCTCACACCAGCTGCGCAGGGCTGGGAGGCCACTTCACCCTGCTCTCTTACATCTCTTATTACATACTCTACCTCTATGTTGGATGGATTCTCTGTGTGTTGCACCATATATCTGACTGTGTGTGTGTCTGTCTGTGTGTTCCAGAGGAGGGACAGTCTCAGTAGTGATCAGGGACATAAGGGCCAGATCA